>NC_088171.1:32458612-33658612 GCF_028769735.1 Zonotrichia leucophrys gambelii
TGTGCAGGCTCTGTTTTTCTGAGGTGCTTAACCATCACTGTTCTAAAGAGCATTCTGATTTGACTGAGTTTTTGCCAAGTTCTTGTACTTTGTAACATACCACTTTCTTTTTTTCCCCCTCCCTCCTCTTCTCTTTTTCCAATCCTGCTGAAGTTTCCCTCATAACTCTAATTTTGTTACCATTACTTCTTCATTACACAAAATTATTTTGCAACTTAAAGGTCAACGGAGACTCCCGAACAATCTAGTGTGACATATTCTGTATCATTTTCTATTTTACAGACTTCAGTGACATGTTCAGTAGTGGTGCTTACCTTCTGCATTTTTCTTTCTGACAGTGCTATTTGTCTCTGTTTCATTACTATTGTGTTTGCATTTTTTTAAAGAAAGGACGGGGAAAAAATTATTTCTAATATCTCTCTTCATTTTCTCCTTTCACATTTTTACCCTTTATGTTTTCCTTATTCCCACAGAAATTTCTTCTTTTATTTTCTTTTCTTTTCTTTCCTTTTTTTTTTCCTTTTCTTTTTAAGGGCCTTTTGAAAGCCAGGTTTCAAACTCCTTTTACTTTGCAACAATATCGTCAGTATCCTACTGTGCAAATTAGCACTTCTGGAGGCAAGAAAAGGAGATACCTATTCATGTCACAGGGGAGCAAAGTAGTGACATTAAAGTAGTGAAGGAGACATAAATTTCATGAGTTAACACCCTGCTAGATATCCATATGAAATTTTAGTTATTGCAGGGTGACCTATCACCTCCTGATTTCCCTAGATTTGAAGAATAAAATACTAATATAATGAGAAAGAGAACAAAAGGGTGAATTCAGACCGTTTCCTCATGTTAAAGCTCAGTGAAGTCTGATTTTTCCATTTCATTTTAGAAAAATCAACATCCTACATTAAGCCACATTTTCCCTTGAGCTCACTTATAATCTTACATCCTGCTGTTCTGTTTATGCTGAGGAATCTGTAGCTCAGTAACCAAAATTACTCAGTGCTGTTTTTTGAATCTCTTTGGTTTTGTGTTGGTTTTCTTTTGCTTGTTTTCAATCTGGACATTACAATCAATTCTGCTGTCAATGTACTGAGAGCACACCTTGTAGGTGCAAATTTGAGTTGAAAGTATGTCAGTGAAGAAAATCGGTGGCAACATTATAAAATATGGGTCCACAACTGAAGGGTATCTTAACTGAGGACAGATAAGCACCTAAGAATTCCAAAAACTTTCATAGCAAATGATGAAATAAATTATAAAGGAAGAATGATGCTCAAGCAAAAAAAGTAAATGTTAATGTGCTGATGGGTCTAAGGCACACACAGGATGAGGCATCTCTGAAGCTCAGTGATTTACTTGAGTTATAGAAATTTTTAATATCCTAAATCTCTGTGCAGTAATCAGTCTTAAATACTCTGCACATCACCAAAATTTCTTGGAAAAGTAAAGGCCAGAAGAAGTAATTATTTCTCAAAAGCATGAATATGATAAGATCAGTCAGTCTTGCTGTCTCTGGAGCTGCATCTGATTTTACTTTTCTTTACATTACTTTATTGGTCATGGTAACCCTTCAGCTTTTCCCCAAAGATGTGAACACCATGCCTGAATGCCTCACAGCCCTCATGCCCTACACAAGCATACTTTAATAAATTCTTTCCAGTAAGTATACTCTTTGCAGCATTTCATCTTTGCATGTTTTCCAGGTTCTCACTTCAGTCTCCTCGGTGCTCTTAAACATTACTATATATTCCAAAATCAGACATGTTAAATTATTTTCCTTTGAACTGAATCTCTGTTATTCAGTCCATGTGCAGCCAGTTTTCTTCACAAGCTGCTGATGGGTACTTCAAATACTTGCTCCTCCATCCTTGAGCAAGATTCTTTGTAGTGTATTTTCCTCATGTAATGTTTACAGTCCTTCAGTGGTTGTTGTGAAGCCCCAGCATTAAGAACTTAATTTTCTAGTTTTAGAGAAATGTCATTTCTCCAATTTCCTTCCAGCTTGACGTGACTACTTTAGTCATCACATCCTTATTATGGTCTCCGCTTTCTATAGTCCTGTCAGGATTTAGCTAGCTCCCCATTTTCTATGGAATTTAGTAGTGCAGTAATTTCATGCTTCAACCAGATTTAAAGTCAAACATAGGCAGAGTGGGTGTCCTGCATTGCCAAAGGCAATCTTGTCCACATTTTTATGATTACTTTATTTTTAAATTTTTGTCTTTCATTTCCAAATCCTCTTTCATTAGGACAAATTAGACTTTTCCTTGTGGTTTGTCTTGCTACTGACAGAACATCTATTTTTATCTGTGAATCTGAGAGGAACTTGTGAAGCCCCATCAGAGCTCAGTTTTGGCCAGCTGTCATGGTTTTTCCTTTGAGGGCATAAATACACATCTATCTGCTCGAGTGCTTAAATCTCAGCCAAGGAGAACTATGTTTTTAGGATTTATGGTTCTATGTTAAACTAATACTGACCCCAGATTTGTTTTGGATTTTGGTTTGGGTTTATCTTTTGTTGTTTGTTTTGTTTGATTCAGTAGGGAGTAGCTATCGAGGATTTCTAAGTTCTGTAGCACAGAAAACATCTGTTTCTTCTGTTGGCAGGCTCTTACAGAGTTCCTGTTTCTGTATGAATAGCTCCAGGCTTTTCTGATTTGGATGTCAGCCATCTCTTCTTGAGCAGTCAGAGAACTGACTTTTAAGGATACATCTGTATTAGTAAAATTATGAAGGGCATTTTGTGGCCCTGAGGACCAGTAGCATGAAAAGGCTGGTATCCATATGGCTTAGCTTTTCCTGTGCTCTACTCACAAAATGATGGTGGTGGCATAGAGCTGGTCAGGACTAATTCCTGGTCTGTGCAGCTCCTGATTTCTGCCGTAGCACTGCTTAGTTTCATATGGGAAAACCATGAGAGTTCACTAACAGTTAAATGGGATGAGCCCCATCCGACCAGTGGCCAAGTATGTGCCAAGGTGCTCATTAGTTTTCTGTCTTGCTCTGTTGGAAGCACTTAGTGAACCTAGAGGGTCTGCATATTTGAGATGAGCAGGAGGAGGCTGAGCCAAAAAAATGAGTGTAAGGTGCACATCTGTAGTGAGAGTGACATGTGTGAGGCACAAATGGACACTTGAGAAAACAGAGGGGTTGTGTTCTTAGGAGCAGTGAATGCTACATGGAAGTTGATACTGATTTCACAAGATAACAGTGCTTTTCTCCACAATGATCATCTTCATTACTCCATTGCATGTTTAAATCTCAAAAATCCTCAAAGAAAAGGATGTGTCTATCTTTGAAAACTTACTACATCTTTCTATTTCTAGATGAAATACCTTCATTGCGATATTTATATCCTGGTTGTCTTGCAAGACATTCTCCATTTTTTACATGGAGAATTTCCTATTCTTTGGGGTTTTTCCCCTCTGTCAAATTAAACTGTAATGTATGGCTTGGACAAAAGATAAATGTTTTCAAAATAAGACCTTCTTGCTTATGCAAAGATTGTACAAAATATAGTCAGTAATAATTACTCAATTTTCCTCACAGCTCTCTTGCTAGCAGATCACATGGCATCTTCATTATTCTGTGTGCAAAGCAAGCAGTGCACAAGGTCCTTTGTAGTATAGGGAATTCACTGGGGAGAATGCAAATGAACCCTGAAAACGTGCCATATCAAATCTATGCCTCGTGTGAATTTACCAAACTTCACTAAAGCTAAAGGAGAAGGAAGGGTTATGCTGTGGTCAGGATCTGGTTACATTCTTTTTATGACTACCTTTTCAAGTATATGCCGTATCCTATATTTTTATTCACAAAAAGTAATTTACAAATAGATAGTTATCTAATCAGGGTATTATTGTAGCCGGGGTTGTTCTGGAATTTCCTGCCTAACAATACAGTGTAGTGAAAATCTCTTAGCTATGTGTTTTAAGGAAAAATAATGGAAATTTTGAATATTATTTCACAGTTTGAGCTCTAGGGCCAGATATTCCAAGAAGTAATTTATTAAATGATTGAGAAATTGTTCTTCTACACCTCATTCTGTCACAATAAACTACAAAGTTTTTGTGTAAGTAATTCATTTTACCTATTACTACATTTTTATTTGATTTGATAATTTCTCTTCATTTGCTGTAAGGTTCCTAGAATCCAATTTTGCAGAATTCATTTACTTTCTCTCTTCTTAGCCCTTGTAACAGTTTAATTCAATTGTTACCTACTACTTTGTAAATCTGTACTTGTAAGATTGTATTTACACATTTGAATACATCTGCCAAAGGCAAGGAGAGAACAGAGGAGTTCTGGGTATCACTTAGGATATCTAGAATTTAGATGCTAGAGTGAGGTCTAAAGTAAACAATCCTAAAAGCCCAGTATTGCCTTCTCAGGGATCTGCAGTTCATATAAACTTTTGCAGCTCCTTATATATAGAAGTAATTCTTCTAAATCACTTCTAACAAATTACAGTGGATAGGGAAAGCATCCTCTCCCCTAAAGTTAAGTGTAAGATTGATGTAAACAGTAATCATTCCATACAAACAATTTTTCAATAGTCAGGGAGATTAAAATATTACTTAGGATATAAGACAAAAGAAAACACTAAATTCTGGTGGTTTTTGGGGTTTTTTTGGCAAATGGCCCAAGACTTTTATTTGAGCTCTTCTTGCAGTCCAGTACTTAGAGAGTTAAGTCCAAATATGAGCAGTGTGAGGAGCGTAGGAGGGTGCAGCTGATGAAACTTCAAGCAAGTCTGTGTATGGTTTGCAGCTTTGGAGGTGTGATAGATTCAGTTTGGCACCACTGCTACAGCAAGGGCACTTGGAGCAGCTCATCCAAGCAGGGACAGATCTCTTCAGGCTCTCCACTGCTGCTGCTGCCATAGCAGGGATGGTGTGCAGGCCTGAGAAGGTGGCCACTAGGGGAATGAAGAAGAGAAAATTGGCTTCCCTGGGCTTCAAGACTGCTCACCTTGAGTCTTGGTATTACAATTGAGCATAGAATTTTTTCAGAAAATGGGGTGACATGGGGGAGAAACATCTAACTGAAGGATACATAGTGTAACCAAGAACCAAATTCAGAAAACTCAACAGTGTTCAAGAGTTGTGAAACAGATCTAGCAGATTCTTCCCCTACATTTTCTCTTCTTCTCTGATTCAGAATTTTGTGGTAGAGATTCTTGTATCTTTTTGATTTTTTTCTTCTGTGTGTGCCCATCTTTATCATCAGCAGTAAATTCCAAGATCTTTCTGTGTCTTTGTACAGTTTCAGTACAATTTTCACCACTTGGCTGGAATCCTACATGGGCATTTCTGCCATTTGCCTCTTCAAACATTCAAAGTAGATGATTTCTTCTGTACCTTAGGCCCATCTTTGTAACATTCCTGGACAACCTGGGTATTTTTTGTTTGACTTGGTTATACTATCTAGGTTATTTGCATAAATTCTTGTCGTGTGTTTTCTAGTGCAGATACGTATTTTCAGAAACTATGAGACAGTGACAATTCTTTTCCATCTGCTATTTTATCTTCTTTCCAGATGCCATTGAACCGTTTTCCATTGTTAGTATCTTCACATCACTTTATCTCTTCTGACTGCTTTAAAACTCAGTGGAGTATTGAGCCAGGTCAGCCTCTTACTTTCATTGCTTCTTTTTTTTACTTCTTTTCTTTCAATTCTTTGCTCTTCTTCTTTTTAATCCAGTTTTCTCTTATACAAATGTCAGTTCCCAATTATCCTAAATGAAGAATAATCTTGTCACTTCCCTGGCATGCCGGATGGCTCTCCTAGCTCTTGTGGCTGTTGGACAAGTTATAAACTCTTCTGAAACCTTTTGGATGTTTTCTATTGGAATTAACGACATCAGTGACATATGGTTTGAGAGGCCCTGTGCCGTAAAAATAGTTCCTTTAGTAAGAAGCATAGAGGACAGACTCCATTCCTGTCTTAACAGCCTGATGTCTGTCATTTTACCAATTAACCAAGAGCATGTACAATGGCCAAAGCATGTGCTAACTGCAATAAGTAGGTTCACAGAATCAGCTGAAGACTAGAATAAACCTTCCTTCTCAAATGTGAGCTGCTTTGTGTAGACCTGGTCACGACCCAGTCACATTTTTATTTTCCCTTCAATATTTTGGCCTCCCCTTTTCATATATGTCTTTCCACTTTTATTAAGAATAATCCCTTAAAATTCCCATGCAAGCTAAGATCCAAATCTCCTTTTCTTCCTGCTCTTTTAGAGGGGTCACACAGCACAAAAAGAGGCTTGAATAGATTTAGAAACTCAATAACTCAATAACAGAGTTTCTGTCACCATGACAAGCAGAATGTGCCCCTTTTGGCTGTCTGCATGCCAGCCAGTCCCTGTGCCTGCCTTACCATCTATAGCTATCAAACTATGAAATTGATATTGACATGGAGAGAGTTGAAGGAAGCTGCAAAGGTGCCATGTTTGTAAAAGGGGAAAGGAGCAAAACCTATTTGCCCAAGGCTGCTGACTGACAAAGTTTATTAGGTGCCAAATTTGGCTTGGATTCTCAGCTGTGTACTGGCTGGTGCTGGACCATGGTTCACTGCATGCCTCTCTTTGATGGCCTCAAGTTGCCCTATGATCCTTTTCTCTCCCTGTTCCCTCCCTCCTCCCTGCAGATTGTCCTGTGTTCCTGTCCTGGCACTGCCATGCTGTGAGCATGAGCTGGGAACTTCCCAGCCCTAGTTAAGTGCCCTGCTATTGACTGGCTTCCTGAGTGGCCATGGGAAGCCCTGCCCTTCAGCAGCAGGAGGCTCATTGAGGAAGCTGAGGGGGTCGAGGTACAGTTTCAAGCTCGTCAGTTTCCTAAGAAAGCAATGGAGATCACTGAAAGATCAATAACTGAATAAGCTGGAAAAAAACAACACTCATTTTACTCCTTGCTGCATACTTACTGCCTTTGGTGTTGTTCAAGTTCATCCCTGCTATAAATTGAATTTTAATGGTATGTCACTGCCTGATTCCTTCAGATTTCAGGGAGCTGTCTAGCACAGGCAGAGAAGTGAGGAAAAGAGAAGCACATAATTCATAACACTGTCTTTGCAGAATCCTATTCAAGAAGAATTGGAAGGAATCTATAAGTTCTTTTTAGGATCTTATAGACACAGTGTTCATTTAACCCTTTCCAATGCAGTTAAATATAATCACTAGAGCTGTAACAATTAAGGCTGAAATATTACTGTTCACAGTCCAGGTGAACCAAAGACTTCTCCATCTATTCAGCAATTAGACAGGTAGAAGTTTCCCCTGGAAGGGCAATCCATGGCACCACACGGCAAATCCATTTAGCACTTAAATATCTGGGCAATTATTCTCTTCTTGTTGCTGATTGATGCAGAGTGTGGCGTGTTTGTTTTCAGAAAAAAACCCGAACAAACCACATGTATTAGTGAAGGGGAAAGGGGAAGGAATATTCCTTTCAGGGGAAAGGAACATTCTCAGATTCTTCTATGAGTGTTAGCAAGCTGCCTCTGATGTCCTTCTCAGAGCAGGAAAGAAAACCTGTAGCAATCTCCACGCTGGCAGCGAGACTGCTGGAGTTATTCACATAGACCTGGAAAATGCTTTCTCTCCTTCAGAGACTGCCATTGCAGAAGTTTCATTCTGGAGTGCTATTATATTTGAGACCATTTATTTGTAATGGGGGGTTTTAATCGGGTAAGACTGAGGATTTCAGGAATTCCCAAGGAAGTGCTGTCGGGTTTTAGTTGAGTGCTGCACCAGGCAGCTCTGCATTTGCAGTGTTTACTCTCCTTTCAGACCCACACAAAATGCAGCAATAGTCGTGAAAGAGTGGGAAGGGATGTCTGGTGCTGCTTCCAGGGAAGGGGCGGGCTCTGCTCCTGCCCGGGGCCGTGCGGGGCTGCGGGACCCGCCCGCTCCAGGCTCCCGCTCCTGCGGCGCTCCCGCGGCACACGGATGCCTCCTGTAGGGCTGCAGGGGAGGGAGAGATGCTCGAAAATAAACCTGGCATCTGCATGTTCCATCAGCTGCTCCTGCTTTATTTTAAAAGATTTCTAGTGTCATCAGGGTAGTTATTTTTTGTCTCGTGAGCTGGGAGGGGGATACCAAGTGCATTTATTTTTAATGCGATACCAACTTTTTATTTGAAAGAAACAGATGTGATTGCATGGAGAGAAGATGTTTGTTTTGTTGGTGGTTTTTGTTGTTTTTTTTTTATTATTTTTTATTTAAGCATTATGTTCCTCAATAATTCTTTTATTTTTAGTTAGTTAATAAAGATTTCTCTGATCTTAGCACCTGTTAGTGAGTTTCTTCTTTCATTGGTGTTGACGGCTCTGGGTAAGTATCTTTCTTGTTTGATTCTCAGCAAGTGAAGTAAATGTCAACTAACAGAATAACATGACACTTTATTGACAGGGAATTAAGGGGTTTGTGTCATCAATGTACGTAAAGCAGTACTGGGTGCATGAGTCATGTGCAGCCGATGGGAAGACCAAAAAACAAAGAGCAGAATGCAAAAAATAATAGGATGAGGCAGGGCAAAGGTTTTAAAGTGGTGAGAAAAGGGTACTCAGAACCATTGGAGATTACAGAGAAGCTATGTCAGTATTACGGGTCGAGAGAGAAGGGGAGACAGGACAGGAAGAAAAAGCAAAACCAAACCAGAATGGTAGGAGATGTGCAAAGCAAAGGGTCTGAGGAGGAGCAAAAGGAAAGTCAAGGGAGAATGACCAAGTTAGTAAAGGGAGGGGAAGCAGGACAATTGCAGAGATGTATTAGGGTATCAAAAGAATGAGAGAGGCTGGGTGGAAAAGACCATCCTGAAGAAGAGGGAATCTTAGGAGTCTGCCATTCCCCCTCCATCAAAGATTTATAGGAGGTGGTGTTCTTTTCTTCTCTCTAGTGCTGGTGTGTTAATGTTTCATTTTGCTTGCTCTATTTTAGATACCTCAGGAAAGTCCTTTGTTTGTTCTCAGCCCAGAACTCTTGTTAGCTAGTGCTCACCTGTGCCTGGATTGGGCTGTTCCTTATCATTGATCAGCTGTGTGAGGTCTGCTTATTATTTGATTATTATCTGCTTATTATCTGATTATTTTGGCATAACTGACACTTAGCTCCTAATTGTCTTTTTCACACTTCCAAAAAAATTGAGCAATAGTAGTTGATAAAGGATTTTTTTGTTTCATTCTGTATAACAATATTACAGATTAACTTTAGTTAGGGTAGCTTGAAATAAAGCTAATGAGGGGGGTTTTTTTCTCTTAAAAGTTCAATACAAATATGGCATCATGCTTATATTGCTTTAATAAAAAATGGACAGTTTCTGAGTTTAAACGCTGAAGGAAAACCATAAAAAACTCCCAGTGATTATGGGAATTGACAAGGAAGTTTTGGGGGGTTTAGTTTGGGTTTTTCTTTTCCTCTAGCTCTTTGTTTTCAAAAAACAATTGCCCTTCTGGAAGATACAGTTTATCCAGGGAAAGAAGTGGTTTAGGTTGAGCTCAGCAGGGAGATGGTGAGTAGCATGGTCAGTATGTTCTATGAAGGGTGCTGCTGTGAACATCCTTTTTACCCTGGGTGAAAGTGTCTGAACAGAAGGAATAGCGATCCCCCCTAATCGTGGTGCCTGTTGGAAGCAGGCATTGCAAGACTCTTTTCACCTGGAAGGACACAGGCCAAATGTGTGGGTCAATGACAAGAAACAGTGAGTTCAGAGGTATTTGGAGGGAAATGGAAAGTATCAGAAATTTTATCAATTCTGATGTCTTTGATTTCTTGGAGGAGAGGAGAGGAAAAGAGCCCTCTCCTGTTTCAGTACTGAAATTGCTAAGCTTCATTTTAAAGGAGCACAAGAAAAGAACAGGGTGTAGCAGTTCTGAAATCCATGTACTGAGCTTCATGAACTTACAAAGGTGCTTTTATACCTCATTTGATATAAGATATGGTCTACAGTGTTTTAAAATAATCTGTGTCCAAATTCAGCATCACAGGCACCCTCCCGTTCTTACTTTCATCCGGTGTCACATATCACTCAGTGCAGAATAAAAGAATCAGGATTCTTTAATTCACCTCTTTGAAAATAACAACCGTGTACATCTTTATGATCTTTGAGTATTTTATTGTTGCTGTCTTTTATGCTGCTTTTCTGCTGCTTAGCACCCACTGTTAAGCATACCAAGGATAAATTCATTATGCTCTTAGTTCATCATACTCCAAGATACTTTACAACATTCAGTGTGGCAAAAAGGCCACCTGGAGTAAAATTTAGTTTTCTCTCTTTGCCTCTAAAACTCTGCCCTGTCCACCCACTCATGCTTCCCGGTTACCTTTTCCTTCTAGCAAATGTCAACTTGGCTTTTTTTCCTCAGTTTTGATAATTGCCTGCAACATGTGTTAATTTTCAGTGGTATTGGTCTTTTTTGTTCTTCACTTGGCGTGTATCAGCTAGCTCAACCTAACTGCAAAGAATTAAGATTTATATATTTGATAGTAATGACTATTTTACATCCTGAGAAAAGGTAGAGAGAGGAGGCAGGCAAAATTCCTGTATAAACTATTTGTAACTTGCCTTGAGGATTTTTTTAAAGTCAATCAGCCAAGGCCTAGAGTAGAGAGCTTGTAGAAGAATGAGCCTACTTCACCCTCATATTTTCTTTCAAAATGTATATAGGTTTAATGCTCAGTTGTCTTTAGCACTAATGAATGGTTTTGATTTGTACCAGCCTAATCTTCATTTTTGGCTTCAAGCTACTTTATGTTTTCTAGTGAACTGCTGTTAAATCAGATTTTGTTACTGTATCAACTCTTTTTTGTTTGCTTTTTTTTTTTTCCCCCTATAAAGAAGGCCAAATTAGCAATAATAATTTCCTTTGCCTACAACCCTGAATGGGCATATATTGAAAAGTACAATGTAGTATTATAAAAAAAAATCCTGGAGATAAATGAATGGCAGAATAAATAATTTATGCTAATGAAATTACTGCAATTAGTAGTTCCACAATGACCCTTTTAAAAGCCACAGCTGTTAATGTCAGGAAGTGCTGTCACCGCTGACCTTATCATAAGAGAAAGTGACAAATTGAAAATGCAGGGAAGACCAATCCTCAAAGAGGTCTGTTCGGGAACGATTAGTGTTTTCTGAAAACCAGTGTGAATTACAACCAGCTGCTCTCTGGCTCGGCGTGGCTCCCATGCTGTGCCATTTTGTTAAGCTCCATAACAATAGTTATTTTGCCCCATTGAGACGAGTTGTCTCGGGCCACTTCCAGCTCCACCGGAACCCACTCCGTCCCTCACTGATTTACAAATGAAACTGTTGTTAGACGGCCTTTCAGGGCTGCTGAGTAGAGACCTCTCATAAGGATCATGTGTGAGGAGGTTGTCTTTCACTGGGAAGGGCTGTACTGCAGGGTGCGTGTGTGTCGCAAACAATGAAAAAAGGAGAAAAGGGCTGAAATACATTTCAGTTGGAAGCTAAATGCTGCTCAAATCTGCATAAAATGTCTATTCCTGCTGACTAGCCTTGCTTTTACAAACTATTTTCTAAAAGATGAATTTATACTACATTGCTTCCACTAATGATGTTCTGGTTTTTTCCTATTTGTAGAGCAATTTGCCTCTGCTTTCCCTAAATGCAAATCATTCTTTATTTAGTTCTTGCTTTAATTTCTGTTTTACTGATCACAGGTGAAATAAGTATTCTACTAAACTAGCTCTGAAAAGGCACAAGGAAATAATGAGTTTTCTTACTGAGAAAAATGGCAAGCCTTTCTGCATCAACCTGATTGTAATATTAATGATGTAGGCTTAAAACATTTGACTGCATCAACAGCCACTCATGAGCAATTTTCCCAAAGTTCCCTAAGCATTATTGACAATGCTTTGGTAAATTATGTGTGACTTTCCTAAGAGTTGGTGTAGCTCATTTAATTCATATTAATTGATTTTTAGGCTTCCCTTGATTAATTGAACTGGCTTCGTCTTGTAGAGAATGCAATAAATAATCATTAAAATGAGGGAGATGTGACTCCACAAATGATAAAGTTTAAGTGTGCTAGAAGTCATAGAGGACAAAATGAAAGTTAGTTACAGTGATGGAGTTAAATGGGTTTTCTTAGTACTTCCCTTTTAATTTTGCATACAGTACTCTTGTTTAGACATGTATGTGAATTTATGCTATTAGTATATGTGGATAGGGTCCTTTGAAACAAGCAAAAATTAATTCTGAAGATTTCCTATTTGTTTATCCTGGGAAAGCATACTGTAATTCAAAGGACTGGGGTGATGTCTTGTACTTGCTAGTCCAGTTTTCAACCAATTTAGAAAATGGACCTTTGAACTTTGATCCTGAACCCCCTTCTTGCTGTCAGAGGTGAATAAAGACAGGCATTTTATCTCTTCATTTTCCTCAGAACACATGACTCAATGGCCATCTGGAGCTGTTTTAAATGTGCCTGGCCTGTTTTGATTTTTACATAGTATGTGAAGAGAAATTTCCGGTCTCCAGCTGCCTTTTGGTCTCTGTGGTGAGAGAGAAGCCCCATGTGATGCTGTGTGGGACCCACCACAGGGCCACACCAGAGCTCTGGGCCCCCTTCTGCAGTGTGCTGAGATTTGCTGGCAGCTGGGGCTGTGGCTGGTGGTTTGATGCCTGGCTGGCACATAGAGAAGAGCCTCCCCTCTCACAGATTCTTCAGTGAATCTGAACTCCATGAGAAATAGCTACTTTTCTGCTTAATACCCCTTGAAGTCGATAGAAGGTAATTTTAGCACATAAATGCTGCTGATTTTCTGACATTTCATGGTATCTAGAGGCTCAGCTTTAGGGGGAGAACTCCACAGTGGTCTAAGTCCTGCCCTCATTAGAGTTTGTTAGTCTATCTTTCTGAAGCACAGATAAGCAGGGGTGGTACAACTTTGGAAATATAAATTGTGGTGTCCAGTTCTGTTAAAACTGAAGCTGATGGCAAAAATACACTTCACTCCAAAGAGGAATTTGATGATATATGAAGTGTGTGAGGACCAGTGTGATTAGAGCAACCGCTCTGCTGTATTTCTTTAACCTACAGAGAATTTCTCTTCAACAGGAGTTCCAGAGGTGAAGTAGAAAATCCGTAGAATATTAACTCTGCATGTAGCAGTATAGTGAACTGGTTTAATCTCTGTTCCTAGTTTTTGGGAGTGTTTATTAAAAAAATAATAAAGTATGTTGAAGCACTGAGCTTCTGTGGTGATGATGAATGCCAGTGCAAAATTAATTAATTTACATGCAAAACAGCTGGGGAAGGCTCATTTTGCTTTAATGCTTTTTACATGCTGACAGCATTATATTTAAGGTAGATTGAAGGAGAGTTTTGTGAATGAGCCATCCTTAGAAACAACTTCTATAGATAAGTTTTGGACGCATTTCTTTGTTCCTGTGTTTTCATTTGTTCTTTTTCCTTGGGTATGTACAGCAACTCATCCAGAACTCCACAGTTTATGGGGATTTTATGGCTTCTGCCTGCACCAGTGTGAATGTCCTGAGTGCCAAGTACAATAGGCAGTACAACTGCACCACTCCAAATAGTTTTCTGAAGTAAATCATGCTTTATAATGTCCTCCTGGACAAAATACAAAACAAGAGGCTGTCATGACACATGGAACACTTGGTAAAGGCATGCAGAAGCTTTCTTCAGAAAGAGGGAAGCCAGCAGCTTTCCAGGTAAACTGTGAAAGTCACATCATTTTCTTTCATTCTTTATAAATAATCTTTGTTTTATTGCAAATCATCATCACCTTTTCATTAGACTGATTAGTTGTGGAGTGGCATTTTTACGTTTCATTGACACTACCTGATTTTTGAAGCTGGAGTTTATATATATATATATATATATATATATATTTCCCCCCCCCCATTTTTTTTTTTTTTTTAGTAGAAGCTCTTTGAGCTCTTTAGCTGCCTTTGGAGACAGGAGACAATCTATTTAAGCAAGGACAAAGTTTAGAGGTAGGGGGAATGTAGTGGGGCTACTGTAAAATGGTGGGAGGGAAGCAAGTGCCTCAGTAAAAGCTAAATCCAAGAGAAAGAGAAGAAGCAGCTCAATACATGTGAATTTTGAGGGGTAATGAAAGCAGGAGTAACATGTGTGAAGCCTTTCCATGGGGTGCTGTCCCCTGCTTGTGAGGCTAGTGCCTCTGCGCCCCAGTCAGTGCTTCTGCTTAGAGTTCATTGGGGGTTGACCAGCCCACAAAGACAGAAAGGAGAGGAAACTGCTTAGAAACCTTGACCCCATCCCACCCACACACGTGTTCCCTAATCCCCTTTGCAAATTCTGAAGACAAACCATAATCCAGCGATTTCTTTATTAAAAACTAAAATTCTGTGTGCTTTTATGCAAATGAACTGCTCAGCTGCAGGCTTTGCATAACATTGCATCTTGGTGCTGCTGCATGAGGTTAATAATGGGAGCTGGCTGGCTTATTCCCACTTGGTCAGCTGAAGGCCTTCCAAAAAATGGTCAACAGAGAAGAGTGGCTGAGTTTTTAAAGTCTGTTTTTAATAAAGTAGCCCCTGGTAGTAAATTATTACCATGTTCTTTTTTCTCTGATTTCTAATTTGATGAGGACCAAATGGTAATTGGACAATTTCATGTGCTGCATGCTGTTCTGGCTGACAGACCCACAGCTCCAGGCACTATCTCTAGCCAAGCACTTGAACATTGAGCCATTTTTACCCTGCACTCTGGAGCTTTACAGAAGAATATCAAATGAAGCATTGTTTAGTATTTTCCTTAAAGAAAAAGACATAAAGTCAGCTCAAACAAATTGAACAATAAATAAGTGGAGAGATTTGGGATCTCTACAGTCGTCTGGTAAAATTCAGTATTACAGCTCTGTCAAATCAAATGGTCAAATTTTGAAAATTCATTTTGTAGGATTTCAGGAGCCCACCAAATCAGGAGAGTCCTCAACAGCTTCTGTATGATTAAATTTTAAATCCTCTAACATTTGTCTTCCACTTTGTTTTATCCAGATCAGATTACCAAGACTCCTCTGGTTAAAATATATCTTGATTAGCTGCCAGACAAAATGATTGGTAGGTTAGCAGAAAAACAAAACAAACCCAAACCAAACCAAACTCACAGTTATTTGAAAAAGTTTCTTTATATGTGAGGAGATATTGTTGCTGGATATTTTTATATGAGCTTCTCAACTGGCAGGCAATGAATTGCTATTTCAGCACAATAACAGGTAGTTTTTGTTCAGCAGTCTCTGAGTGTGCCTCATTCTTTCATTAAGGCTCTGCTGGAGTTATGTGCTCAGAGTGAATACCAAGCACTTTTCAGGGCATCCCTCTGCCCTTGCACTGGCGCCTTTGCCCCGGGCAGCAGCTGCGCCTCTTTTGCACCGCTGCAATATCTGACTGCAGCCCCAGCCTCAGCAGCAGGACAGACATCTGAGCATCCCAGGTGAGCCCTGGGGTCTGTGGTGGGTGTGCTTAGGCTGCCATTATTAAATCATTTATGTCCACAAAATTCTGTCGGGTACAAACGGGAAAAAACATTAAAAAATGAAAAGACAATGCTGCTTGTTAGTGACCCACAAAACATGAGTTTTGTTTTCAGTTCAGCTTTTGGATCTCAGAACTACTCCTAATGTTCTGAATAATGCATTATCTTTTACCCTGTAGGTAGAAGATCTAAAATCCAAACTTGCTACTCAAGAGGCAGAACTGCAACTGAAAAATCAAGGTACTGAAGCTTTGATTGCTAAGATAGGGTGTCAGACTGAGAAACTGAGCCAAGAAAAGGCCATTGCAGATGCAGAGGAGCTAAAGGTCAGTCTAATTCTCCTATTTACTGATGTTGAGCTATATTTAACACAAAATAAACCTTTTTAGGTGAACAGTTTTGAACAACTTCCTCTCCAGGGAGCATAAGTCTAAAGAATTATTATACTTACATATGTAACAGCATTTCACACCATGATTACCACTTGACCTTTCTTTACATCATGCCTTTTCCTAACCTTTTAGCTGTTTTAATGAGATGAAAGAACAATAAATACTGAACTCATTCAAGCATTTAATGGATGTGGATCTTGAGAATCAGACCTATTTGTAATACAGTAAAGTCAAAGAGTCATATCTTAACACTTCAGGTCTCTAAAGGCTTTGGGGCTCTAGGTAAATTGAAAAACTCAATTGATACAGTTCATTCCACCATTTTACAAGGTATAAACCTTGAATCTTAAGATTATAATAGCATTCCTGACAATATGTGCCTTCAGCATTGACTCTCCTTCTTTTTCTCCCAGTTCAGCCTATTAGCATGAGTTATCAACATCTGTGTTGGAAACTCAGAGGCTCACATGCTTTACTGTTCACTGCAGAATGAACAGAAATGCATAATTCCATCAGGAGTCTAACATTTCCATCTACAGTTGCAAGCATGTCTTTTGAAATAAAGCACCAGTAGTATGGAGTGCTGTAAAGTGAAGTTCCTCTGCCTTTAGAGTTTGGAAGGCTCATTCAAATCTGGGATTTGGCTACAAAATCTCTCGTATGTTGTGTCATTGACCAATAGTGCAGAAAAAAGTTCATAATTGACTTGTAATAGTTGTTAATAGCCTGATTTTGAGATATGGAAGCTTCAAGTTTCCAAAGATTTTGTAGTTTCCAGATATTGATCAGCAGGAAGGATTGTCCTGTCTAAACATTCAAAATGGCCTCTCATTTTCTTCTATTCTGTTTCTTAAATACTTACCACCAGATGATATTTAATGCCTTTCCAAAAACCTTGTGTCTAATCCTAATTTTACTGAGAGAAAAGTAATTTTTGATACTGAGATAAATGAAGACATGATCAGGACCTTTATATTTCTCTGGATTATGCGAACTTCAGCTTTTTGCTGATCCATATCTCGCATAGGACTTAAAAATGGCCATGAAGTTTCAAGTCTAAATGGTGCAATTAATTAAACTTGTACAAATGGGATCCAACAGTTCAACATCCTACCAAGCACTTTCCATGTGATGCTCTTTCTTTATTGGTTCCATATGCTTCTGATAAATTTGGATGTTCAAAATACACCCTTAACACAATTTTAATTACTTCATTAAGCAGCTAGGTGAAACACATAGAGTGATTATTGTGAGATAATCACATCTTTGGGCCACTTTGTTTCAGGGATGAAGTTCAGCGCCTGACACTAATGATTACTGTACGCCACTGTTCATTGCTTTATTGCACTTCTGAAATGTTTTCATTGGAAATGAAAGTGTCATTTTGTGCTACATTAATCTAAAACTGTTTCATAAGGCTAATGATAGTTTCTAAACACTAATCTTCTCTCATTTTTTGTTACCAAAAAAACCCCAGCAAATGAGAATACATCTTAAGCTAAGTAATTTGTGAAGACTCTTCCTAATTGATTAAAAAATGTCACCCTTTAAAAAATTATTTTTGCTCTCCTGTTCTATAGATTTTAAATTGGAGCTTACAAGAGCTTTTTGAGTTTTACAACCTTAAGCAAATAAATACCTCGGAGGCATTGACTTGGAGTGAAGTATTACTTAAAAAGAATAGGTGAAGAATGGAAATCACTTTAGATCCAACTTATTAGGAAATTTAGGTCAGTCTGCATTCCACATAACTGTGGCAGGGCTGCACACCTGTATAGTAATAATGAAGGGTTTTACCATGAAAATGACACTGGCAAGGTTTTAAAATAGTGGGCAGTAACACCGCTGTCATTTTGGTGGCCATTATTGTGCTCTGAATGTTGTCAGCAGCTTACACGGGAAGGTGCACATGCCATTGCCTTTTAAAACAGGACATACCCTTTTAAAGACAAAAAACGTGCAGATCATGGTGTAGGTACATGTGTGACAGTGACACTAGCTGAGGATTAGGAACAAATTATAAAAACTTCATCACAGGAGATGAGAGACATAGTTAACTTGTCATTTGATTAGTAACTTGTCATTTATAATGTAATGCAAATTGATTTTTAATATTTGTTATTCCCACAGACAGTAGCTGTGTGTGTCCTATCAAATAAATGTGAACATGGAAAATGTCCCCAACAATTTTAGAAACAGGTTTTGTAAGGGTATTAAATTTTTACAGAGGCTTGTTACTGCCAATGCAGAGTGCTTGATACAAGTATTAACATCTTGATCACTGTAATATCTTCTTTCTCTGTAATTAAACTAGGTTTAAGCAAGACCTGACAGGAAATGAGTCTGTGAGATGAGCATGAGGTACAAGGATAAGGATGAACCAAGTATAACTGACTTCAGCCTCAGGCAATGTATCTTTAAAAGTGTGCATGTTAATCTTCCAAATACACAATTGCTGATGATACAGAATGCCCCCCAGGTTTACTCTCCCACATAAATTTGCACCAATGAAATCATAATCTGCTTTTAAACAGGTAATTAAATTGTTGCAGAAAGTTGTGGAGGCACTCAGATTTCATGTAAGACTGATGTTAACTGATGTAAAGTCACTGATCTAAGTCACTGTTAAGACAAAATAAGTGCCTTGACAAAGCTGCTTGAACTGATGATTATTCAATTTCCAAACCTGAGATTAAGTACAGTGTTTCCATATAGGATATTTCCATTTCTCCCATTCCCTCCCTTGTTGTGACCTGTGGTTTCAGACTTGAGAAATAAAAAGGAGGCAAATTTGGCAAAAGATGGAGGCTGGTTTGACAAATTTTAAATGTTTTCCTATACCTCAAAACTAGAGTGAATATTTTGCTATTTAGGGAAAGCTCCCGTGCAACACTGAACCAGTCATTGTCTTCTTGGTATTTCCTCTAATTATCTAAAAGAAAACACTTTGAAGGGGAAGAAGGGGCAGGGAGGGAAAAAAGTTGATGGGTCTCAAAATCTTAGCAAAAAGTCTTTACTCTCTTGTTTAGCACCAGATTGTGCATTTGAACCTAGATCATGAAAGGCTTGCAGCTTCCTACTGCAGTGGCATGGGCTACTGAGTTCCCCCCTGTGTTCAGTCACTCCTCGGGAGTAACACACTGCCCTAATATCCCCCAGCTTTTTGGCACAGATACCTGCTCTCCTGCCCTGCATCACTAGGTAACACCCCATCCCTCAGGCACGGCAGTCACACCACTCGCCTTGGAGTCATCTGCAAACTTGCTGAGAGTGAACTTGATCCCACTGTCTGTGTCACTGATTAAGATTTGAAACTCTCCTGTGTCTCCCCCAGCCTCCCATGCAGCCCCAGCCTCACCCGCACGGCAGTACAAAAGGCAGAAAAGGCCTTGGCTCTGCTCAAGCCCTGCTCAGCAAGAACAAAAAATCTCTGCATTATCAACCCTGTGTTCAGCACAAATCCAAAACACATCTCCAAACCAGCCATTGTGAAGAACATTAACTCTACCCCAGCCAAAACCAACATTTGTCACATTAAGGGAAAGGGCCTAAGGATGCAAGGTGGAAAGCCGCAAAACTCTTTATAGGAAAGGGAAATATCAAATGGACATCAGATAATATCTGAGATGGAGGAAGAAAATAGTCAAAAAAGAGAGTCAGAGAAAAAGAAAATAAGTCACATCTTCATTTTCTTGCAGGTTGAATTTAGGGGGAGAAGATTTGACTCTGCATCACTCTTTTCTGTGTACCTTGGGTGACAAACTCAAGCCAGCCTGAGCACCACTGGGATTTATTGAATGCAGAACCAGGAGAAAACGAAAGGGAGAACATTCCATTACATTTATGCAATTTCCCCCTAATTTGCCAAGCAAGACATAAATCACAGATTGTATTTGTGACAGTGAATACTTCTGTATTTTGGGGAAAATATTTTTGCCTTGTACTGAACAACATTTCTAAATCAATTAGCGAGTGCAGGGTTCCAGTTTTACCTTTGAGGTGAAAGTAGGATTTAGCTTCTGCTTCTCAAAAAAATTGCACATTATATGCACTAGAACTTCTCATAGGTTGATGACTCTTGGCAAGATTTAATCAACTATGATAAGGAACATATTTCTCAGCATTGTCTGAAGGTCGCCAAGTAACATTACTTGAAGGATCCACATTTCAAACTAAATTATGTTCATACAGAATCCTTTGCAGCAGGTGGTCTCTGTTCCTGGGCCATCAATACAGTAAAAATCAATGAGGTATGTATATATCAGCTCTTGAACTAGCCCTAGTGGGGGAATTTCAATAATGATTTTTTTTATTATTTTATTAGGCTCAGCTTAATGTTTTGGGGAGCTTGTAACAACCACCAGAGACCAAGTGGGAAGTGTTCAGTACTTGGCAGTATGTATGCATGTATTTCCTTTTATTAGGAAGTGGTAAAAAAGATGTAGCTGTCCAGAATTTTTCAGCTGTCATTACGATGCAACAGTTGGAAAATATTCTCCAGATGTACATGTTTCACTTGAAACATCCATCCTGGCTCTGGCTGTCTGGAGTATGAGACAGGGCTTATCACTTGTGATTCCCTGGAGCACCTGGCAGCAGGATTTCTCCATTCATCCTAGCATTATAGCATGCTCATTTAATTACTGAACAGTAAAGAACTTATCAATTGTAGATAAAATCTACTCAAGTGTAATGACTGTCTCATTTCCACCTGTATTCTAAAATCATGAAAGTGATACCTATAACTTAATTCTAGTTGGAGAGTAGACCCACTAAGATGGCATTTAGTTTGCGAAAAGTGTTCTTCTATAGATTATCATAAAATCTTCTGTAGTCAGTAATGATAGAAATCTTTGCCTGCCTCACTGTTGTGTAGAAAAATGGGTCTAAAACAAAGATATGTAATGAAAGACTACTGGGATTATCTTAAAGTCTTTCATCAGGAATAGTTTGTAATTTTTGTGATAAAATGGGACCAATTTCTTCTCTAATGTACTAATGTGATATGTCTTTTTCAAGGTGTATTGTGAGAGAGAACCAAAATATTGTGCAGTGGCTCAGGCTAACACTGAATTAGCAGCAGCTGTAGAAAAACTAGAAGTCATCAGGGAAAAGCTTCTTGTAAATATGGCTTGATTAATAAACATTCTCTAACACCTCGAGCCCCTTTAATTTCATTAACTTTTATTTATTTATTTTAATGTGTTTTATTTTTATTGATTTTATTACTACCTCGTTCAAATATCAAAGGCATGCTCTCATTAGGGATTATCACTATTTTCCCCAGAAATGTACTGAAGACCATTGTGCAGCTTGGGTGGCAGCCCATGAAGCTTTTTACCCAAAATGACTGAATTTCCTCAAAGCCATCTAGGCACATTATAACTAATAATTGGAATGGTGGTTGATAAAAGTAACTGACTGTGAGTTTTCCAAGGAATATATGCCAAATTTTTACACCAGTAATGACCTACTGCAGTATAGCAATAACATCCAGAAAAGGGCTTTAGAAGCTCAAGCTCATTTGCGTTAACATTTGTCATTAAACATACGATAAAAGCAGCATCAAATCTCCTCTGATTTTCTGAAAGACCCACAAACATGGGTACCCGTGTGCTCACATGCACATAGAAGAGGAAACTTTGTTTAGTCTTTGGCTAACAAGTGTCTTGTGAGTTAATGATGTAATTGAGGACCCCACTTGTCATCAAGTATCTATTGAACTTTTGAGAGGGATTATTTGTTGTGTAAGTACGCATTTAATGGAGCAACTGCAGCACAAAGCGCTCTTGATACAAAGACATCTCATGGTATCTTGGGAGATGGTGGGTGGAAGGAGTTTCTGCTGCAAGCTAATCAACCTTACTAAGCAAAGAAATCTTCAAATGCTTTGAAAGCTGTGACACTAATTAGGTTTAAAAGACTTTGACTTTGCCTCAGACCTTTTTGTTGGTAATATTTAGATCTGTAACCTCCCAATTTAAGATATCAAGCAATAAAGGCTGAACAAATCTGTAATGTGGCATTTATTCTCATTGCTTTCTCTTGAACTGGCATTTTAAAAGAATGACAACATTCCAACATTCACTTTTATGGAAATTCTTGCAAGCCCGTGAGTTATGGTATTTTATAATTTAATTCTTTATTTCAGGAATTTCCTGGTTTTCTTCCTGCTATTTTAATATCCATTGTTTTCTTGTTGTAAAGGAGATACAGTTTTAATGGCTAAACAAAGATAGATTATACCATCTGGCTTTATCTTCTGATCCCTCTGACCCCCACCCAAAAAATCCCATCAGCTGTTACAGCAGGTATTTTTCTTCCATGTGAAACAGCCTTAGCCTTATGACCTTGGAGTTGCCCGTTTACATCAAAATCTACCCTAATGAAGCCTCTGTCTGCACTAAAAGACAGTTTTATGGAAGCATCATGCTTTTTATTTCACACATCTGTACTGATATGGGTCCACTAAGCACAAACACTTTTGGACAAAAATAGCCTTCTAGTGTTGTTTTGGGGAGATTTTATATTTTTTGCCTTTTTTTTAATACACAGCAGTCACCCCTGAAACTCATAGAATCTTTTATTGTTTAAATGTGCTCCTCTGAAAAAAACACTAATACATCTCTTTTCCTTGCCTGACAGTATCTCAAATAACCTTTTCCTGGTTTAGGTGACCTTGCAATCAATCATCTTCCAAATCCAAATCATTCTTTTTTTGCAATTTTTAACTTCCCATTTTTTTTACATTTGTTTACTATACCTTTTTTATGTTTATTTACTTCCCCTTTCCTCTCCTCATGCATTTTTCTGGGGGTTGTTACCTTCAGTATCTCTCACAGCTGTGTTAGTTCCTAATAGGGAGAATTCTGCACTACAGGTGAAGTTGCAATTCCTTTGCATTTGTCTGTTTCCTGTGTCAAGTCAAAACTTGTCATACTGTCATTTACTATAAATATTTTTACTAACCACTTTTTAAAATCCATACTGCATATTCAACCAGGATTCCCTTTACATGGTGGGAGGATGCCATTAAAACTCCTATTTTTATAACTGATTCATATCCTTGCTGATCCACCTGATGAACTTTTGTAAGGAATTGTAGCTTTAATTTTTAATTCTCCAGCAGGTATTACTCATAATGATAATAAGCTCCAGAGCTTATGGGGTTGTTGAATGAATAAATCTAGAGTTGGACAAATTCATTGTTAACAAATACAAAATAACATATTTGAACTTTTTATGAGTACTTCTTGATTGCTGTTAATAGATTCATATCTTAGGAAAGAAGACATGGGGGTTGATCATGAAGAATTCAAAGACAACTTTAAAGTTATTCCTGTATTGAGTTAAGAGTAGGAATGGATTACTCCCAAAGGTCCTTCTAAACTATATCATTTTATGATTCCAAAAATAAAATTGAAATTTCCACAGAAGACTGAATAGGAAATACCTGTCTAGGCAGTGTGTCTTCTGTATATGCTAAGATCTATTTCTAACAATTAAGTAAGTGTTATATAGTAAAATTTCCTGCACCCATCACTCAGGAAAACTTGGTTTTGACTTGTTTCTCATAATGGACTTGTGATTACTCCAGAAATTTGAAGATGCCAAGAAGAAATTCAGTTTTATGAAAAACCTTAAAAAATGTACCCTTACATAATTAATGTCTTAACCTACCACTTCTGTACTGCAGATTATTGGCAATCTTTTTTCTTTTTTTTAAGGCAAATTATTCTTCTTGGGCATTTCTGTATTTGCTTCTTGTGATCCACATGTTGCATTTATCTCAGGAAGAATGTCCAGTCACCACTTTATACAGCCTCAAATCACTTCCAAACCTTCAGTTACAGAGCAACCTTCGCACATGCCAGTGCAAAATATTGTGCATTCAAATGTCTTGCAAATTCCAGATAGGAATAGGATTTTTATCTAACGTGTAATCCTTTCTCCCATTTGTGAGGTGATTGAAGTTACTGAATTCCACAAACTGGTTAACTACATATATGCTATAACCAAACAGCTTCCATACACTTACACCAGCAATCATTTCTCTATTGTACTCAAACCACATAATTTCTCATTAATGGAGAGAAAATGTTAAAATGTTATTTAAAGAAAATATTTGAAAGTGATTGAAGTAACGTAGTTTTAATTACATGTCTAATTTTATGTAATAGCTGTGTGCCAGACTGGAAGTTATCACAATGTCTGTAAGTAGTGTATAACCTTAAGACACATATAAATGACTTCGATAGCTTCCTGAGAACTGGTGACTAGAAGGGAAAAAATTTGCAATTTAGCATGCACCAGAACTCCAAACAATCTATGAAGCTTAGAGGGAATTTTTTTCCAGAATTATAACAAGCTGGGATTGTGACACCCACTTTATAAAATGTTAATTCAAAAAGTTTCACCTATAGGAAATTATATGGCTGAGGGATGTATTTCTTCTGATGGTTTCCTACCTGTGAAATGTTAGAGGATGATGAGAGACTGCTCATAAGAAAAGTTCAGCAGATGGAATGAAGTCTGCAGATTGGTGAGTACAGGTTCTCTTCCTGTCTTTGCACTTTGCTCTCTGGGTTCATCCTTTTTCTTCATGTAAACATGTACAACATGGTCAACAGAAAATAAATTTCTCTGCAGATTTTCATCCCTATTCAATGATCCTGAACTGCACTGTTCAATGTTACATTTAAAATCAGCTCGGCTTCCTCAGCTGGAAACTTGCATTAATCCACATGATAAAGTACATGGTGTGCAGTGTGCTGTTCATGGGGATGACTGTTATGTACAGCAGTAGCATTAACCAGAATTACCTGATGAAAAGATGCAAATTCAGCATGAAACATTGACATTTTACTGTCATCCATCTTAGGGTTCAAATAAAGTGCTGTAGACATATTCAGCAGTTTTCTTTGTCTTTTCTAGAGAGTTTTACATATAGCAAAGTTTCAACAGTTCCATTTTTACAACCATGGTACTTCTTGATCTGCTTGATTTCATTCTTCATTCAGTATTATGCAATGTGGACCCCTGGCCTATGCAACCTGTTCCAGCTGGTTCATGTCAGGCTTTTTTAAGGTAAGATTCACTGTGGAAGGGAGTCTGTGAAATTAGTATAAAGGGAAGGCAAACTTGTATTTTTTTCTGGGAGAAGAAAAAATGAACCGAGCAGGCACTTCTTAGCAACAGGTACTTAGATTTTATTTACCTTAGCAGCTGATAAACCTGTGTAGCCCATCAGCCTGTAAAAAGCTCTTAGTGCTTGACCGAGTTGAGTAAACAACTCAGAGTTGTGTCCATAAAAACAAGAATTTTTCTGATATTAAAGGAAGATCACTCTTTATATTTGGACATTTTTCTGTGCCTGTCTCTCTGGGCTATCAGTCAATTGTATCCAGTCAGCAGGATTGGCCCCTATACTTCAGTTCATTTCTTGCCCTTTTCCCTTTCAGTCATTTATTTGCCTGTCTCTTTTCCATCTTCCTCTATCAATTTTCTGAAGAATGAACTTGAAGGCAGAGCATCAGATGCTAGTGATCTCTGCTTCTGCACTCATGGATATTCTGTGCTCCCTGACTCATAATTCAGCTTCTTTCTGTTGGCAGAGAGAGAGAGGCAAGGGGAGTTGTATGTATTTTTCATATCGAAGTTTTTGTGGCCAGCAATTCTCAGCAGTGATAACCAGTGCAGCTGTTAGTAATCAATAACACACCTTCAGTCTAGGCAGCACATTTGCTGACCTCCTTTCACTTTCCATGGGCTCCAGAATACATCTTTAAATGAGAAATGATGAGGGGGTGGGCTACCCCTGCAGTCAGCTCTCAGACAGCACCAGGTTGGGCAGGAGTGTTGATCTGCTGGAGGGCAGGGAGGCAGAGTGAACTGGACAGGCTCTCCTCCCAGGCAACAAGGACAACAGAAAATAGCCTCAGGTTGTGTCAGTGAATTATTATTTTGCATATTAGGAAAAATTTCTTCACCAGAATGGTTGCCTGGTAGAGTCACCATCCCTGAAGGTACTTCAAAGATTCGTAGGTGTGGCATTTGGGGACATGGTTTAGTGGTGGGCTTGGAGGGCAGTGCTGGGTTACCAGTTGGAGTCAATGATCTTAAACGTAATTGCAGATCAAAATTATTTTATGATCTATGGGCAACATTGTAATAAATGTTGTTACAGTAATCTTTTTTGATGGTGAATATACACAGGCTGGTACTAATAATAGAAATAGACTGTGTAATTCAAATATTTTAAATGTTCTGAAGATGATTAAAAAATATTCTGTGGAGGATGATGGCTATGAATCCTTTCTTGTATGTTAAATTTGTAATATCCCATCAAGTCCAACAATTTCTTTATAGTAAATTGATTACAGTAAATTGAATGAAAAGGTAGTTAGGAAATATCAAAAAGGATCGTTTCTTCACAAGCAAAATTATTTTATAAGTATTTTGAGTGGAAATAAATCAGATTTCAATCATTCATGAGACTTGTTATCTGCTAAAAATATTTGTGAAAATTATGATTTTTACATTCATATATATTTCATAATAAATATGCCTATACTATGCAAGAAAAGAAAAAAAAAGAGAAGCTAAGTTTAGTAGTGCTAAGGCTAAAAAGTTGGGCCAAGCTGATCCTTTTTGCAGAAGTGGTACAATTTGTATTATTTATCATTACAATCATCGCTATTAATATATGAGAGCACTTAAAATATACTCTGTTCCTGACAAGGATTATCCAAGGGCACAGTTCAGCAGGCTTGCTATGGAGAGTAATGGCTCTCTGCTGTGATTTGTGGGGCACAGTTTCCTGGCACTAGCTTCCTTGAAAACAAGTGTATTTAAAATACATGGTTTATCCCATAGGGTGTTGAATTTAGGGTGCTGGGGTATAAAATGCAATATGTATTTCTGCTGATGCTAGGCTTTATTTATGTTGCATGCTATGAAAAGATGACAAAAGGGAATGGTGTGGTTTGTACTGACAACTTTCCTATTCAGAAATCATAGGATAAGAACTGCTGTGATAAAGGAGACTATTATATACCAAAAAAAAAAATCAAATCCCACAGATATCGAGGCATTGCTTACTGTTTGTCTCACTCTCTCATCTTTACTACCTGAGCCTTTGATGGATGATTGTACTTGAGCTATAGGCAGCTCTGTGTTATCATGCAGGCAAACTTGAGGTGTCTAGAAATAAGACTCACCTTAAAAACAGTAGTGAACTGTTACTGTGCTCCTTCTTCTTGTGCCTTGAATGCTGGGTTGATGAAGTTTTACTTATAGCCCATGTCTGTTAGATGCCCTTACTGAGGGTGAGTTCTCATACTTGAGTGTAAGTCCTCAGTAGTCTCTCAATCTAAGATTCATAGTCATATAAAGTGGATTGGCTGCCTCATTATCCCTAAAGAAATCAAGTCAACCTTCTTTTTTAATCTATAAGATGCATCTTTCCCCCTTTGCCAATAAACTTACTTTAAACTTATAAATAATTTCTAAATTTCCTGTTTGCACACCACCAATTCAAGCATCAAACCTGACAGAAGAGACCCAAATCTTTGATCCTGTAATAATGGTAAAAACAGCTTTTGTGGAGGTATGCACAATGTGTTCCTGCTGCTGTTTTTTTCATTAAGCCCCACAGAGGAAAATTTTGCCCTGAAGTGGAACTCACTATTGTTAGCTCTGTATGGTACTCTAGAGAAACAAATTGCTTTGAGGTAACTTGTTTTGAGGCACGTGCAGTATGAAACCCCTGAATGCAAAGCCAGGGATGTTGCTGCCTTCTGAGCAGAGTGCAGAGAAGTGTGGTTAAAGGTGCAGATCAGCATGCAAAGCTGCCCATGAGCAAATTACTGCATGTTTTTGCGTCTCCAGGCTCATATGCAAAATGGAAATAATAATTCCGTCTTGCATTTTTTTTATTGAAGTTGTTGTTAGTTAATGTATGGTGGTCCAGGAGCTGCAGGGAAAAAAACCCCAGAATTTAGCAAAACATTTCCTCTGAAGTTTGTCTCTCAAAGTTAAAGGTACTGCCTAAAATTGTCATTAAAATATGTTATTTGCTACACTATTTACCCATGCCTTTTCTGTATAAGCTCATGTCTCCACTTGAGAAAGCAGCTGAAGAAACAGTCCTATGTCACGATGATTAACAGAATAAACAAAATTACTGGGCTAGCCAACTGGTTGGTTAAGTGACCTGAGGGAAGAAGATTTTTTCTGAATGTTCATTTTAGCGTGAGTTTTTAAATAATTGAAATTTTTTTGTTGAACTAAAATTTTTTAAGATTGTGTGGGGGAAATAGGTGGGGGAAGTCCAGAGGGGACAAAGGAGTCAAGATGACCACTTTTAGAAATCCTTTAAATTAAAAAAAAAAAGACCAAACCAAACAACCCCAAACCACAAATAAACTCTCAATAAATTTGTGTGAAGTAAAATGTGCTGCGCCACAATTTTATTTCCTAAAAATCAAATATTGCTGAGAAATTGATATTGGCATGATTGCTAGCGAGAAATCTCAATAACGAAGTCACCACATTTATACACAACTGTGAACACATTGTGACAGCCTGGGCAGCCTCTGGTTAATGAGCAGAAAGACTGAATAATCCTCTAGGTCATGATGGAGCCGCCCTGCATCTGCCCTTGTTGCACTTTAGATTGCAAATAAGTGGAAAGCACCCATCAGATATTTGCTATTTGCTTTTGGGTTTTTACAGAAACTAATAATTTTTAAATAAGAACGAAATGTATTTATGCTAAAATTATATGTATTTCAGTGTGGTTATTAGCTTTATTTGCAGGCAAACATCATTAAAGCTACTGCATGGCTATTTAACAGAACCATTGGAGTCAGCCACAGCATTGCTGTGCAGTCTCTCCTTGTTCTTTACAGAAATTGTTTTGTCCCAATTAATCATCTAGAATTTTTAACAATTCCTTTTTTTTGACAAATACCTGTATATGGCAGGAAATAGAAGGTACAAGGAATATTTATACTATGACATGAGTCCCCAAGGCAATCTGAATAAATATTTTCAGTTGGATTTCTTAAAATCCCTGTGACCTTGCTTTCTAAGATCACAGTGTGGATACTTTTGTTTCTGCAAATATCTCATCAGAGGCTAGCAATCACTATTAAATCAGTTTGAAAAAAAAATATTGTAAGAGCATAAAACTAATCAAAATACCCCAGCAAAATTAAAATAGAATATATGGGGTTTTTTCTGATTCCGTAGTTACTATGCTAGAAATGTAAAATATGTAAATAATCTTTCCTTTGGTAGAAAAACTGTGAAGTTGGTGTTACTATCTGCATATGAAAATTTTGTTTGTCCCAAGACACCTGAGATAATCCCTATTGCAGCCCTCCAAAGCCTTTGGAAGCTCTGTGCAAGTCAATGGCCTTAGCCCATGGTTAGGCTCCAGGTCTTGAAGATTTACACATAGTTAAAAGAAGTTTATCTCCAAAATTTGAGGTTTTATTAGTGATCTTATTGTGTAAGTTAATATGGAAAATATTGGAAAGGATTAATTGAGAATGTCAAGCCTTTTCCTCTGAGAATAAATTCTTTTTGACTAGAACAGGAGACAGTTAACTTCTGAAAAGCATCAAGACTGATGATTTTGTCTATATAGCATTGACCTGGAAGCTCAGCCATTCAGACTAATAAATCAGGCAATTTATATTTAATCATTAACTAACTCCCGAGCTGAACAGCTGTTCAAAATTAGAAATGGGTCACCCCGGCCAGGATGACATTACAGGCAATCTATAATGCATTAGAATAAAATTATAGTGATTTTTAACTGTCTGGAAATTTATTACACTGCATGTTCCAACTCTTAAACCCTTGTTAGCCAATGTCACTAGTGATTTATGGTGCTTGGCTGGTATGGTAAAATTACTGAAGATTTAAATAGACAATCATTTTATGTTTAGCAAATCTTAAGATTTCAAAGCTATTTTGGAGAATGAGGTGGGTATTCTTTATGGTTTATGACTTACCCATCAGTGACAACAAGAAGAGAGAATGGATAAATCAAAAAGCCCTCTTGTAAATTAATGGATTTATTGTCTTGTTGCCCTCAGTTAATGATTTAAAGAAAAATCCAATGGCTTCTGTAGGCAAAAATGGATGTCTAAAATACCTCAAAGCAAAACTGCTACATTGGAAAGATTGCTATTAGAACCTTTATCAGGAATGGTCCTTTTCTTGCCACTGATTGGGCATCTCTCATGGATGGAACTGGGATTTCGGAGGCCTTGACACACTAAATTCCTGTGTTTATACTGAAGCACACACATGCTAGCTCTTTAAACAGCATACTTTGACTAAAGACTTCTGTTTTCTTAGAGGACCTTCTATATTCCTCTTTTATAACAAAAGACTTTCTGTTATCATTGAATTCTGAGTCTGCCTTTCCAACACTGAATGTTTAACCATTTCAGTAAGTGTTTCTGATTTTTCTGAAAAACATAAGTGGAAAATACTTCATGAATGTAAAACTTAACAATTTTTTTATTACTTTGGTTTTGTACACATAGAAAATTGTGTTTTAGAAGAGAATGAGTTATTTAAGATTGATTTTATAATCTGTACAGCTTTCAGAAATGACCACATGTAAAAGTTTTCTTTTAAGTCCTGAAGCAGATGACACCAGCAAAAAAACAGCATTTAGTATCAAAATTACATGAAATATAGAGGATACTTTCCATTCAGAGATTTTGATTGATTTAGATTACATCATGTAAAGGACTGTAAAAGTATTATTTGATTACTATAATTTCTCTGAAAAAAAAAATGTCTATACAGGCAGAGCGTAAATGGCCATCCTAAAAGTAGTTCCTGGGTGCTTTCCTTCTTTCATCTTGACCCTTTCTCTGTTTCAGTCACCAGAGAATGATTTTCTGAGATTTCCCTAATGCAAGTGAAGAAACTATGAGACAACTTTATTTTATCTGCAGTATTTCAAACAGTGCAAACAAACAGTACAAAAAAAAAGAAGAAGGGTTATGACAGTTTATTCCTATTTTACATCAGGAATTTTATCCATTTGAGGATTACTCTCATGGGTGATCAATTTTCACCTTCCTCTCATGTCCAAGTTATCTGAACATGCATTCATGCATAGGTTCATTCCTTTCTGGGAACTGTACACTCAGAACAATCAAAGCATAATGTGCCAAAACTGCTAGTTTGGGATTCATGCCTTGTCACAAATCCTGATTGAAAAAGAGAGGATCCATATCTTAAATGTCAATTTTCTTTAAAGAAGATGCTTTTATTTTCTGAAATTCCTTAGTAACCGGCTTAAGTTTCAAATAGAGGGTGGGCTGTCTTTATCACACAACTGGAATAACAGATTTCCACATAGCTGCTTATAATAAACATCAAGATCTGAGACCATTCCTGACTATTCATCCTAAATATCCCAGGGTTAACATGGTTAAAATGAACTCTGCAAAAGAACAAGGGAAACCAGGGCTCTCTGTAGGAAAAAAAAAAAAAAATATATATATATTAAGAAAATTATTCTAGAGTTAAACTTTGACGGAATCATTGCAGCTGGAGGGAACCTTCTGAGATATTCTAATCCATCCTCATTGATCAAACAGGATTGGTTAGAACAGATTGTCCAGGACCATGGAAATTCTGGAAATTCCACAGCCTCTCTGGGCAGCCTGTGTGTTTGGCCACCCTCAGACTTTCTCCTGTCAAAATTCCAAATTATGGCAGCCTTAGCTGAGTAAGATGTCTGTAGTTAGTGGGTAAAAGAAGAAGGATAAATAAGAGCAAAAATCTCTGCAGGTCTTCACACAATCGTAGAGCATTTGGGGTTTGAAAGGACCTTAAAGACCATCTAAGTTCTAAATCCCCCACTGTCATGGGTAGGAATACTTACTCTGCTGCTTTTCTCCTCCCCTTGGAAAAATAAAATGCAAAAAAAAAAAAAAAAAAAAGGAGAAGTGACATCTTTATTGAGGTTGAAACAGCTCTTTCTTCCTCTCTTCTGTCTTGTAATATTCTGGTTTCCTTACCTTTTCTGAATATTGCTGGAAATGCCTGCCCTGGCAGCAGGACACCAGTTGCTGCCAATATTGAAGTGTGTCCACCATGCTTTATCTGAGCCAGACAAAAGCATCAATTACTGAAAAAATCAGTATAGAGAACGTTTTACAGAGTTCTATCCCATTGTTTTCAACCTCAAAGGTTTCAAGTCACCACCAGAAATTCTGGATTGTTTCCAGCCTTTGCAGTCTTTGGAAGTGCATCTCTTGCTGATGGAGTACTTCTGTTGTACTTTTATGTGCTTCTGGTTAATAACATGGAGATTAAACATTCTGTCACTTCCATGGTGCTCAGGAGATAACTTCTTCTAATTTTGCTTTGCAGTCCAAAAAACAGATTGGAGCCAGGCCATTGAAAATCTCAAAGCACAGAAGAAAACTTTCATGTGGTGACATCTTATTGACAGCAGCATTTGTGTCTTACTTTGGAACCTGCATAAAACAACATCACCAGGACCCAAAGGGACATTTCTGGATTACTTCTCTAAAGGTACAAAAAGTAAAATTTGAAGTACAGATCTGTATATACAAGGGCCTAATTGAAGGTATTTGTTTTCCAGGATATGTCCATATGTATACTTACACATATATATAAAATATATATTATATATTTATATATATATGCATATATGTAGTGTGTGTGCACAGAGGCATACTGTCCTCAGATTACAGGTATCTTTTGAGGGAAATGAAGGAGAGATGTTCTCTGGCAGGAGAATATCCCTTCCCTTTTCAATTCTTAATGCCAAAGTCTGCTCTTTGTGACACCTTTGTAACAGCAAATGCTGTAAAAATGATACAGAGAGACCTATGCTGCTCAGTTCCAGATCGTTGTGATAATCCCCATTTTTCTGCACATGGAGGAAATCATGATAGTACTCACTAAATGCATTGAAGTTCCAATCCTTGCAGTTGTCTCTGCAAAGCTTTCTCCCTCCAAATCTTACTTTTGAAGATTTGGACCATTCTTTTCTTCCTTAGTGCAAATTCTCCTCCCCCTTTTCATACTTGTTTCCTATTTCTTATGTGCATTATATCATGATGAATGTGTTTTATTCTCAGAAATATGTGAAATGGGCAGCACTTACCTCATTTTCAATCACAGATCTATGACACAGCAGGTGAGCTGAGTTATGAGGACCCTCTGGAAACAGAGTTAAATCCAAATTTTAATTTCCAAGGTCAGCACTTGGAACAGCAGGGACATCTCTTTGTAGATATTTGCTTTGTGCTAGAGTTTAACAGTTGCTAATTTGTCTAGAGCTTTGCTTTACCTGGAACCTCTCCCTGTCCTTCTCCACCAAAAATTTGCTTGCAGATGAAAACCTTTCTCAGAAACCTTCTATATTGCAGCCTAGGTAGAAAAAATTGCCCCATATATTTTCAATAGTAGGACTCAGGAAATTAATGTCATTCTTAACTCTTTTAAGATTCTTCTGAAATGGATTGAACATTTTTATAAATTTATTTTTATTATTTTTATAATAAAAATAAATCATACTGTGATGTTTACTTCTAAAGGTGCTTTCACTGAACAGCAGTGAAATAAAATACCACATTTCAGTTTTGATTGCCTGCAAGTGAGGAAGAGTGGAAAATAAGAGACAAATACCCTTGAAGAAACAAATACCCTAGTTATGTTAAAATAGATGTTTATTAATAGTTCTCTACAGAAGGAAGAGCAAGTAGTTCTATGTCATTAAGTATCAGCTTTGTACAGAGATGGTGACAATAGATGTACCTATATATTCAGATATTTTTCGTGCATTGTGTGAAAATCAATATTAGGAACCCTGATAGTACCCCAGTGCTATTGTTTTTCACAAGTAAGTATTTCAGCTTGTGGAAATTATTGTATTGGTTGTCTTACAGTCCAGAGATAAAACAAATAATGTATTCAGTCTTTTGATGTATTTAGATGAACATGTTACACAAGGGAGATAGATATATATTGCATGCTTGCAGAAGGGAGTGTATGCCTGCTGGGACCTCTGTGCTTGTATTTTCAGCACATTCATCAAAAGTTAGGTTTATTTTGGGGTCAGAGATTAGAACCAAGAGTTAGACAGTTTAAGGTGGTATGTGTTCTGTAATACTATGGTAACTATGACACCGTGCCACAGAAGCTGCACCAGGGGCATGGTGCCACTCTTATTACTAATAATTGTGCCAATTTAGCTCACCTTAAATATATGTAATATTTTTCATTATAAATAACTGTCACATATACATGAGGGTTGTTTTTTGTTTCAGTGTGTACTTTTAAAAGAAACTTCAATCTAAAAGCCAGCAATGAGGACTAGACATGCCCAGGGAGAAAGGAAATTTTGATTGAAGACTTTTTAAGATACTTCTGAATGGGGGCAGGAGGTAGTTCAGGCTTAATACTGATGATGCAGTGCTTTCCTTTATTTATGGCTTTTGAATTCAATCCAAAAATCACTAGTAAGGAAGCCTGCAATAACACCATGAAGGACTTGGTGGGGGTTTGCCCTTTACTTCAGTAAGGAAAAAAATTAATTCCAAGCATCTGTTATAGCTCCTCTATTACACTTCCACCAGCCCCTCCTGTTTGTTACAAACAACTTATTTATTCACTCTCATTCTGTTGTGCTGCATTAGGCATTTCTCTTCCCACCCAAAACCTGTTTGGCAAGCACCGATTTCAGGCATCCCATTTCTATTTTATTTCATCTCCTTGCAAGTGCCTGTGAGGTGTGGCTGTGAGATGGCTGCGCTGTGACAGCTCCCCCTTAGTGAAGAGGCACTCACACGAGAGCTTTGCTGCAGTTGCTGCCCCACAGGGAGCTCCGTGGCTGCCTCTGCCCCTGGAGATGGGTCCATTCTCTGCTTTTGAGGGTAGCTGAGCTACATTAATAAGATGCCATGGGAATCCTGCTTTAATAATTTTATTTTTGTGTATGTGTGTGGATAAATACTGATTTATGTTCCAGAAATAGGTGCTCAGAGCATACAGAAGCATTGAATTTGCAATATCAGAATACAATGACTTTTATAATATATGATGCATTTTTAACTTTATTGAACTATAAATATTTTTATGAAGTAAATGTCTTAAGAGAAAACACTTTTGTAAAGTCTGTTATAAATATGATAAACTGCTTCTTGTCACTTTCCTTTCATCTGAAACTCCACAGGGATCCTCCTTACTTTTCTGCCTTACTTTAATTTATATCCTCCTCAGTTGTCTTGTGCATTGCACTGAGTCATGTCTTCCTGCTTAGTAACCTTGCTGGATGATAATATTCCACTCTGATTCTAAGGGTCCTTTTTCTGTGACAGAAGGCCTGGACCCAGTTCACCACATTGAGGGATGATGCTACGGCTGTGGCATGGAGTAAGGATGGTGATAGGATGTCAACAGATAACACCACTGTTCTAACAAACTGTGAGTGCTGACCTCTGATGATACATCCCCAGCAACAGGGAATTAAATGCGTAAAGAATAAATATGGAGCTGACCTTAAAGTCATACATCTAGGACAGAAAGAATATGTACATGCTAAGGAATTGGCTTTTGCATTTACTGCCTTCAAGTTCCCCTAATTTCCATAAGGGATTTTTGTTGAAATGCACTTACCTAAAGAATTGAAATAGTACAACAATTCTGTTCATTTATTTATAGCATCATTTTCCTTTTAAAATTGTGCTTGAAAAGGTGCCCTTCATATGCTGTCATCAAGTGATGAGGAGGAAATGAAGTGAAGGTTGATGTGCACTTCTTGTGTGGGTCAAACAACCTTTTCAACAGGTAAGGTGCAAAGCCTGATGGTAAAACCTTACTTATACTCTACAGTTTCGTCAGCAGACCCCAGCATATGCACCTCATGTGCATGTGCAGCATTCAAGGCAAAAACCAATATCGGGTCATTTCCTGGTAAACAAACATATTTTTAATTCTTATACTTATGACTGAATTATATGTTAACTGATAGCACTGGCAAGTAACTGATCTCCTCATGTGTTTTCTTTTCTTTACTTAGGGAGATAATGCTTCATTTCAAAGGGTGTTCAGAGTATTTTTTACTAAATTCCAGATATAACACACAATTACACAACACACAAAATGGTCATAGTAATACCTGAGTTTTAAAATAGGTCTTAATCATCTAGCCTGTCTGTTCATTCGAATCAGCTCTTTTCCTTCATCTGTCCTGGAATGTTTTTCCTTCTTTTCCAACCCTCACAAATAATTATGTTTTTTCATTCACACTCAGTAGTACCCTACTTTGTGAAGTTATATTGTCTGATTACTTATCTTTCCATTATTATTTACTCCTTTTTCCATGCCCATTGAAACAGATTTCTCCCAAGCCATTCAGATTCTAATTGTTCTTGAAGTCCTTCAAGGAAGCGTTTATAATTTAAATGAGGATGTACCAAAAACTGTAACACAGTAATATAGATATAGATATATAGATATAGATATAGATATAGATATAGATATAGATATAGATGATATAGATATAGATATATGCTCCCCCAACATTTCTATGTCAATTCCATATTTCCATATTTGCTTATAAGAAAAACCACAGCAATATATATATATATATATATATATATATATAATTTTTAATATGAGGAATAGCAAGATCATAGGTAGAAAGATGTTGAACTCAAAACTGTCAAACTCTTAAATTGTGGACAATTCTTTGTGAACAGTTTTCCGAGGTTTAACCATGTGCTTTTAGAAAAACCTTGTCATTTATATTATATAACGGAAATCTTTCTACAACCAGTATTTATCTAATATTGGGGGGGGAGAAATTATTTTTTTCAGGTAAAGTATTCTGAGGACCATTGAAAGAGGTTTGGCTTTTGATAAGACTGTACAAATTGAAAACGTGTGACTCTATTGATCCCATACTTGATCCTCTGCTTGGAAGACATACAACTAAAAAGGGAAGGCATGTATGCTTGAGTAATCAGAATTTTTCCATGACAATTAGATCTATATTGATTTGATTGCCACATTTTGCTTAGTGCTTCAACTTCTCATGTAACAAATTATTTCTTTTCAAATAGCAATGTCTAAAATCTGGAGATGAGTAGATATTAAGATGTTAGTATCTGCGTCTGATTAGTTAACAAAATTATGTTCTCAGTTTCCAAACTGGACTCAAAATATTATATATATGTGTGTATTTCTCAAACTTGAGTGGAATTCTTTACTTTATTACTAAAAATATTAGTAAAACAAGGAGTAGCATATATTATAATTCAGGTTAAAAGAAAAGAAAGTATTTCCTTTCCATGTTAGGCATCTACAGCAAGGGAGAAGGCATTGGAAATTAAGGGTAGATTTGGATTTAACAATAAAGAGTTTTCCAGCTGCAATATCAGCTTAAGAAAACTCTACTTTCACCATGCCATAATGGCCGCCTCCATTTAAAAAAAAAAAGTTTTAAAAAAGAAAAAAAAAACCTCAAAACAAACAAACAAACAAACAAACAAACAAACTAGAACCCTGAAAAGTAAGACAAATTAGGAAAAACTGATATGATAACACAGGGCAGAAATAAGTAAGACAGAGGTGGGGACTGTTTATGTTGTTATTGCTGCCAGCCTCCCATGCATCAAACCAGTGCAGATGATCCTGGTCACGAATTCATCGTGACAGACGTCACAGTGATGTTAATCCCTACTCAGTTTCCCCCCTAAACTTAAAAAATACCATTAAAAATATTTCCTAAGATCTTATTTAGGTACCTTTTAGATACACATTTTCAGGGTGATAAGGAAAATAAAGGAGTTTGTACTAGGCACAAGAGAATTTCAGTCTGTAATGTCTTCCATAACTTTTCACAAAAACTTCAGATGAAATTGTTGAGTCCTCAATGCAGATGTCAGCCTGAAGAATAATGTTGATTAGTGGTTTCTCAAGAGTAAACTTATTAAACCTCACTAAATATTTCATCTGATGAATTGAAATGCCATGTTTCTGCTCAAACATTAATTTAAGTCTGAAAATGTCCCTCACTTCTATTTTTGTTTGCAAGCAACACATCAACAATCTATATTTTTCATGTTGGAGAATATGATCTTTATTCTGATATAAAGCAGACATACTCCCGGGGCATTTCTGGATGGATCTCACATGTTAGTCAAAGAGTGGTTAGAGTGCTTGCACAGCTTCACATTATTGAAAGTGAAAATATGTAAAAAATTATAAATAAAGAAGTTATCTTATTTTGCACAGATTACCCAAGATTTTTCTTCCTCCTTCCCACCCTATATTTCAGGCATTGGTGCCTGTACAGTAAATCCAAGCAGTAAAAAACAGTTTAAATCTCCTTGTATACATGGAGCTCCTGGAAGATGCACTCTTGCCCTACGCTGTGAGACTTTGGAATGATAACCCTTTGTTGCATTTCTCTGTAGCTGTATTTGAAGTGCTTCAGAGTTAGAGCATACAGCTTGCTTTTCAGAATCCATAGTGAAGGAACTTTACTGAAAATTAGTATTATACTGGTCTAAGAGAGATGTCAGAATCTTCACAAGGTGACAGACTTTTAAGGAATGGGAGAATGTGAAGGGTTGTGAAATAACAGAAAAGTTGAATTGAAAAGGACAAGGGTCACAGCAACATAGCTTTGCATTTATTTAGCAAAGGGTTCCACATAGCACAATGAAGCTGTGTATGGTGGCCAAAAAAGCAAACATATGAAACTATTAAAAACAGATTATTCTGATGAATATTTACACGGCATTCTGTGCCTGATTGAAGGTGCACAAGTCACCTTTGAGGGGTATATGTGCCTGTATGTGTATAAATATATATATATATATATATATATAATAAATAAATAAATAAATATATATATATATATATATGTACTATATATTGTACTATATACAATATATACCTCATTTATTTCCAAATAAGCAGAGTTTGCCTCATTCTTGATTAATTTCTGTTATTTTTTTCATTTTAGTAGCTCTGTCAGGTACTTTGAATTTTTTCTTCCTAATAAAGAAAGGCTAGGAAGGTATTTGTGATAGATATGGTGCAGTCCAGCAGTTGAAGTTCATTAATAATTGGAATGTTGCAGAGTATGAAGTAATGAATACTAATTACTCCTTTCATGTCTGACAGCACCCCATGGACCAATACATCAGCCCAGACTTTAATTTGGTTCTAGTAATGGTTTCATCAATAGTACATTAATTCTGTGTTTGAAAAGATGTACAGTTGAACCTGACCCACACAGTAGATACCACTGTCATAAAATGGCCACATACTGACAACAACTGGATAATTACAAATAATTAAATCCACTGAGCTTCAGACAATCCTAATTTTAAGTAAAATATATCTTATCATATCAATTGACAGAAAGTATAGCTAGGGAGATTTATCAACTTGTATTCCTTGCAAAGCAAATTTACTAGCCTGTTTATTAGAGAACTTGCTGATCTGTGAACCACATCACAAGAGTACCTCTCCCCTTCCTTCTTTGCAAGATGGTTCTTATGTTGCACTCCTGGATACTCTGCAACACCAGCTCTTGGTTTCTGAATGAAGCCTGCAAAAGAAATTCTCAGCCTTGGAGAACTTCAAATGAATAAATTTATATTTTACTCAAAACCAGCTCACAATAGGGTGAACTAAAGGTACTTGTTATCTCTGAAAAGCAGACTTCATGCTTAAGTGCCTTAGTACATATTTAGAAGCCTAGCAAATTTTGGGTGTTCAAATTTGGAAACATTTTTATTTTCAATTTTGGAACTACAAAACTGCTCAGTTGTTTCTAATGCCCTTTAGACTGTGCCTGTATGTTCAAAACTGCTTCAAAATGTTCAGATTTTTGTTAAAATATTTCAAGATATTTGCTTTGAGAAGAAAGAGAAAAGAAAAAAAAATTAATAAAACAATTTAAGAAAATATCAGTTGTAGTACATAGCTTTATGGCATGACAGCTACAAGACAAAAAATAAGTAAAATTTGGGTACAACAAATTAGCAACGTAGGCAAAAATTACACAAGATGAAAATACTTAGGTTTTTTTTGAGCAGATAAACCAAGGCATAAAAGTAAACAGGTACAACTCTATGTGGTGTTGTGTTTTGGCCTTCAACTGCTATCAAAGAAACTGTGCATTGTGTAAGTTTGGTATGGATGGTCCTTAATATTTGAATTTTTACCTGTGCGTGTGCTATCCTGTTTCCCCAGCACCTCTCTTTTGGAAATCACTGGCTGGGAGCATTAACTATGGCAGATCACTGTTATTTTGGCTCATAGGAGAGGAGACAGAGGAATAAATTCATTGTTCATAAGGCTCCTATTTGCATTTGCACAAGGTGTTACCCTTGCTGAACTCCTTTGCACAGTCACAAAGAGGTAGTCATGTGTCTTCAACTGCAAGATTAGGTTATTAAGAGGTTTTTTAAGATGTCTTGAAGTTTGATTTATGTGCAAATATAGCTTGTATGAACAAGTTTCCATTCTTATGAGGCACGACTATTATTCATGAAACAGCAAGAAAATTTGCTCATTTTCTCCACAGGGAGAAGCTTCCCTTGCCTTGAACATCTTGTCAGCTGTGCAGCTTCAAGGCAGTGCTTTTCTCACTAAACTAGTTTGACCAACTTGCACAGTTTGCCTACTGAGATTGCCTGGTAACAGCTCCATTCTGTGCTTGTTTTCACCTGATTTATTCAGCTTCGTTCTCTACATTACTCGTTGGGGTTTGCAAGTCGGTTCCAGAAGCTTTTAATTTTAAGCAGCAGGAACTGAATGAAAGCTCCTCTGGAAAATGTGTTTATCCCCCTTTCTTCCCATTGGAAAATATTGTTTCCCTGTACTTTCCAGTCCAAAAATTTATCACTTATTTCATTCTTGCTGAGCTGATCCAAAACATCTCGCTACAGGAAGCTATCCCACCATTTTACCATGTAGAGTTATGGTCTGTTTTGGAGAACTGCTGTCCTGAAAGGTATGCTTTAATTTTGTGTTGCATGAGAGTGTCCCATAAGAAAAGATGTTGCATAAACTCTCAAGCCATTGCATTATATGAAGCCTTGTTCCTATATTCAAAATTTCTCCCCTTCATGAATTCCTGCCTTTGCAAGACCTAGGCATTGTTACCTAAGGCAGAACATACACAAGGGAATAGCAGATCTTTGTGTCAATCAATCAAGATTGACAGATCAGACAAGATGTTACACAAGTCCCAGTCTTCTCATAGCTGATTGCTCATGTTATCTCCTGGAATTTATTTGTTTTTATATTTTCTTTGGCTAAATATAGTTTTTGCTCAAGGCATATACAGGTTTTTTAAAGCTTTTTAAATCCTTTTTTAATCCCTTAATATACTTTATTTTCAAAATCTATGAGAATTTCAACAGGAAAAAAAACTAGTGGGGAACAATCTCTTTTTAATTTACTTTGTTTGTTCTTAAATACCAGGGAGCTGGGACTCACATGAAAGATGCTGTGTCTATTTCTGGGTAGATTGGTCCTTTAGTTCCATCCATTCTCTCTGCTGCGGGTAAGGGAATAGGACATTATGAAGAAAACATTGCCAAAAATAGAACTTGTCTTTAGAAATTTCTTTGGTGACTATTTTTTGATATTCCTTCTGTCACGGACTTCCATTATTCATGCCTGTTTTGCTGCATTTCTTCATAATACAGAATTTTTCTTCATAATCCAGAATTAAACTCTAAATAGAGCCATTTTACTGAAAAAAAATTAAGTCGTCCTACTGGGTTCTCCACCTCTCTGTTTATCATTGTTGCTTACACTCTTGAAGAGTGCAAGAGCAATAACAAAACATTTCTTTTTCCCAAATCTGTAATTAACAGAAAACCTACAACAGCTGCAGTAATAAAACCCACCAAGTCATTATGTAGGATTTGCCTTTCATAGGTGATAATCACAGAAATTGGTTATTTATTGCTTCTGTGAATTGAGAACTCCTAAAGGAAATCTTTTAATCCAGGACTCTAAAACTTGTTATATTTCCTCATAGATGTTCTGAAACATAGCATGACTTCCTTAGCAAAGGTTGTTCTTCTGACAAAGTAAACTGAAAAAAGTGTCTTTTGTCAGATCTCTTGTTTCATCAGTGTGTGTGTGTGTGTCTTGAAAGCAAAGCAAAATCATGATCTCCATGTCAAGCTTTACAGTTTTGTTCCCTCCAGCTGCAGTCAGTTTTGAAGGCTGTGGAGAGACCATGTTGCAGAACTGGACAGTGAATTCACGTCCACCTCGGAGAGGCTGTGTAATCTTAAGGACATGTGGTCTTGTGGCTAAATTATTGCAGTATTACACAAGCATAAGCCTGGAAAACCCATCTCCAGTAGTTTGCATGGCAGTATTATACAATATACATGTCTGATGTTGAGTTTTGTAGAATCATGGGTTTCCCAGCACTAGACATAGTAGTTTCCTTCAGGAATTCACTTAAAGTATATCATAAGCAGCTCTCTTTTCTTCCTTCTCCCTGGTGAAATGCAGAAGGGTCTCAGCACACCATTATGCTTAGCCTATATCTTATAGGTAAGGACATGTCAGAAGCAGGCAAGGTTTTTAAGCACTGAAACCTGTGTTCCTGGCTCTGGCAATGCCCTGTGATAGCCTAGAAACAAAACAATGTTAAAATTTCTACAGAAAGTACTTCTTTTATTCATGTCCTGATGTGACTTTCATAAATCTCATTCAAGTGTTTAGTATCTATGTTAATGCAATCAGTTTGAAAATTGAGTTAACAAATGCCAATTTGAATTTTATGAAGAGTTCATGTCATAAATGTTCCATGTTATGAATGTTCTATTAGCCCTTTTCTAAACAGATTTTTATTACTAATATTTGAATCTCCTTTCTTGGCAGAGAACATTCAAAACCATTGCTGTACAGAAAATACTGGATTTAGGCTTGTGTGGAAAGTGAATCCTGAAAATTGACACACTGTTCACTGGGCAAGTCAATGACAAAGAGTTGTGTCACTAGGTCACCCCAGACCAGACACATGGCACACACTGTAATCTACAAGTTATTTTCAATTTTTTTTTGGTGCTATGCCACTGAAATAGGTGAACTTCATGTTGCCTCCCTGCTGGGCCTCAAAATGGCACAGAGTGGCAGTGACAGGCTTCACCCCTCACTGAAGGGATGAAGGGATCAGGAAATGATAGCTCTTCACTAAGGGATTCCAGTAAATAAAAGGTGAACCTAGGATAACTCATTCTTTCATCCAACAAATAATTAATTTGGAATCAAACCCTTAGCATATTACCTTAAAAATCATTATTTTATTTTTTTCAGTTGCCAGCCATTCCCTCTCCTCTAGTCTATCCATTTCTTATAAATACATGTCCCTGCTTAGTTTTTTAAGATATATATTTAAGGAAATTATAGTAAAAACTAACAACTATCACATTGGCATTTGTTTGAAAACTTTCCTAAATTTCTGGTAAGTTATGATGATAGACATTTATGCCTAAACCACAGACTCTTCAGTACAGCAGTGAATAATCTCCCTGTGTCTGCTGTTTATACAAATGAAACGACAAAAATTAAGAAATACTCTGTGTATTCAGCTTATACTTTTGGTGTGTTCAATCATCCTCATTTTGTTTCTTAAGTTTCAGGCACCTTAAGTTTGGCTTGTGTGGATTTGCTATGCTGCTAAGATCATACAGTACACATTGTTTGCAATCTGAGATACCTATGAGGTTTTAATTTAGTGAGATCCCCATTCTTGTGCCTTTTATTCTTTCCCAGATGCACCAAGATTGAAGACAAAAAATGTGAATTCAAAAAGAATTTTCATCTCATCCTTCACACTAAACTGGTTAACCCTCACTTACAAGCCACGACTGCAGACTCAGACCACCTTCAATAATTTCGCTGTCACCAGGGACGGGCTGGAAGACCAGCTGTTGGCTGAGGTTGTTAATGCAAGACTCACAAAAAACATAAGGTAAGGACTATATTTTGATTTGTCTGTTGCCTGCTCTGGAATTTTAAGTCAAGAATTAATATTTCTATTTGAATCCACTGTACTGTAATTGTTAGAAGCCCATATTAGAAAGATTTTAAGAGTCCGGAAAGTGTAGAAGGTTCTTTCACTGATTTGTTTAAATCTGTGCTCCCAAAGGGCTTGTCTTGACCTAAAGCTCTGCTAGAAATTAAATTTATTTTGATATTATTCCCACACTTCTCTCTACCACTTGGTTTGCTCTGTGCCTTGCATTTAATTTACAGAGCAGGTTTAGAGCCCTCTGCAGTGCTTTGTGCTTCGGCGATCTTGAGCCAAAAACTGTAAATAAAATTCCATGCCAGTCTGTACAAGGATATAATGGCACTGTGAGGAGCTAGAGCATTTGGGTAATAAATCACAATTTATTCCTGCAGGGATGCAGTTCAGTGGCTGCTGCAGTCACACCAATATATAGTATAGTATGAGGAGAAATGCTTTTATGTGGTTATAGGAAGGACTTTGGACAGGATGTAATCTATGAGATAAAACATGAAAAGAAAATACTTAGGGGTGTGAAATTAATAGCAAAAATACCTCCTATTTCTCTAGCGTGTCTTTCCAGTTATCTCATGTAATTAACTAACTTAGTCCACAAAGATTTGCTCCACCTGTTTGAGGTACTCCTGCTTCATGCAAGGGTGAACTGGGTCAGGGAGTTTAATCACCCCTTGAAGAATGAAAGCCATGTACTTGGGAATGAGATCTGAAAACAGCTGTCCATTTACCTCTGCATCTGCACATTGCTCCACCTGGGGCTGCATGCTTACAAGGCCTGTACCACCCGGGGTTTTGGTGTGAGTCTCACTGAGATCTCCCCACAAGACCAGTCAAGCTCTTGCACGGTCAGAAGGTCACTCCAGCAGAGCAGACTATGACAAAGTTTTCCCACTCTGTTTGCTGCCAAAGTGAGGTTCTTCAGCCTTGTGCTAGTCTCTGATTTTCTCAGCTGACACATAGATTACAAGTGGCCATCCCTGACAAGATCACAGTCTTTTTGTGTAGTGTCAGGAGGAAGAGCACTAGAACACAGATAAAGTTCTAGTGCATGACAGCCTAAACCTTCTCACTTTGGGTGTGCAGAACCTCAGATCTAGTACACTGGGACGGAAGGCAAACTGGCCTTTCAGAAATTAAAGCAAATCAACTGATGTAATTAAACAGAGAATATAGCTCACAACTGCTATAAAACATTATTTCTTGCTGTGGTTTTTTAAACACAATGGTATTTTTCCCTCTGCTTGTCAGCCCTCACCAAGAAGCCAGAAGGGTTTTATGACTGAGCTCAGGCAGCTGGAGGATGACAGCCTGTCAACTGCTAGGGCAGTCTGTTAGACCACAGTGAACTTGTAAAGAAAATCAAATCAGCAAAGTCAACTGCACCAGAAATACAGCATAAGGCAGTAACAATTGAACTGTTTCTAACAACTTAAAGTGACCTGTAAAATGCCTATTGTTATTATTCTATTATTATTTTTTTAAGTGTAGCATTTCTATGAGGTAGAGTAGGAATAGTCAAATTACTGCCTTTCCAGAAAGGACTGTCCTCTCCATATTCACATTTTCATATCTATGATATGTAGTTGTCACATTTTTGATTTTTTTTTAGGTGTTTGAATTAGTATTCATAAAAATAATAAATACCAACATGAAATTTGAACAAATGTATTAATATATGATTGTCATGTTTTCCCAGGTAAACAGGCATATTTCTGCAGAGGACAGTTATTCCCTAATGCTTGTCTAAGATAAGAACTTTACTTACTTCAAATATTTGTTACTGCCTGAAATAAAGTCAGTTTTCTAGAGTATATCCATATTCTTTTCTGTATGTATAGGAATATTTTGGTAATTGTGCAGGATAATTATGAGACATTAAAAATAAACAGGACAGCTGTCACCGTTCAGATAGCTGAAGCCAAAGAAAATAAAGCTCAGAGTGACAGGACAAGAGAGCATTACAGACTGACAGCTGGAAGAGCATCCCCTCCTTACTCTGGGAGTGTCAGCCTGGGCAGTGCCAACCCCATCTACCAGCTTCCGCTGAAGGTAGAAATGTCTCTCAACTTTTTTTTTCAAAGTGCAAGAAACAGAATTGTGCCTCCAGCAGTGATGCCTGATACAATAGTTGTTGCTGGTACCAGATGTTTACATTGGCAGGGCTGCATGTTGGAGAGAAGAGAACATGATGCGATCTCCTGCTGGTCTGCACCACAGTGAGTCCCCACGGGTCTCTGTTGGCTGCCTCCATTCTGACACTGCTCTCTGACTGTGCTTGCAGAAGTTCACCTTCCTACTGTTAAGCCATCCCACAGGGCCAGGAAGGAAGACTTTGGAGGAATTCTGTGTAAACAATTCCCCGTCATAAACCTACCAAACGATCTAATGCAGCGAGTAAGGGAGATCACCCACTCTAAAATTACCAGCTTGTTCAAGTGAGACAGTCTCCATGCTGAGATAAATAAGGAAGCAGAAGAGTATTGCTGTTTGCAGCCCTCACCCCTGGTTTGCTGAAAATTTCCCTTAAAAGCCTCTTTACAGCATCTTGCATTTTACACTGCTTGGGTCAGCTCTTTATGGGAGCCTACAGTAGGAAACCAATTATCTTATGAGTAGTAAAGCAAAAAAAGCAAAATTCAAATAAATAAAAATAAATGTACTAACTCTCAGGCCTTCAATGCATCTGCCACAAAGAAATTAAATAGGTTGAAAAATCAGGAGATATTCAGTGTTGTATCTCTAACCTAAAAGAAGCTGTCACATATTTGACCTTTCTTTTCACAAGCCAAGGATTTTTGAAAATTATAAGCTCATTTTCCTGGCCAAAATGGCTTTTCAGGTGAGGAGAAATTTTCATATTGGTGATGATGACATTAACTGGATTTACTGTTTCTCCTCTGGAAGCTCATGCCTGTGCCCAAACCCTGTGGTTGTGTAGTTTTTTACACAGGGTTTCTGCTACTTCAGTATCAACAAAAATTGCAGAAGTTCCAGAGATGCTATAATGTAATTATTTTCATTTAAAATGCTGCAATATCTTCATAAAGCTAGGTTCAGGATAAACAGCATGATTTAGCTGCTTGCATTTAGATAATTAGAGTTGAAATTGATCTGCTGTATAAGAAGTAAATAATACATATCCAAATAATATTCAGGCCATTGCTTTTCCTTTTTATTTTAGTAACTATATGCCCTAGAAAAAGTCAGGGCTCAGGTGTACTGGGAGTCAGAGGTGTCTTTGAAGCAATTCTGATGACCTTTTTCAATTTTGTGTGCTGTCATGGTTCTTCTAAATAGTAAAGAGATAGGACTCCTTGAATTGCATTTCCTTTTTCACTTCAGAGTTGAACACAAAAAAATCCTGTTGACATTTTAACTACACCTCCATGGAGTATCATTAGAGTAGTTTGGGAAAATTGCTTTTCAGTTCTATATCTTTTTTGTTATTATTTCTGGACACGTGCCTCACCTAGACACTTTCAGATAAAGTCATGCATTCTCTCATAATTTTTTAGTAGCAATAGTGGTGTCTTCAAAGTGGAATTTTCTTCACTATTTGAGTGCCTTTTCCCTTAAACATCATGTACTGTATCTTGTGAGGAAATTCTGTTCTACCATGATTTGTCCATTCCCCTAAAAGTAGAATTTTAACTCCCTGCCACTCCTTACTTTAGTAAATGTCCCATAGAGGGTTTCCAGTTTGTCATATCTAGATGTTTAACAGTGAGCAGACAATGGCAATACCAACCAAAGTAAACTCTTACCAATATTTTTTTTATGTATGTGTGGTTGTGCGTATATATTTAGTGTCTTATTTATGTAATTGTGTATTATTTATGTAATTTAGTATTTTAAGGCAAGTCCTAAGTCCCTTGGTTGCACTAGGGGTTTTTGCATACTCAAAAATTATCAGTGTCATCCTGTTTCAGTCATCATACAAAAGGTACAAGATCTGTATTTGGCATGTTTCCAGGCTATGGCAGTGATGGATGTGTTCAGAGGGGTAGATAAAGATATTTAAAGATCCACCAAGAAATGGAAGAAGTGAGTGGACTCAACATATCCAGAAAAGGAGAAAAAAAGCTCTTTTCAGAAACTAGTAATGCTATCCAGGACAGAATGTTGTATTGCTCTGAGGTAGGAAATCTGAGGGTTCATTTTTCAGGGCAAGGTGTGTGTGAGAGTAATGCCTTGCATGACAAATCCAGCTCTTAAGAAGCAAGTAAATAACTTCGAGAACTGGGTGGTCAACCAGAATTTGAGATCCATTACTGTGGTCCTTCACAGCCTGTTCTCCTGATGAAAAGTTTATGAAAAGGTGGTGTGGTAAAACAGGAGCATATTTGGAGAGCTGTGATTGTGATTTCTTTTAGACTGAATATAGATCCCTGAGGAGAACAGTAATTGATAAACAGACATCCAGTAAGCTATCCTCTTAACAACTATAAATGTATTTTTCAGTGTTAGTTCTCATTATGGTATTAGAGCTGGTAGGTAACCCCACAGGATGACAATTTTTCAAATCTCCCTTTTGAAAGTTCTATGATACCAAGAAGGACACTGTATGCCTTCGGCTGTGAATACTGACACATTTGTTTTCCAGTTGTGCTGGTTTTGTCTTTCAGTCCCAAGCAATGGTCCTATAGACCTGTTGCTCCACATCCCACAGTCACCATTTTTACATGATTTCTGAGAAGGCAAGCTTAGTCCTAAGTATTTATTTTGCCCAACTGCCCCAGCTTTATGTGACAGTATTTCTTGCATGTAATGAGGTGCTTTTTATTCAGAAGTTTCTCTCTTCTGTCATATGGTCACTATTCTGCAGGGAAATGGGAAAAATCATCTTCTCTCTTGCTTCCCCACCTGCTTCCCTTCTTGCCTTCAGTTCTCTCTCCTGATGATTTCTCTGATGAAATGACCATCAGTCTCAGATACGCTCAAGTCTGAGAATGGTGCAGACCTGAAGTACTTATCAAGGCACATCTTTTGTGTTAGCAGATGTTTTTTCATGTATAGAAGTTGTGTGGAGAAAAATCTTGTTTCAAGGTACACAAAAAGCACAACAATGGATTTAGAAAATGCTAAGAAGAGAGCAGTCCAGCCACTCCTGTGTTTTTCATCCTGTCTTCAGGACTAGGCCCACTTGAAGATCATGAGACTCTACATAAGCCTCTTATTTGCTTCTGGTTCAAGGACCACTTAACTGTTCCCCATTAAAGTAAGAACAATTGAGCTCGAAAGTGAAATTGGGCATACAGGGCTAGAAATGTGGATAAACTGGTGTATGGTTATATGCTTGTGTGTATGTGCTTATAGAAGTCTATGTGTAGTTATATTTTCTTTACTGGACAGAACAAAGCCTTCTGGTTTCATCTGTCACTGGGATGGGATATGCACTGCTGTTGGGAAATTTGGCATAGTTTGTTTTCGGCAGAAGATTCAAGTTCCAAAGTTTCTTCCACCCCAACCATATTCATTGCAATGGAATGGATGAAAAGTGTAAGGCCATAAGCACTACAGTATGAAGAAATTTTTAGAGCATTCCTCTGCTTGGCATAATGCAGGTTTCCTTTGTGCTGTTTTCTACCTTTTGACTAGATGAGGGCCAGAGGGCAATTTTCTCCATGCTCATGTAATCTTGTGCCCCCTGTGTCTAAATAATGGTCATTATACAAACTATATTCAATTGTATAGGGCTCTGAGGCTTTATATGTAGGATTACTATTCCCCACAGACAATAGTGAGAATACCAGGTTAATACAGCTGTGACCTCACTGTGCTCAATTTAAGCTCAGGCCCCACAAGGTGAGAGGCTTGTGCATTTACCCACTGAACCAATCAGTTAAAAAACTGATGTGATATCTACCACATGTTGCTCCCTTTTTCATGAGGGAATTGCTCTGTACCCCCCATAAGAGTTTCTAAAGCTCAGTAACAATGCTGAGCATCTATCAAAATGTCAAAAGGTTCATTATCTTAAAACCAAGGGAACAGATTTCTGCAGGCTTTTTCTAATACCAGCAATAAGGCCACTGTTGAGAGCTCGCAATTTTGCTTGTTGAAATTGTAAGGGTTTAGTGAAGTGCTTCAGAGGAAGTAATATGCATTGCACAAGTGATAGTGAAATTAATGGGGGCATTATCATTCTTTTTCCTTTTTGCTCTGCTAATTTTCCCATCTCCTCCCCCTCCATCACTCACCCTTCCCCAATTATTTCTATTGCAGGCAAAAAGCTCGGGTTCACTACAGACCCTGGAAGATTTTGTAAGATGTCTCTAGGACAAAAGCAGGAGATGGTAGCAAAGGAGGCACTCAAGAAAGCTGCCCCACATGGCCATTGGGTTCTTTTCCAAGTGGGTGTCAAACTGCCTCTCTGATGGCGAATACCTCCTCAGCTGGGGGGATGTTCCCAGAACACAAAATATGCGGTGGATTACATCAAAAGTTCTAAACAGTAATAGTTCTAAGCAAATAATCTTGTTCTGTTTGCATTTGCTTTTGCTTTTGGTTGTAACAGGATAAACATCGTATTAATAGGGTTTATGTCACTTTTTGCTGAACAGTGCGCTCTCCCAGGAGGAGCAGGAGAGATAACACAGAAAGCCCCTGGTGGGCGGGTAGGACTGCCCTCAGGCACATCCTTCCCCCGCCTAATTAAGAGCTCTTATTCCATTCAGCAGGCCACAATGGAGACTTTAATGAAATGGGTCTGGCTGTCCCTGGGGAAGCTGTATAATTAGTCCTGGAGTGCTGCTTTTCTGAGATAGCAGCCACGGCTTTGGCCAGCTTTGTATGGACCAAGAACCCGCTCTGCAGTGGACAAAGAGATCCGTGGGATGCCCTGGCAAGCCGTGGTTTCCCAGCACAGTAACAGAGGGAACAGCAGCGCAGCAACCATAAATGCCACTGAAAAAAGATGCTCCCTCCCCAGTGTTTTATGCTCAATAGCCGATGTTTGTGTGTGACCGCCTGTCAGCCCTGAAGCCAAATGACAAGTGCATGCTCCAGGCCTTGACATTAAGGTGGCTATGGGAATGGGGTGGTTCTCTCCTCTCCTGGTTTAACCTCAGCAGCCTGCTTTGCCTGCCAACCAGGTTGCCTGCAACAAATGAAGAGATGTGTTGGAGTCAGCGTTTACTGCCAGATGAAGCAAAACCACCATGGGATTAATGAGGGGCCCTGGTGTGCTGGGCGCTGTGGGAGCATGCATAAACTGCCCCCTTCGTCAGCAATGAAACTGGAAGTGTGCTTGACCATAGATCTTTGTGAGTGAGCTAATCATTCCAGTCTGAGAATAACCCTGCATAGAAATGTTGTGAAGGGAAGAATCATCCTGGTTTTCAGGGGATGTCAGGGTTCTCAGCTGCTCTGGGGGCAGAATGAAATAATGGGAGATGGCAGAGGCAGTGTTGTGCCTGAAGCTGCAGGGATGGATGGAGAACTTCTGAGGAGCTTCTGGTAATACAGACCTGCTCCATTTTCCAGCCTGTTATGCCTGGCTTTTGAGGGAGGAGAGAGGCAACAATTTTGATGTAAAGGTTTTTGATAGTGAAGGATTGTGGGAAGTCTGAAAGGAAATTTCATTAATATGTTGGGCCAAATCCCAAATGGCTCTAAGCTAGCTAGAGCTATTGGGACTTGGATGCAGTCAGTGTTTCTCAAGATTTAGTCTTCTGCGTTTGGGCCTAAAAATCCTGTAAGCTTATATTTCAAAAAATTTTGAAGTAAAAAGATGAGGTATTTTACTATGGATTTTATTGGAGGCTAGAGAGTACATAATTAAATATTAAAAAGAAAAAAACAAACTAATGTGCCCCTGTGATTCTGACTTTAAAAATTACTTTGGCTTCAGATCTTGCAAAGGCAGTTGGCACAGTGGTTGGCAAAATGGCAGAAGAAGGACTGGCTTCAGGTTTTTTGTGTCAGGTTGCACTCTTCTGTCGCTCATAGTTAATATCTCAAATTCAGATATCTGATACATTGAATGTTTATTTTGTTATTATATTAAGGCTTTAATCACTTGCACTTTTCATTCAATGGATGCAGCCTATATGACAATCCAGGTGCTGACAGAATGCAATCATGTCATGTGATATAAAAATCTCCCTTTCTTTCCATCCCTCTATTCCTTTTTCCACATGGTGAGGGACAGTTTGGGAATATTCCCCCAGCAGACCTCATAATAAAGCGGTGCAGCAGCCAGGGTGTGAGTGACATGTTGTATTCTTTGGCTGTAATTCCTCCTGTGCTGCACGGAGATTGCCAGCACAATCAGGATGTTCTGGCACGTCAGTGAAGGGCCAAAGAAAAGCTCGTGAATGAGCTGCAATTTGAGTTGAAATGTTAGTACTGTAGCAAAGAAATGCAGAGTGTGGGCTGATGGTGTGTTTAAAACATCTTCAGCCCAGCCACATTTTAAATCTTTCTCAATATTCCTGTTTTTCACCAGGAGGTGCTTCGGAGGCAGATACTTTTCCATGATAACACTCTTCTCTGATCTATCAGTGTCCTTCCACTGTCTTCATGTATTTAGAAATTTAAGGACAGCTACACCCTGAAGTAGTCTAAAACATATTTCCTAAGCAGCAGGATAGCTGGAACCACTTTTCTGTCTAGCACTTCTGTCTTCTTCCTGGTATGTCTTAGACATACCTAGGTCCCAGTTCTGCAAGAAATTAAAGACAGTCCAGGTGTCTTCTGAGCTATGCTTGTCTTTGTATGTCATAACACCCACAACCACAAATTACTTAACCCTGAGTTTATAATATTTTCATTAGCTTCAGAATCAAATTTTAGAAGCTAATGGTGAAACCTCAATACATACCAAGAAATGACAATGACTTAACTGTTACCTCATTAAGAAGTCACAATAACAATGCCTTAAGGAAAACAAATTTATTTGGTTTTGTAAAATAACCATATTGGCTGTTTTTCAATGGAATATTCATCTAAGTAGCTGAGTGGTTCAAAACCTTGGACAAACTCCTTGAGCAATACATTATGTCATCCTGATCTCTGTGTCTTTATCAGTGCTAAGCCAGCTCCAACAACAGAAAAGTACATAATTCCCCAAGGAACACTAGAAAATTCAACTGAAATGACTGGTGAACCTCCTACAAGGATGCTGGCTAATCTCCATGCTGCTCTCCATGGTTTTGACCAGGTAAAAGTAAACTAATTTTTTTCCCTTTTGTTTGCTTTAATTACTCCTTTCCCTGTGGGGACAAGTAGTAGCATTGATGACCATTGAGTGGGAGGCCAGGACTTGGGACCCTTGTGTTTCCCAACTAACCTAACAGCTGCAGGGTGCCAGCCCTCTGTGCCCTGCACTGCCTCTGTTTCCCATCAGCGTAGGGCAGGAGGAAAGGTGTGGCAATAACACAAACATTTGTACTATTCAATGTAGACATGCACAGGTATGCATACAAAGATAGAAAGAGCATTTATTGCACCAGCTTTAGCCAGTGGTGGACTTATGAAAAAAAACAAACAACTGTGCATGCTCTAAAGCCGGAGCTCTTTCATTCAATGGTACTCATATATTTTGCTCTGTTCTAAATTTGCCTAAATGCATGGTCATGACCACTCTCCCACAGAGTGGATTTACAAACCTGGGTGTTCAGGCAATGGCCCAGTACCCTCTGTATGGGTTCCTGCAGTCAGGCATAACGAAAGGAATTAAAGAGTAAGGGTTATGTGCTGTTTGTTTTGTCTTTTGCTCTTTTCCTGTGTAAAGTTCTGCTTGGTGGGTGGAAAGAAGAAGGAGGAGAAAGAAGACATGAGAATGTGTAGAACAGGCATGTCACAGGTAGTGTGCAGTCTCCTTCCCTCCAGATCCCTGGTTATCCCTGTGTGCTACCCCAGGAACTTGAAGAAAGATCTTCAAGCCCACTGTGAGACAGCTTCCCTGCAGCAGTGGCAGTGCTGGAGCAGTCAGCTTGTTCTCATCAGCACAGCAGACCATGATGAAGGCAGCCCTAACTGTACATTTCGCCTTCCAGCAGGGTATTCTCATGGAGCTGCTGGAGTACAGCACACATGAGGGCAGAGCTGGGATGTGAAAAGGGTAAGAGCTCCTTTAGAAAGGAATACTAGCCAATGCCAGGGGAAAAATAAAAGAAAAAAATAGGGGAAAAAAATAAAATATTGTGTCAGAGCTACAAATGGATTGATTTTGATGGTGTAGGATGATTTGGAAAGATATTTGTGAGAAAGGAATAACTGCGGTTTTGTGGCTGAGCAGCTGGCTATTAATACAGCACTCTGTTCTTTTTTCCATTTTTTTATAACTGACTATTATAATACTTTTAAGGGAAAGCTGAAAAATTTAGACTAAGTTTTTAATAAAGGTGATTCATATACATTGTTGTCCTGTTTCAGTCTGTGGTTAGTGAAAGAATATATATGTATATTTTTGAATTAAATAATTTCTAAGCTTTACACTTTAGAGAACTCTCTTTTCTCACCCACTATTCTGAGCCATAGGTGTTTGTGGCTTACCACAAATTCCTGTGCGGACACTGTCTTTAATATATTTCTGGTTAAGCTTGGGGATTTTTTGGTTTCGTTTTTTTTTTGTTGTTTTTTTTTTTTTTAGTTACAATAAGAAAATCAAAGAATGCCTAATCCAGATGGAATACATTTCATGGGTTTGTGGTTTTATTCAGGGTAGAAACTTGTGTTGTATTTTTTCATGGTTGAAATCAGTATTCTGATTTAAGGAGGTTTTTTTGTCAGACATAAAATCCTTTACCTTGGCCCTGATTCTGCTACATGTTGTTCAGCTCAGGATGATCTATTTTCTTTTGAAAGACAAGAGTTGATCCCTCTGATGTTCCCTCCACACATCATTATTTTCAAGGGTAACAAAATTAATTTTGTTGTTTATTACTTCTTAAACTAAAGGATAAAATATAGAAAAATATCAGAGACATAAGGATAAATTTCTGCAGGTTTTACAGGCAAATGCAGAATAATTTAAAAACTAGATGAATGCCTGTGCTGAATATCATCTTGCTAAAATTCTCCATTAACACTATAAATAATGGAGGCAAAAAAAATTAAACTTCAGTTTCAAACATGACTCTTTGGGAAATGGTGTAAAATTTCAAAATAGTTTGAAGGCTTTTTAATAAATGTTAAACTAGTACATTCTCTACTTGGGATAAAGTCTGTGGATGACTTAGCACAGAAGCTATAGTGGTTATCTGAGTAATATTTATAGGCTTCTAGGTAAAGACTCTGTTTTTGTTGGTTTCAGTAGCAAATCAACAGTAGCAAACCAAACAGTTTTCCTTTCCTAGGGGACATTGGGAACTAAAATGTCACTATCAACAATTTTGCATCTGGGAATTACTGAAAAAAATACTACCCAATGGCAGTATTCTTTAGAAACCTGTTTCTCACTCTGCTTCCAGCTGCAGCCTTGTGAGTGCTCCCTTTTGGCAGATGAGGCAGGCACAGCCCTCAGCAACACTCCCTGTTGCTGGTGCAGAAGTTACTCCTTTTTCCTTTGACAGGGGACCTCTGACCTGCATGCCAGAGAAGGAAAATTTAAAAGCATCTGTTTCCCCCTGTGCAATTTTCACACTTCTGTTCCTGGGAGGCTGAAGTTTGGCCCTTGGGGCTGGAATGGAAGGTTCCAGATCAGCACCTGAGATCTCCGTCTGTATCACCATCCTCAGCAACTGCTCAGAGGCCCACAAGAAGGTAGGAAGTGGTCAGGTAACCACACATCAAGGTAATTTCCACTCAGCCACATGTTTATACTGAATAAGGGGGATGCACTACTTTCCCTGAAGCTGTTATTTAAGTAGCTGGCATTATGTGATGGTGAGTATGAAAATAAACCATATCAAAGGGGGGTTGTGGGTTTTTTACTGGCAGTGGATGCTTGAGCTTTGTAATATAGGTAAAACCAGTTCCACATCAGTAGCTAAGGGGAAAAAATGCCCTTCATTATGTTAACAAAAACAGGGGTTTACATGTGCATATATGCCAAATTCATTAGGCAGGTAATGAAGCATTTGCACAAATGTAATTACAAACAGCAATTCTGACAGTTCATAACACTGCATTAATAATCACTACAATTAGTTCTGATGATGGAAGCAATTTACAGCACGTCACATGTATAAATAATGGTGCATTTCCTGAATGTGTCATTATTATGTATTAAGGATGCCACCTTGTTGTGACTTTCTCAGTAATGTTCCCCTTGAGTCAAAGTTAAGGATACAAGAGTGATTTTTTTTTTCTGAGCTACAACATATTTCAGACTTGTGTAGTTTAAATACCGAGTTGAGGTCAATTGTGTAAGTTCTGTATGTGATAATGTGAAATGTCTAAATAAAAGGCAGTAATTATTTGTTACTGAATGATATAGGATATTATTGAATAGATCCTCCCATTTGAGTAATTTAAATAAATTTCAGAGATATTTATAAAGAAATAAAAGAGACAGAAATGTCACCCCTTGATGATATGGTTTTCTCCATATCTCCCGGCTTGTATTTACTCAGAGAAATTAATTTTGTTCTTGTCTTCATACCCCTACTAGCCTTTATTTAGTTAGTAGGACACCAAGCTGTTTTTTCCCTTTTGTGGTACTTGGTGTCATAGTGAAATAATTGCTTAATTTTATTATGATGATTTAATAATGCTTCCCATTTAGAAAACAAGTCTATGAAATCAGCTTATTCCAACCCTTAGTTTTCTTTGCTAATAAATCTTGCTGCTTTAAGCCGTTCTTTTCAAACCACAATTCATAAGCCGGATAATTCATTTTGCTAATTAATGAGAGGGAGTATTCTGATGGCAGGGAATACCAGAAAGGTCTGTAAGAGCAAGAATTATTTCTCTCCTCTTGGTAATATTGCTTATTGGCCTTTCTCATTGTACTGCTTAGTGATTCATTACCCTGTGGTTTCACAAGGATTTTTTTTACATAGATATTGGAGAAAGAAATAAGACAACAGTTTTTTTAAACATCAGTTCCTATGTATATAGGCATGTCTATGACCTTGTGCATATATATATCTATACACGTAAATCATATGAATATAAATTTATTGTCCTTTGGGAAGAACTTCCTGAAGGCAATTAAGCATTGACCAGAAAGCATAAACTGGGCAACTTGAGCTATCTCATCAGCCAGTGGAAATTGCCATGATTCTGTTATAACTCCCACCAGTTTACAGTGTTTTCCCGAGAATATGTAATCTTGTTTCTCGGTATTTCCTGCTTCTAAGACAGACTCCAGCACACCAATCTGCAATAGTTAAGGTCTCTTCATGTGAACTACAGGATGCCTGGTCCTGCCTCATTGTCCCACTCATGCCCTGCACCTTCTGATCCCCACACACGTGTTCAAGGACTTGTCACTGGATGTTGCTGTGGGGGAAAGTAGATTCTGTCCTCCCCATTATCCACCCACCCAGCAATGGCTCTGGGGTTTTTTTGGGTACAACAGACCAGTTTTGTATAGAGTACAATGGCAATTATGTGAACCTGACAGCCCAAAATATTTCTAATGCAAACTCCGCAGCTTTCTCACACTTGCAAAAATGTCCCTTTTATATCACCAGCTTTGATTATCCCAGTATAATCAATGTCCCAGAAGTGTGCAGCTGAATGAACTTGTACTGCATTAGAATATTGATATACTCTTCCAAAAGACAAAGGAAAAAGCAATTTCTTGAGATAAATATATATGAAATTAGAAAAATGTTAAATGAGTTTTTGTTGCCGACAAAGAGAAAAGCAGGTTTATTCTGACTGCAAGAACATTCCGTTCTAAACCCAAGTTGCTGGCATTTTTCACAGGGATTCTCTGTTCAGCCTTCTCATCACAAGCATGCAGCACTGCATATTATATTCCAGTGGCTTTTTAAATTTTTTTTTCATTTGTTCATTGAACCAGTTTAAAATAAAGATGGATTAGCATTTCACATAATCAAATTGCTGCATACAAGTTTATGTAGCAAGCAGGCTGGAATAGCTGCAACTATTTTACTTGTTCTGTTCTGTCACATCATGTAATATTTAAAGCCTATAATTAAGTTTTTACTCAAACTGTTGGGAGGCAAATACTGCCCCCAAGGGCATAAAGGTTCCTGTCTGCAAAGGTTTAATCACAAACTGGCATATTTTGCAAACCGAAGGGGAGCAAAAAGAAGCTTCAAATGCTGTGAAGCCAAATAAAAGAGAAAGACAGTGGTTCCTTGAATAAAATGTTTTACCATCCTTAACCACATGCTTTCTCTGTGGCATTATGACTAGAATTCTACAATAAACTTAATGCTTATAGGATGGTGCAGTAATGGGATTAATATTAATTCAATTTTTACCAAAGTTCTTGAATACTTCCCAATTTCAAATAATGTAGAATTTCAGTAACTAAAATTTCCCTAGTGAGGAGATATAAAAGACTGCAATCAGATACAAGTGTTTTATTTATCCTCCAAGAAAGGCACAGTAGGTTACCTTCCTGTCACTCATGAGGATTATGTTTTTAAAGATCTGTATGGAAAAATACATGCATTTGTTCACAAAGTTATGTTCTCTCATATAATGTAGTGTTTTGAAAATGTGGTTTTCTCTAAAGTTTTTTTATAAGGGCTAAGGTAGGAAACATAAAGCTTGGATAATGCATTTTACACGATTACTGATTTTTAGTCACAAATTTTCTATTTTTGCTCAGATACCTCTCGTTAGATTGAAATAAAAGAAATCTGGTTTTAATATTATTTGCTGAAAAACCAAACCTAGCAATGCAAATGTATAACGATGAAGCTTTCTGAAAGGAAGTAGTTGGGCTTCTTTTATGTCTCTTAGCAGTGTTTATTCAGAACAGCTTTGGTTTGTTCTTTAAGCAGCTGACTTGTTTTATTCAGTGATGTGTTCTCTTCCTCAGGTGGGTTCCACAGGAATCCTTGGTGAGATCATGTAAGGTGGCCACTTAACGGGTGCCTAGGACTGCAGGCTCTGCTGGATCTGTCTGCAATAATTCCTCAGCCCAGTCGTGGTGAGAACCTTCATATGTAACCTAAAGCTCTGAAAACACAATATGTTTAACCTAAGGGAAAGAAAAGACCACACATTTTCTCATCCATCCTGCAGCAAGGTCTTGTCTGGCTGTGGGGGAATCAATTTTGTCAATGATTTATCCTGAGCAGATTTTGGTTGAAAGGGTTTGTGAGATGTCCTACTGCTTGTCTGCTTTTGCAACTACAATTAATTAGGAACTTGAATTCAGTGCTTTGTAACACTGCTTGTATAGTGAGCTTAATGACATTGGATACACTTAGGTCTCCATTTTCCTAGGAAAATTATTTTAAGGTGCTTCCATTTAGAAAGTTTTGGGTAGGCATGGGCAAGTATCTCTTATGGAACTGCACTTTAACCAATGTAACTGATAAACTCACCAGTTTCAGCAATCCAGAATGGCACTATCCTCAGAACTTTAACTTACTCTTTGCACATCTTCTTCCTCAAAAAAATAATGGAAATGTTATACATTTCCTTGCACCTCACTCTTTCTAAAATAGGAAAAATAGCTTGTAAGACTGTTTCTAATTTTCTGCTACCCTCTCACATCTGTTTCTGTAGCTTTGTCAGGTTTTTACCAGCTGACATATACTGAATTATTCAAATTTCATTTTTGAGTTTTCATCCTGGACAGCAGTGTATGTGGAACATCCATGACTCCAAAGGGCCAGATTGCCAAAGTTGCTTCTAATCAGCAGCAAATGCTGAAATTTTTGAGGCTACAAAAAGAAAATGTTGTTTTAACTTTAATTTTAAGAAGTTTTGCATGGAAACTGCTTTAATCTGTTTTCATATACACAAATAACAAATGTGGATGTTTATACAGGGGTGTGTGTATATATGTACACACATATATAATATAGATATATACTATATGTATTATATATATGTACTTTTTGATCTGTATATAAATATTTTAAAACCCTGTCTGCTTCTTCTCAGCTGCTGAGGAAGCCACTTTAGAGAACTGATTGTACACAATTTGCTAAAAACAGCCAAGAGATTTTTCAAGCAACCTTTCCAGACTTGTTATTTTTCATTGTCCAAAGGTAAAAGAAAAGTTCATTTGTGAGGAAAAAAAATTAAAAATTATCATGTTAGGTGTGAGCAGGCCATTTGTGGAGCAGGATAAGCTGGGAAAAATGCCCCTTTCACCCCTGGCAGTGGGCTGAAGCCTGCCTTTCGGCTGTGAGCGAGAGCAGAGGGCTGGTGTCTCCTTGGTCCCAAAGAAGCAGAATTTCATATGTCAAAGAGCCACACTCAGATGAAGGCAATTGGAAGTAACTGCTCAAAAGAAGATGCCCAAGAGTAAGTTGCCATGGAGATGGAAAGGCTAAACACCACTGTACTCCTGACCTCCAAAGAGGCTGATTTCTCCACATGACAGCTGAGGTCGTGGGGGCATGGTGGGAAGCTCATCCTGTCGGCTCCAGCTCTGCCTCTAGCCTATGGATAAGTAAAGAATTACTGCTTTAGTACTTTAGGTAGTCCATTAACCTTCACAAGCCTGAACTTTCATTCAAATAATTGCAAAATAAGTATAGGTGGTGAAACCTGAACAGAATCACTGCTATTTGTATGCCCTTTGGAAAGTTTAGGGACCCAACCCTTAGTGTGGATCCACTGGTATTTTAAACAGTGAAGATTCTTTCTTAGTTTCTTGCTGTAATTGGAAAAAGTTAAAGTCCAGAATTACCAGTAAAACCAGAAAATCATTCAGTGACTAGCAGCCAAATGAATGGATGGTCCTTCATCAGCAGTGGGGCTTTGTATTCATTGGGGAGTTTGCCTTCTCTTTTTATCTTCTTGCCTTATGATGAGTTCTTTTAGCTACAAATTCATTCCACATGGGTCCATTAGAATAACCCACTGTGTGTCAGCTTTGATAGACCTCACCTGGGAGCAGTCATAAAGACAGAAGGGCAGCAAGCTCCTGCTTCATACCTCAGTAACCCACAGCCTCCCTCTGTGCACATGACTCCCACAGATGCAGTAAAACCTGATTTAAGTGCCAGCAGAGAGAGACTGGTAAGTACAGATTGTCTGACAGAATTGATCTTCCACTCGAGGTAAATAACAGGGCTTTTTTCAAAACCTCAGCACTACTTCAAAGTGGCATCTTAAGATACAGCTTATTGTGGGTGAGGTTAGTGGTGCAAGTTCAGGCACAGGTAAATGGCTGGTTGCAGAACCAAAATGACTTCAGAAATAAGTGCTTACTGGTGTTATTTTGAGAAGTAGCTTGTTGTAGACCGTTCTAAATGCCAGAAGCTGTTAAATGTTATTGTGATTTTGTGAAGTGGACCCTGCATTAGGAAGAAATAGCTTTTGTGAAAAGTACCACTTAGAGCTAGAAATATTTTTCAGCAAAAACAACTTCAAGCCTCTTTTAAATTGCAGGCAGCTCTATGACAATAAGTTCAGAGAAATTCTTTGAATTCAGTGAAGTTCTTACAGGAGATGGGGAAGTCTAGAAAAATAAATTTGACAGCTACAGCTTTTATTCTTATTTTATTTATTACTTTTTATTTTACTTAGCCCACTGGGAGTATATCTCACCCAAATCCTGTCTACATAAATCTTAATCTGCTCCAAAGTCCCAAGTCTTATATTAAATATCCTGACAGAGTTAGGGTCTTCCTGCTCTATAGGAACAGTGCAGTTATTAGTACTTGGCTCAATAATGAGCTGATTAAGACCTTAATTTTCAATCCCGTTAAAATTGTCACCACTGTCTATCTCACTGAGGCCAAAGCAGCTGTACAAAACCCCATGCAACACCCCTGCACTTGGAGAGATGCAGTGAAGTAGCAAAATGGCATAAGAATCCTTGTTTGGCTGGTGAGGTGATGCAGACTTGCAATACTTAAAATACACTTGCCTGAGTAGTGACAGTCCTTAAAATACATGCAAAGCATCCTCATGAAGTAAGAAGCAACTCCACAGAAAATGGAAGCGTCCAGAAATTATGCAAATAGTAACTATGCTGGGAATCCTTTGGTAACCCTGTTCCCTTGTATCAGAACATGCAGCTGTCGTGTCTAAAAACTTCAAATAAATTTCTGAAACCTTGTAGCTACAGGAGAATGTTTTCTGGTGTCAGCATTACCAGTAACATTATTGATTCTTTTCCCACAGCTTGGAGGGGAACTTGGCACCATGTTTCTTGGCCTCTCCAAATCTGGATTATGATGGATACCACAAATACATAGATGAAATGCTTCCATCTGAAAGCCCTGTACTATATAGACTGCACCCCAGTGCTGAGATGGGATTCTTGTCAACATCAGATAATCTCTTCAAATCTCCTTTGGAAAAGCAAGCCATATCTCCGTGGGAGAGGGATCAGGCCAGTCTGCAGTGAAGAGGTGAAGTTCTTCATCCAGTGTATTGTATCTTAATCAGTGCTTTTAGTGACAGGTGGAATACACACCTTACTGAGTTATTTCAGCAATAGACTTAATTTTGGGGGCTGGGGGTGGAGGGAAGGCATCAAATTAGAAAAGATCAGATGAGTTAATGGTAGCGATAATGTACCAACCTGGCCAAGAGGTAATGCACTAGGAAGATATTTGGACCAATTTCTTTTTCACATTGAATTTATTTGGGGTGGGAAACAAGGTATGGATCTATCTCACTTTTTTTTTTTAATACTTTTTATAAACAAATAGAGCAAAATACTAGAAAAAAGGCATGGTTGGTTGAATTGGTGAGTCTAGTCTTGACCTCTGTCTTTTGTTCCCATCTGCTGCATGATAAAACTCCTTAGGGTAGCTTTCCTACACCTTCCCACTTGTGCCAAGCATCGGAAGTCCCTCCTAGCCTGCAGTCCTGACTTTTTCTGCTGCATCCACAGCACAGCCACACAGTGGTGTGCAGGATTTCCATGCCAGAGCAGCCCAAGCGCAGGTTCTCCCACTGCTTCCCTTCTTGGGAACTTGTTCTGAGCAGGAGCTTTGTGGCTGCTCCAAGACTTCCTCTGCAAGCAGTAAAGGAAGAGGAAGTTTTCAGGGAGTTTTAGTTTCTGGGTAGTCTGAAGAGGTGAATGCTGGCCAAGGAAGGTGTCTGACCATCTCTTGGCCTCAGCACCTGACCACAGAACCTGGAGTCTAGCAGAACAATAACATTCCTACTGATAAATTATCAGATGTTGGGTTAAACAGACCAACCCCAATACCAGGATTAGCTCTGTCCCTTAATATGGAGTTGGCTGGGACATTGCAGTTCTGTTCATAGTCCAGATATGTCAGACACACAGATACATTATTATAGCCAAACTCCTTCCAGAAAAATTTAAAAGAATGGGTTTTAAGCACAGAACATCACTGGTGCTTAAGAGAGTAAATGAATAAAGGAGCAGGGAATGAAAATGTAATCACAAATCTCAGCCAGTTCTGTTTTCAGATTGTGCCATCTTCTGCAACCTCCTTTCTGAGTGTAGGTCTGAGAAACTATGTCCAGATGCCCCAAAGCCTGGCACATGATGTGAGACTGAGCCTTCAGTTCCTTATCCTTACCAGAGTTAATTAAAGTCCCCTATAACTGCCACTCTGGTTTCACCATCCTTTTCTTTATTTCCTCCCTTTCCTCTGAGTACTCTTTTTTTAAAATCTTTCTCTTTTTTTCCCCCTCTTATCACTATCAGATCATGGAGGCTTTGCAGGTGGAAATGCAACAGCTCTGCATGCAAGTAGCCAAACATTGCTTCATCTCCTGGGGGGAGCTTGTGCTTTTCATGCTCAGTCCCCATCCACTTTAGGGAGTCTGGACCATAGCATATGGCATTCATCATTAAACCTGCCAAAGCTAGGGCTGAAATAGAGGCTGAGCTGCATTAATGCTGTGATTTCAATTCCTGCTCATTAGCACTGTTATGAATTATTCTTCATTTATGTTCTGTCTCAGTTCCAGAGCAAGCCTGAGGCGAGAGAAGCTCTTTCTGGGGGTGAGCCATGTCTGTGCCTGTGCTGTGTTTTGCCTAATGCCTGAGACAGCAAGGACTGTGGGTGGTGGAGGGGGTGATGGAAGCTATTAGGTACTAGAGAAATACAAACTACTGACTGAAAAATCAAGTCACACTTGACTGAAAATCAAGACAATTCCAGGGTGTATCCTAGTAACAGCAGTCATCCCAAGTCCAGGACAACGCATTAGTAGGCTTCAAGGGTCAGTGTTACCTGAAGATGTAAAACTAAATAGAAGCTGCTAAGTGTTAATTGGTTTGCACTCATTCCTCTCACTACTGTTGCCAAGAAGACAGCAAAGGTGATGGAGGGAGCATCTCTGTTTTTTATCTAAGAAAATGAGATATTTGTGCTCTTCTGAAGAAATCAGACACTTGAAAGGAGAATAGTCAGAAAGAGTTGATTTGCTGGGACCTCTATTGCATCTGTTGTATTGGCCTGAAGAGGTCAAGAATGTCCTGGGTGATATTCTGGAAATGCTTCCTGAGAAGCTTAACATAGCAGAAATCATGCAGGAAGACTATTGCCTGGAGACCCTATGCTCTGGTTTGCCTCAAAGAGTAAGGTGATGAGCCTTCTACTTTCAGAGATCCATAGGTCTTTCAAAAAGCTGGACCTCAGTCTGAAGACAAATTAATAATTTCAAGGCCTTTTGTGGCTCTTTTGGAAATTAAAGAGTAGTTATTCTTTATGTTTGCCTTTTCTTTTTCTCCAAAGGGGGAGCTGAAGTTTTCTGCTCATATGGAAGTGCAGCAATACACACAATATACACTCTTCTGTGATGTTGTGCCAGACACATGGACTAAAACAACATATGCATCCAAACACAGATTTGTCCACTGGCAAGTACCGGCAGGATTTAGCTACTATGCAGAGCTATTGCAGTGGTGTAACCCAAGCAGCCTTGTTCCATTCTTATTTCTTCAAAATTTTCTCCAAATGAAAGTTAGTTTTCCCTTGAAGTGGACGTAGAACGGGAAATGGAATCTTGCGAACGCGAAAAGAAAGGCTTACAAACACTCTGGAAAAGAGATAGGAACAAATGAATTGCAACTGAAAAAACCCAAAAAAACCAGAAAATCGGGAGGTTTCATGTCTTCAAAAAATAGCCTGTGAGGAAATGAGCTGCATTGCAAGGGACCAAAACATGCCAAAACTAAGCTCACAGATGTTGCAAAAGCAGGGGAAAAAGTCAAGGAGCAAGACAAAACTTGGAGAGGAAGATATGAGGGACATGGCATGGATCCTTAAAAAAAAAAAAAAAAACGAAAAAAATCTTTCCCTCAGTCAAAGCCATCCAAAGGCATAACATGCCATCAAGGGCAGGGACATGCACCAAAGATTCCTCTATTGGTCCCCATTGAAATCGCAAGATTCCGTTTTCATTTGAACACCAAACACTCCGTTACAGCAAAGGCTCTCTCACCTCCCTCTGTCCCAAGTACCAGGCATGTTCAGCATCCTGTGGGATTCCTTTTTGTTAGCCCGCTATCAGCAGTGGTTAGACATGGATGAAACAGGGATTGTTTCTGGAAAGTCTTCTAATACCTCATGGCAATGTATGCTGCATTGTGCCATTATTCAGAACCTCTGTCAGAATTCCTCATGTTCCTGGTTTTTGCACTTTGCTCTGGCTCATTGGAAGTTTAAATATGAAGTTTAAATACCATTGAAAACGGTATCAGACAATTTGCATTTCAGAAGGCATCAGCTGTTAGCAAATTCTGGCAGCTTCTTATGGTGATGTTCAGGTTTCTCCCCAAGACAGCAGATTTAACAGGACTGAGCATACTCACATTCTCTGCTGCCAGCAACCCATACCATGATGATCACCTTCTACAACTGATTTCAGACATACTTACTTGGGGAAAACAACAAATTCCACTGAAACAATCACCTTAGACTTACATACGCTTGTACTTTCTGGTGACTTCAGCAATGCACTTTCTCTGTAGATAAAAGGACTCTACACTTGAAATCTGTAGTTTATTTTGTCTAAAAAAGCAGTTCACACACAGCTGAGGCCAGAGCTATTGATGCTTCTCTTTTAGCATTACTGATTTTCTCATGAGACACCAAGGACTTGACATCTGGACACAGGACCTTCTGCTGCCAGCAGTGGTGAGGCTTTCTGGCTTGTTCCATCCTCAGTGCTTTCTGACAGGTCAGCAGTGATGGGTATAGGGCACCAAGCATATGGTTTCATTGTCAGATATTTCTCTGTAACTACTGGTGTTAGCTGTGTTTGTGATGCTGTCTGGAGAGTTAATCACAGCTTAAATGAAAAGATGAAAATCACCTTAAGATTAGAATAATACTTTCCTGAAAGCAAGGGGAACAATCCAAACTTGTCTTGGGCTACTCAGAAGTGTGAGGACAGAGCAGCTAAGGAAATAAGAGCTTGATTGTATAGTTTAAAAAGAGGTTTAAAAGAGGTTTAAGAGTGCAACTTTTTCTACCATTGTTATTTAGCTAATTCAGTGCATATATCATGGTACCATTCTGTTTTCTTCTATAAAAGAGTTATGAAGCTAAGGAGAAAAATAAATCAAGTCTCCCAATCCTCTTTGTGTAGTTGTTGCCACAGTGGGGGATGGAAAACTTTCACCAGTGTAGTGAATAAAGCAGTAATCTCATTTCCTGTCACAATCACAGAACATTAGCTGAGTTGTTTAGAGTATGGTGCTAGTAACACCAGGGTTTGAGGTTTCAATCTCCATATGTATCATTCATTTAGGAGTTGGACTCAATGATTCTTGTTGGTCCCTTCCCTTAGAATATTCTGTGAATCTGTAAACGTATGTTTGCATTTATTCTGAACACCACAGGAGCGCTTGGTAACAGTGTAGCTCAAATTCTGCATGGTCTCCAATGGCACTGAGCTCAATGCTTCACTTGGCCAGCAGAAATGTGGCCAGGAGCTCCTCACAGGACACTGGCTGGGCTGCCATAATTCTCTGGAGAAGGGCTGACCCCACACAGTCTCAGGCTTGAGCATGATGGCCCAAGAGGCTGACAGTTCTGACATTAGAATTACTGTCTGAATATAGAATTACTGAAAGCACTTTTTTTTTTAAGCTGCAATGCAGATCAGGAACAACTGGCCTTTGGATAAGGTGTGCTCAATTGCAGATGTAACCAAAAGACCAAGGAGGAGTATGACCACCCAGCAAGAAAAGGAGCCTGTATCTGTATGCCTTCTGTGCAAGGTAAGAAATGAACTTAAATTGCTTGATCTCCTAGTTCAGGGACTCTATTAGGCAGTGAAGTTGCATCAAGGGTTGCACTAAAGCATTGTGACCCTATGAACAGCACCAAGAAGCTTAGGCATGGTGCTAGATTGCTGGCATTTGTCACTGTGGCTTTAAATTTCATACCAGCTTGGTGTTCTAATCATTAAATATACTTCCTGCACTTAAATAACTGTTAAGTATGTCTGAACAAGGCCTGCATTGTAGTAAAGCAGCAGCTCTAATCCAACTGAGGTTCAGAAGCTTAAAGACTATTCCAGAAACTATAAATTTCACAAAAATTAACTTCTATATATTTTTTGCAACCCTTAGAGGTGCAGAATAGGGTAGTAGCTAGCACATGCTAGCAACCTGGATCAAGTAACCTACATAACTGCAATTAAAAAAAAAAAAAACCACAACCTAACCCACAGAAAAAAAACCATAACCAACCTACCAACAAAACCTCCAAACCCACAAACAAACATAAAACCCCACAAAAATCGTCTCTATCCTGTTTTTTTCTCTTACCTTGACTAAAAGTTGCCAATTCTAAATAAAGAGATATAAAGAATTATGAATGTTTTATTTACTGGGTCATAATGCTTATAAAGCTTTTGGGGAGACATACCAAGAACAAAGGGAAGTGCTTAAGAATACCTGTATTGTGGGTCCCTTCCAACTCAGAATACTCAGTGATTCTGTGATTAGTATGAGGTTTAATTAGGTGGGCAAAGTGTAAGAATTAAGGTTTTTTTTTTTCATCTGGACTTTTAAGCAATCAGTTATTGCAATAGCTGTAGTAGGGTTGTAGGCTGTCCCTGAATGGAAACCATGTTCACCTTTTGAGCTGCAACTCCTCTTTTAACAACCTTCACATGATAAACACCGTATTTTGTTCATTTGAATCTGTATCTTCCTGAGACTGAAGCATTTTCAGGAACAACAATTCAGGCCTACTGTCAACATGAGATTTTAGCTTTAACTGAGAAAAGCTGTCAACAAAGCTACAGCTCATTAGAGAAAGGTGAGTGACTCCCAGTGGCAATCAGAGAAACATCATGTTCTTCACCAGACCTGAATATAATAAAAAGAAAGCCAGTCCTTTGGAAAGGAGTTGCTACTACAGCAGGTAAACCCCAAGAGGGAAGTTAGGATAGAGAAATGGAGCAATAGCAAGGTTGTCATTTGAATGGCCTTGAGTGTGCAGTTTGGGCTTGTGTTGGTGTTTACATATATAAAATTTCTTTATCACTACAGTCTCTGCCTTTAGTAAAAGGGCATGTTAACAAATCCACTAGTACAGTCCAGACAGATGCTATGGACTCATCTCTGCATTCGAACAAAGAGAGCATGCACAGCAGGCCAACAAAATCTAAATCAACCAAATGTAGTCTACACTACATCTGTATGTTCAAATGTAGCCTTAACTATTTAGCAACTGTTTAAACACAAATGATTCTGGTCGTGCACTACAGAGCATCATGTAAAGCAGGTGCTACTATTACTGCGGGCACCACACAGGACAGTGAGGCCAGGAGCAGAAACATGGTTCAGGAGCTGACTTCAGCAATGCCAGACATTTTTTTAAAGGCTATTCCAGTGGATCAAAGGGAAAACAAGAATGTTTATGAATGTCCAGCTTATAAAAGCAAAAGCAGGAGAACAACTTGTGTTTTGACTTTCAAGTGAAAATTGAGAAGTCAGGTAAATGGGATCCGGCAGGAATAGCTTCACTCCTGTCAGTTTCATACTAAGCTTTCAATAAAACATGCCACTTTCTCAGTCTTCCTGATAGTAAAAAGAGAGATTTTTCACAGTCAGCTAGAGCAAAAGCTAGAGCATAAGTGTCACATTAAGGATTGTGTTTTTGTCTCGCAAAAACACAATCTTAAATGTAACCCTTATGTGGTCTATGTTGTTATTTCCTCACCCATCAATGTTGCGCTCATGTGTTTCTCCACATAATGATTATTGATCTCCAAGCACCATTACACTTGCTATAGGAAAGTAAATGGGAAACATCAGCACCAGGGTGTAGCTTGAATCACAAAATAATCTTCTTTAGATCAGTCTTTATTCTCTCTACATAAAAAGAAATGTGTATATTACAAGATTTTAACATACTTTAACATGCAATACAAATATCTGGCATTTAAATGAAGTTGTTTGAAAGTGTGGTTGTACAAATGAAAAAATATCTAAGCATGAACTGTAAGTAAAAAAAATTTATTCCTGAACTCTGATATAGACCAGTTACAACAGGTGGTAGATGCTTCAGGCAGCAGGTGCCTTACACAAAAACTGCTGGTGAGAAGTTTTGTTGGATTTTTTTACTGGGATATTTTAAAATTCTTTTAAAACATTCTTCTACTTTCATGTTTTGGTGAATAATTGCACTTTGGAATAAAACTTTGAAAAACCATCCTCGCATTGGTTGATTGCATCACCTTTGGCTGGAATATAATGGCATTCAGATTAAAGTATCTTTTCCTTCTTTGCAAGGACAAGGTCTATAAACTACAGGTGGTGAAACAGGTTCAGAAAGCAGATCTGGAATAATAGATCTTTATGGTCAAGCTGGTAGACAAGGGTGTTTTGTTTCTTTGAAGATGGGGTGCTTTGAAGGTAGTTGTTAAACACCCTTTCTGCAAACTTGCACAATTATATAAATAAAAATATTGCTCATTTTGACCAAGCTCTCCATCCTGTGGTTGTGTAGCTCTATTAAAAATTAACCACTCAAGGTTCAAGAGTGCCATTTCACTTAATATATAGGTCTGTGCATGTAGATTTCTCTACCAAAACATTTTCCTGAGAGATCTTTTGCATAAGACCATATCAATCAACAAGTTTCCAATAAAGAAATGAATATGCTATATACTACAATTCTATTTTATGTAAAACATAATAATAAACTTCTGAAGTCAAACTGTTAACATATTAACCAGTTTCAGGCACGGCTTGAGTTCAGTGCTCTCAATTGTCATCCGCCAGTTGTTTTTGTAAACTAGAAGATATGAGAAAACAGTGTTAGTGCTTTCTAGGAAACTCAGCTTCCCCAAAAAATTCCATTGCTGAAGATGATAACTTCTAAAACAGCACTTCTATACACTTCAGCCAACCAACAGGGATTTCAAAATAGGCAGAAGTCTTTCAATTTTTTTAATCAAATTAGTTGTTTACACAGACAATATACATCACTTCAAATAAGCTGATTTCAGCCAAGGAAAAAATTTTAAATCCAAGAAACTTCTTTTGCATAGGTGCAAGATTTTCCCCAGGGCACAAGAAGTCAAATGTTATTTAAAGGGCTGTAACAGTTTAAAAAAGAACAACCAGAGGGCAGAGCTCTCACCTTTCCAGGTACTCCTTGACATTGTTGTAGCCATAGAACTTGGCCAGGTGGATGAGCATGCCGGTGGCACAGCGCCCGTCCCGCCGGCGGCAGTAGCTGCAGTTGCACACCCCGCGACAAGGAGGACAGATCCAGGCCTGCAGGGGTGTGAGTGTGGGAGAGGGGGAAAAGTAAGTTATGAAAAGTGTTATACTGGACTTCTTGTTGCTCAGAAAAATGTGAGTATGGCTTCCACACCACGTGATTGTTCAGGGCAAGGTTTTACAAGCCTCTGTCAGCCAGCCAACCAACATCATTAACATTTTCCAAATTCTGCAGGATTAACAAAATTATTAAGTGCTTGACTATTTCTAACTCTGAAGCCTCAAGTTCTCTGATATGTTCAGTATTGACTTTTAAATAGACTGAAGTCATCTGAAATGCCTAACACTCATTCCATGCTAGGCTGACTGTGGTCAACTCCCTAGAAAGAGATGGGTACCCATTGTAACAAGTTCCTTTGCCTCACTCTGCCTGCTGGTACAGGACAATTCCTGGGATTGAATTAACCAGCTGGTACATGAAGTCAGGTACCCCCAAGCTGCCCAGCAGCTGCACATAAAAGCACAGGTGCTAACAGAGCAGCCACTGCCACACTGGGCTAGCACATCATGGCTATTAGTTAGTACTACAGATCTGCTCTTGGCAAAAAGGTTTGAACCCCATTACCACGAGTGTATTCTTAACATCACAGATTAGTAACAAAGCTGTATTCATTAAACTCTCATTCCAGGTTCAAAAATGACACTTACTGGATCAAGCAGAGCTGATTTCACATCTTCACCATATCGATTTCGAAGACAGGGCCCACAGAACTGCCCCCTGACCCCTCCACAGCCCTGCTTGCGACAGATTGTCTTTGTATCAGTTGTCTTCTGTCGACACTGGTGGCAAGTACTACCCTAAATGTGGAATGGAAGAGAAAAACATTTGCATGAAGGACATCTTAAATGCCCATTGAAGAGCTTTCCTAATAATAATAAGCACAAACTTCAAACCAAGATCAAATTAAACAATGAAGAGGAAGTTCTGTTACTATGATAAATCATATAAAGATGCTAGGAATTTTACAGAGACAGTGCCAAGTTTCAGTTGCATAAGAAGTCTCAAATTACATGAATCTCATAATCATAGTTCTGGTCCTTTCTTCTCTCTAGGAAAAACCTAAAACTATTGCCAAAATTATCTTGTGACTCATCCCTGCCAATACCATGAAGCCGGAAATACATGGTAAGATGATCTTTATGATAATCAATAGCCAAATTCAGTGAAAGCAAGGAAGGAGGACTTCCATGAAGAACACTGGACACCACACAACCTGTACAGAAATGTCATTTCCAGAGGTGCAAAGAACAGCAGGGATCACTATTATGTAATGGTACAACACAACATTTTTATTAGTAAGAGAGACAAAAAGGATACTCTTACTAGTGGCAAGTAATAGCAATAGCAAACTTGACTTAATAGCTCTGTGGCACAGAAACACTTTTCAGGGGTAAAAAGCCAGTGGGGAGTATCAACAACCACAGCCAAGTCCAGAGGAGTCTGACAAAGCTTTCAAAGCTATGCTTGTGCGACAATGATGAGCTGAACTCCCCAGAGCCTCAGGAAAGGAGACCTTTTAGAAAACACCAGTGAAAGAGTGAGACTTTTAATTTCGAGCACAGACACACTGAAAAATATGACAACCACTTACAAGAACTTTGTCATAGATTTTGTCTCTAACAGTGATTGCAATGTTGTCCAGGTCCTCCTCAGTTATGTCTTCTACCGGGCGATGAGACGAGTACTTGGATGATCTCCTCCTTTTGCGAACTCCACAATCCCCCTGCTAAACAAACTCATCTCAATACCTTTGTCTGATCTCATGAAGCATCTGTCACCACACTTGGTGACAAATTCCTTCATTTACAATGAGTATGCAGTCCTCAGCTGGCAAACTACAGGCTCATGCACCACTGGAAGAACAGGGAATAGTTTCCAAATCATCCCTGCCCCTTTCTCTCCCTCTCCCTCCATAATCTTTTCTCTACTACACTTTTTATTCATTTTATTTAATTCCTTTCCTTTATTACTACTTCTATTTGCACAAATCCTTGACATGTTTTTGCTGCTAACTTTTCTTTGCATTCCCTCTCCTCCTCCACTGTAACTCTTCATACTCCATTTCTTCCCTCTCAAAATCAAGAACTGTGATCATCTGCCTTCCCATGCTTTCATCCTTCAATCTCCTTGTATGTTCTCTAGTTGCTTTCTCCAATGACAATCTCTAATGTCCTCCAAAAAAAAAAAAAAAAACCTCTACTGAAGTTTTAGGTTCCTGCCAATCCCAGGCCTTTCTTAATAATCTGTTATTTGGAAGAGAGTACTCCACTCACCATTAAGTGATGGTTTTTTTCCTTCTAAATAATTATTCTCTTTGACCCCTATTCATGAACAAATTTCATCAGATTCTCACTTAGCCTTCCCCATACCTGTCTCTAGATCAGTTCTGTTCTGTCCAAAACAGTCATTTACCAGCCCAGGTTCTCATTTGGTGCTACTCCTCCTCTTCTAATAGCCAAGTTCCCTCTATAATGCTTTAACTCTGCCCAGCACTTGCTCCTACAAGCAGAACTGGGATCCAGCCTTTAAGGATTCAAACTTAAAGGGTCTTCCTCATAAGGGCTATAAAGAAAATATAAGCAAGACAAAGGACCACCATAGGCTAGAGGAGGAAAAAATCGTATTTTTAAAAATACGAAACATTAAAATCTGCAACTTTTCAATTAGTAGCCTGTACATTAACAGTTTGCTGGTGCAGATTCCCTTAATTTGTTCTCAGTTCAGCCATATAACTCACATCTTCCTTCTGCTATTTCCAGACAAGGATTTTTGCCTTTTTTTTTTTCCTGAGGCTGGTAACAGAAAAGATCTGCTTCGCCATCTCCACCACCCCACTGCCTTGCCACTCCAAGGTTTTGTACATTACGGGCTCTTGTAATTTTCAGATAAGAATTAATAATAGACCAGAAGTCAACTGCCTTGTTATGCCTGAGTAACCCTGGTCACAAATAGAGCCCACTTAACAGGTGAAAGATGAGACAGAAAGGCCTGGAAATAATTTCTTCTATAGCTAATCTCAAAGATTTTCAATAACTTTGCGTATGTGATGTCTAGTCTAAGTGCTGGCCAACAATTTAAATGTTTCCTACTTCCTGACTACTGGAGATATCAAAATCTGGCAAATACCACACTGAGTCTCTTCAAGAGGTTTTGTTGTCTGTAGCTACAGATGTGTTCTGCAAATTTGACAGCTGACACAGTAAATTTTTCCAAGGCAAATTTTTCTGGTGGACGAGCAGTTCTGGTTGGGTTCATTCGGCGTGTTATCTGGCCTTCAGAGAATGTCCTCCTTGGGGTTTTCCTCTGTTTCTACAAAGAGAAGAAAATTCCAGTAACTGTCTTTTCAGTTATGTTTGTAGTGTTAAACACTAGAAACTACCTGAAAATATCTGTACCACACTTGTACTATCATGAAGAGAACTACTGTTCTCCTCCTTGCTTGTTAAGCCAAACCCCACCACCAAATAAACTCCCTACACACTATTTTTTTTGCTACTTTCAAAAATCACACCTTAACGTCAAATTCTGTTCCAATTAACATCACAGAACTATACCAAAATTTAACACATGGCATATTAGGGTGGAAGCTAGGTCTCACTGCTCTCTGGTAGCTAAATATTCTGATTTTCCCACAATCTGAATACACAATCGAGGAACATTGAGGAGTACAGAGTTTGAGGAACAAGCTGAATTCTCGTTAATTTTCCTTTAAACTTTTTTAACTGAAAGGGTATTAAGGGTATTTTAACTGAAAGGGTATTAAGAAGCTGCTTCGTTTAGTTCAAGATTCATAATTTTGGAGGTGCAAGATACGCTCTTCACACTGTCACACCTCCCAATTACTGCATGATTGAATTCATGCAACAGAAGTCCTGCATGGACATCCACCAAAGACATGGTCCTTTGTCCTACAGTCCTTCAAGGTTTCTTCAAATCTTTCCAATTTATAATATACATGGAAAAATGCTACTCTACAGAGAAAGCTGCTAAGCAAAGTTTCTCAGCTGCTTAAAGCTGAGAAAAGTCAATTGAAATAACTACTGTATAATTTCTGTTTGTGTTGAATGGCTCAACTTCATGAGCATAGTTCTATTGGGAAGGGTGGATTTTAGAAGAAAGGTCTACAAGAGGGAAATAAACAGAATCTAAATCCAAAGCAAAGCAACTACTCTTCTTTATTCCCACATATTCAGACATTTGTCCAAGATCTCAAATAGTATTTCCGGAGCAAAAAGGATGAAGTAGCATCTTATCTTGGTCTTTGTCTTTCTTCATAAATTATCTTAAAAAATTCTGTTTCCTCACGTAATCTCTGGCACTTTACAAACCATAGCAAATTTATACAAATGAAGTGACCAAACCCAAAGAACACTCAGAACAAACTTGCTGAAAGTTTCCAATGAAACACATTAAGTCTAACATCTAAGTCTAACAAAAATTACTGTCACCACCAACCAGTACTGGGAACTTACTGCAGGAGTCGAGGAGGGCGTTTTCACTGGGAACAGGTCCGGTATGGAATTCAGTTCTGACAGCAGCTGGGCAAGCTGGAATCAAGTGATGTCACATTGAAAACTCACTGCAACTTACAAAACAAGCAACACCACCTACCATCCATTCCTCACATGCACTTTAAATTACAGCTAAACATGTGCAAGGAACTTTTATGAAAGCACTTAAATAAAGTGAGGCTCATAAAAGGCGTTTATTTACTCTGCCATGAGCAAAAACTCTGCCAACAATACTAACTTTATAGCTCCTACTAATTCTTACTGGGAATTAAAGTGGTCAGATTTACATAGTATCTTATCAAAGCAGCACCAAAGGAGTACATTACAACATGGTAATGATTGATAACAAGAAATTAAGTTCATATGATAAGAGGGAGAAAAAAAAGACAGGGTGCCAGAAGACAGTAAGAGGTTTCCAGTGAGCTTCTACTGACTGCAGACACATCTGTGCTCTTTGCCAGACAGCTCTGCACTTAAGCAGTGCAGACACTGGGTACACACTCATTACAAAGTTAGAGAGCAACTAAGCCCCACTGGCAGTTCCCCCAATGCATGCATGTTCTAATCATGTACAGCATCAGAAGTACTTCAGCAGAATGATGATTTCTTGCACAGTGCACAAGATGTCTTGGAAGTACATTTCCACATAAGCAGTGGCTGATAGGTACAAAAAAGGCACTGACCTGTTCTGGAATTCCAGAATGAGGCTAACTTCTGAAAAGCCACTGGTAGTGGGGATGAGCCAAGCTGCTAGCTCTCTGAGATTGCCACAGCCATCAAGATATTAAAAGCTGAATACAGTATTTCTCAGTAAATACTTCAGTGTGGCATTTATTAAGAGCTATTTAATGCCATTACAGTACTGCTCCTAGGATGCCAGTGAATTTCACAGTGGTTGAACTGCAAGGAAGAGTGGAAGGTGAGAAGGACCAAGGAGCAGCAAGACCAACACAACAGCAGTGGGAACACATGACAGATTAGAAGTGCAGGTACAAAGCTGAAGAAAGTCTTTACACAGGAGCTGCAGTACTACACCAAGAGGTATTGCTTGAGCCCCAAGACTGCTTGGAAGCTGCAACTTTCCCTGAAACACAGTAAAACTGAAGGAGCTACTAAAGATTGAACATCAGTTTGGATTACATAGCAGCAAGATAATTAAAGAGAGCTGGTGGCATGTTGGATAATAAAGGAAAAAGCATTAGTAAATGATCAGTTGCTCTTTTCCACACCTACACACACATACACACACATTCAGCAGTTATATAGTAAAGCAATACTGTAAAAATCACATCCCACACAGCTGAGAAATTACATTTATCATCCTCAGCAGCTTTTAGCTGGCTTTCCAATCAGTAACTGTAGCAGATCTGTCACACACAAACAAAAAGTAGAAACATTATTGTGCAAATGACACCACAAACCACCTGAAAGGATCAGCTGTTTTTCTGACATGTTCTGAAGGCTGCAAAACTTGGTAATTTATAACTTTGTTCATATCCACATTAAAAATTCTTAGTTCTACTCTGGTTTTAAACTTGACCAGGCTAGTCCCTGCTTGAGGTTATTTTAGGGGTAAATGTCTGAGTGCTGAGGGTCCTCCAGGGTTTTCCCAGGTAGAAAAATTCACCATAAGATTTTCCCAAAGTTCCAGCACAGCACCAGCAGGGACCCTAAAATTCAAATATGCTAAAGCTAAGTAATTGGATGTAAATGTCAGAGAAAAAAAAGATTGCTCTTAAGTCTTACCATGGCTTTATTTTCTTTAATATTTATGGCTCTCTTAAGCAGTGCACTGGAACTTTCCTCCTGTGTTTCTTTAATGTCTTCTTCAGACTCTGAAGCAGAGCCCTCTACTTTGTCCGACCGGTTGAGGCTTATTTCTTTTGAAAGAGGTGCAAGGGATTCACTGTCCTTTAGAGGTAAATCAGACAAAGCCTGTTCAGGCACTTTTTTCTCAGATGACTTCCTGGTGGGAAACTGTAAAGCAACACGAAGGCCAAAACTTCTTCTCTTGGGGGAAACCTTCTTCTTCATCTCTTCCTCCTCTTCTTTCTCATTACCCAATAAATTATTGCGTTCTTCATCACTCAAATCTGACTCCACTGTCTAGAGGTAAGAAAAATCCCACGTTACAATATTGGCTCTGACATAAGAGAGTTAATTTTTAAATCACTAGTTCTAGGCAGCAGTCTTTCCACCCAAAGGAATCACCCTAAATTCACCTAAATTAACATCTTTTTACAAGTTCACAGTATGCAACTTCTGCCTGTGCAGAGATCAACAAGGCATCTACATATTAGTGTTGTCTGGGATACAGACATGGCTGTCTCCAGAGGAACAATCTTGCCCAGTAGAATCTACAAGCAGTGGAAGTAGTTCCCATTTCTAATATGTGATGCCACATTAAATAAAGCATTCTTTCCCTCTTTTAGGACAAGACTTTTTAATTCAGCGTGAAAAAAGAGCATCATAGTGTATCAGAAAAAATTCCTACAAGAACATGAAGTTTACACAGAAGAGACAGGAAAAAAAAGAAGTCAACATATACATTCACATGTAGGTGTGACTGCCTTTACCAGAACTTCTTTCTTGCTCACATGCACCTCGTTTGAAGCGAAGCCCTCAAACACTTCTGTTTCAGAGTCAGTGTCCTCAGTGAAAATCCTCCGCAGCTCTTCGGTGAGGTATCTGGACTGAAACTGGAGCCCCTGCAAAAACACCACTCAGGAGCTGGGAAAGGCAGTCAGATATAGAGTATACACACTGCCACAATAAGCAGGTTTGGTGGGTCAAAGCAGTGCCAACTAAATAGCATCCTGTGAAAGCACTTTGCAGGCAAAGCCTGTCTAAGAAATAAACAACAAGAAGACAATGTTCAATTTCAATATTGAGTTGTTTTAACTGCAAGATTTTTTTCTTCATTTTGAGGACAGGGCTTTAACTGAGCTACTTCTTGTGGGGGAAGCTTTCTCTTTCACTTCTTCCCTTCTTCATTACTACCCAATAAAAATAAACTATCAGTTTTCTTGCATGTAAATTATCATGTTGTTTTATGTATTTTCTTCTGGTTTATGTATTTTCTTCAAGAGGCCTTGAAAAAAAGAAAATACAAATGAGAGATGGGGTCTGCTCCTTGTGCTGTTACACCATCACTGAACTGACTGGTACCAACACAGCGTTGAACAGCCTGACCAATATCCCTCCACCTTTCACCTTCTCAACTCACTGGCTTTTTTATCATTCCCATGTGCTCTAGGGTAGACAGTTCCTCAATTTCAGCCTATAGACCAGGAAGCAAAAAGACCTCATTAAAACACTCTTCATAGTATGTACGTTACATGCCAATTAAACACAAGGCATTTACTAAATAGAAGTGCATTTCCATACTTCCAACAAGAACTAGTAGAAAACCATTTAATCAACCTGTTCCTGCTAATCTTTTGAGAGACTTGTTCCTGGTAGGAATATAATCCATGTTCACATCACACCTACCTCTTGAAAGTCAGCAACATATAAGTTTATTTCCCCAATTTTCCTCTGTTACTTCTTCCTCCCACACAAGAAGCAAAAATTACCTTTAATACAATGCATTTGCTAAATATCTTTATTCTTCCTTTCAATTCCCTCCCCTCCCTGACTTTAATTACACATTTCTTTATTTTAAGATAATATCTGGTGAAAAAAAGATACAATAGATGAGTGGAAAAACTTAGAGGGGAATGGGAGGGGGGAGCCACTGCATATGCTGTTTCTTTACACTTAAACATCTACAAATTATTATGGGTAATTGTAATGAGTTTTCTCTGAGGAAAATTACTTTATTCTTTTGTTGATAGCTGCAGTGCAGCTGCTTGAGAAAGGAACGAACACAATAGGGAAGTTACTTTAAAGTTAAATTGCATTTCTTGGAGGAAACTGAAGATTTTATGTATTCTGTGTTTTTATGAAATTCCACAATGAAGGTTGATGGGGGAAATATGCTATTTGTTAGCTAAAGTAACTAAAAATAACACACCTACAGCTATGTTGTTCATCTATGAAGAACAGTCTACATCAGGTAAAATACACACCAGGGATACCTATTGTGGGAGAAATTGTGGGAACTGGCAGAAGTGCAGAGATGATCAGAGCAGGACTGCAGAAAGCCCTGAGGAAAAGCAGGCACACAGAGGTCACTACTTGCTAACTCATTTGCACTTCAGCATCCAAGGGAACACCTGATGCACCAATAGCCCATTTACCACTCCAGCAGGGCAGCCACCTTGCCTCCTTTCTCAAGAACTGAATTTTTCTGAACTTCCCACCACTTTGTCCTTTGCACCAAAACCCTTTTGTTTCTTGCACAAGTACCTTTTGCAGCAATTGTGGTGTTTGGCATCATGAACACAGGATGATGCTCATCCTGATGCAGGGCCCTGATGTGCAAGGACTGCAGATTATGCTGCAGTTGGATGGAACTCAGGGTATTTTTATTGTACCATTTAGTGGTAAAGAAATTAAATTCAATACTGATCAAGATTTAAAATAATTCTCATCCCAAGGGAAACACAGGAATGATAAGGAAGGTTGCAGTGCAAGCTGTAAATCTGGAACAAGTCTCACTGGGATTCTCAGCAATGCATGTTAAACTAACTATCCCTTCCACAGCATTTTTCATCAGAGGATTTTAAAATGCTTTGCAGAACAGATCATTATCATAAACTCTATTTCACAAGTTGGGAAATCAAGGGAGGGAAAAGTACAGTCAGGTGTCTGCAGCCCCCAAGCAGGGAAAGCAGAAGCTCCCACACAAGGTTTTCCCTCCACCACCAATACCTCTCCCCACTGACCTTTCTTGACACTCCACACAAAACCACAAATGCAAGATCAAGCTACCTCCTGGTTTGCTGAAGCGGCCAGTACTGCTGTCTAGCAACAAGATTACAAACCAACTTAGAGCCCAGAAATATAATTACATCTTGGATACTATCTTTCTCCATAGCACAGACTGCAGCTCTACCCCCAAAAGGTTTCTGCACTCTCCTGGGGTGACTTGTCTATAAAGGCTGAGAAACAGTACATATTTTTAACAAGCTTTATTCTGTCTCTTTATTTGGCTAACACTAATCATCTTCCTTACCATCAGCACCTCTTAATCGGGCACTGACCTGATAAACTAGGAAAATAAAAGAAAAATAATTCAATTATCTCATTAATGAAACAGAGGGACCTCTGCAAGAGCACAAATGACAAAGGTATCTTATCACACATTAGCCCATGGCTATCAAGCATGTAATTATATGTTTCCAAAAGACTAAAAACTAAATTTTTTGCCACCCAAGACAGCACATCAGTTCTATTCTTTTCTTGTGAATTCAGCTGGTATCTCTGGCTACCAGAGAAGAAAAAATATCAAATGATTCTGCTAATCCAAGACACTTCATCAAGAGAGCAAATAATCAGCAGACTGCACTACTGCAGCAGGAGCTGATGCTTTCTCTGGATTACCACTATTAAAACACAATTTTAATGCAGAGACAGCACAGAGACATTTCTGGAAGAAATACTTTGAAGTCTACATACTCACAAATGCCCATCTAATAACCAGCAACATCTTTCCAGGATGGTAATTCTCTTTTTCCTGTTTGCTACACTTACCTATTTCACTTAAACTCATCCTCCAATGAAACACATTTTTATATTATGAAGGAGTTTTCAAAAGCAACCACTAAACCCTAAATACTAAGTTAGTTTACTTTTAAGTTTAATATGGGCACTGTAAATTACAGGTTAAGGTGAGAGTTATAACTCACACAATTTTGGCTCAGAGTATTACTGCATCCCAAGAGCATAACTGGACTATGGCAACCTGTTCCTACCTCTTTTCCAGACTCCTGGGAATCAAAACTAGCACAGTTGTTCTCTGACAAGAAGCTCTGTTTGGAAGCATCATCTTGGAATCCTGGAAAATCTTCACTATCACTGGGGGTATTAAAAACGCTGGCCACATCCTTGGGTACCTGTTTCCGATTCAAGACAAGACAGAAAACATGAGTCGCACACACCAACTTAACAGGAAAACTCAAATTTGCTACGATACAACTTATGTTTATATTCCTATGCAAACACAAGTCTGTAGCACAAAATAGGCTATGTGTAAATTGCACCTTATTTAGCTAAACTCCAGGAAAATTCTGTATAGACTGTTTTAATCCCTGAATACAGACTCAGGATCTGGGATTGGGAGGGGATGCAATACACAGGGTGTTCAGCTCCACAGGAAAGTACTTCAGAGACATAAAAATACACGTGTGCCTCATCTTTGCAAGCAGGAGCTCAGGGCACCCTTACCCATGGGGAAACCCATCACCCAGCCCTCCAGCTCTTCCAAAGCAATGATGGCTCAGAGGTGAGGAACACAACCTCAAACATAACACAATGCTAAAGTACAAAGAAACCTGACCTTTAGATCTCACAGTACCAGACACTTGGCTAACTCCAAAAACAAAACCAATGCAACTCCTTCTCCTTGGTCAGAACTGTCACAAAGCTTCTCCTGTGATACTGTTTAAGAGAGTGAAAATGTGCTAACCAAGAACATTTCTCCTTTGCTAGAAGCCCACCAGGAGAGGGGGAAGCACAGCCAAGGGCACATAGCCTTCCTCAGGTGACCAAGGTCACAGCTTCAGCATTCAAGAAGTCCAGTCCCAGCCTAGGAGACTCAACACCTCCAACCATTCCACTGGGCCATATGCTTCACAGCAAACACTTTGGAAAAGGCTCTGCATGTGCCAGGATAGTAAGAAAGCCTTCAGACAGTTCCCATGTCGGCTGCTTTAGGATCTGGTGTGTGTAAGGATGGGATGAACAAGTCAAGCCTTAAAATCAAGGAAGAAGGCATTTTGCCAAGTTTCAGAACTCATTTTCACACATCCAAGCATTACTTGTAAAACCATTCTGCCAGTCACACAAATGCTCTGGGATAAAAGCATCTGCATTCCCCACCAGCATCAAAACACTTGTCCTCTACATCCCCTCACATACACACCTCACACACACCACTCCAACATGAAACAAGCCTCTCTGCTCTTTGCTGAAGCCACACTCTCATTAACTCTCAGGAACATGAGATCAATGACTGCCTGGTCAAAGGCCAATTCCTCATCTCAAAGAGCTGTTTTCCAGTCCTGAATATCCACCAGTACATCTTAGAGATGAGGTTCAGAACCAAGAGCAGATTGCCCTTTTTTACTGTCACAGAAAACTAAGGTTGCTCAAACAGGGCATTTAATGATTATTTTTTTTTTCAAAGTTTACTTGTGGCAAGGCAAGTGACCCAAAGAAGGCTCATTCTCCAAAAGTAATATAGCTGTAAAGGTTCCATTAAAATAGCAAGCAGTACCTTCACCAAAGCATCACTCTCTGAAATAAGCTAGAATATGAATAATTTTATTCCAGTTCTGATCTTATAAAGCTGATGTAGGCTGATGCAAAACCAACTTACTGCTGCTGAAGCAAGAGTAGAATTCACCTCTGAAAAACTGACCCTCTCAGGCCTATAATGGCATGATCCAAAGTACAGTTTCTAAAGTCATTCTGTCCATATCCAAACCCCTTTGGATATTCCCTCACTCCTACCTCCTACAGTGAACATCCAGAATCCACTTCTGTTGTTGTGGCAGAATTTACTCAGTACAGAGTAGTGCTAAGAATGAAGGATTGTGCATTTTAATGGAAAAACATACGAGGAGCTGAGAGTCTCCCTGCTATGAATAAATTGCTTCCAGGAGCCACTGCATTAGTTCTTGTGCTAATCTACAGCTGAGTTAGCCACTGCTGTGATTACTGTATGCCTGATTTCTTCTTGTTCATGTATTGCTTCTTCATCTGCACCAGAGCAGTCATTTATGAGGCTATAATTATTGATTTTGAAAAACAAAAAAATTCTTTCCCAGTAGGAACTTAATTTTTTTGCATTCCCGAATTCTGTGGTACTGGTACTGATTTAGGTAACTTACTGTAGACCTCCAAGGATTTTTAGTTTGTGACTTGCTCTCCATAGCCTGGGTAGGAAGAATCTCAATTTGGTCACTGATGAGTCCCTGTTTTACCAGAAGGGCTAACATTAATAACAGACAACTGACAAGGTGGACATACTCCAGAAGTTTAGAAAGGGAAGCCTCATGGTCAATCTTGATTAGCAGAATTATTAGAATCTATTTCTGCACCTGAAATTGTAAGCCAAATTTATTTCCAAGAAAAGTCCACTGACATGAAAGACAAGCTTGCAGCAAACATCTGTCATGATGGATTCATTCCCTGCCATTTATTGTGTAGTCCTGGAAGCCACAGATATTTCCATCTTCAACTTTCAATTAAAATACATTCCGAAACTGATTTACAATCAGCATCAGAGCCTAGGATTTCCACTCTTGTCAACAAATTATTACACACCAAGAAATAAAATACATATTTGTCTAAACTGAAATGTCAAAATAATCTATTTAAAACATCAGTAAAACACAGGCACTCCAGGAGAGGATCTTTATACCACTAAATTCCTAAAAAAGTCATGAAGGCAGAGATGTGATGAACATCGCAAGCTTGCTCAGGGAAAATATTTCTACATGAATAGACCACAATGGTCTGCTGAAATGGTGCAGGTGTAAGAAATACTGTCTTTTAAATATACCTGTTACAAAGGCTAAATACCAAAAGTCTAGTGAAAGCTGGAAATAAATCAAAGCTGCTGAAAAAGTCAGTCTTATATCTGGTAGGAAGTTTTATATCTATAGAACTCATTTATTTTTGCACATAAAACACACTTAGTTGTTTAAAACCCCTACAAGGTACTATTCAAAAGTATCAGCAAACCTTCCCTGCTACAGATGGCACACAATCCAACAACTGCCAGAATAACAAATCCTACATTTCTGCAGAAGTAGTCCAAAGCTCAAGACATCCACATCTCTCAGATTTTCCTTCTCTAAATTAGACAATATACCACCAGGACACCTAGGAGCATACTGGGATGTGTTGGGCTGCATGGAGATCCCAGTCCCACAGAACCAGGGGCGAGCAGCTGGTATGTGCCTGTGGAGGCTGGCAGGTCTGTCACCAAGGGCAGAGGGTGACAGAGGCTGGTAGAGTTGTCAAAACTGTTCCAGTCACATGAGCTACTGAAAAGTAAAGAACCCAAGGTCCCCAGCAGTCACAAGAATATTTTTTCAAGCACTCTACCCATAAATTCCACCTTGTTAGGCAAGGAAAAAAAGAAAAGCCCGAGGTGAGCTGTTTTGCCATCCACATCAACAGGAAGAATTTTCATGTTCCAATTGAAAAAGCAACTTTCCTGACACCAAAGCCAGAAAAGATGCAAATTGCCTGGTAGGCTGTGAGGAAAGAACACTTGCCTGCAAGCAAACCAGTGTATTCGGTGGGAAGCATGTTCTTTCTACAGCACTGACTGCCATGTTTAATTTTTTAAAGACTTATTTGCACACATCACTTTCCCTGCCAATTGTCACACTAGCACGTTCTTCTCCAATGGTGATGCATCAGGAGAACCTACAGCATGAGAATGCAGGGCTAGATGTAGTTCTCCATTTTTGCTCCTACCATGGGGAAAAAAATCAATTGGGCTGTGTTCTCTTAATTCAATTTAGCACAATGTATGGGCATTCTGACTCAAAGCAGAGGACACACAAGTTCAGTCCCATTCAAACTCAGTCAGACTGAAACAATCAAAGTTTAATTCCAAGCAGATACTCACAAACCAAACCTGTGCAAAGTCACACCTTCAGCACATGCTGGAAAGCCTCTTGACTTGCTCCAGGTTCAGTCCAGAAGCCAGCCTAAGGCACACCACCCAAGGGCGCTGCACTTGGCTCGTACCTCAAAGGAACAACCTCAAAGGAGCAACCGAACAGGGAAGCACTCCAAGGCTGACAATTGTGGGCACAGCCAGAGTGTCAGTAGGTGCCAGACCAATAAACCAGAACTATGCAGAAGTCAAGATCCTGGTTTTTCCATTGGAGTCACAAAGACGAACAGCACTCTAAAAGCTTAATTTTAAGCATCATACAAATGTGTGAAAGCTACGGAAAGCACAGAGATATAAAGCCCCAAACTGCAGTGCAAAAGAATTACACAGACTGGATGCATGGCCAAAAAGACTGTCACCCACACAATCAGCCCAAGACTCGTGGGCATCAACAAAACCTAGGAAGGCAAGGAAGATCGCAGATAACCTCCAAGATTTCTCAACATCATTAAAGCACAAGAAGCTGAAATCCCCTGGACAGTGAAGAGTATTCCTGGCATAAGCAGCAGGAGATGGAAAGGCAAGTGAGTGTTCTGAAAGAAGGAACAACTGATAAAACGAGCAGTCATCACCCACTTTTATGATCTTTGCAGGAATAATTTGATTCTAATGTAAAGATGGATTATGCCTGAACCTTTAATCTGTCACAGCAAAATCCCACTCCTGGGACTTTGAGGGTGCCCCCTCAAAAGGTTCTGGCAATTTTCACACCAGTAAACCTACTGCTCTAGGAAATTTTGCTAAATTCTGCTGTTTTCAGAACAGTTAGCCAAATACGGTCTCTGTATTGCCTTATCTAGACTGATAATAAGCAAATGTCCATAAGGCTACTTTATCCTAAAATAAGGAATGCCCAAGTACCATAATCCCATGGCAAATCATTTAAAATGTCACCTTCCATAGGCAGTACCTTCCTGGAAACTACTTCCAACTCTTCAAAAATGCTGGTAGTACTGTAAGTATCAGCATGCTAGCATATGAACACAATCCACACTATAAACTGCTACTATTTCTTCCTTTGTACCATCTAATCACACACCAATCGTAACAGTCGTAACAACTATTTCTGAATTAATTATGAATAATTCAAGAGCATCCCATGGTGATGCCTAACTACTGTCCAAGCCCTGGTATTTCCAGGAAATCTTTTGTACAATACTGCAATGCACCTTCATTTTGTGCCTGGTCTGCTCAAGTCTCGGATTTGAGTTCAGGCCTTGTGGGTGCAAACAGTCACAGTCAGTGCCCCTTAAACAAGCTCTGGGTACTGAAACTGCTGTGCCAGGACCTGGTAAATCAGACCCTGGGACAGGAAATGGAGCTGCAGGTCTTGTGACTCAAAACAGTTCTGTACTGCTGACATCTTCAGCAATTGTTTTCAAATTGGAGCATGTACTCACAAGCCAATCTGCCCGTCAGCAGTGACGGTCTATGACTTCAGAGGCAAAGAAACCTTCACCACCACATCCTTCTGGCCCTGCCAAGACTGAACTCACTGCTCACCAATGTATCACAAAGACAAGGCAGAGCAAGCAGAAGGTTTTGCTCAGACAAAAATAAACTCCCATGAGAAACAGGAAAACACCAAGAACAGACTTCTGCCCTTTGCTGAGCCTTGAATGAAACATGATGTGCAGCGTTTAGCTGTGTACCAGAAAGGGAACTAACTAGTAGACAGTAAGAGTCTTGTGTTACAGTACCAGAGATGCGAATTGAGTGCCACGTGTGTCTGTTGTCAAACAGGGTTATCCAAAACTGTTTTATAGCACCCTTATCTTCATACTGCCAAACAGAGAGCCTGAGGTCATACAGAGGTGGAAGGTCTTTGCGAGGACAGCTATAATAAATATTCCAGTGGCTGTATTATACTCCAGTTCCACAGAAACCCCTGTAAAGCTCCAACTTTCCATCAGCAAGAGTTGAATGAGATGCTGAACTTCTTGCTCCTTCCCACCAGCTGGGAAGCTCAGCATGACTTGAAGAGAGTCAATTTATACTACATATAAGGAAAATGGTAAAACACTGGAACAGCTTGTCTAAAGAGCTGGTAGATGCTCCACCCCTGAAAACACTCAAGGTCAGGCTGGATGGCTCTGAGCAATCCGATCTAGTTTAAGATGGCAACACTCGTTCGAGGAGGTTGACTAGATGAGGTCCCTTCTAATCTAAAGTATTCTATGATTCTATAGCGATACCACCTCCCAAGACGAACCACACAATCAGCCTGATGCACCCAAGCATGCGCCCCCAGGCTTGGACCAGACCACAGGGTACGGATGCATGACTCTCAAGGGACTGAAATATGTGCCAGCCTTGGCACCGCGGCCTTCTAAAAGAAAAAAAAAAAAAAAGGAAAAATAAAAAAAAAAACAGAATTAAAAAGAAATAAATGTGTTGGCTATTTCTAAAGTGGTATCCCCAGGCTCACAACTAATTAATTGTCAGTGACCCACTCCAGCCTTTACTAGAGCCTACACAAGTCCCAGCACAGCTGCAGTTGCCCCACGCCGCTGCTGAGTGTCCCAGGGCCGCCCTCAGGGCGGCTTCCACCCCATTCCCGGCCTTTTACAGCCGCGGAGCCGCCGCGCCACGTGGAGGGCTCCCGGCGGGACCGCGGGCCGCCCGGTGTCCCGGCCAGCGCCCTGCGCCGGGGGCGGTGCGGGCGGCCGGGGGAGCCGCCCCGCCGCTGGCGGGCACTGGCCGGCGCTGGCGGGCAGCTCCTCCGACCCCTCACGCCGCGGGCGGCGGACAAAGGCCGCCGCTGCCCCGGGCAGGCGGAGAGCTGCGGGCCGGCTCCCTGCCCCCGGCGCCCGGCCCCGCTCCGCCAGCCCGCGGGCCGCCTCACCTTGCCGCGGGTCCCCGCCGCCGCTGCCCCCCGCCGCCGCCGCCGGCCGCGCCGCGCCATGGCCGCCCGCGCTGCCGCGGGATGAGGAGGAGGAGGAGGAAGGGGCAGGGAGGAGGGGCGCGGGGCTGTGGCGGGGTGGAGCCGCCCGCCAGCGGCGGGAAAGCGGGCAGAGGGACGGGGCACCTCGCGTGGCCTGCCCCGGGAAGGACCAGCGCTGTTCGGATGCTGCTGCGGATCCCCTGGGCACCCAGCATCGTCCAGTCTTTCCTGCACGCTTCTCGCTGGGCGGCAGCTGCTCGTCTGAAAGGGGCAGGCATTGGAAGGAAATAGGCTTTCATCCTCCAAGTAACTTAAAATGTTTATTTACGCCATACAGGCGGGAAGTGTAAGCCTCTTGAAACCTCTGGGAAAAAAATGAGGGTGTGGAGGGGGAATGATGCCACTTTCGAATCAAAATAGTAAAGTCGAATCATTAGTTCAGCACTGCACGTTCACCACTAAGCCAAGTTCTCAAGTGCCACAGCCATATGATTTCTGAGCACTTTGAGTGATGGTGATTCCATCACTTCTCTGGGTAGCCTGTTCCAATGCCTGACCACCCTTTAAGTGAAGAAACCTTCCCTGGCAGAATCCCAGGCCATTTCCTCTTCCCTATTACTTGTTCCTTGGGAGAAGAGACTGACCCGCTCTTCTTTCAGGCTGTTGTAGAGAATAATGTGTCCCCCTGAGCCATCTTTTCTGCAGGATAAACAACACCAGCTCCCTCAGGCTCTCCTCATCAGACTTGTGCTCCAGGACCTTCACTAGACCCTTCACCAGCTCAACTGCCCTTCTCTGGACATTCTCCAGCACCTCAATGTCTTTCTTGTAGTGAGGAGCCCAAAACTGGAAACAGGACTAGAGGTGTGACTTCACCAGTGTCAAGTACAGGCAGACTTTAAATGCATTCCCCATCTTCCCAAGTCAAGAGCTTTAACTTCACTGTGAAAGGGATGGGAAGCAGAACTGGTTCCTTGAAACAGCAAATCAACAGTTCAAATTTCAAAATATCACGAATGCAGAAAAATAAATCTGATCAGAAAAATGTAATTGGAAAGAAAGGGAATATATAAAATTTTAAAGCACTTTTCCTCCACAGAAGTTCCCATTTAATCATATTTTCCACTGTGCAGCTAGTAGAAAGAAAGATGAACACAAAACCAGGCAAAATATTTTTTTCTAGTTTCCTCTGAATAACCTGTACTCCTCAATTAAGAGGTTTAATTTTTATTAACAACTTAACAACGTTTTATGTGTCCCTTTTTAACCAAGGGGATTGTTTCTAGATTAGGTACTTTGTGTTATGATTACCCAGTAATTCAGTGAGAAAAGCTACCCTTTGAGCAGAGAGGTGCTCCCAAAGTTTTCTGATGGGTGGGGTGGAAGTCTGTCCCACTGGCACTGTGCCAGATGTTCATCATCCATCTCAAAAGGATGGACTTGTAGGTGGCTCAGAGGGAAAGATCTCTCTTGGAATCAGCAGTGACATTCGTCAGTGTTTGCAGTACTGTAAAATAAAAGTGTGCCTTTGCCATCCTCCTTATGGGATTTGAGAAAACAGAAGAGTAATTGATGACTATGTCTGAACTGGGAGATCTCTGTATAAGGTCTCAGGGTATGTTTCACACCCAGGTTTCTGTCTGGTGTCTTCCACAAGCCCTCTAGTCTGGATAGCTGAAATAGAACAGCAAGAAATTCACTTGCACATGTAGTCTGGCTGATATAAACCCGGAATAACTACTTTTATAGTTTTTGAATTGATAAAAACAAATCAGAAGAACCAAGTGTGTTACTCTGTAGCTTACCTTCAAACACAATTGTGAATTGTCATGCTAAAAATAAATTCAGATTGTTTTGACTATTTCAGTACCTTCTGGATGACAGAGATGTAAAAGCGTTATGTATTTTTTCATTTAGGGGAGTGCTTCAAAATGCCCAGTGCAGTCTGCCTACTCTGATCTCAGAGTTCCCAGGTCTGACTAGGTATTTTAAACACTCCACTGTAAATATTGTCTTAAAATAAAAGTTAGAGGAAAGTTACTTTTTTTTTTGAAAGTGACGGACAGATGAGATGAGTTCTTCCCCTGTCTCTGAGGGGAAGAGCCTCTCCACCTACCATTGCAACTGATCCTCAGTGTAACACATGGCAGACTACCCATTTAAGTACTTACAAGCCGTTATATTCCAACCATATGGAAGGTATTTGTTAAGAGAGAATGTGAGGGAAATCGTTACATGCAAACAAAGAAGCTTTTAGCCAAAGCAGGCCATTTAAACACTGGTTTGCATTGCAATATCCACTATTGAGGCACCTGCAGTTGTCACTCAGGGTGCAGAAATAAGAAGCTTTGAGCATGAGGTGGGGAAGAGGGAATTCAGTAGAAGACAAAATGTGGGAATTATGTATAATATCAGCAAAATTGAAATGCAGACTTCTTAAAATACAAAAGAATAAAGATCTTTTGTGCAATACATTCCTGAAAAGCTTGTATATTATGTGATCCTGGGCTTGGTTCTTTCCCTTGTCCCCAACAGTCTATGTTATGAGGCACTTCAGTTTGTTAAAAGCTGTCAAGATGCTATCTTGGAATGCGAACAACAGATTTGAAATGGCTGTGTTGACTGTCCCGTGCTAAATTAGAGTGAATAAAATTGAATTCTCTTACAATAGAGATGTGCAGCTATTATGCTGTTACAAATACATTATGAACTGTCTGATATCTTCAGCTATTTTATGTAATTTGTTGCTTTGGCTTTGTTTCTCTTTTTTTCCCCCTAACTTTCCATTTCATTTTGTACTTTCATAATCATTCTCCTTCTCAGCATTTCAAGCCCTTCTTGTCAGGCATTATTCTTTATGTTGCCTTATTAGAACTGTGGGGGATTTTTAAGATTTTGTTAGTTTAATTTTTCTGTGGCTGTAGCTCAAATACTTCTCACTGTGGATTTTCCATCACTGAATTCCTGTCCATATTCTTTACCTCTTGTCATATTATTTCAAAGTTCTTTTTTCTAACCTCAACAGTTGTTGTTTTATTGCCTTGTCAGTAAGATCTCATCATTTGTTCAGACGAGGTTTAGCTGAATTCCTGGTACTCTTCAACTTCAGCCTTACATATTAAGCCTGAATTATTTTGCAATGACTGGATCCAGAATAGTTTCTGACCTTGCTTATCATCTCACGAGAGCATTGCTGATAATGTCTCAGTACAACTCTTTGGACTCAAAACTATACAATGAAACTCATAACAATGAGTTCTGTCCTGGGCTCAGTATGACTATTATAATCAGACTAAAATTTCCAAACAGAACAAATGTGTCCTGAAGGAATTACGAGCTACTCAAAATATATATCAGGTATAGCAGATCCATGAGTTTATGGGATGCTCAGTAGCAACATGATGCACTGTAAAATTACAGGGACAGCACCACCACCTCTCTAAAATGGCCATGTAAATAGAAAATTTGTTTCCCATGAAACAAATTTCAAGTTTCAAATTAAAAATACTACTCTAGTTTATAATTTTGGACTTTACCATTGTGAATTAACCAAGCTGGATGAACACCAAAATGAATCCTTGCTCCTGAACTCTGCTTTGACTGCTCCCTCTAACAGTCTCTAGAGGCTGGAGGCCATTGTAATCACAACTGGGGGCTTTACTCCCATCTTGCTGCCACCACGCTTCTCTGAGACCTGTCAAGCATTTTAAGTAGCATGCACTTTCCCACACTTCTCAATGAATGCTGACATACCTAACTTAAAAGGATTACTTTCTGCTGAGAGGAATTGTAATCTTCTTTTCCTGCTCTGCAAATCCTCTAGTAAGTGAAAAAGAAAGGCCAAGATCTGTTCTGCTGTGCAGGGCAAATCACCATCGCAGAAGGCGTAGAATAGAACAACAAATCTAAGATTTACTTGTGGTCACGCTTGTCCAGGAGCTGTGTCCCTGACTATTAACTCATTGGCATCTTCCATCACTATTTCTGGTGCTTCGATACTTTCTGGGTTAGTTTCTAACAGCTGTATGAATGTACACACAATTGCTACCATGAATGGCGTTCAAGACAAAACACTCCTCTCAAAGATGTCTACAAAAAGGTAGAGCCAGAGAATTGCCTTTACTTGAACCCAATAATATTATGCATTCTGTAAACAAAACCCAGAAACATACTTTAACTTATCTACAAAAACTACTATTTTTTCAAACTGCCTAAGGTCAATTTGCAGAATATTTTCAAAAGCTGGCACGGAGGACTGTGTCGGTGGTGAAGGTTTGTGCTCCAACAGTGGGTTGTGGGTGGTATCTGACAGAACAACAAAAGCACAAATGTTCCTGCTACCTTGATTTCCACCCAGTCATCTCAAAACCTTTCCTAACATTGTTGCAACAAATTGGCTTGTGGGTGAGGCTGAGGGCTTGGGTGATCTTACACTACCAACTGAAAAGGAAGCCACAGGTTATTCTTTTGCAGTAGTCACCTGAATGCTGACTAAGAGAGCCTTCTCCATGCTCTCCCAGCATTCACTTAAAATTCCTGCAAAAGGGCGGGGGGAAGTTTGCCAACAAAGCTTGCATTGCTGAAAATTTAATTTTGTTGTTTCATACTGCAAAACAATATTTTGTTTCCAGCCATTCACAAAGTAGATGAAGCAGGATTAGAGTCCACTCCCCCTTCCACTCACTTATTTGACAGTCAGCTATACTCACAAGGTAGATAAACATCAGCTTCAGGCTTCCTCCCATGTGTTTTTCTTTCCATTACTATACTGCAGCAAAAACTTCAGATTCCAAATTGATGAGATCTTTGACATACTTTTCTTGATATAATCCTGAAAATCATAGGTCCAGGTGAACAGTCATGTCCTTGGCTAATTCATCCTAAAATTCTTCATTGATTATTGGAGATGTCTGTCACGTGTTTTCATTAATTCTTAGTTGTATTTCAGTCCTCTCTGATGGTTGGCTGCTTCCAAACTGCCAGTGAAGGGGCTGTGTCAGTTGTAGCTAATTCCTCCTTGGGTCAATTCTGCAGCGTCAGCAGGGCTGGAACATTTCAGTTGGACATGGGAAATGCCCTGCTCTCCCCTGCATTCCCAGCCATTCACGTGGGACAAATGAGTCTTATTGTTTCAGAGAAATGAGCTTTGGATTTTTCCTTCAGAGGAAATGGGGTTTTTGTATCCTGTGAGCTAGGATTATCTGACCTTTCTCCTCTTGCTTTCTGTGGTTTAATAAAAAGGCTAGGAACATATGACAAAGCCCCATTTAAACCACATTCTCTAGTTATTCACTTCCCAATTTTTTCTCCTTTGTCATCCTTTTAATTTCTTTCTGATGCTTATTTGTCAGTTCCATAAATCCTGCTGAAGATCACCATCATTAAGAAATTCCAGGCTCACCAAAGTTTGCCTAGCATAAAATTTCTCAAAAAATTTTCCAATTGCCAATTCATTCTGGCATCAGAGGCTGGGAAAGCAATCTGCTCTGATTTCTCATACCCAAAGAAGTCTTTTCATCAAAGCTATTCTTTTACATGAAAGGTCATTCTTTATTGCTTTATTGCAGCTATTTTCATTGCCTTTGCAAAGTTCAGTTTCAATTTCAAATGTGTTAGTCAGTATTTTAGTACTGACTCAATATACTGAGTCAGTATTAATCAATATTGAGTTTTGCAAGTATTGCTATCACCTTATGTAAGAATTTCTTCTACTCAATTACATCCTGACTCAATGGGTTTTTCTCCTGGACTTCTGGATCTCCCTTAGAAATCACCTGCATGGTTCAAAATGTGAGTTGAAAGCACAGGAAAATACAGCTTGTATTATTTAGAAGCCGAAAATGGAAATACTGGGCTACGTATTTCTTCAGTTCAGTGCAGTTTATTTAGAATGCACTTAAACACCCTTTTCTGCAATAAAATAGGAAAAAGAAAAACTAGACTATTTGATTCTGCAGGGTTCTTCTTCATACATCCCATCTATTTCTTTATCTAGAGTTCACCTTCTTTTAGCTTGCATTCAGGCCATGTATCCTCACTGCCTCCTGCCTATGAAACCACTAGTCCTGTGTTCAAATTCCTGGGAAACCCTTCTCTTTTCCCTCTAAGATAATTTTTGCATTAGTGTTTCATGTGGCAAACACTTTGGCAGGTGGCCTTTTTTGTGTTAACTCATTTAATCCATAAAAGGCTTAATGACTTCTTTTCCATAGCATGCCCAGAATCTGGCTAGTGCACCCAGCAGCTTCAACCTGTATTAGACACATTTCTTAGTAGCAAACACTGTATTTCAGCACCACATAAGTTGTCACTTGCCATATGGGTTTGACAGTGAATACACCATCTCTACTATAGTACTGAAAATATAGTGAAAGGAGAAAGGAAGAATTTATTTGCTGTCTACGTAGTTTCAATTTCAGGTGAAGAGAGCTGTGTCTCCATTCTGTAATCTACACCTTTCTTTTGCCTGAGTGTTCACACAGGAAAAATATGTAAAGTTTGCAAGCTGTAGTGTACTATTATCGTTTTTATTATATGTACATATATAATGGCACTGCATATTAAATAACATCATGAACAGGTGTATCATTCATATCTGGAGCCACAATGGTAGAGGATTTGAAGACAAAGCACAGTGCACTATGAGGTAAAAGTGTCGGGATTTGCCTTTCTGTGAGCCAGAGTGTTGTGCCACCCGGGTCCTTCCAGCCAAATTATGTGTCTTACTTCTTTCCACAGCTATTAAACTGAAAGTGGAATTACCTTATTACCAGGACTTGCTAATAGTACTAAATCTTTGCAACAGAAGGAGAAGGAGCCAAGACAACATGCTAGAGTGGACTGGATAAAATGCAAACAGAAGCCAGCAACTGAGCCAAAGCAGCATGAATCTGAAGGTGGAGAGAACTGGGAGAAAAAACCACAGAAGCAGAGAATAAGCTCCTTCTGCTTTTGCCTCTTTTCCTCTCTGATAGAAAATATAAAACATCTATTGGGATAGCTAAATAGGATTCAAGCCTAGTCCTGACTATTCTGCCTTGCTGTGACCACCAGCCAGAAACTCACAGCAGAGGCTGTGCTGCCCTATCCCAGAAAGGGTGACTGAGACAAAAGGTTCCCAGGAGCCCCAGCTCCCCTGCCATCAGGAGAAAAGGGGACAGCCTACTGACAGCCATGGCACTCTACTGTCTCAGGTCTCAGATGATTTAGGTTTTGCATTTGCTCTTGCCCATTTGCCTGTGTTTTATTTTCTGGTAGCTGGGCTGTGCCTTGACAAATGCCTCTGTGTGTGAGAGACAGTCTCTTAAAAAAATTGTTTTATTTTTGTCTCAAATTCAGTTCTAGCATCTGAGAATAAGATGGCTATCCTTAATATTAAGGACTTCTGTCCCTCACCCCACTCCTCAAAAAGCTTATGAATTAATTTACACAGAACACAACGTGATACTTACACTGAAGCACCATCTCCTCGTAGCCCAGGCTTGTGGCAACAGCCTTGTTTCTCCAGTTTTTCTGGACATAGTCTAACATCTCAAGGTGCACTCCCAGCCTGCTGGCATTGGTCTAGAAGAAATCAGTGTCACTAACACTTTCCCCTTTTTGTCTTATAGATTGGACAGAATTATCCATTATTATGAAATGATAATCTGCCATCACCACCACCTGCTGAGGGCATCATAAAACCTTCAGCCAGATGTGGCTTCACTTCCAAACTGAATAGCCAAGGACCTGTAGCAATCTGTCCAGGCATCTTTTACTTCTTTCCCTTTCCAGCTGTGTGTGCCAAAACAACCTCCTCCTCCAGAAGTCCCACATACTTCTGCAAAATGTCTAAGGTCATTGCCAGGCATCCTGTGTCTGGCTGAGGGTGCAGTGTGTGACTGTGGCATGATGGGATTTCCCACCAACAAGGAGTGTGGCCAAGGTCCTCAGCTCAGCAAGTACACCCTTCCTCAGGAAGAGCTATCTGGAGGCACACCCCTGAAAAAGTATTTGCCACTATCATTTTGCCTTATGTCTGGAGAGAATGAGACTTGTGCCAGTGCTCAGTGGCTAGTGGACAGGACTGCCTGTGCTGGATCTATGTTTTGTCACTGGCTGCATATTGCCCCAGTGGAGTTAGCTTATTTGAATTAACTTTTCCTCCTGGGCTTTATCTGTCCTTCATCTTCTAAAGGAGCAGATAACCCTTCTCACAATGGATGGGAGAAATTATCAAGAAATATGGTATTTCATCAGAAATGCAGTGTTTGGGAAGTAGGTGTTCTGTTCCCTGTTTTATAGTCAACTGTGTTATACTCCTTGTAATATGCTGAATGAACTCTACCATAAAAGAATTTTCAATCTTCTCTTCCTAGAATAGTTTCAGTACCTCATAGCTTTCATGAGAAGGACTGCCTGCCTCCCAGAAGCATGCTAGAGAATTTTATCCTTTGCATTTAAAAGTTGTACAAGTCAAGAGAATTTATACTGTACTACAGAAAACTTGGAAAATATTGTCTACTATGCAAATTAATTTAAATGCAGCTTAAATCCAGTTCACAGGGCTGTTGATGCTTCCAATGATTGCTTCAAATCTATTTAAAGTGAAATCAAAAAGTTATTTTATAAACACATCAAAGTTCTTTGTGATCCTGACAGTGTTTTAGGATTAAGTTTTAAAAGGTACTATCAGTAATGAGTCCATTAAGCTCAATCCCTCGCAAAAGCCTATAGGGCAACTTATCAGTTTCTGGTATTATCAGTTACTTATCAGTTCCAGATTCCCGGGGAATGTGTGGATGCAACACTCACTAAGTGTGAAATCTAGGAAGAGTCACAGTTTCAAAAGATGTCCTGATTACATATGCGCTCCCAAACCACCACGATTTCCTTTTTGGGGCAAGGAGAGGCTATATGGCCCAAAGGGAATCATATGATGAGTCTATCGTGCTGCCTCTGACTTTCTTTCAGTCTTGAGCCTTAGGTACTTAACCTGAGACACAGCTGCTGTTCATGCTGCTGACTTTACTGTCAGGCACAATCTTAGTGAAAAATTTGTGCGTGCATTCTTTGACCAAAACAATGGAGCACAGTAGAATTCTCCACCTTGTCTTACAAAGCACAAAAATGAACTCCCTGTAATTATCTCTGTTGTAAAAGCATTTTCCTAGTCAGTTGTGTTGCACTGTGGCTCAAGGAAGTCAAGAATGTAAAAATAGAGTCTAGTGTAGGAATAGCCCCTCTTCTTTCCTTTTATTTTTTGGTATTGATAACTAGAACTATCCTCTCCATTGTATCAGTACAAGGACTCTCCTGATCAGACCCAACCTTTAATAAAGGTAATCTATTACTCCAAAGACTTATGAGCATATCTATTAGAGAGAGTTAGGTTTATGCTACCATACAATTAGGAAAGTACACTATATTTAAGGTCTTTCTGTCATTTGTTAAGATAGATCTCCTTTTTTTCTGTTGCTGTTGTTGTTGCAGGAGTGAATTCATAATAAATAAATCTTGCTCCATGCTTCCAAGGAAGGCAGGGTAGTAATTAAGTGAATTGCACACACCTCTGCCTGCCCTTACCAAAAGTAGAGCTCAAAAGAATTGGTAAGGGAAAGACCATATTTCCCACAGACATACAGAATCTTCTGCATACTCCTGAGGGATAAAATCTCAGTCCTAGGACTCCCTTTCCATGTTCTAGCCTCCTTCCTTCCTTGTGGCTCCTGCTAAGCAGCTGTCACCCAGTTTTCAAAAAGAACACATCCTCTTCTCCAGAAGACATGCTGCAATCTGCAAGATTTGCAGGTTCAGGACAGGTCATGACTTCTGTTATGCTCCTAAAGTTGCCCTCTGTAGGAACAAAGGCTGGTTGGTCAGAACAGGAGAAGCCTTTTGATCCTGCCTATCCTTTTGCAACATTAATAATGCTCAGCTGTCCCCAGTAATCACTACCCTGTATGCACACACTTTAAACTGATTGTATTTCTGAGCAATTCATAAGGCAGCTGTACTGGTGGAATCTAGTAGAGCAAGGGATGGACTGGAAGTCCAAACAGAGTTTGAGAGAGGTTAAAGCACCAGCAAAAACCTGAAGAGAACAGTTATGTACCTTTGGTAGATGGTATGTTCATTACATATTTCAGGTTAGTTACAGAGCTTTGCCTGATGGTGACAAAACCTCCTACATGTTTAAACAGAACTTCACAAAATAAGACCTCAGGGCAACTGGCAACACTGTTAAAAGCCATATATCCAGTTTAAATGACAGAACTTGGAGAGATGGATCGCTGTGCTTGGATTTCTTTCGGGAAACTCCTGTTACAGAGTGGCAAATCAGTCACCAAATCCACTAAAACCCTCAGGACAGCAGACAAACCCTTTGTTCACATGCCACAGCAAACAGCAATGAGAGCCTGAAATTTTTCCATGGGGAACCATGCCACAAAAAGGGTGGTAATGCCTGGCTTGGCTGATCTCCAGGACAGGCTCTGTACCTACTCTGCAAGGGAAGCAAGGACCCAGGCTGAGGAATAAATACTTAACTGCCTTTGTGGAGCTCAGAGTCTTGGCTGCCATTAAATATTTATTCTCAAATGCTACCTCCCTTGGAAACAGGCAGGAACACAAAGAAAGACCACTTCCCTGTAGCCACATAGAGAATACAAGCATAGGTTTGCATGAGCACTAACTCTCTGCCTTACTCTTCTTTCCTTGTGCAGTTTTGGTCTGATTCCAGATTGGCTTGCTTTCTTTGCACACCTGGCCGGACACTAACTCTCTCCCTTGGCAGAATGTGAAGGAAGTGGTGGCTGGCTGTTTTTACCTTCCTCTCCACTGACCACCTTCTTTCCTGCAGTAACTCATCAGCCCAGTGCCCCTTTCCCTTCTCTCATGGGTTCTTGGCAGCAATTCTCCTTCCACCATCTGAAATGTAACAGCTGGACTCAGAAGGTAGGACTCTGTGAGAAATGTTCTCACATCCCAGCAAAGACAAGGTGGTGACAGCCATAGCAGAAGTCCTGTATCTCCTCAAAATGCCTTGGCATCAGCAAAATTGTGATTTGAGGTTGTCAGTGCTCATGGGACAGCCTGTGAGAAAGGAAGATTTCTTCAAGATAACGTGGGTGCTACAGCAACATCACTACAGCACACATTTTCCCTCTGGCCTTTGCAGAGCTAAGGTTCTACTACAACTAAACCTGCCACTTTTTTACAGCAAAACTTGTTGAGCAGGGAGGGCACAAGGTGGTCTAAAATGGCAAAGAATATCATGGCTGCCCAAGATGTTTGGCACAGTCTGAAGTAGCATGAGTTCCAGCTCTGCCAGAGCAGAGGAACTGGGCTCTGTGTGTGCACCTGACAAATGAAGCAAAAGATTATTTGTAGCAGGATGTTGAACAGACTAAAAGCAATTAAGATCTGAATTGGCCTAAACAGCCATGTGTTGCCAAAAGTGAAGTTTCACAAGTATTTTGACAGAGATCTTTCAAGAGTCTGTCTGACTCACTGTCTCTTGAGTTCCTATATTCTAGCCACTATCTTCCTCCTCCTGCACATTTCTCACTGAGTTTCACTAGTTTGTTGAAGAGCACAATTTATTTCCAGGAATAGTGATGTTTTACATGGTTTTGAGACACAGAAGAAGGGATGGTGCATTGCAGTCACAGCCATCAGTTGTTTTGCATCTCAAGAGTTAAATACTTTGTAAGCTGCTTCCCTGACTGGAGGCCAGGTAGGAAGAATACCTTCAGGGCACTCATTAGCATGCTGTATCTCCAGCACTATTAACCACACAAATGTTTTACTGTGAAAAAAAACAGACCAGTCACCCTGAAACCAGTCCTGTACCTGCACCTTAATGCCTGTACTTTGTACTGAAACATGACTTATAGAGAAATATGAATAAAATGTATTTGCTTGTTCAGTCTAGCAGGCAACCTTCAGCCAAGCCAATAAACTACATTTTTTTTAAAAAGCCTTTTGCTTCCTGTAGAATGCTGCTTTGTTTGCCATCATTGTTTGGCAAATAGGAAAGGGCTTATCTCTTCTTCCCAGAAACTAGTGTGGCTATAGAAGAACTCCAGAAACTTGTCAGTCTTTACTAAGAAAAAAATATTGGTTTAACAGCCCTTGTCAGGAAATTATCTGAACCTGTGGAAAGAGAGAAGGTGTAAAAATTAGTTCACTGGGCTAAGCCATTCTTTTTTGATTATTAGTTCAGTTCCAATTCAAGGCTCTTATCAGGTATATATTCAAAGGTAAACTACAGTAACCTTTAACATTAAAGCCTTCCAATATTAGATATTTCATGATTAGCTGCAAAATTAGCATTTAGCTCTCCAGTGCAAAATGTACCATATTTTTGTTTTATTAATTTGTAATTAAAATTTAAGCAACTATGCCTGGTTTCTAGCAGATGGAGGCAAAGGCATAGCTTTGACCCTAGTTACAGTTTTGTTTAACCCCCTCCAGAGAAACATAGTTACTGTGCATTAATATACAGCCTTTCACCACCAGACCTGTTAGTGTACATTATGGACTAATAATAATAATTATATTGTCAAACAATTCAAACTGTGTAACAATACAAGCTCCTCTGAAATGTGAAGCACTATAGGTAATGAAACCTACTTTTCTTTATACAGTCAGCTCAAACCTTTTTTTGAGCAATCTGGTGTTAAATAAATAATGGGCCTCGTTGCCCCCTCCTCCAGAAGGAACCATAGGAGGGAGCAGAGTGGGAGGAAATCTCCAGGAGATTTTGCCTTGTGCATAAGCTTTTGTCGAGGGTGGAGCTGCTCATGCCCTCTCCTCCCATGCATTTGAATGGGGGTGTAAAAAGACACTTTACCTGCAGGAGATTTTGGTGAGCATCTCAGGCTGGCCCCAGACCTGGGCTCTTTTTGGCATGCCAAGTTTGTGGTTCACTGGGTGTGCAAAAAGAACAGTCCTGAAACACAGCATCACTACCACAGCAATATCTGCTCCTCCTTAGGGGGGCTATGGAGGTTGATGGCTGTGCAGTACATTCTTTTGAGCCGTGGCCAAAGCTCTGTGGTAGGACAGGGACCTGTTTTGACTTCATTGTTAGTAAGTGCCCATTCCTAGAGCATAGTTTTCCAGTTCTGCATGCCACGGGATTGACTAAGTGCATCTAGGTGACTTTTCCTGACTAGCACCTTTTGTTTTGTTAATTTAGTCCCTCATTGTAAACTAGAGCTGTGAAAGCATTTAAAATTCCGAGTAGAAACTGAAGGAATCTGGCAGATGTTTTCCTAAATCCGATCACATGCTTGTGCAGAGTCAGCATTACAAGCAGAAGCCACAATGTGCAGTGCAGCACTGGCATGCAGGTGAGAGATTTGAGAGGCTTTGTTGGTGGCTCTGCATTTCCCACTTTTCGCCCAGGAGTTGTTTCCCCACAGATGAGGCAAAGCAGTAGCTACAGCTCCTTACAGCTCCTGAGTCACCAGAGGCGAGGGGAAGGCTGTGCCCTGGCCCTGGCAGAATCACACCCAGGCTGTGTGGCAGTGGCTGAGGGATGGCAGCTCCACAGTGGAGCAGCCACAAGCAGGCAGGGACAGCTGAGCTGCTGCTGCTTCCCTCGGACACCACCACGGGATGGATGGAGGACACTACGGAAAGCTGACACCGGCAGCAGATACAGCTGGGGGTTATCTGGAAGATATCATAGAGCTGGAGAAAATCCTCCTCACACTTTTTCAAGTGACCTATGTCAGATGCAAACCTGCTCTTCCAGGTCAAGGCCACGTGGCACAAATCCAAACTACTTTTCCCTATAAACCCTTCCTCTCCGATACGCCTAAATAAAGGTGCCCTCATTCGTTTCTTGGCTGCTGCCGCTGGTTTATGCTTCATCGCTTACGTCCTTACACACACCTGCACAAAGTGTCCCGGGAGCAGGGACGAGACAAGGCAGACGGCTGCTCCCCCGCCCTCAGCGGAGGCCGCCCGGGCCGGGCCGGGGCCGCGGCAATGGCGCCACCTGACGGAGGCGGCCGGAGAGCGACGCGGGCGCCGCCATGTCCCCGCCGCAACAGCGCCCGGCCTGCGGGGGGCCCGGCTAGGGCCCGCCCGGGGCACAGGGCAAATGTCAGCCTAGGGGTGAGAACCCGGCCCGAATCTTCACTGGAATTTCCATGGGGAAGCCTGGGATCCGAGGTGCCCAGGTGAAAGGCACACGGATCGCGACCCCTCTGCGGCGTGCGGGTGCAGCTCCCTGCGCTTTGCTGGAACGGGCCCTGTGAAGCTGAGAGGAGAGCGAACCGCTGGAGCCTAATTCATCACGCTGGAATCCTGCTGAACCATCACAGTGGGACCGACAGAACAGTCCCGTGTACCTGGGCTCTGGCCCCTGAACCACTTTTCCCCCTCTCCGTTACCTGTTGCCGCAGCAGTGCTGCCCAGAAGGGATGGGAAACCTTCCCGGGACGCTCAAACTAGGCAAACTTTCACTCTGCTCTTCCTGCACTAGCCAGATGGAACAATGATTAATACTAAGGCAAGAAAATAACCGGGATCTAAAACATTCCTAAAGAAAAAAAAAAAAAAAAAAAAAAAAAACCACAGAAAAACAAAAACAACCAAAACCCCCTGAAGAGACCAATTAGTTCATTCTGTTTGCCCCCCAGCAGTCAGAAAAACAACAGTGAACAACAATTTGTCCTGTAGCACACTGTACTGTAGTATGTGTGTCCAGATTCTCCTCCTACTTAGATGGATATAAAACGAGAAGCCAGTGGAGTTACACAGGTATAAAAGTGGCATTATCAGCTCCTGGGTCTCTTTAAATATTACCGAACCCTACTGCTGATTCTTCTTTGTTTCCCTGTTAGAAATGATTGTTTAAAAGGCACATGCATTTATCCATAGCACACTGTATCAGGCAAAGGGGTTCTTTTATTTGTTCTGATCTTTCTTTTTACTCTTATTATTTCTCTGAAGAAAAGGTGGGATTATTACCTCAATATAGGCAGCTGGCCTGCTGAGGCTCCCTTTGCTACATCAGGGGTTTCTCTTTTTACTAATCCTCTCTTTATGGATAATCTTTCTCTACCTTCTAAGGACTTTCAGCTAAGGAATGTATTTTGTTATTACTACCTGTTGTTTAGAAATTCCTTTTATTTAGTGTGGGTGTTGCTAATTGTTTGCTAATGAAAACCTTACTGCAATCAATATGGTCAGGATTGTGCTGGTCTTCATGTCAATTAACCCTTTCTTCCTATCTGTCCTGAATTAGATTTTCCTCATTCACTTTTCAGATTTTAAATATCAAGAATTATTTTATTTTTTGAGGTCCAAGCCATAGAGCTTTTGCACTGATAGATAGCATAGGGAACTTTTATTTCCCATGAAAGATTTTAAAAACTGGAAGTTGTCATTTTGTTATCTGCAAAATGTTTGTATGTGCAAATGCAGGGATGTCTAAGGTGAATGCTGGAACAAAATGTGTAGAAAAATCTACCGTTTAAGACAAGGAATGGAGATCATCCTCTTACATAAATGTGGATAATGTCAAGGCAGGGAAGACTACACTCTTAAAGATTCTTCATGTTCCTCTATCATACGTGCTATTTAGATATTATATGAATCCCCTTTACACACAGAGAATGAAAATAAGTTCTGCTTATTAAAGAATTTACAGTTTAAAAAGTTCAACAGCATTAGGAAGACAAAGAGAACAGCTGTGCAACATAACAAAAATACAAAGCTTGTTGGTTACCATTCCCTGTTTTCCCTCCGTTTCATTCCCTCAGCCTGACCTTTTATCTCACTACATGCCTTACAGCCACCTTGTCAAGAGGAATAATGGATTCAGGGAGGTGATGCCCCAGCCCACACACTGCCAAAACCATAGGATCTCTGAATCTAAGGTGTGTACCAAGACTGGGGCCTTTAGGAAGAAAGTGAAATGCAGGATGCATCTCCTTGGGCAGAGATGCCAGAGAAGCTCACACCCACACACACCCACACTTTGAGGAAAAGATAAAGTTTCAGTGGCATAAAGTGGAACCCACCAGTGTCACCATCCCTCTCTTCCCTAGGAAGGGAGAGGTGAGGTAACCAGCAGCTAACACAAGTCCAGATGCAAGCAGTGCCCTGCTTGGGGAAAGCAGCAGCTGAAGTCCCAACCCTTCAGCCTTGGAAAACCCAGGGGATTCTTTCTGATGAGGATTTCATAAATCTGACTCTTGACTCTGCTGAGGGTAGTTGCAGCTCATTTGAGACTACACTTCATTCCACTCCAAGAAAAGCCTTGGAGTGCTTTTTGAATTAATTTTACCTCAAATGAGAATTTTTTAAAAACCTGATCCAGAATGCTCTTAATACTTTCAGTTAGATTACCATGGCTCAGAACAGTCCTTAGCTTTGTGCTTTGTGTGTCATATACTGCATTAGATATTGGAATGTGATGCAAAATTCAGCAGTGTAAGTGACCAAAGGAAAACTAGGAATACTACACTCTTGCTGCAGGTAGCATCTGAGACAAGCAAGAAAGAAATATTGAAAAAGGAGAAGGAGAGAAAAAAACATATCATAAAGGTCTAGACAGCTTCTGTTTCCTTGCTTCAGTATCATTGCAGTTGCTGAATGCAAATGTGCTTTAACTCTTTTTCATTAAAATCTAGACCTTTCTGAATTTCTCTGAGTCAAGGCATTTTATTATATCACCAGGATGTTATTCAGCTGATCTTTCCTTAATAAAAATATAAATGTCTTTATTATTTTTTTCCAGTCACCAGTGCCAGTTCTGCAGGGTGCCAGAGAATCATGCTGCTGTGTGTGACTAATGGCACCCAGCCAGTCTTAAGTAATTACATTATACATTTGTTCATTGATGCTTAAAGCAAAACCAAGTTGGCACTAACTTTTCAAACCTGGCTTCAGCAAAGACTCAGTTATTTGAGCAACCAATAAGCAGAAGGAGGAAAAAGAATGGTAGGAGGACTGAGGCTAATCAGGAATCAGTCTAAGCATCCCAGAGAGCAGCATGTCAGCTTGCTTGGGTATAGATGCTGCTACCTGTCTGGGAAAGGGTGGCAGATTGGGTGACGCCCTCATCCTTTCCTACACAGCTCATGCTTTTTAGCTCAGGAGGCACAGCATGAGCAGCAGCCCAGGAGCTGGTGAGGTGCATACCCCCTGCACTGACCCCAGGCTAAAGGCCATTCTCAGAAGCAGGTCTGAAGAGTGGTGACAGATTGGTGACAGACATGTGGCTTCAGCCCAGCTGGTGCTGAGGCTACACTGAGCTGCCCTGCCAGGCTCAGGCACTGCCAAAGTTTCTTTCCTTGGGCTTGATGCCACACAGCTGCAGGTGACTACTGCAGGCTTCAGCAGCAGCACCATGGCATTTGCATAGCAGTTTCAGACATAGGCTGATGGGTCTGGTTGGACCTAGGCTGGATTTCCCTAAAGTTATCATAAGCATTTCTGCACCCATGAGTAAGCTATTGTCAGCTAAAAGGAATGAAAAGTGTAGGTCAGGCATGCATTAGTTAGCATGAATAAAAATCATTTGGAGTCAGAAGCGTTTTTAAAATCAGGGTAGAACTTTTCTTTAATCCTTCTCTCCTCACCATGGAAAGCATATCTCTCACTTTTCTGCCATTTAGCTCTTCATTACTGGACAGAGTCTTCTCCAGTCTTTGGCTCAGCATGTCAGCACAGTTTTAGAGTAAGCTTTGAAAACCAGACAGCAATCAGTACTGCTGGCATGCTCTGAGAGCAGACATCCTGTTTCAGTTGAACAGCTTCTGAGAGCAGAGGGCTTCAAAGGACTCCTGGGCTTTTTTTCTTAAGCTCAGGCCTCTTTACCCTGCTCAGCTGCAGCCAGAGCATGTCTGACAGACACCTGGAGCTTTGAAAACTCAATGAAGGGTGATCAGCTCATCTTTTTGATGCATAGCAGGGTTGTGATACAAGAGAAAGGCAGCTCAGGGTAATGGCAGGGAGAAAACAGTAGTGTAGAGAGCCAGAGGCAAAAGGCCAGCTAAAGGTTTGGGGTTTGGTTTTGTCCAACAAAATCATTAGTTCAGGACTGGCTTGCAAATACTCTTGTATTAACAAAACTGTTTGCTTGGATGAGAATTCTGGCATATGAAATGTCTCTCATTGCACCAGAAAAGCTTGGACAGTCACAGTTACCTCGCCTCATCTCAACCCACCAGCTATAGTTATGTGTTTACATGAGTGTTCTTGCATTAGAAATAAGTTGTTGATTTTTACCAGGATCTTTCTGACAAAAGCTTACCTAGTTTAGAGGTATGGTATATTCTCCTCAAATCACATCATATTACCACAAATTGCATAACTCCTCAAACATAGACTCCTTAAATCACATCTCATTACCACAAATTTTCTTTTAGCTTAAGACAGTTCTGTGTCCCTTATTATAACCAAAGCTGCTGCTTTAGCAGAAGGTGGTTTGATATCCTTCTAGCTCAGAGAATTTGACCAAAATATTTTCTTTGGATGCTCTCACAGTGCAGTTGCCTGGATTTAACTTACATTCTTTTTTATGACTGATGGTATAGAGCAGCTTATACCATACTCTACATTTTACCAGGCCTAAATCCTATCTGAAGTTTCTGCAAGTCCCAGAAAGTATAATCCACTTCTTTAAGCCCGACTTATCTGAGACATATGATCAGTGAATTTCATGATGCTTCAGCCCATGCAAGTGCCCAAGGTCTGTGGTTTGCATGTTCTTACAAAGATCCCCTTTGTAAGAACATGCAAACTCAAGGACATTTCTATGAAGTTTGAAACCTCAGTGTGACAAATGCCTTTACTTGTTCTTTTTAAACCTCACTCAACAACTTTACAATTCAACATTTTGTGTTGGTCCTTAGGAGGCCCTTACATGCTTTTACACCTGAGGTTGAGAAAGATTTGTCCCACTCTCTGTACTGCAAACTTCAGCCTTATAGAAAAACCGTTATTTGGCTCTCAGGAGTTGCCACAGAGAGTCCTGACCTTTGGAGTGACATCCAAGATAAGAAGTGCCTTGAAGATGAAACTCCATGACCTTGAATTTGACTTGGGCAGAGCCCTTCAGAACAGCAGGATGCAGAGGCGCTTAGGATGTTGGCAAGGGGGTGCTGGCAGTCCTTTGTGTTAGGGCAATATTTCATATGGATCGATTCACTGCTCCAGCCAAGCTGGCAGCATCACTGAGTTGTCTGCCTTGAGGATCACCTATTTTTTGAAGTGTCTTTTCTTAATTTTTTTCTCATGTAGGAAGAATGTGGCAGAGGGCTCTCTATATTTCGGGATCTGTTGCTGTAGCCAGTATAGTGCTGTGTACTCTAGAGGAACTATCCTAATTCATGAAGGACTGTGTTTTTCCATGAGGTCATCTGGTTTCAATTTGCTGAATTATCACTGTTTACTTGTTGTCAAAAAGGTCAGCCCTGTTTTGAAAACAAGCATCAGTGAAGCTTTGTTTTACAATGTAAGACTTTTAATATACTAATATTTTGTTTCAGTGTGAGTACCGGAATATCCAGTGGGCCCCAAAATGAATAAGTAAAAGAATACAAATAAATAAAAAATAAATTAAAAAATATACAGAAAAAGTCAAATTCATCCTGACGTCATCTGTCATTCCTTTCTTTCTCATTACGTGAGGGTAAAATACATGATGAAGTAATTCTCAGATTCCAAAAGGCTAAATATAGAAGAAATCCTTATCAATGTATATTGCCTAAGCTGGGTTGTTGTTTCGTGTCTCTTTTGGTTTGCCTTGGAAGCATCAAATCCCCACTAGGATTGTTGGAGTTGATCTTTTATGACACTATGTGTTTTTCTTCCTGTCAACAACGGACTGATAATTTTAGAGATCTCATTAGTATGATAGTACAAAATCAGGGATCCAGTCTTAGAAGTAGGAGGTGTGGTTTAGGCTCCAGTTTTGCCTGATGGAAAACAGCCCTAACATTGAAAACAGGGACCATATTACTACCCCCCTGCCTTGTCTATTAAACCTGAAAACACTTTGGGACAAGCCCTGCTGTACTGGGCATCTCTGTGTCCCCAGGCTAACTGGGACAGCAAGCACAGTTGTGGGAGTAACAGCAGCCAAAGCAGCCATTTCCTTAAACCTGTTAGAAGATTAATGCTGTGTGAATCAAGCTTGTATCTACGTCCACAACATAAAGGTGACATTGAGTTCAGATGTATTTTTCAGGCAGTAACAGAATGAAGGTGGAAATGCATCCATAAAATGGGATTTCCAGTGACTTTGGCTACATATATAGAGACAAAAAAGCTGACATTGGAGGTGCAGGAAATAAAATGTAGCTAATTTAAAATATCTTTTTAATAGCATTGCTGGCTCTCATACATTAACACAAGGGCATCTGAATGAGGAGACTGTGTTTCCCATAATAGTATTTTTTCCTGTCATAAAATGCTTTTTTTATCCTTCTCCACTCCTGGAATAAATGAGTGATGTGGAGACACATGACTGGCTTGTTGAAATCAGCCACTTAGCAGCACTAGGACCAGATGCCCATGCAATAGAGTGCCAAAGCAGGCGCTGGCGTCCTTCACAGCTTGGACAAATGTCCAGGTCTAATGAGTCCATGGCAGCCCTGTCTGTGGAGAGTTCAGAGGCACAGCCATGGTAAACAGAGTAGACAGAGAGCGGCACCCAGCAGTAAAGCCTGGGGTGGCAAATTTGGGTAGCTGCTCTATATCATGCAACCATTTTTCTGGTAAAAGTGTGGGAAACTTTTAAGAGTTCTGGAAAAAAAGCAGTTTTGGTGCGCTTGACCCTCTCACTGATGGTGAAAATGAGCCCACAAAAGAAGAAAAATCAAAAGTAGCAGTATGCCTACAGTTGTAGTGGTGACAGCAAAGTTATAATACGTGACTTGTGCATGTTCCATTACTTTGTATGTTGTCTTTGTGAGGATTTCAGAGTTTACTCCACAACAGAAAACTCCTTCATGTGGTATCACAATAGCTTAATGTTACTGCACTGCAAAACATTCATTTAAACAAAAAAAGTAAACCTTTGCCCTCCTTTCTTCATAGAAAAGATTGAAGCTGTGAGTAAATTAAACACATTTTTCAAGCAGAAAGAAAGTACAAGAGCTCAAAAGATACTTTGTTTCTAAATTCATGCCTTTTAAGCCAAGTACATGATTTTTGGTAGCTGAGAAATATTTTTCTAACCTTTGATGACAAAACTTGTATTCAGAGTCAGGAAGAGATGAAGTTTAAAATCTCTGTTTATAAGAGGAAAAGTGCTAGCAAACCCTCAACTCTGGACATGAGGAGAGCTGACTTCAGGCTGCTCAGGGAATTAGTAAGTTCCCCTGGGGGTGCTGGGGACCATCAGTGCTGGTCACTTTTTAAACATTACCTCCTCCTAAGGGCACAGGAGCAAATAATTCCCAAATGTCAGAAGTCAAGCAGGTGAGACAAAAGGCTGGCTTGACTGAACAGGAATCTTCTCTTGGAAAAAGGTAAGAAAGGAAGGTGTATGCCCACTGGAAGCAGGGTAGTTGACATGAAAAAAATACAGAAATGCTGCTTGCCATTGTAGGGAGAAAATTCATATGGCCAAAGCTCAACTGGGATTGAAGATGGACAGAACTGTGCAGGACAATAAAATGATTTTTTTAAAATATACTGATGTCAATACACAGTGCAAATATAGCAGTAAGGATGAGGAGGGTCACATCACAAAAATGGCCATGAACAACTCAGAGATGCTTAACACATTCTTTGCCTCTGTCTTCAACATTCTTGGTTTCTTAACTTTATGAGAAGAATGTACCTGGGTGGCTAAACTGTGGAGGACCATAGGGGCTAAGGACAACAAGGACTGGATTGCAGCAGGCAGAGAAGGACAAGAGGTGAAAGCAGCAACTCTATCTTTCTAATGTATGGAAAGGACCTGCATGCTGAAGGTCAGGCCTCACAGGGTAGGAAAGGCTATGAAGATGAACATTGTTGGAAGGCCTCTTTAGCACAAACGTTTGTCTACCACCTATAAACTGCGAGAAGAAAGCGAAATTGCAGCTGAGATCAGTTACAATGACTGAATATAATACAGAGCAAACTACTTCTAGCAACAAAAACCCTAGGCATATTAATTCATTCAGCTCACTGCATTGTGTGTAATTCTTGCTTACACTTGCTGTCATGAAATACAGTTAAAATTTACAATCTTATTCATGTGAGAAGATATTTTTATATATGCTATTTTGTTAGCCATTTTACTTCCTAATAATTAATCAACTCCCCAAAGAAGTATGATGTTGGGGAGTGTGGATTTATTTGTGTTAAGCTATTGTAGCCGAGTATTTCTGTGTGGTAGCAGCTCTGTTATAATATGGCCCACTTGTTTTATGACAAGTTACAATTTTCTTGTAATGTTAGCTGCAATTCATCTCAATAATTATGCCAAATTAAGTACTCATGCACATATAGAAATAAACATTAAATACATTCAAATAAAGTGAGGAACATAATTTAATCTCTCTCAAGCTAGAGTGGGGATTGCTTAGCAATCCTTAACTCAGCCATCTAAACTTGGCTGAAGAATCCCAGGGCTTTCAGCATTCTGGGATGGGGTGGGAGTACATGCTGTGGGTCACTGACTTGTGGTCACTGATTTCTACCACCTTCTAGCAAACCTGCAGCCCTTCTGGCTTTCAGTGGGTTCAAGCTCTGCCCTTATCCAGGCCTGCTGGGCCTGGGGCTGCCCTGCAGCATCATTGCTCACATGGCTGAAGGTCTCCTTGATCTTCAAATCCAGAAGCCAGGAGGTGTTATGATCATGCGTGTGCCTGGGGAGGCTGCCTCTCCATTGCTGATGAGGCAGGTCTGGGGAGAGCCTTGTGCTGAAGCCCAGGATTTGCTGCAATTCGTGTCCTGCTCAGCTGAGCACTTGAACTAGAACTTGCGAAAAATAATCAGAAAAGTAATGGCATTGCTAGGGACTGACCTCTGCTTGTTGGTAGACCCCACTTTCTCAGCCACAAGTCCATCCTCATCTATTGTTTCTACTTGGTAGTAAGAGCTTCTGAGGGAGGCTGTTGGTACCATGCAGACAGGAGATGATGTTACAGGGGCTGTATATTTTTTTGCCCCACAAAGAGGCTACATCACTGCTACAAAGAATTGATTGCAGATGGAAGAAAATGCTCTGCTTACTTTTATCCAGTAGAGTTTTGGCAGAGTCCTGTTGCCTTCCCTTGGTGACACAGTGATACACAGTGAAAGCTACTTGACTGGGGAAAAGGGTGGTGAGTAACCTGGGAAGGAAGCAGGAGGGAAAAATGTTGTCCTATTGCTTTGCAAAGTTGCTTACCCTTCCAAATAGGAACTAATAAAAAAGTCTGGAGTTAGTTATTGAAGCCACTGTAAAATTCTTTGTAAATGGGGTGTATGTGCATGTTTATCCTCTCTATTTCATAATTGTTGAAAAGACTTGTATTGAGGATTATGTTCATTATGGCATCTCTTTAAACATCCATCATGAAGCATGACTCTGTGGGGGCTTAGACTCTCAAACCATGCACAGTCTTTGGAAAGGCTTCCTCTTACCCCCCGGTAGAGGAAGTTGGTAAGGGAAATGCACCTCACCTTATGCAGGTATGCTGTGAACCTTTCTAATGAGCTGCATGTTATTTTTCTCTCCTTTGAACAGACGTTTCCCTAGAAACCATTTTTCTAATCATTAAAGTTACTGATCATAGGTAGATTTACCTAGTACTGCAGAAAATGCTTTAATGGCCTCAAAACATAATGACAGGTTATGTGTCACTGTTAATGGAAAAAAAAAAAACAGTGACAGAAAGGAAATAAGATAAAGACCACTGGAAAAGCAAAGTACCTGGAGATAGAGATTTTCAAAGATGTCTTGCTTTATGTAAGAATTAGCTAGCTGGCCAGTGCTGCCCCTGTCCCCAGCACTAGCTGGAGTCACAAAGCCACATGTACACATGGCCACCAGTCACAGCAAAGATGCACTGTGTCATAGATACAACTGGGACTATACTATTGTCCCAAGAACTGCAGAGCAGAGTGCAGGGCACAATGCTCTTTCCATAATACAACACTTTCTTCTACCTGGAACTACAGACCAAATAAAGTAGCAATTTCAGGATAAAAAAGATTTTATATTCACTTTTCCAGAAAAAAAAAAAAAAAATCTAGCCAAGTGTCTTGCCACAGTATCTTTTTGTCATTTTCCACCAAGTTAAACAAGTGTTGGCTTCCTCTGTTTCCTTACATGGAAACAAAACCACTGCTCAGATGCAAAGTAGCCTATGCTGCACCACCAATGATATAAAAATATTTGCTTGATCATGTACTAGGTATTTTTTCCCCTAATGTGGAAGAGGTGGGGCTATAAAATATGTATCCTATTTTACTTTCTAAGCAATCATAAAATTTGGATATATTTTGTCATTTAAGAACCGAAACACTATCCAAGACAAAGCCTTGGTTGACTTCAGTGCCATGAATGAATAGGACATTTGAGATTGCTCCATCTTGTCAGTCCAAATCTGGGCTGCCTCACTTGATTTATTCATTGTCACTTACCAGGAAGAGATTAGCAGCTAGGTTTAATGTCTGTGAATTCTTCTTCACTGCCTGATTTTCTTCTGTAAACCCATTTTCTGTACGATCTGAAAGATTAGTAGTAACATCCTTAAAATGTAAGAAATAGCCAATTGTTTGGAGTGAGACTTGGTCATAAGACACCGAGAGGTCCATGCACTCACACCTTTGCCTATCCATGCTCTGTTGTCACAAGCTTTACTTAATTAAGCTGAGAGTCAGACTGATTCAACACTATAGCCAGAGCAAACTCCTGCTGTTGTTATCTTATTGTATTTTATACTTCTAGAGTCCCATACTGTTGTTATTATATTCCTAAAGCCCATACCTGCTAGCTGGTTTTCTACCATGTCGCTGTTCTCTGTAGTGCAGTTCCTGGCCTCACAGGGACTCCACCAGGGCTCTCGACCCACCCCTTTTTATCCCAGTTATCTTCACAAGCTACAGCTGCTGCCCAGCTAAGGACTTCACAGCTGTAGCTCATTTAGAATAACTAGGACCCACTTATCCAATACATAGATTTTACAGGGCACTCACTACATTTCCCCCTTTTTCTATTACTAACAGATATATTCAAATACAATAGAGATATTCAAGTACAATATATACATTTCCTTTACAATACATGTTTTATCCCAAGACTCAAAGGCCTTGTACAACACACACACAGCTTCTTGCTCAAAGGCCATATTTCTCACAGCTCCTGCCTGCCACAGCTCCTTGATTCAATAGCTATGTTCTTCTGCAGCTCTTGGCTGCCTTTCCCACAGTCCTGGCTCAATGGCCATCCACAGCTCTTGGCTATCTTAACTTCCACAGCTCTCAGGCTGCATACCTCATCACGTTGGGGTTACCACTTGTTGTATTTCATATTTCTAGAGTCCCATACTTTTGTTATTATATTCCTAAAGTCCTTACCTTCTAGCTGGTTTTCTACTATGCCACTGCTCTCTGTAATGCAGCTCCTCATGGCTTCACCAGGGCTCTCGACCCACCCCTTTTTATCCCAGTTATCTTCACGAGCCACAGCTGCTGCCCAACTAAGGACTTCACAGCTGTAGCTCATTTAGAATAACTAGGACCCACTTATCCAATACATAGATTTTACAGGGCACTCACTACATCCTACTAAATTCAATTTTCTCTCGCTGCCATTCAAAAGTTTTAGATGCACAAGGGAGTTTGATACTAGTTGAGGCAATGGCTTAATGTACTCTGTTGCTTATTTATTCCACCCACCCTTCTCAACTTTTTTGGCTGTTTACCCAGATAAAGGCGTAATTTTAATTAAGACCGAATTAGGGGCAGAATGAATTCCTGCAGGCTATTACACAGTGTGTGATATAAAGCAGCAAATAAACAAGCATGCTGCACAACCATGTCTGTAATTACTGTGCTCAGCTGTATAGTGTAGGTGAATTGGCATTGACTTCCCCATGTCTGCTCTCTGCAGCATCCTGGCTTCTTCCGCTGCACTGTGGGATCTGGAAATCCCTCCTGAGATGGAAGTCCCTTCAGGGGACTTTGGTGAACTTCAGTTGAAAGGTCTTTCTCCCTCGTGACTGCTGGGTGAGAGCTGGGCAATGGGCTGGAGCCAGCCACCAACCAGCTGGGAGGAGAGCCTGGCCTGGCCAACAGGGGCAGCAGCTGGCAGGAGAACATATGGCACTGGTACATCTCTGAACCCCACATCAGGGCTCAGCGTGTCTCTTAGGAGCGCAGGTTCACCTACAGATGCTACTGGTGTAACTGGTTTTGTTCCTGACAGATGGCAACTGCTTCACTTTTGCAGTTTGTGCACTCATGCAGAGATGCTGTGAGACCAATAATACCCCCGGGAGAGAATATTTTTCCATTTCACATCACTGTAAGAAGCCATGCAATTGTTCATTTGGTCTTGACTTGTTTTCAGTGCAGCATGTGGAGCACACATTTCAATTGCAGAAGTTTCTGGTGTCAAATTTCATATACTGCATAGGTGAAAAGAACTCATGGATATGTTACTATACAAATACCGGAATATGTAGTTATAGCACTTGTTGTCTTTAAGCAAGTAGTCAAGAGGTTTTGGGCCCGGAATTCTATTTGCAAGATTGACCCTATTAACTGCTGTATCTCCAAATTTAAGAATTCCTAACCAAGTTCACAGATCCCTCATTTTTATTTACTGAATTTGACAATTTTGTTTGCCAAACTGAATTTGACTTAAAATTGAAGATATCTATATCTTGTAGGAGTTCAGTAGAAAGGAGCTAGGAAATTTTTTTAATCAATTAAGTTTAGATTTGCAATAAGATAGAGTATTTGCTTTGAAAAATAATTAAATATATTGCAAAAGCTGAGTTAAAGAATCTACTATATTTTGATTTAATTTTCTTTAATGATAACACTGTCCTGAAAAACTCTGTGATTCTTAAATGAAGTTGGGTATAGAAAAGTACCCAGAAATTCATATTTCCTCAAGAAATTCAGAATGTTTCAAATGCAAACCAAAATGAACAAAACCATTAGGTCACAAGCCTTTGCCATGAGTCAGTTGTGAATTACTCTGGTCTTTGGAGGTCATGTGCAAACTCTCCTTCTCCAAAAACTAGATGACAAATCAAACTGCCCACCAGTAGCTAAATAGTTATGTATTGTTATGTTTCACCAATCAGAATAAATTGATTATTTCCAACATATTTGGAAATTTTTATTGCTCAGTGCACATGAGATATTAAAGTGTACTGGTTTTGTTGCAATTTTCGCATTTCTTCAAGCTTTGGTCAATTATTTTCATCCTTGGTGTTTGCTGATGCCCATCATATTGAAATACCAAAAATGGGTGTCCAAATGCTTTTTCAAATACTGTAATTAACCCTACATTCACATCAAATACAGTTGGCAAACCATCTGTTACAAGACATATCACATTTGATGTAACAATATCAATTTCAAATTGTCACTTGCACTATTACTTCACAGGCATTTTCTCCCTTTGCTGTCCTCAGAAGTTTTAGCATCTTTACTCATTCTTCTTTCAGTTCAGTGCAATTTTCAGGTGTTTCCTGAAAAATTGTAGTCAAATGGAAGAAAATACACTTTCCAGTGATTTAATTCATCAGTCATGTCTCATTCTTTATGTTTCTGCTGTATATGTTTCTGTAACCAAAGTCTCTGGGTGAGGAGAGAGTTGTTGCACATTGTTTCTTTCATGTAATTACTGTCAGATTTGTTTTGCCATAGTAAGCCACGCAGGCTGCCTGTTGACAGCAAGCTGAAACAGCACTGATTTTTGCAGAGCTCCACCAGTGAGGTGGTGTAGTGGTAGGTATATAAGTACATGACAGATAGACAGACAGACAGACTCACCAACAGAGAAACAATATGGTTATAAGGGATAGATGTGTAACTATAGCTATAACTATATGTAACAAGGAGGTAAAGTAAATCAATTTCGTGTAAGAGATTAGTTAATTTGCTTTTCTTCTTCCAATTTGGCATCTGACATGAAAGTTAAAAACAGAGAGAAAGCCAAAATTTACACTGAATTTTTCACTAACAAAATTTACATAATCCACGTAATTTCAATTATTTTAGCAACACTGCATAATGTGCTTTCTCAGTCAATATCAGTATTGACACTGCACAAGCCAGCCATATGACAGCAGAATAAAGGCTTTTTTCTCTGATGTTTTGTTACTTTAAAATGATCTTAGTGAGGAGGAGGAGGGAGAAACATTTTTTTTCAATAAACTCTTAAAGGTGAGAATTTAGACAGCTACAGAAGAAAGTCTTGTTAAATCAGAATACTTCTGAATTATGAGTGAGAGTTGAAGAGTTTAATGACTGCTTGCCTCCTTGCAAGGCTTGCTTTCCTGCTAGGCTGACTCACAACAGCAATCCACCAGGAAGACTGCTGCCTTGAGGACAATTACAATGAAACCTTGGGACTCCCACAAACAATTTACTCTGTTGGAAAATCCCCTCTTGGAACTACTATTCTTTCCTGGAGACTTGCTTGACTTTTCATTGCCACAGCAAAAGCAAATTTTTTCCTCTCAATCCCTTCGCTGAAACTCTGCCTGTGAAAATGGAGAGACTGGCTGCAGAGGAGGCTGTGGATGCTCTCACTCTGTAGCACAGAGGGGATTGCCATCCTTTTCTGCCACTATGCCAATTTAGTTTTCCCCATGGTGGATGTGTAGGGGAAGTCCTGGAGATGTAGAGAGAAGAAAGGGAAACTAATTCAGCTGAAAAAATGCAGGATTTGGACTGTTAAAATAGATTACCTTTGCTTGGATCAAACTTTTTATTTTCTTCTCATTTAAACCGAAAATTCACCTGACTGTAAACATTCCTTTCGGCTCTTCACAAAAATTCCTTCTGTGCTCCTAAAAGAAAAGAAAGACTGGATTCACAAAATAAATGAGTGAGTGGCTGTGGCGTCTACACTGATGTGGTCAAAGGAGGAACATCAATGATAAGTGTTTTGTCAGATTCAGAGAACTTCCTTCAGGTATCTGAAAGAGTATTCCAGCGTCCCAGACAAATTTGGTATTTCTTCCTGTTTTGGTTCCAGCTATATGGATGAACAACCACGCTCTGCTAGACAACCCTTTGTCATCTCCCAGCTTTTTCTTGCTCTTTCTTTAGCTTCCTGAGCTAATAAGAGACACAACTAATGGCCTTGTTGACTACCTGGGTCCTCTGGACAGTACTGGAGGGACATCTGGGCTCCAAGAGCACTCAGTTGCCTCCTAATACCTTGATCACAAACAGTTTGTGCCATGCAAGTTCTCTAGTGAACTGCTTACTGACTAGACTGCACAATTCTTGAGGACTTTCCTATGTTATCACAGAATCATAGAACGGTTTGGGTTGGGAGAGACCTTAAGGATCATTTGTTCCATGCCCCTGACATGGGCAAGGACACCTTCCACCAGACCAGGTTACTCAGAGCCCCATCCAGCCTGGCCTTGAACTCTGAGAGGAATGAAGCCTCGGCAATTTCTCTGGGCAATCTTACAGAGTTGTGGAGGGAATAGCTTCAGTGATGCTGACATTCATCCTGTGTCTGGTGGACTCCCTGAGTTACCCACAGTAGGATATATCCATGTAGCTATAAAATTTTGCTGGATATAGAAATAATGTCTGTAATGATTTCATATTGTATAGTACTTTCAATGGTCAAGAGGTTTATTAAAATACCTGATTTTTTAAAAAATATTTGAATTACAAGAGTACAGAATATGGAATAGCTGCAAAATACTCGAATGCTTTTAGCTGAAGGCAAAAGTGGCTTATAAAAAATCAAAATATGGCAGGAAGCACTGACAGCCTTGCAATTTGAGCATTGTACAGGAATGCCAGCAGCAGCAGCATAATTGCTTTTTTCTAGTTTTTGTTTGGTCCCCATGCTGGCTCATAGTGTTAATCTCCATATGACTTTTTTGTTTCTGAAATCGAATAAATAAAAGAAAAACAAGTTCTGAAGGTACACACTGGTTTTACTTGTGTATGTGCAAGAGGGGGATGGAATATGGAGTGAAATGTAATATACTTAAAGTTGGTCTGAAGCTATTTTGCTTCTACTTGGTGTTAGGGGAAAATAATGTCATTCGTTGTTCCTTGGTTAGAAAAGTAAAAAGAAGTTAAACAGAAATATTTTGAAATTTGTTGAGCATTTAATACCATTAGACTTGGAAGATGGGGATGGTGTACTGACTTACTTTGAATTAAATTCAGATTTATGTGCCAATAAATTTTGAAACAAAAATATAAAAATACTTTTCTTTGAACTTTCTTTTTCTCCATGACTTCTTTACACCCCCCTTCCTTTTTTTTTTTCCCTAGGGGGAGGTTTGCAGGTAGCTTTGCTTGATTCTTGCATGAATTTTTGTGACCAGAATAAGTGATGGAGCAAGCCAGACAGTTCTGTCATGAGGATTTCAATGATGCTCTGTAAATTCTCCAATGTTTCTTTTGCTTTCTTTTTTAAATAAACTGGTTTTTTTAAAACAGCTTATTTTAAAAAGTAAAGCAAAAGATAGTCCCATTTCAATGAGTAAATAAATCAACTATGAACACATTTCTTAAATATGAGTCATTATCCATAGGCAGCTGTCAATGTGAGGCTGTTGCCATCAATTAGGATGCAGAGACTGCATTTCACCATCTGAATGCATGGAACTCACAAACTCAGTATGAGCCAACATCTATTAAATATTTTATAACTTCCACAATTTTAACATTTGGGTTAAACAACTGTTCAGTTACCCAGACTTCACAGAGTTCACCTTGCAGTACTTATGAATGCTTGTCTCAAAGACAGATTTTCAACACTATTGTAAATTCTTCATTAAATTTGAATAGCTGAACTTTTCTTGTCTCAATCATCACTGTTCTGGTGAGATGCTGCTCCACTGCCATTTGGAGATCAAACCAATCATAAGCATATGGGCAGAGAGACCTCAACAAATGAGAGGCCTGGGCAATCCCCAATCTCATGAAGTTCGACAAGGGAAATGCTGGATTCTGCACCTGGGATGGGGCAATCCTGGATGTGTGTGTAGACTGGGAAATGAGAAGCTGGAGAGCAGTGCCGTGGAAAGGGACCTGGGGGTCCTGGGCAATGGCAAGTTGAATCTGAGTCTGCAGTGCCCTGGCAGCCACAAGGGCCAACCCTGCCCAGGGGTACATGAGGCACAGCATGGCCAGCCAGGCAAGGGAGGGGATTGTCCCACTCTGCTCTGAGCTGGGGCAGCCTCAGCTTGAGTGCTGGGGGCAGTTTTGGGCCCACAATGTAAGAAAATTCTTAGAGAGTACCCAAGGAGGGCAGTGAGGATGGTGAAAGACCTTGAGGGGAAGCTGTGTGAGGAGCAGCTGAGGACACTTGGGCTGATCAGCCTGGAGAAGAGGAGACTGAGGGGAGACCTCACTGCAGTTACAACTTCCTTGTGAGGGGAGAAGGGGGCAGATGCTCATCTCTTCTCTGTGGTGACCAGCAACAAGGAATGGCCCAAAGCTGTGTCAGGGGAGGTTTAGGTTGGATATCAGGAAAACGTTTTTCACCCAGAAGGAGGTTGGGCAATAGAACACACTTCCCAGGGAAGTGGTCACAGCACCAACCTGACAGAGTTCTAGAAGTGTTTGGACAACGCTCTCAAGCACACAGTGTGACTCTTGGGGATGGTGCTGTGCAGGACCAGGAGCTGGTCTTAATGATCCTTGTGGGTCCTTTCCAACTCAGCTAATGCCATGATTCTGTGTTTCTATGAACTAGTGACTGTAGCCATGTTTCACATGAAGTCACTTGGCTTAAGGCTGCAGCACCTTCCCATTGGAGAACACACTGGTGGATTGCCAGAAAACAGAGCAATTCAGAGCATGTAGTGAATTTGAACCAAATAGAACAGAGAAATACTTCAAACAAGGGCAATACAATACCCAGCAAAAATTTTTCACTCAAAGTTGATAATGCCATTATCAACTGCTGATGAAATTAACTTCCTCAGATATAAAGGTTTTCACTTTAGGGTGAATAGAGTCCTGCTAGAACAGTTCAGCCTCATCTCCGGCCATGTAGGTGCAACATGGCAAATCCTGCAGCTCTGGTACTCTGGGGTTTGTGAAATCAGAACACTTCTATCCCAGCATCATAAAGAATCCTTCATTTCTGAAAAACCAGAGGATATGCTTAATGAAGTAGAGGACACAAACTGACAAGAGTGTTGGAAATGGGTGGAGAGGAACCAGCGGATTGCAAGCAGAGTTGGCAGGCAAGGTAGCTGGCCATTAGCCAGAGGGAAATAGAGTGGAGCTGAGTGTTGGCTGTGGCCAGCTGGTGAAAACAAAAATGGAGCACAAGGAAGTGCTAAAATCACAATCTCAGGCAAGACAGAATTTGATGTAACTCAAGTTACTCTTGAAGCAATAAACCTTAAAAAAATAATCAACCCTGCCAGCACCATACGTTATGGTAAGTGGGTGAGACATAGAAAATCCCTTGGCTTCCAAGGCCTGTAAGAAACTCTGTAAGAGTTTCCAAGGCCTGTAAGAAAGCTTTTCCAGGAACAAAGACCAGACATAAAACAGGAGAGAAAAACAAAATGCTTTTATAGAAGGAGTCAGGGCCTGAATTTTCCCGGTTTGCCTTTCATCATCAATTAGAAAAAGTAAATTTTAAGTTCTTCTGAACAAATAGCAATGTGCATTGGTATAAACAGCCATGCATTTAGGAAATGATTGCATTTTCCTTTTGAATTCCAAGTTCCAGTCCCTCCCACCCTACAATGTTTTCTCAGTAGCCTGCTACCAACATCATTAAAAATGGCAAACATAAAAATTTCAGATTTTCCAATATTTTTGTGCAATGTGAAGTTCTGCTAATCCTGGCAGAAGCCTTCCCTAGCTAAGAATGAGGATATTTCACATCCATTAATACTTCCGTACTTCTCCTTTGGGGATCATATTCTCCTGACTAGCAGAAATCCATTATTTAACTTTATAAAAACTTGCCTCTTGTTGATTCCTGATATTTTGCTGAAGGAATCCACATGCTCTAATCATGCTTTTTTACTGGTTTGCAGAGAGGGGATGGCAGGGGATGTGTGTGTGTGTGTGTGTGCGCGTGTGTGCATGTGTGCGTGTGTTTATGCATGAAACAAAATGGATTATGAATTTTAAAATTGCCAATTATGTTGCATCACACAGCTCAGAGCACTGGCACAATGATGAGCCCCAATCCAGATTTTTCAGCTTAAATGGCTTTACATTCAAGCAAGCAAATTAACCATAAAATAAAGGGGGGGTTTTACAAAATATCCCAAGAAAGAATAAACTGCAGATAATAAGCACCAATCTGGTGTTGAATGCTGCCCAAGATACCAATTGTTTTAAGTCACGACAAAGACAGCTGAATGCTCATCTTGTGGGTATAGAGCATGGATGATTGCTTGCCATGAGTATCTTCTCTCACAAATAACAGTTTTTTCGCTCTTAATTTTCTGCTAAATTGGAAGCTAACTGCTTCCCACATTGTCGTTGGAGCACCTGCAGCTGTGCTGGATTTCTGCGCACCATTTCTTTTAGGTAAAACAGCACTCCACTTCCTTGAGCTCATCATTATGTTTATGTCTTCCTTTCATTGCGCTGCCGCACTAATGATTCAGGCAGGCTGGTCAGTCATTAAGTGACAAGCAAATGATACCATATGCAACGTGTGACTAATCGGTCTGAACAAATGAAATCACAGACTTGCTTTTCCCATCATTCATTTCACAAACAGTAGCAATGTGGTGCACAGCAGGTAGTTCAGTTAAAACCAGCCTTGTAAAACAAATTTCCCGCAGCCGTTTAAGTGCACTGTGATGGATTCAATGCTTTAGCAACCAGATGATGCCCAGGGGAACGAGGGATGGTTTGGGCGAAGGGAAGTAGGGAGGAGGAGAAATGCTCTGTACATACATTACAGTAATTGAAGGTTTAGTTACCTTATTGGTTTGGGTACTTTGTTTGTATGGATCACAGAAATGACTACTGGATTACCAAACCCAAAACATACATAATATACCCAGTGCTTGTCAAGAGAGAATACACAGCTCTTTAACTAAAAGTTCCCCAAAGATGCATATTTCATGCAGATCTAAGCAAAATTATCTCTGATAGCTATAGTGGGAAGACATACATATGCAAAAGTAGAACTTACATTTTTTTTTTCCTGTGCTCAAAATGCCTTTCATTGATTTTAATGAGATACTTTTTTCAGCAACACCACCATTAAAATACTTAATATTGAATGTATTTAACACTTACATTAAAAAAAAAAGATATAAAAATTAACCCCAGTAAGGCCAAATGTACACAAATAATGCCATCTGCTATCATTAAAATTTTGCTAATACTAAATTAAGGCCCTAAGTAGCTAAAGCCATTTCCTAAGTGTCTAGATGAACTGGGTTTCTTTGGTATGGTTATATGCTAGTTCAGAGTTACAATACCGTCCATATCTCACCAAGAAGTTAACAAAAAAATAATTTTGAGCTTTATACATTAACTTCTTCAGCATGAACATGAAGTCCTGTCTGTCCTAAGTATGTTCCTCCCATCCTTTACTCAAAACTACTTTTCATAGCTGAAGAAACCCCAAAAATAAAAATAACTCAAACCAATCTATTTTTTTAAGGCAAATAAACCATGAAAACACAAGAGCATGGTAAAAGGTAGAATATAGATACATTTACTTAACCCAAATCAAGTCTTGGAGGGGTTACAATCATAGCTAATGAGAAGACACAAGATGAATTTCTTTAGTTGCTCATGTACCATTGACAGGAGCCTAGATAAGAAAGAACAGGACTCATTCATCTTCCAGCATATATGTCACTCCACAGGTATTTCTGAAACCTTGTGGAAATATTTGCATAATTAGAATGTAAAGCCAATTCTTAACGAGGATCGAACAGTCACAGGGTACCCCCTTTTGACCTTCTTTGTCAAAGTAACTTTGTGGGTTTCTGAGTCACTGACAGTTCAGAGGCTGAGGAGGAGGAATGCTCACAGATCCATACTCCAACAGTGAAAACACACAGGGGGAGCAGGTGGCAGTTTTTGCACTTCACAGTGGATGACCACCTTCCACAGCATCCTTCTGAGACAAACTAAAGTGCAAAGCTGAGCTCATGGAGAGAGAGCACTTGGGTAGTTTGTGGAACAAGCAAGGAATATACACATTTGTATTTATAAATCTGGAAATTAAACCTGCAGCATGTCTTTATGAATAGGCAAATGGCCCAGCAAAACACTAACTTACAGTAAAACCTTGGAGTCCTGGTGGACAGTGGAAATGTAGATATCTTTGCAGCATACTACCATTGGCAAAAGGCTAATGTGAACTGCCCATATTCCAAGAAAGAGCTGTCACAGAGCTGTAGAGAAGTTAGATTTTCTTTTCTTACTGTCACACTACCTACAACTCTTTTACAATTTAAGACCCATGTTGATTAAATGATCAAGCAAGCGCCCTGCAGTCAAACCTGCCATACAGCACAATCTAGATATTCACAGAGCAGATAAAAACCTAAGGTGTTACTTAATAAGCTGTGTAAATCTCTGTAGGAGAGCTGTAAGAACAGCCAGAACAGATCAAAACAAACATCAGTTCAGACAAATATCACCTCTCCAAAAGTACCAGACATGGACATCTGGAAAAGAGGTTATGAGGACAGAAGAAATTTATACTTCTCTCTATAGTCTCCTGCCCCAAACCCATTTTCAGTTCCGGGATTTTTTAGTGCCTCATGTTTTTATGCATTTAACAATCAGACATGGATTTCTCTCTCATGAATATGTTCAATATCCTGTAGCAACAAAGTAGCAAAGAAATAATAAGATCTAAAAGCTGGAAATGCAAGTTCAGCATATTTAGGGTATGGATTTTGCAGTTGGAAAAACTAAAAATTGCAATGTTGTAATGAGATTTGTGGGCCACTAATGAATCCTAAATCAATTTGACAAATATCTGCAAAAACTTACTCTGCCTTAAAGGGCTGTTTAGGCAACCACCCTCTATGACCTCAGAAGTCCCCATGTAGGCTAAAGATGTTCTGCCTTGGTTCTATTTATTGATGTCACTCCAGTTCTACAGTTTCCACATGGTATCTAGCTACTGCTACAGTTTGTAAAAATGCCTTTCAGGAGTCAAACATTTCTGCAACAGTTGTTTATGGGTTTTGTTTGTTTATTTTCCCAGAGTTGCTGTTCATTGTTTAAGTCATTGCAAGAGGGAGGAATAATACCCATTGCCTGTTTCTAACACATTTTTTCTTTATCATGCCCAGAAGCTTTTGACACAGGATGTCTCATTCATATCCTATTTCTTCAGAGAAAAGTAAGGCATGAATATCCCAATTGCAACAATTGTGGGATTTCATAGATGGCCACATACCATTCAATATAATTTAGTGCTTATCTGCATATATGTTTATCTACTTATTTATTGCTATCAAGTACAGATTGCAAGTTGTAGGACACAATGATGTACCTTTTACACATCTCTGAAGAACCTTTTGAATCTTTTATAGAATAGGAAGTGATAAAATGGGACAACACGAGGTAAAAATAACTTTTAAAACCAGCATTGCAAACTAAAAATCAATACTCAGACATTTCCTAGTTGACTTTTGTTTCTTTCTCTATTTTCTTTTAAATAACACCATTAAAAGGAAGAATTACAATGGAAGATGCCCCCCATGGTTTTCTGTCAGATGCTATCTTATTTGTAAATACTTTTTGTGGTTTAATTATTCCCTTTGTTGTTATTATTTCCCTTGGTTAAAGAACAAGCCTCGAAATTGTTCTGTGATCTCTATATCTATGCAGATGAGATTTGAAAATTAAGGAAACTTGCATTAGCTACATAATTAAGTGCATAAAGAGGTCTGCTACACTCTTTTGCGTGTTTTTATTACTTCCAAACACATATAATATGAAACATTTGGGGGTTTTAGGATTTTCAGAAATATTTTTGGCAAAAGCCCTACTTACATCAAGTTGTGTAAGCAAGTGATAAATTGCTGCTTTAGTAGAAAAGCTTTTAGCTTTTCAGTCCCACTGCTCCTGTCCATTTGGCATTACACCTTCAGCCCTTTCACCTACTTTAATGAAATATACAGCTGTCTTTACTTATGGCTTGTTTTGTACAAGCATCCCTGGAGTGTGCTGTACAAAACTGAGGTCATGAGCAAGAAGATTGTAAAAGGAACAAATCAGAGTACACCTGGGACTGGGAATGTCATATTGCTTGTTTCTCACTCTTATGAAACCTTTCAGTCCCCACAGAGGTTATTAGGAGTCTTTGAACGCAGAGCTGCTATGGTACAGTTTGTCAAAGAGTTATTATGGCACTAATCCTGTAGACAGATAAGAGAAGAAGTAACAGGTCATTTGATTCTCATCTCAGTGTGTGCTGTCTATATGTGTCTGAAGGTTCAAGGATGAAAATTAGCCCATTAACACAGAGGACATCCTCCTCTTAGAGTGTGTTCACAGGGAATGTTGGACAGGGCATGTGCTTCCTCCAGACAGCCAAAAAATTGCTGGATGAAAAGGTGTCTTCCCCAAAATCTTTAGAGATGGGACTTGTAAGCACAGCTAAGAAGGATTTTACAAAAATGCCCTCAAATTGTCAGTGGAAACAAAGATGAAAACATAATTTATTTTTACGTGATTGCCCAATTTGATTAGAGGCTGCATAGGAAACAGCCTGGGTTCCTGCAAAGGAAACTGGTTTCAAGGCAAGTGACACTTCATGTGTCTGTCAATATCCAACACAGCCCCATCTTCATTTATTTACTTGTCCCACCATGAATTCTGCTCTGCTCATACCTTTGGGGCTCTATCACCAAAAAGATACAGAAATGCTGCACATTTTTATATCCCAGAGCTCAGAAGGGCCAGATTTTTGTTTGAACATAGCTCAGCCAGCCATCATGACAAGGAAGGTCCCCTGAGCTCAAGAACTTACAGGGGAGACAACAAAAGAGGAAAGCAGAATTTTTTTAGCACAGACATAAATGCCAGGAAGACCCTGTCCCTGTTTGATGTGCAGCTCACATAATCTTTCCACTCTCTTGCTGTGCCAAGTGTCTCACTGTTGAATTTTCAAACTCCAACAAAATGTTAAATGCCATACCCCAGAGAAATGCTTTCATCAGGGCTGCCATTTGAGGAGAAAAATACAGCTCTCCAAACACACATACAGAATCAGAGAATTCTAGAATTGTTTGGGTTGGAAGGGACCTTATAACGATTGCCTAGTTCCAAACCCCCAGGCTGCTCAAAGCCCCATCCAGCCTGGCTTTGAACACTGCCAGGGATGGGCCACACACAACTTCTCTGAGCAATCTGTGTCAGTGCCCCACCACCCTCACAGTGAAGAACTTCCTAATATCTTATCTAAACCTTCCCTGTTTCAGTTTAAAGCCATTACCCCTTGTATGATCACTCCATGCCCTTGTAAAAAATCCCTCTCCACCTTTCATTACCTATGGGTAATGAAAAGCTCCTATAAAGTCTCCCCAGAGCCTTCCCTTCTTCAGACTTACTACCCTGACTTCCCTGAAGGTTATGTGGAGTTTTATCAATTCAGTTTCCTTGCACAGGGCTACATGAAATTTGAAAGGCTCCAAAAGCTTTTAGAAATGTATAAAAATTAATTTGCAAATTCATGTGTGTTTATTATCTTGCCTAGAAACTGCCCCCTGGTTTGTACTACCATTGGGAAAGTACTAAAATTTAAAGTGTGTGTGGGGTCCTTTCAATCTTAAACACAACTCCAAATGCATGTAAAAAAGATGTGCATTTCTGAACAGATGAATGTAGACTGAGTTCCTCTCCCATTCCTTATCATGCTACTTTACACTCTCATCAGGCTTTTTTCAGGAAACCTGAAGTTTCCCTTAAGTTTTCCTTCTTACCAATGTCTTATATTGGCAACCGCTCTCAGATTACTCATCTATTTTCTTCAGTCATTATGGCACCAGCAGATCTCAAAATTCTCTTCTTGTGCCCAGGTATCTGTGGAGTTCAGGTTTCCCAAGCCATTTTAGCCTAGTTTTCTAAAAAAGGAAGATTGATGCAATTGAAACTTTCAGCTACTGCTCAATTCCCCAATTTTATCTCTAGAATTCTACAGCCAACTGCAATTAAATTTGAAATCTATATATATATATTTATGAAATAGATTTATCATACATTTTCTGAAAAGTTGCAGCTGGAGAGAAGGAACTGTCCCAGGTTATCATCTTCCCTCTTTCCCTGAAAATCTGTTGAGTGAACTCTGCCCATTTTCCATTGGGCTTTTCCTAGCCAGAGTCAAACCAGACAACCTGTGCCCACCAAGGGATGAGCCATGAAGGACATAACCTGATGGTCTGAGGGTGCTGAGCCCTGGGGAAAGCTGGCATGGGGAGAATCAGGGCCAAGGACAGAGGAGAGGGAGGTTGAAAGTAAAATGGGGGAAAGATACAATCTCTATTGTAGTGGACATGAAAGGATTGGAGATAGAGAAATTAACATGGAAATTGCCAATTTAATTAACTGAAAACCAGCTTTCATTAATTTCACTGTTCACAGAACAGTGTTTAACAAAGAAATTAGTATTCAGCAACTCAGTGATGTGGTCTGAGGAGAAATGGAAAGAAGTGAAATTTACTTAAAAAATTGAATTTTGCTAATGTAAAACTAACTTTAGCCTTATTGGTATCATTGGCATTTGCAGCCCCATTTATTAAGGAAACCATGTCCTCATGCAGAAACTGCAGGCAAAAGGTAGCTCTGCTGCCCAGCTGTAACCCCAGCAGTCAGCACTGCAGGTGTTTTGTAAAAATGAAAGTCTTGGAAGCGGGAACAAGAAACTAATCTGAAAAGTTTTTAAAAAAATGCAGAACTGGTTGTGATCCTGCTGCACTCCCACAGAACATCTTGAAATCACTTTGCAAAAACCTGCTGCTTCAGAGAGGTGTGAGAGGCATCACCACAAAGATGGAGAAGGAAAAGAATAGCCTGTAAGAGGAAAACAAACTTTCACCGCTGCCCTCCTTCCCCAAAGGCAGGGGAAGGGCATCCAGAAGGGCATCCATGTATTTTTCTCCCATTGCTTGGATGAGATAAGCACAGCCCCAATTAAGTAATTTTGTGCAGCAAGCACTTGTATTTGCCACTGTTCAGAGGGGTCATTAATCCCAGTAGTTTTGACTTTTTGATTTACGAGTAGATAATCTAATTTATAGAATTGACAGTAGTCTTTAGCAAGCTTGCTGTGCAGCTCCTGGCCTTTCACAAAAAGAAAGCACTTGTTTAGTTTGATTCTTTTTTTTTTTCTCCTAAAGATGTATATACACACATATATATAGCACATTTTACAGGTTTGGCATTATAGCATTTAATTAATAAAAATTCATCACCTCTACTGAAAACAGACATAATTTTACCTAAATACTGCAGAATTTCCCTACTGCTGGTGTGTGACATTTTTAGAGAGCAGCAGGTTGGATCTGAAAACACATAGCAGGGCTTGTGCTGTATCAAGTACAGAAAACAAACCAAAAGAAGCAGTTCAATTTCCAGTGCTGTCTGCAAACACTGCCCTGCCAAATTGCATGGAAATGGGCAGAAGGTTTGATATGCAACACCAGAAGGGAAATTCTCTGCAAAATTTAGAGATGACAGCAATATTTCTCCTTATTTTCTGCTCTTTAAAGAAAATATATTGTCCTCGCTTTCCTCCTCCCCACAAAAATACCCTTTCTTTTTCTCCTCTCCTGACACCCTTTAATTAATGCTGTTTTTTGGGTGACACAGTGCTCTGTGGGTGTGTGGCTGAGTGGATGCCCACCCCTGCTGAGGGATGAGGCTCCCTGTGGAGCACCAACAAAGGCCCCGGCACCCTCCCAGCTGGGCTGCTCTGAACAGCTCACCCTCCCTCTGTGAGAGATGTGCGAGTGCCTGCGTGTGCCAGATCAGGAGAGGGACATACTCGTGCCTGGATGTAAATACAGATGTAAATACAGCACATCTCCAGCAAAATTCAGAATGTTACAGGTATTGCTAACCCCAAGTGGGATGTTATCCTTGCCAGTAAGCTGGGATGCAAACATTGTCAATGTTTCTCCACCAAGGCCAACACTGCACCAAAACAAAATGAACAGAAGGTGCCAAACAGACGTGGGACCTGCTGCCCAGGACCCTGCCTGTCCTTAGGGCTGCCTGGGCATCCACAACCCACTGTGGGAGACCAGTAACTGTGGATGCAACAGCCTGCTCAGAAAGCAAGAAAATGGGCTTCCTTTTCTCACAGTGGACTTGTGAGACTTTTTAGGGAGTTGTAAAAAAACTATGGTACATGTTGGTATAAACAACCTGCAGGTGGTGTTTTCCTACTCTGTTTTCCTATTCTTCTCAAGGACTGTTTGTGAGAAAGATGTTTTTGTTAGTTAGCCAATCAAGTAGAATGTGTCAAATCTGTCTGTAAAAGAGAGGATTTTTCATATTAAACACTCCTCCTGCAAACCAGCCTTCAAGTGAATTTGTGCCATTTCTGGCTCAAGGGTGACAAGTAACTTTGGAGGAGGAGATGGACCAACAAGGTGTGGGCTGCTGGGAAGAGTCTTGAGCTTCAAAAACTAAATTTCAGCAGTGAAAGCATGAAATCCAAAAGGCACTGAAACACAAATGTGTCACTGATGCCAACAGAGACTTGATCAACAAACACCTAACTCACCTACACAAATTTATACGGGTTGGTACTCAAAGCTAATACCATGTAAAATTTCAGGTAGCAGCCACAACAGTAACTTGATCCTGATATTCCTGACACTACATCTGATACATTAACATGAAAAATACCATTCAAACAATGCTTTCTTCTCAATTTTCTTTCAGCTGAATTCTTATCATGTCAGATACACTCAAAAGGGTGCAGGTCACTGAAGCAGAGGTAAAACCCCGCTAATGCTGCTTGATGTGCAAGGGGACACCTGTTTACCTGGGGCACAATGGTGCAAAGCCTTCAGCATTCTAATACATATGAATAAAATTGTGAAGTAATCTACATTTTAATTGTGCAGTCTGTCACTTGCAGGAGTATTATCTGAAAAATAATCACAGAAAAAGATCTGAACTAGCACTGCTGTACTCAGTCAAATTACACAGGGAAAAATAATTCCCGAGGATATATTATATGGAGCAGAGCCCAAGTTCTTAGTTTTGCTCTTTTAAAAATAAGGAAGCACTTACTGACTTGCAAGAAGTTTTAGGGACTCTAATCTAAATCTTTTGACAAGTTTCAGATAGAAGAAATTGTGTTACCAGAGCAGAGCTGTCCCTGACACTCTGATGCCTGTGTGCTGGAAGAGCTGCATGGTACAGGTTGTGCTCACTGAGTTGTACAGGCCATATTCCCATTGCACCCTGTGCTGTATCCTGGTGTGTGTTCAGTCTGTAACATCCTGCGGGTAGCTGTTCCAACATTGAAACCTTGAGTTAAACTCATGATATCTGATAATTACTACACCAAATGTGAAGGAATCTGGATGACTTTCCACTCTGAAACAGAGTTAAACAGAGCTCCATGCCATTTTCAGTAACCCAGCAAAATGGTAGATAAAGATTTTGCATGATGCCTCTAGAGAAAGCACAAGCACAGAGAATTTAGGATGTATGTGGCAACTGAAGGGCTAATCTCTGCTGAAGACCCTGATCTGAGGTTTAGAGGGCAGAAATTCAGCTCCCAACTCTGTCACACCCTGCAAGAGTGATTTTCAGCTAAAATCAGAGCCAGTAAAAATCCCAGATGCTTTGAAGTGAGAGCTTGCTTCCAAAGCCAGTGCTGGCTGTCAGCACTTGGGAGGGATCTCCCAGCAGTGTGGGGGCTGACCAACATGCTGACAGGAGGCTGAGGGTCAGGCTCCTGCCCCCCGTGCCCCACGTTCAGGCTCCCTGCTGGAGAGCAAGTGCCACTGTCCCCCACAGCCCCAGAGCAGCTGTGCCCCTGTCAGAGAGTGAATAAACCTGCTCCAGCAGTGCCAGGGCTCCTCACCAGCACCTGCAGCATGAGAATGCCATGGCTGGAGAGATGAAACAGGAGGTTTGTGCTGTGTTTCCTCCTCACTGGAAAGGAGAGCAAAACCATGTCTTACACCTCCTCACATCCTGCCTGGCCTGAATGGCATGCTCTTCCACTTCCTTTGATGTCAGAGGGAAAGACATGAGATTTGACTTTATGGTCCAAGTCCTTGGGCATCTCCTGGGGCTGGGGAGTCCTGGATGTCTGACCTGGTGTCCACAGGACCTAGTAGAAGAGCCACTGAACAAATATGGATAAAGCTTGGAGCACAGGACCAATTCCCAGGCTCCCCTTACTGCTTCCCACCACACAGCAAAGAGCCTTTAGCAGGATACAGAGTCTGGCTCCCTCTTGTGCTCTCTCCTTTTAACTAATTCATTTAGGAAATACAATGCAGTGGAATATTTTTAATATGTGGCTTAGAGGTACTAATAACCTTGGGCTGAGACCCTCATTCATGCTGCCATGATCTTGAAACCTCATTCAGGTAAGGAGTTAAATTTCTCAATTTGGGCAAGCATGCTTTTGGACAGGAAAAAAACCCTAAACAAAGGTGGAATAGGATTGCCAAAACAGTTTTCACAGCTTGAGACATGACAGCGTGAGATGCATGTGCACAGCTGGGTAGGGAAAGGACTCCTCTCTAGAGATGCCTATTTCAGCCCTCTGCCAGGTATAGGTTAGGAATTTCCAAGGGAAGAAGCACAAGCAGTAAGACATGACATTTCTAGAGTTTTACAGAAGGTGTCATTGTTGTGCTGTTCCATTTAACAAATTTCTCTCTAGTGTCCAGGGTGCTGCAAGTCACTGCAGAACATTAATTCTTTCTCATTTTCTTTCATCTTCAGTCTATCCCATATTAAGCACAAGGTTAAATATTTCCTGAAAGAGAATTTAACTATACATATAGGCAAATATCACAGACTAGTCCTCCACTTCATTTCCTTTCAAGGAGGATTAATCAAGTATGTGTGTGTGTAATCTCACAGAATCTAACATTAAATCACTGGTAGTAAAGGAAAATCTCTGTTTTAACCGAGTGTCAATAAAAAGCAGGTTGGAGAGGGTGTGACAGTGGTTATAGAATGTTACCTGCACTCTTTTGCCATGTCCAACATTCCTGTGCTTGGTAATGTTTGACACAACACTGGGAATACAGAAGCTCCCAGGACCAAACGTGGTCCCAGCCATGAGGAACCTGCTGGTTACACCTCTTCAGCAGTGTCACACAGGTTATCACAAATACCCCAAGGACTGTGCCTTTCTGAAGGCTGCCTGACATCTTACCCAGAGAATTGAAGCAGAGGAAGTCACTGACGGATAAAAATAAAGAAAGCCTAAAATAGCTTCTGCTGTGGGTGCTGAGGAATGACCCAGAATGCCAAATGCCCATGCCTTACTGTGATTTTACACACTTGCAGCTTAACCATCATAACCTGCATCATCCCTGCTACGAGCACTGCTGTGGCTGTGTCTGGTACTTTTGCTCCAGCACTTTTGCTTCAATTGACCTGCTATGATGATGCCATTTTCCCAAATCAAGTCCTGCCATAGACAGTTACCTCAGCCACAAAGGATTTTTCACTCCACACAGGCTTTCAGCAAAACAAATGTGAAGCCATGCCACAGAAGCAAGAGCAGAGCAATGTCAAGACCACCTTTACTGGAGAGAAATGGGTCACTCAAGACTCTGCTACTGAGTGAAGAAAAGTCTCATTGAGTTCCCTGCCAGAACTAAAATTAGTCTTTCCTGGTCTGCAGTCAGATTTTTGAAATAGTGAATACTGATGCATGTGGTTTTCAAATGCAGGATTTACCTGACATCTCACACAGATTTGGCATAAGAGCCAAAAACTTATGACAGAGTATCTTTATAATACTGTAAGGCTCCCTCCCATGTGAGAGGGACTGAACAGATATCATCAACGTTTGGAATAGATATCATCAACATTTGGAACAGACATCATCAATGTCTGGAACTGCTCTTGCCCAGGTCAGAGCAGTTAAAATGCATTGCCAGCTCTAGTGGGATTTAAACATAGGTAGTCCTCTCTCAAGCAAAGGAGCCCCTAGATGGCATTGTGAGACTCCTCTTTCACTCACCAGCGCTGAGCCGAGATGGGATATTCCCTGCCTTTTTGCTCCTTTTTATTAAAAAAAATCCCCTAACCACCCCAAAATAAAAACACCCAACCAAAGAGAATAAAATAATAAGCAACAACAAACAAATTAAAACCCTAAAACAATGACTACAGAAGCTTCAGTTTATATTTCTTAAGATCACTTGCATGTTATATATTTGAAATCAAGACAGGAAACTTGATCTTTGCTCCATAGAAACACCTCTTTGTAGATTAAAAGACAAGCCAATATGTCTTTGTTATAAAGTACACTTGTACTATTATCGGCTTTGTGCAACTGCAGTTCTGCCTCAGGTTGGTGCCATTATGACATATTCAAATTGTCTTGCTTGGCCAAAAAACATTTAGGACCACCACAGCTCCTTTTTCCTAAAGCACTTTGCTTACACTCCTTGAGTGAGCTTTAGAAAAGATCCTGTAAGGTAGTCAAACATTAGTCTTTCTACCATAAAATATTTAGGATAGAAATAGGACAGATATTCAGTTTATGTTGCCCTGAACTGCTCTCTTCTCCATATTGTGGCTGAGGATTTAAAAAACAGGGGAAAAGAAAGCAAAAATTACTCCTGCTTCAAATTAAATATATTTTTAAAATATTGCTGTTTTACTGGTAGTGATCAGTAAGGAATGGTGTAGCAGGAACATTTGGATATTATTGTCATGTACAGAGCTCACAAATGGTCGCTCTCCTGTCTGAGACACTTCACCCTCTTTGCAGGGTGTTCACAAGGGCAGGAATAGGGAAAAAAAGCCAGAGGAAAGGACAATGATGGGAACCAAAAGAACATCAGAAGACTTGCCCAGAGTGGTAAAAGCAGGAACTAGATTTTGGCCCTGGGTCAGTGTCTTCCTAGACACTAAACCTCCAGGGCTGAAAAGCAAGGTTAAGCAATGCTGCCTTGCTCAAACGTGCCCACACATTGATTCCTATGACCAGCAAAATTCCCACTGGGCAAGAACTGACAGGAATCAGGGAAGAGTTAACTTCTTGCTGGCCACAGAGCACCACAGGGATGAAAAGCAGTGCTGCAGCTTCCTGTTTTACCTCCCCTCATCTATTCCAGCTGCCTTTTGAGTTCCCTCACAGACATATATTTATTTCCGAACTCTGACTCTTCCAGGTTTGGTCAAATATGTCTCAAGTACCTAGAAATCTATAAGGGATAAGAAAGGGCAAAAAAAAGAGAAAAAAATATCAGTAATTTTTCTTTAGAAACTAGGTTAAAACCTAGTTTTTTCCCCTCAATTGTAAGTTCCTTCTCTTACAAGTACTCTCTATGACTCCAGGAGTGACTGCTGGTATAAAGGAGAACACAGCTCAAAAGAAAAATTTAGTGGCATAGTTCCCTAATCTGACAATCAACTGATGGCTCAGCCCTGTGCACAAGACAATATTCTAGGTCAAGTTACCGGTTTTTTGGCCATAGTATTGATTTGTTGGCATTCAGCCTGAGATTCTACAAACTAAGAATAAAAAGTAGCCACCCTTCTTTCAATCAAGTGGTTAATAGAAAAAACTAAACCAAACAAGCTAAATGCTACTAGACCCCAAACTATTAAGAGCTGGTTGGTATTTTGGCAAAATAAGAGACCCAGGGAATAAACCACTGTCAATGGCAAGCCATTGAGGAGGATGCAAAGGATCAGACTGGAAATGTGCCTACCTGTGGCCAGTGAGGAGGCCCCACAGTGGGAACAGCCCCAGGAAGAGGAGGATCTGTGGCTACCCAAGCAGGTTGCTCCAAGGAGCCTAGGAAAGGTGCAGCACCTTTCCTCAGCTTCCAAAATGCCTCCTCCATGCTTGCAGCTATGGAGTGCATCCTCTATCTCCATGCAAGTCACCTTCCCTACCCATAAAACCACCTCATTTCCCCAGAGCAGGCTCATCCAGCCAGTCAGCCAGCACAGGGGGCAGACAAGGCAGAGGAGAAGCAGCTGCAGAAAGTTCACCATCTGGGATGGGCTCCCTGCTAAAGAAGAGGGGGGTTTTCCAAGTCACACTGATTTCCTCAAAACAAAGCCGTAAATGCCTCGAAGTCCACAGAATAGAGAGCGTAAACAACACCAAGCAGAAAACTGAGCATTTCTCTGGAGACAGAGAGGCTGGGGCAGCCATCCAGGAGGAGCCGGTGCCCTGCTGCCCTTCAGCTTCCAGCTGTCTCCATCAGGCCCTTGCCTCTTTTACCTTCACTGGCTCTGGTTTAGGGAGCAGCTGCAGGGGAAGCGCCAATGGTTTGGAAGTGCCCTAGGATGGATAAGGCTCCATCTGGGTGGTGCTCTAGTGCCATTTGACCTTGGCCACGGCTCTCTGCCTCTCTGAGGTTTCTTCTCCTTAAAACAGCAACTCCTCTCTGTCTCCTGGTGCCTTAAACTGCTGAGCATTTTCTGTTTGCCTTCAAAGCCCTCTGAGTGGCCCTCAATGAATAAGCCCCATTGAAAGTCCTGCTTGCTGCTGTCCAGGAGCACTCTTCTCCCCAAGTCCACAAAAGAGCAAGTGTCAGCAGTCCTGTGATGGACCCCAGGCTGTCACTGTGACCACAGCTGCAGTATCAAGCAAGTCTGGGGAAACCCCCAGTGAGCTGCATCAATGGTAGGGTAAAGCACAAATACCCATGCTGTCTGTGAAGCTGAAATATGAGGTTTACTATGCAGAGGAGGCTTGCCTTGTGTATGACAACAAAATGCTCCTGTCTGCAGCTGTGCTCCTTGGGGGTACCACTGAGACAGAGAACAGAGCCACACTCTACCCCCAGCCTGCCAGGAGCACTTGCACAACAGCACCTTCAGAAAAAAACTCACTCCTTGAGCTTGCAAAATCCATCCTTTGGCTAAACAGTGGATTCAGCCTCACGCCATTAACCCAGCAGGATTTGCTTGCTTTTGTCAAACACGCTCAGACAACTTTGCAGCATGTTTGGAGAAGCTGCCCCAGACCAAATGCTCTTGTGATAGATGAGTAATGTGTTGATTGACTCTCACAATTAACAGACAAATGTCATGTATATAGGTTAAGATAAGTTTTATAGATTTATAGTTGTGTTTTACCCCCTCACGTGGTTATCTAGGGACAGCTGGGGTTGGGATATCTGGGAGAGTCAGCTTGTCACTATGGTGACATCTGACCTCCAATCAGGATTTGAGGAAGAGATCTCCATCACTGGACAGTGAAGATGGGGTTGATGGACAGAACTTTGTGAGGGGTTAAAGGGTTAAAAAGGGAAAGCCTCTGTTGTGAGGGGGCTGAGCACATGGCAGGGAAAATCTTTTGCTCTCTGCGCCTGTAACCTTTTTTTTTTAATTCAGTCTTCTGTTGTATTTTTGATAAGGTTTAATAAACCCTCCTAAACTATGAAAAGTGAGTAGCTACTTCTCACACTCTCACTACAGCCAACAGCTTTGGATGAGATGCTGACTCCAGGGACTACTGACAGATGAGAAGGCAGCAGTCTTTATTGCAATTAGCATCTCTCCTAAGTGAATGTGCACTCTCATCATAAAGCCTGAAAGTTAAACCCAGGGAAGAACATGCACAAAAAAAGCTGAACAGATAATTCCATCAGTCCACTTAAATGGGAATCTGAGTCAAAAAATCTAATAAAATGGGGTCAGTGGAACACAGAGATGACAGAGGAGCCTCTCACTTTGCATTATGTCCTGCAGTCCCTCAAGGTCATGCCAGCAGTTTTGATGCAATAAACTGACTCTGGGCACAGGATTTCACCACTAGATGTCAATGGTATTCTGAGTTTTTGAAAGGGAAGATACTGTTCAAAGCAGGTTAACTGCAGGAAAAGTTTGTTCTGGCTGACACCAGCCAACCACAAGTCAACCAAACTCTTTGCTTGGTCGGGATGTTGATGTACTCCTTACAGAGATGCCCCTGATAAGAACCCTGTCTGCCTTACAGTAACATGTGGCTCCAGAAGTTTCTTGTCTGGTTATTTCTGGGAAATTATACCAACCTTCACCATACTACTATCTCTCAATGTCCTCTGAAAACCTTAACATTTAGCTGAAGTCTTTCCTCGTTTGCATGTGTAAAAAGCTGGACCAGGTTCCCTGGAGTCATATAAATTGTTCTGAGCAATCAATCAATTTGCAAAATGCACAGAATTAAATTTGGTTGACTAAACTACTTTATACTCTTCAGCAGAAGTTCCAATTTAAAAGCAAAGTGAATTACATCACTTAAAATTAGGCAAACCTCATCAACTAAGCAGCAAACAAGGGTCTAAATGAATTTTCAGACGTGTGAGTTTTCTTCAGATTTGCATGTTATTTTCCCTTAACAGTACTCCCCTGTTCTACCTCTGCTGTGCTGGACTTGTTCAGTTCCTTCTACACCCTGTCTTATGCCCTTGTGCTAGTTTCTACTAGCACATCATCACTTATTTGTGTTAAAAAGTGACCTCCAACCAACAATGTGCCCTGAAGCTGGAGCATGTAGCTGTAGCCTTGAGCCAAATTCAGTGCTGGCAGCTGGTGTCAGCCACAACAATTTTCATCACTGTGAGTGTGACAGGGCACCCAACACCCAGCAGCTCTGCCTGGTCCTCTTCTGGCACTGCACCGTGATGAGAGTGATTGGCCTTGTATGAAGCCCAGCATCAGCAGCAGATAAAGCAGTTCAGGGTTATTTGCTACATTAAAGTATTTCAGATTGGATTGAGAGACCGTGTTCTGTTTTGCAATGTAACCAGAGACTCAGTCTGACAGCAGACATTGGGGTATCCTGGGTTTTTAAAACCCAGTGGAAATAATAATAGAAGTTCAACTTGATTTCATGCAGTCTTTCTGAATGAGAGGGAGACAGACTTATGACAGCAGCTGTTTTGATTAAAGTTTTTCCAAGCTGCTTGACATAACTTGAAGACTTCAAACTTTTGAAGGCTTTATGGCCTAAGAATTGTCACCTGGAGCTGCTGAGCTGGCTTTCTCAGCAGACACTGGAGTGTTCCACAGTCACCCCCACCAACAGCCACCCTTGATGGGGGCAAGCCCAGTGACCTCAGTAACAGCTTCATTGCTCATGAAGCAACAAAACCTCTGACTAGCATTCCAGAGAGCTCTCACAAACATTTGTCAGGAGCCTCCATAACTTACCAAGGAGATGCTTGATCTGGGGCTTGATGCTTACATTCCTTTTTCATTTCTAGATCTGGAACATCCCTGTTTACATTTGCTAGTAAATTCCCTTCCAGCAATCCCCAGCTCTTTGCTTTCAAGCCATCTGTCACGGCTGGCAGTACCTCTCTCAAGGGACACTTCACCACTTAGGTTAAACAGACAAGTTCTGCCAGTGCCATTTTTCCCTGCTAAGTAGCACTCTCATCTCACTCATTTCCTACAAAGGCAGCCCCACACTCAGCTGGGACAGTGGCAAGACTTTCCTTTTTTTCTCTTTATAACCTTATCTCAAGCACTAGCAGTCACTCTTTCTCTGCTGCAGACAGAAAAGGACTTGAATTCGTGTTAGCAACAGCAGGAGAGCAGAACAAAATACTGCAAGTTTTAGAAGCCCTGACAATTTTCTGCAAGAAAATGTATTTGAAAGGCCAAGAAATTTATAGCCCATCTCCTTGCACAAACCATTTTTAAGACCTATCTACTCAAGGCAGGCTGCCCAGCCCAGTTTCTGTCCTTAAGTGTGGTTTATCTAATTCTGCTTAAAGGCATCTTCATGTCTTGCTCATGCGTTTCTATAAACTTATACAACTGAATCACATTTTCAGGGTAAAGTTTGGTTTTCCAATCAAATTTTATTCTCAACTATGTTGATTCACTATTCCTTAGCACTCCCAGGTCTACTCTGACTCCTTACCACAGAGATGAAAGGTGAAACCTTAGCCATAGGAGCTACTGGTACTAGGACGGTAAAAAGCACTAAAGGCAGCCCACAAAACACCTTTTATTAGGAATCAGCTCTGCTTACAAGCAAACCCAGCACTATCCACCTCTCCCTGCAAAGTAACAACTTCACCAGCCAAAAATCCCAGAACAATCAATCAGACCCATACAGAGAATAAAAAAGGAAGAGCTTCCTTCTCATCTGCTGCATTTGGGTGACTTCGCAAATGGCTCTTCTCTTTCCTAACCCTAAAATGAGTTTTTCCCTTGGTTTTGGCTGCCTGGTTTCTCTAGAATGGTTATGTTTTTCTTAATGGGGAGGATTGCCTCTACACTGAGATTTCCCCCGGAGAAATCGAACCCGGAAAAGGTCAGCAGCACTGTTCAGGGCTTTCCAGATCACGCTGATAGGAAAGGTAATGTCTTTACAAACAATTTGAGGGGTGAAGGTGTGGATGTTAATGACTTTGAAAAGGGTCTTAATGTCGCTACTAACTTTGGGCAGTAGGTTTGTTGCACAGCCCAGACAGCTTGGCTCCTGAAACAATCAAGGGTCTGCACAAGGCTGAGTTTCTGAGCTTAGGGGTAAAATAATAGATTCAAGGGAGGATACATGGTAGGAGGTTCGAGAAGGCTGTACCTTCCTGGTACCTCAGCCAGTGGGGAAAGGAGCAGGGCAATGTGCGGTCAGGAGTTTGGGATAAAAGGAGACTGTGCCCTCCAAAACCCCGAGAGAGAAAACGTCGTGGGTGTGTGCCTCACTGGACTCTCTCCCTTTATTTGAATAAAGTGGCAGGACTCCTCCTTTTTGGACATAAATCTCTGGCATTTGTGGATTTTCCTGCCAATGCCACTTTCTCTCCCTGGCATGGGAAACAGATGAAAAAGCCATGCTGAAGTCCAGAAAGTTCCCTGAATGCATGGATTTGCATCTCTGCAAGTAAGTGGTAGTACAAACCTCCTGGGGAGACCACCAGCTGCAGCTGCTTACCACTACAATGGGTAGTGAAAATTAAAATTATGCAGACTGTAGCACTGTCATACTTTAAAAGGTTCTGTGGCAGATGCTGCTCAAGGGTGTTAACAGGGGTCTTATGAAATCCCAGAATATTCTGAGTTAGAAGGGACCCAGAAGGATGATCAAAATTTAACTCTTAGATGATTAGCCCCTACTGGGCTCAAACCCACAGCCTGAGCATTGTTAGCACCATGCTCTAACCAACTGAGTCAATCTCAGGGCCATCAACAGGCCTTCCTCCAGACAAGAGGGAATGCAGGAGAACATATCTCTTTCAACAGTTGTTTGTTGGGCCCATCTTTGCAGGCCTCAGTCCTCCAGACTTTAACGACACTGCTCAATTCTTTGAACTCTGATACCACCGCAAGTACTTCCCAGTATTACTGTACCCATGAGTGTAAGGTGCCCTCCCACAAGTCTCCAGTGTGAAATGGTGGGCATTGTAGGGGTGGAAGACTTACCTTCTCTGGGTTTTGCTGTTACATCTCAGTTGCCATCCCATAGCAGCAGACAGCAGGACTCCAGGGCAGAGGCTCTGCGTGGCATGAAAGTCTGCTGGGACGTGAAACACTGCAAATATTTGGGGGGGTTGGTTTTGGGAACATTGTTTTTCTTCCTGAGAAGAGGAAATCATCCCTACCCGGAGTAGAGCAACAGTCCCCATGCAGATCAGTGCTGCTCTGCACGAAGGGCTGTGCTGGCCCCCAGCAAACTGCCCCCAGCTGCTGCCTCTGGGCTCACACAGCTCCTCTAGGAATGGCTCTTCACAGACCCCTCTGATTACTTCAGTTAAAATTCACAGAGCCCCTTAACCACCTCAAATTGCAGGCCTTCACCAGTCAAGCTCTTTTTGTTGGAGAGAGATAGAAGAGCCCTTATTTGAACAGTTTAGCAAGATGGTCTCAAGAGACATATCTGCAGCAACCTCTTCTCGTGACTCTCCTAGCACAACTGGAGCTGTGAGGTAGCTGTCCTCAGCTCCACACCCTGCCATTTGCAAATCATCTAAAAGATATCATCACTCTTCTTGTGAAAGTCTCCCAGCAAGGGCAGTGGAGGGAAGGAGAGCCCTTCCTGCAAAGTTAGCTGCTGGCATGCAGCCATGTGTGGCTTAATTACTCCAACAGGTCTGCAAGTTCTCTCCCAGTCTTCTGGGCTACACCACGGAGAGCAGTGATACCAATGGAGGGACAGTGATAAACCACTGAGACCATAAATTCTTCAGATTGTGCAATTGGATCAGGAAAAGTATGTCTGTCTGTAATGTATCTTTAAACATCATTATGGATTAGTGTCAACAATTCAGGCTTATTTTAAATATTAAGGTTAGAATTCACCCTATTTGTATATTAACAGTGGTACAAACTCTTTCAAGGTCAGGCTTAAGACTGCTTAAGATGCAGACACTCAGAGTCTTAAGCAGTAAGTATTAATTAATTAAGTACTGCCTATTTGTAAAGCACTCTGAACAGCCATCATGTTGTAAGTACCAAGTATTATTTCTGTCTGAAATATCCAGGTTTGGCTTGCTGGTTCCTGGGGTTTGCAAGTGGAAAGGAAAGAAGGACAGGGCAAGCCTCAGCTGCTTTACAGTGCCCTTGCAGCCCATGCTGAGCTCTGCCTTCCTGCTGCAGAGCAGCCCAGAGGAAGGAGGGGAAACAGCAGCATCAGGGATGACTGATGACAGGGGAAAGCATTTGCTGTCCTCAGTAAGAAGATCAAGTGCCAATAAGCAGACTCCAGAGGATATGAAGATGGATTTACTCCTCCCCTCTCCCACAGGGACTTCTCATGGTGGCTCGAGGCCCCTCTTTGGCTGAGCTGTGATGACAGGGCACAGCTGAGGCCCCATTAACATCATTCCTGCTTTTGAAACATTGGTACCAGCAAGTCCCACTGACCAGAGACAGACGAGCAGCTCTGAAAGGGGTCAGGCTCCTGAGCCTCTGTGTGAGCCTGCATCCATCTCACAAATGCAGTGAGGGTCTGTGGAACTGGAGGACTGGAAGTAAAATATTCCACATTGGAACAATAAGTATGTGTGGTAGGCATAAAGGCACAGAGCTCAGACTTCATTAAGGTAGTTTTTATATTTTGAAAAGCAATATTAAAAAACACTGGAAAATGCAAGATAAACATAACAGTTGCTTCTACAAGTTTTAACCTTGTATTGCTTGGCCATTTTAACATATAAATTATTGCTTACTAGCGCTCATAAATACACGACACAATAATATGTACAGAGGCAAACAAGCATGAAATATGCAAAGGAAAACATTGGCAACATTGATTCTGGTAAATCAGATTATTTCATACATACCAGGTCTCATGATGGTGGATAACTACTAGCTGTAGTCCCTGAGAAGTTAGGTAAATACCTTGATTTGGGGGTTTCTGTTTTATTACTTTTAATGCAAGCTGACACCGTTATGGCACTCAAGAGGGAACAGGCAGGTGTTCTTACCTCAGCTCATTGACTTCATCCCAGTCTTTAACAGCATATAAGATGACAATAAATAGGCTATTCAAATAAATATTACTCTGCTAAAATGTTTAGTATTTACATTTTTCTTTGTAATTTTTACAGCAGAACAGGTCTTATTTCTGATAACACCCTTTCTTTTGCCACTGCTATGCAAATGAAATTTATTGCTATTCAAGATGATGTTGGAACCAAAAAGCTGTGTTAGAGAAACATCTAAATTTGTTGCCACAAAAACCCACTTCAAAGAGGTACAAAGTGACACAGCTCTTTCCTTTGTTCTATCTAATTACTCCTCTTAGGTACTAAAAAAAAAGTGTGCAGAGTATTTAACCCCAGATGTGATTGTGATAAATGGAATTTACAAGATTTATAGATTTTATACCACATAACCTAATTGTTCTACTGTAGGATGTAAAAAAATCACACAATATCACCAGTGCTGGACCCTGGGAGAGGCTGTATAGTGCTGCCCTTCCCTAATACAGGGTTTACTTCTAGTTCTCCTCTTAACTTCCACATCTTCAAACTGCTTGCCAGTCTGCAGCAAAGCTCTGCAATACTTCACGAAGACATAGAAGGGCCTTTTTTAAATTAGACATATTAGCTACAGGTTTGGGCTATTTACTTTTCCTTTATAGTAACAGTCCTAAGACCCAATTCTCAACACTTAATTGATGCAGCCATGTTGGATCCTCACACCTGAAACTTAAATCTGAGTTATACAGGCCACTACAAAAGTAGTTTGCAAAGCTGTGACAAGTTGTCTAATTAGCCACAGAAGAGATAACAAGGTAAATGCTGGCTGTGTGCCTTCAGACTGATTTTATGCCAGCTGCAAGTGATAGACAACACCTGATTTAGTGTGAAATTACAGATGTGCAGAAAGCCAACACCTCAGCTGGCTCAAAGCCTATTGGGATGAGTTAACCCATCCCTTTACTTCATTTTGAGTTGGCAGAGTGAGGAGAGTTCCAGGTAAGTCTATCAGGCTTTCCAATCAAACCCTCAGCACAGAGTCATCTTTCTTTTTTTTTTTAATTTTTTTTTCTTTCCTTCTTTAGTTTTCTTGTCTTTTATTCTTCTCCAACTCAGCTGCTGCTTCATCCACAGTAGCCACCAAAAGTATCACAGAGCCAAATGCAGTGAACTGAGAAACAGCCCCACCTTCTCACCCTGAATACCTCTGAATGCTCCCTCTCCCGCAGATTTCCAGAACAACTTTGTGGACTAGAGTGTTACACCTCACAAGCTGAAGCATGCAGGCTGGTCTACATACAGGTTCCTAAAAATAATGCCACAGTAAAAAAAAATTCACAAGAGGGAGCTCAAAACCCAGGAAAGCATCCAGGTAATGCAGCTATGTTGGGAATTCTAAGTGCTGTAGCCCTAGGAAGAACTGCAGAAACACAAGCAGCAAATTGTCTCTGGTTTTTGTTCTTACACTGCAAAAAGGAGCCCACCACAGCTAGTATCTTCATTTGAACAGTTTTGGTCTGTTTGCACAAAAAAGTTATTTACAATATGTGCAGTCACATCTACAGAAGAACATAGGAAATTTTTACTCCATGGCCAGCAAGAGTTTATTTTTTTTTCTTTTTACTGGGTAAAAAGAAATTTCTTTTTTCTTAAAAAAAAATCATATAGTATTTGATAATAACAAAGTACAAGCAAATACATTTCTGAAACATCTGTTTCCTTTACAATAGATCTATACAATATTTCACAGATGGGAAAACTGAATGCATTCTACAGATTCCCCCACAGACTACTTGTTAAAGCTGCTTTTTTTTTAAATCCCTTTAAACCAGAGATAACACAATTATGAAGAGCATGCTACTTCAGTATTCCCACATTTTAGTAAAGGAGCATTTTCTTGGAAGTCTTCCTCGAGTGGAAAACATACAACAGAGATGGGCAAGCAATGCAATGTATCCTCCCTGCTCTGTAAAGAGACCTTCACTGTCACTGTGAGTCAGTGCACAAAGGCATGCCAAGGAGCACCCTCTGCACATTCCTGTGGCACTCACTGGATCATCTCAGGGCTGCTCCTTAGCACTGGAAACCAGGTGATGGTGGTGCTTGAGATGTAGGTCAGCTGTAGACTTTACTTTAGAAATGCTGCCTCAGCACAGGCCCAGATGCAGTACTTTTAACTACATGAGAATTGTCATGGGGAGGGCTGTGAAAGGGACAAAAGCAGCAAAGGCACTCTGATGCTGAGAGCCTGGTGTGTCTGCAGGTAATTACACTGGTACCCTGTAAGGGGCACCTTTCTGATCTTTACAAACTAAAAGCATGTGCAAGTTAGATGAAATTTTACTTCCTGAAATGGTATTTCCAATGGGGGGAATTAGAAATGTAGATGGATTGAGGCATTTGCCTGTGAATAGATACAAAAAAAAGCCGTAATCCAAGCAGAAAGCAAAGTTCCTGCTATAATAATTTATAACACATTAACTGCAGGAGCCAGTGCTAAATCTGAGATAACTGAAAACGAAGAAAATAATATGTTTTCAGTATACAAACAATTGTGTCCATAAATTGCAACAGAAGTGGATTGGCTCCTACAGTGCGTTTCATAAAGCATATTTTTACAGGAGCCATAACAGAGTGATCTGTTTACTGCTGACCTCCACATCACAGCACATTCTTGAGTTTCATCTGGTTGCACTGCCTTGTTATATTCCTGCTCCAGGTTGCTCACACATCTCAAACACTATGCTCCAGCGGACTCATGGGAGCTGCACAGATTGCACATTATTTTTGGCAACAATACTTTGGCAGCCTTGAATTAGTGAGGTACATACTGTGGTGAACTGGGAATCAACCCCCTTGCGGCATGTTGCTCACTGAAATGTTTTGCTGCTGTGACACGATGATTCCTTTCTTTCTAATACTGGCAGAATCTGCATTGAAAGCTACACAGGACCAAACAATATTTTCACAGAAACCAAGCTCCTGAGCTCCAAGGACACTGCTCTGCTGCCTCAGGTCCCAGGGAGCAGCGAGAATGGCACCAAGCTTGCCCTGCAATCCTGCGAGCAGCTCCTTTGCTGGCTCTTGCCTGATTTTCCTGCGCATGTTGTGTGAGCTACTGATAAAACTCAGTAAACCGTTCTCCTATAGGGAAGCAACATGCTTGGCATAAACATTCACTTAATTCAAAGTGCTGCAGTTACAAGGTTACATGAAGCTGTGCACGCTCACGCTCGTGGCTCTATCCTGTGAGAGAGCTCAAACAGAGCCTGCTGGTTGTCGATGACATGCAGGTGGTGGACGTATGGCTTCAGCTCGTGGTGCTCTTTCGAAGGAACTTCATTGCCTGCAAGACAGGAGAAAGGGCATGGATCAGAAAGCTGTGCCTTGCCTGCTGCTCCTCTGTCCTCTGTCACAAAGTCACTGCTGTGCCACTTGCCGGGTGCTAGACAGCCACAGGAAAGACAGCCAGTAACCCAAAGGACTTGCTGCTCAAGTGCAATGAATGAGGTAACAGCTAGATAGAGAATAGGAGAGAAGAAAAAAAAAATAGGCAATTCTGGGCAGCCAGCATGCATAAAGGAGGGGGACATGAGGATGGCAAGAAGCTGACTCTTCCCAAGAGGAAGATTTAGTTCTGCTGGCAGTACAGGCAGTCCATCCCCTGTAAGGGTGCTTCAAGGTTTCCTTTGTGCTGCTCTGGCAGCACAATGGGACCTTGAGCAGGGGTGGGCAACCCAGCCTGCAACTCTTTAAAATTTTTAACCCAGTCCACAAGACAGCAGGCCCTGGATCATTTTCTTCAGAGCCAGTGAAAGGTGACAGCACAGCAGATGGATATGAAACCTCTTCAAAGCTGCTCTGACAGACCCCTGTGTTTTGATCTGTTAGGCTTTTGATTTCTGATCTTGTAACAGAGACAAAAGTCCTGCTGCCATTTCATGGGAGTTTATGCAGCAAGAGGAATTAGCTGTGTAACAGACAATCTGAAGGGTGGCCTGAATAGCAGTTGTTCTCTGGTACAAGCTTTATCCTCAAAATGGGCTTGTGGGACCTCCCTGCCTGCGAAACCATCCAGCATGGCTGGTACCAGCAGAGACAGATAAAATAAAGCCAAGCCCAAGATCCTTCAAGACAGGCAGAGAAAGCAACATTGATGACTTCTGGCAGACGAGCAAAGTTGGAAAGCTCCATTCATGTCCATGTCCTCAATATTACCTTAAACTGAAAAAAAAAAAACCCTTCAAAACTCCCTGAACCAATCAACTTAACTCATACACTTCTTCCCTCTCCTTTGTTTCATTATCATCCTTTTCTCCACACTCTCCAGCTGTATGAGCAAGTTTCCAGGAATCACCAACCCCTTGTTTGTGAAGACATCTCTGTGGTGCTGTGTGGGTCACACGGGATGTGAATGCAGCCAGTTCTGCCTGTGGCTGCTGATGGGGCTCCTGGGCAGCTGCCCTAAAGAGCTCTTGCAGAGCAGCCATCTCACTTGAGCAGTGTTGGAGAGAACAGGAAAATGTGATAAATTTCTGTCAGGATACAGAGCTGACCTTTCTGTTCTGAGGGAACAGGATCCCAGCAGCTGTGCTGCTCATAGTGAAAAACATTTGTATTTCTCATTAACACCTCAAATAACAAAAGCTTGAATTATGTTGTTTTTTCAGGCTGTTCTTCCTCACTTTGGAAATGCTATTATTTGTTTTCAGGATTTAGGTTATAAATGTTATTTGCTTTAAACAGGCATTTCAGTTTTACTTGGAATCTAACCAGTTTCTAATCCAGAAACACTTTGGCCTGCAAGCTTAATATACATGATACAGTTAATAAACACTAATAATATTCCTTGCTTAGTTTTGTTTGAATTTCTTCCTAGAGTGAGATGCCTGCTGCTCCTAGGCCAATCTGGGAATTGATGCAGTAGAAAGATTCACATTCCTGAGAGTAAAATAAGCCCACTAGAAAAGGAAACTGTCCATAAAGTCTCAATAAATATTCAGTGAATTCATTTCATGCCTAAACGAATTTTAGGGAAAAAAAAGTGCCTACAGGGATGTCTGTATAAGCTGCTTTTTAAATGCCAGCTTCACAATAAATCAAGTCTGTGCTAAAATAAAATAACAATTGCCTACTTCAAACTACCAGATTATATGATAAATCTCAGGTATTAACCTTGGATTTATGCTGCAAGACTTACAAAATCACTTGGAAAAATAAAAAAGGCAAAAACGAGATGAAAGATGTGCAGGGAAAAATGCAAAAAACCCCTCACATCACTGAAAGGAAACAATGTTACTTTTCATAATGCCAAATAGGAGACCTTTTAATTTAAAGAGGCATGGTTTGGATTAATCAATATTTCCTTCTATATCTGAATTAAAAGAAGGCACATCTTGCTCCTTCTCCCCTGCTTTGTCTCTTAAATACATTTACATACATTTACATCTATATATTTTATATATCTCTTTTTAGAAAAATTACTCAAGAACCATAATACTGAGCAGCCATTGTTTAAAGGTAATACTGTATAGACATGTAGTAATTCTATAGAGCAAATGTTTAACAGAACTCTTAAAAGTACCTATTATTCTCCAAGGTATCTGTATTTATAATTAAAATTATGATTATTGTTCTTTTTGTTGGAGTCAATGCTGACAGCTGCTGAAAAGTCAGTGGAAAAAAGTTATTATTCAACTCTATTTTCCCCAAGGCTGAAGCACAGTTCTGAACTTCTCTTTGAAAAAGAGGTTTTAGTGGCCTCAATAAACGACATATTTAGTGGGTTTGGCTTAAAAACTAACTGCTTCCTAAAGTAGATCTTCTGTGCCCTTCCTGTATTTAACATCTCTGAGAGAAAAAGAACACTGAGAAGGAGAAAAGCAAGGTTTCTCCTCTGTAAGCAGCAGAACAAAGAGAGCTGAAGTTTTCTGGCATGGTCCCTCAGGGTTGGATTCTCTAATGGCTAATAAGGCAGAAACAACAACAAAAATATTTTTAAAAAAGCAACAAAAAAAGTCCTCTGTGCAGCTGAGGCACTCACAGTCCTTGCCTCTAGCACTGATCCTCCAGTGTCTGAAGCAGGCACAGCTATATTTGCAGCTTCCCCTAGAAGAGGAAACAAGCCCCTCATTTCTTCCTACTCAACCACTTTCACAAAACCCCCTGGACCCTCATACCTTCGAGACTTGCACACTTTTGTGAAACGTCCTTAAGAAGCCCAGACAAACAAACACACAATTGCTCTTGGTGAAGAGCTGAGTGAGAAGCTGTGGGGATGAGTACCATCCTTTAGCTGCTGGAAGCCAAGGCAGCTGTGAATTCCTTACCAAAACGCTCAGACTGGCAGGAGACTGAGCTAACTCCTTGATAGCTGTGAAAGGCAGAAACAGCAGCATACACCACGGGCCTCCATTGCTGAATGCAGCTGGCACAGATCTTACACAGGCTTTGGAAGAGATGGCAATGTTTGCAGGAAAGTAATTTACTAAAATTTGGAAGCTGTTCCTAGAAACATTTTGTAAACTAAAGCTAAAACTGTGGGTTTTGCTGTGTCGATCTTCCAAAAATTATGCCTTCTCTTGCCTATTGGTTAAATAGGTTTTGACCACGTTTTGTAGTAAACCTGAGCAACTGGAAAGAAAACAGGGGGAAAAAAACCAAACCAAAAACTCAACAAACCCTCAAGGATGTACAAAGGCAAAAGAAATAGGAAATTTTGTCTACTCACCAAATTGGTTATTTCTGCAATGTCTCAATGACCGAACAGTATCTGCAATCATGTGCTGCAAAGACAACAATAAACATGAGTGCAAAGACCTAGGAGAGATTCTGTCATCAGAAAAGCCTGAAAAATCTCCTTGCCCTACACTGAACAGAAAAAAGCAACTGTGGTAAGGCAGAAAATGATGACAGCAGGAGAATCTTTGCTCTTTGGTATCTTAGTGATACCATTTGATGAAACAGGGTTAGTCAGGATGTCTTATTGATATCACATAGATTAAATGAGAACAACTCCTTAGGAGCCCATGGAGAGTGGTAATGAAAAATAACCAAACAATTGCTCATTTTTCTTACAGCAACTTTTATTAAACTGAAAACCTACAGCAAGGAAGGCCTGTGGACTGGGTGAGTGCTTTGGTGTTCAAACACAGCTTTAGTGCATTACCTAAGGTACTGTGTAGTCGGCAGCCTCTCCTTCTGTCTCCACATCTGTATAATTGGACTGTAAGCCTCTCTGTGGCACAGACTGCACCCCTTGGTGTACACTTGTGTAATGCTACCACACTCAGGCACCACTCTCAGCCTAACCAGCACAAAATAAAAGAGCCCACAGCCCAAATGCTGCAGTGCAAACACCTGACAGCTCCACAGGCAGGTACCAAGTAAAACTGTCCTGTAGTCCTGTAAGTATCCTATTTTAACAAAAGCTGGTGCTTACAGGGATATTGGATGTTCACTTACATTAAGTGGAGGAAACAAAAGGTTTAAATTCGGTTTCTCATTCAGGTTCTGGTCATCAATTTATCCAAAAATTGGGATTATTCACTACAAATCAGTAGTGGGAGATTATTCTCACTAGATACTACCCAAAAAGTTCTTAAGCCATTACTTTAAAATTTTTTTACTGTTTCTGAGGCAATTCCTCATCAAATCTAGTAAGTAACAGAAGCAAATTTGAGTTAGCAGGAATGTTCTGAAAGCTCATGCAAACAGCTGATGCTCATTTTACATGTCCCTCAAAAATTATTAGAGGTGGAAAGCATTAACTGTCTTGAGCAGAGTACATTTAAAACCAGAATGATGCAGAAAAGCTCATCTCTCAACATCCTGGGAGTGGCTTACAAGGCTCCTTCACAGAAAAGCTTATCATGAGAGCACATTTAATGGAAACTTCATATTTCTTTCATCAGTAAATCAAAATAATTTTTCTTGTTACCCGCTGTGCTTCATTTGCCATGAAATTACACAATCTCTAGTGCTGATGTCCTTGCACTGATTATAATGAAGTTCTAATGAGATGATCTAGATTTCACGATCAATAATGTGAGTACTGGCAGTACTGAAACTTCCACCAGTGCTGCTGCTGTGATGTTTCCCAGCCAACACTCTGCATTTGGATTTTACAAGTCAGAAAAACCCACACATCACACATACTGTAACTCTTTGCTGTCTCTCCTTTGAAGTCAGTCACTGTGAGGGTTCATCCCAGGACTGGCTTCTGTAGGTGATGCTCTGGTGAGGGAAGAACCTCTTAGTGCAACATTTAAAGCAGAATTGCAGATCCTCTGCCCTTAGTATTCTAATTATGAATTTCCCTCTGGTTTCAATTCTCTGGGACCTAAATGTAATGCAGAAGCATTACAGCCAATGTATCTGCAAAGCAAATGCTATCTCCTGTCTGCTTAAACAGGTGCTTGAATACTTGTTAGTGTGATAAGTAACACACATATCTGGTGGCTTTTCAGCCCGCCAGGGATCATTAGCACTTTTTTCACTGAGGACAGCAGAGCCTCGGGCTTGGGGTTGCACAGATATTTGGGGGTGTGGGTTAACCCACAGCTGCACATACACAGTCCTTACAGCTGAAGGCTCTGGGTAAGCAGTGGTTATCGAAAATGGTAATGGCCATTGACCTGTAATAGAGTTTGCTGGAGTGTGGCTAAGACATGTCATTGCTAAGGCACAGCTGAAGGCTGGAGAGAAAAACCTGAAGAAGCCACATTCTAGTGAAACAGCTAAGAAAATACCACGGAAATTCCTTGAGATGTGACCATGTAAGGCTATATTTTCGTTTATTCCTTCAGATTTAGTTGAAGAACTAGGTATAATACTAAATATTGATCTAACACTATAATAGACTAGATTTTACACAAAATGCAATTAAATAAACAACTGCAACCCCTTCACCTTTGCTAAAGCTAGGTAACATTCCTGAAACAACAGATCACTTCTTTTCCTTCTCTTTGCAAATTTCTTTCTTTACATTTTGAGTTAACTTTGTATCCACTGCTATAATTTCATGTCAAATAAAATCCAGTCATGGTAGGATTGCTGAGATCTAAGAATATAAAAGAAGCAGGGATTATAGGGAGAAGGATCTTTAATAAAAGAAACTAATACAGTTGGAAAAATAATGGTTCAGACTGACAAGTCCTCCTTCAGGTGAGATGTTTAATGTAGAAATGAAATATTTCAAAATAGTAATCCAAACGGAGACACAAGAAACCATCTTTGCTTTGAAATTCATAAGTGGAAATTCTAGTCATTTATGACAGTAAGTTCCTTCCCCAAAGCAGTAATCTGCTATGGTAGAATAATTCCTTTCTTCTTTTTCTGCAACAGCAAATTTGCAGGTGAGGTTCAGTGGCTTGATCCAAATCGAGCAGGAGTCAATGTCAATCCTAATTTTTCTCAGCTAAGGCCAGAAAGTGCTCAGCACTTCAGTACAGAGCACCGAGGAGGGCATTGTTCTTCAGGACAAAGCCCTTACAATTAGAAAAGAAACACGACTGATGAATAGGTGATCACGCCTAATGCATCCTCTGAGTTCATGGCCACTGACTAAATCCAGCTGAGCCAGGGTAATACCAGTGAGCAGCCCGAGTTTCCACTACACTGATATTTAAATCTCCCCTAAGCCCCCACTTCCTAAGCTTGCACTATTGCCTGCATTCATATGCACAGGGCTGCATGAGACAGCATGTTTCTGAGAGCGTGATCTGAATGATAATTTGGAGGAAGTGTCAATCAGAACAACTCTCACCCCACAACCATCACCTCAGCCTCTCCCCCCTTGCCATTTAAAATGCCCATTATCCATTTGAATGGAAAAGGTGAGATCCTGGCTCACTGAAGTCAATTAGCAAAGCTCCCACTGCCTCTAGAAACACAATGGAGACAGAAAGGAAAGGGATTCTTACCCCAGGAAGCCCAGCATGCATTAAACATATACACGATTACACAACAAACAAACAAACAAACACAGCCTGCTAAGGCTGGACAAGAATTAGATTCTACATATTCACTAAATAAATATATGGGCCAGTGGAAGGATTTTAATAACAATTATGGTGCATCAAGGGCTAGTTTAATTTACATGTTAATTGGATGTACTTCCAAGAGGCAATGAAGAAGAACATGCTAATGAGTTTTATGAAAACACCTAAAGGTCAAACAGTTAATGGACTTGGAACAAGAAAACCTTTCATTAAATGCAAATTAGTATTCTTGTAAACTCTGCAACAAGAAAAGGTACAGAAATCAAATAGAAAACATGAAAAAAAGGAGCTCAGGTTCAAAAGTCAGAGCCTACATCTGCTTGCAAGTTGAAAGACAACCTATATTGTGATAGAATGTGAAAATAAGTTCAACATCTGGTTCATTAATAACTCCACGGTTGTGTGTTCATTCCCAAACAAGTGTAAACACAGGGAGAAAATAGTTGGGCACAATTCACCAACCAGAGCCATCTGCAATAAGAGTTCCATGGCACACCTGGACAATTGCAAAGAACATTTTGGTTTCTTGGTCAAATACTATAGGCCAAGAAAAAAAAAATTCCAAGCTTCTCTACTCCACCACTGTTCAGATATATAGACTTTGGCTTTTAGTGCCATAGAATCACAGACTAAGCTGAGCTGGAGGGAATCCACAAGGATCATCAAGTCCAGTTCCTGGCCCTGCACAGCACCATCCCCATGAATCCCATCACGTGCCTGAGAGCATTGTCCAAACTCTTCTTGAACTCTGTCGGGCTTGTGCCATGACCACTTTCATGTGGGAGCCCGTTCCAGTGCCCAGCCACTCTCTGGGTGAAGAACCTTTTCCTGATATCCAACCTAAACCTTCCCTGAGCCAGCTTCATACCATTCCTTGAGTCCTGTCCTGGTCACCACAGAGAAGAGATCAGCGCCTGCCCCTCCTCTTCCCCCCAGGAGGAAGCTCTAGACTGCACTGAGCTCTTCTCTAGGTTGAACAGACCAAGTTCATGAAAATGTTATCAGAGAAAACCCCCAAACTGAACAAAACCAACCAACCACAAAGCAACAACAAAAACCAAACAAACCACCAAAAACCAACACAAATTAGGCAACTCAAACCTCTCTCAGTAATTCCATGCCAGAGTAGATGCCATATGATGCCTAGAGTGAATGTGGCCAAAAATAAATCATGAAGTGCCCTTATGCATAAAAACTACACTAGTGATATTTACAGTCAGTTTAATTTGTACTTCAGACATTATTTTCTTCCTCATTTAACATAGATCAAAAAGTTTAACTTTCATTTAAGATCTCTAAAATTACAATACCACTTGCAGGTGATAAACTAGAGAAAACTGAGGGGAAAAACAAAAAGGAAACATAATTCAGAGAAAGCTGAAGCAGGAGAATTTAACTAATATGAAGCAGCCCACGAGGTGATGCAAAGGAATTGATCTCACTGGGTATAAATGAAGAGTGGACTGTGTAGCAGTGATGATGGCCATTACTGGTTCAGCCACTTTACACAGAAGTAGAGGAGAAAGGAAGGAGAAGAGAGAGGAGCAGAGGAAAAGGGAAGGGGAAAGAGACTTGTTTGTTTCGTCCTGCTTGCTCTTTTCTACCCCTGATTATTTCCCCTCGTGGTTCGGCCAGAAGAAAACCTTACAGGTTAAAAGATAAGGAAAGCAAAGGGAAGAGAACATAAATGTTTTGAAAAACAGGAAGGATAAAATTAGCTTACCAGCTTTTCAAAATTAACAAGGTTATCCAGAAACGTTTTATTTCCTTCATGGATGAATGTTACATCTGGGGGAAAAAAAGGAAAAACAATTACTATTCACAACCTCTTTTTTAATGCAAATAAATAAAATTACTAAACAGCAACAAAAAGAAAGAAAAAAAAAAAGGTAAGTATCCCATTAAGGATTGAGACAATATCTTGTAACAGTGAAACAAAAGCCTGGCCTAATGATGACATGCAGAGATCATTAGATAACGATATTTACACATTGTTAAGAAGAAGAGTATTTTTAAGTGGGGGCAAGGATTTCTTATTAAACCTGCTCTGTGCTACTTCTGGGATGTATAATATACAGAAGATGGCTGGGAGCAGGGGAGGGCACCCAGAGGGATGGCCCTGCATGGCCAGGGCTGGGACAGGTCTGTCCCTGAGCCCAGAGCCCCACAGGGGCAGAACCACCAGGTGCTGGAGATGGCTCTGACACCCCTTCATCTCCCTCTGTGGGACAATGAATGTGAAGTCCTCCCCAAAGACAAGTCCCCAGCAGTGGACAGCCAGAGAAGTTAATCACAAGACACCAAAGTACAAAGTACAAAGCCTTGAAATAAGCATCATGCCTGGGGAAAACCAATTTTATGTAGTGTTGTTGGAGGGAATTTGCAAAGGCAACAAAAAGGTCAGAGGAAAAGGAAAAGGTCTGTATTTGGCCCCAGGAAGAGAACTGAACACAGTGTAATGAACTGGGGGGGAGGGAATATCAAGCAAAATAAACGTTGCCAAGTTATGATACAATTAAAACAGTAGCTCAAGGCCATTTTCTCTGTTTTTCTAATGCGTATTAGGTCAGAAGTGAGACCTATCTTGGACATAAAGTACCAAGAATATGAATAGATTCCCTGAGGAAGTGGAAGCTTTGACTTCAGTAGTGCACCCTCCAGGTTGCTGACAGCACAGGCAGGAGCACCACAGCCCTGACCAGCTCTCCTGCATGGGAGGGTACCCCAGAGATCCATGAGCAGAAAACGCTGGAGGAATGAGATGGCATCCCAATAGCATTACTCCTGAACAGTCCCAGCTGTGGATGCCAGTGGGAGAACAGCACACAGTGAATGGAACAAGGGTCCCTCCCAGCAGAGGTGCCAGCCTCCAGCCCAGGAGCCAAACTGTGCCCTCAGCATGTCCTCACCTCTAGGACACCCTCTGATACCCACACGGACCCCACGGTTTGGGCGATTTCAGGAGAGGAAACCTGCAGAGAAGCTTTGTCACACACGGCCCCCCATTCACCTCTACCTTCACCCTCTCTCAAAGCAGCCAAGCTGATTTATTTCCTTGGATTTCAAAGGCTCACTCTGTGCCTGAGGGGCATTTTGTAATTGCTTGGAATTGAAATGCTAAACGGCTTCAAATGCTGCTGGAAAACCGGGGCTGGGACTCTCCTGGGGGGTGATGCCCCTGCGCCCCTAGGGTTGGGCTGGGACAGACAGGATGCCAGCCCGGACATGCAGAAAGCACAGCACATGCTGCCAAAACCTCCAGCACCTCCCCTACCCCCGGGCTGCATCCCAAAAAGCAGAGGGAAAGGAGGGACCCTCTGCACCTCCTCTGCTGGGCTGCTTGGGGCACCCAGGGAAAGGGACACAGAAAGGACACGACTTCAGGACACAGGCAGTGCTTGTGACTGTATCAGTCCAGTTAAAAACTGTCCATCACTTCTAATGAAAAACCTATACTGGAAGCAGAAATTTTCACACAGCTTTTTAAGTCATTGACAGCAATGTGTGTATCTCTGAGGGCAGCAGGAACAGAAATTTGCTTTGCAGCCAACAACTAAGAGTCTAGATAAATTCAGTGGAGCAGAAAATTGCATCTGAACTAGGTTATAGGGGTATATCACAGTATTTTATTACACATTTGAAAAATCTGCCTGATTCTCAAAAGCTGTGTCTGTGTGCTGTGAGAGCTCTGCATTTAAATTTAATTAACTTTTAAAAGGACACTCTGAAGTTATTTTCCATAATTTAAGATTTTTCTTTTTTTTTTTTAATTGAAACTACTTTTGTTCCTATTGTGATGAAATACACCAATTTGCCAAGTTATTAATGATTTCTATGTTACCCATTCCTATTCTACTGGTCTTGGAAATGACCTTAATACAAATATGCTTGATATGGAATAAATTCCATTGCACTGTGCAATATTCTGGGAATTAATAACCTTGGCAGCATCTCCTTATGGACCACTGTACTGAAGGACATTACTGCATTAATTTCAAAGTCTTCTTGCTATCTCCAATTCAAGTTAAAGATACAAATGCTGTCTAGGTGCACATTCTTACACACCAAATTGTAATGCTGTGCAAACATCATTGCTACAAGTGACTTGTGTCTGCTGCTTTTGTCTGCAGGCAAGAGGTACTCCAGAACACTTTAAAAATTTTGATTTTTGAAGCCTTGATAATTGTATCCATCTGAATTAATGCAAACTCCTTTGATGTGTGCTAAGAGGGGAAGTGTCTGGTGGCCCCCAAACTGTCACTAACTGATCTGGAGAACTGCCTTCAAACATTTCACAGCAGCAGGTCGGAGTAAACAGCCTAAAGAGAACACTTTCAGAACACAGGAATAAACAAGTGAATTTGCCGTGTTCAAAGACTAGGCAATTAATAATTAATGACTCCAAGACAATGGAATATTTTAAATACATGCCACTTAATTAGTTGCCCAGCTCATTGCATTAGCAAGTAGTTGCACTTTATTTTAAGACTTTAAAAAAAAATATTTTAGATAGTAAGATTTTATTTATCTCTTTCAGACCTATAAGAGACTTGGAAATCCCCTCCTCTAGGAGGGAGGCATCTCCCAGCAGGCACCTCAGAGCAGCAGTATGACCATGGCCACTGGCTCAGGGGCCTGCAGGGCCACACTTCCCAACTGAAGGGGATGTGGCCAAAGCAAAAGCACACAGCTCTATCCACACTTGACAGGACACCATGAAGTTTTAAGACCTGTGTGAAAATTGGGATCTTCCCCCTGTCTTGAAAGGGAGTTGTTTATTATCCAGACCAACTGCTGCCTTGTCAATACCACTATATCTGTCACATACTCATCTTAAGAGCATCCAAAGGAAAAATTACCTTACAGAAGGTGGTTAAAATCACTTATTTTAATTAACAACAGTGAAGAGCAGCCAAGCTTTAACATTACCTTTCAGAAGCAAGGGCATGAAGGGGATTTTTGGAGATTTCATTTTCTTGAATGCATCTCTGTAAGCTTTGTGATTCAGAGAAGGATCCTACAAAACAATTTGAGTAATAGACAGAAAAATCAATAGGCTATAAAAAGAGCAATTCTAAATCCATTACAGGCTTATGATCTGAACATGATTTAGATATAAAAGGTTTCTTTGGGATGCAAGGTAGCCAAAGGTTTTCTAAGCCAGCTGACATGCTAAACTGAACAGGAACATAAACAGTGAAAGGAACAAAAGCAATTATGTTCCTCTAGATGAAGCAGTGCTAAATTGAGAGGAAACTGCAGAATAGATTCACTTGGACTGCTCTTTTAATTTTCCCACAAATTTCTATTAGCAAAATCCCTTACTATATAGCAGAAAATGTATCCCCGAATGTATTGCTGATTAACTTCTTTAAAAAAACTAAAAAAACATCACCAAACAGCAACAAAAAATCCCAACAAAAACTGCTTTAAGATCCATGGAGCATGCTGGAGACTTTCAAAGAAAATAAGGTAGCATGTTTCTGTGGCATTGTGTAGGCAATTCAAAAAGTCATCTCAATTTCCAATGTAAACACCAGCTCACACAGACTCTTTAAAACACATTCATTTATAATGAACTCCAAGTACAGAAGCATGACAGCTGCTAAAGGCTGCATCTCCTGTTCCCCGTGCCAGGCAGTGATCTTACCATGCATCCACTTCCGTGACAGCCAGAGGAAACATTTGTTTATTCTGCTTTGATAATGCTGACAAAGACCCTCCAGCCTCAGATTTTGACATTTGTTTTTTTAAAACTTGAGCTGGTCTCTTTTTCTCCTGATCTGCAGCATATTGCTTCAGATAAAGGTTGATTAGTTACCAGGGAAAACGAACAGCTCCCAAATTGATGCTGGTGAAACTGCATTTGCCTCTCTCTGCCCTTCCTCCCTCTGTCAGGGACAGAGCCTCTCTCCTTTTCATGTTTGCAGACCACCCTGGAGCTCTGGAGAGCCATGTGGCCTTCAGCAAATCACAGATCTGACATGACAAGTCCAACTCCAGACAATAACAGGCAGACTCCAAACAAATTAGGAAGAAGGAAGGCAGGTAAATCTAGCAATGTTCTTCTGCTGCCAACATCATACTTACAGTCAAACTTTCAAGTTCAGTGAAAAGTTTCTTGAACTTCCCAGGAATTTTCTGAAGTGTTGGAAAACAGAGAGGGAAAGAAAAAAAAAAAAAAAAAGAGAGAATTTGAGTTAGGCAGAAAAATGCTGAGGCATTTTCTTTTCCATGAGACTGCTCTGGGTGAAATGCCTGCTGCTGAAAGCACCAACAGGCACTTAACCCCAGCTCCTCAGCTCCCAGGGCCCTCATTACAGACCATTGCAGTGCAAGGCCAGCAAGGAACTGGGCCCTGCAGCCTCATCTTGGGGACCTGCATCCTTCTAGCATGGAAACTGCTTGTTAGCAGCTGGCTTTACTTTCTTCCCCAGCTTCCATGACTAAACATCCATATCAAGCTAGATGCAGTAACACAGGCTGAGAATTCAGAAACTGATCACATTCATGTTAAAACATTTCTTGTAATCAATCTTGCCCCAGAACATGGGTTCTAGAAATTGACAGGTCTCACACTCGGTGCTGTTTTGTACATCATGCTAGTGCTGATCAGGGTTAACACTGGCACACACCGGTGCCAAAGTGAGACATTTCCTTAATGAAATGATTACTCTGTCTCTGGTATCTGCTCCTAATCCCACAGAGAGGCGCATAAAAGACTTTCTAAGGGAGCCCAGGCACAAACTACTGTCTTGCCTCTCATGTCAATACCTGCTCTACTCCACAAACATTCACTTTCTTTGTCTCTAAAATGCTTTAATGGATTCACATCACTACACTCAGAGCAATTGTTTGCAATTTAAATTTTCATGCCGGATTTCAAACTTGAAGGATGGTGTGTGGACCTTAAAGCCTGTCTATTTTTTCCAGCCATAATAGTTCGTCTAGTAAAACAGATCCCCTCTTAGTACAAATCCTGTCTTGTCTTTGTCCTTAGATCCTGACAGCCACAGTGACATTACCAAGAGAAAAGAGATTTAGAACAATTAGATTAAGTGGATGTGTACGATTAAAATGCTAAAATGATTGAACATGGAACTGCAATTGCATTTTTTTCTATCTTAAATAGAGGAAAGTGAGGCTTATTAAAGCAGTGGATACTGTAGGAAAAAAAGTAGAATATACTTGGGAGCACACTACTTGTTCAAGAAATCAAGTGCAGAGCCAATATGATTTAGTCTAAATGGCTGTTTAAATTTAGGTTCTTTCATTTACATGTGTAAGTAATTATAATTAATTTAAAAACATTGCTCTACTTTCCAGAAGTCACATTACTAATGCAAATAACCTTCTGCTTTTGAAACTTCCAGTGCAATGAAGTTTTACAAATAAAAAAAAGAAAGGATGTGACTTGATAAATATTTTACACACAGAAACGTGACATATTTACAGTGGTACATATGCAGAGGCACTCTTTGTTCTGACAAGCAACACATTCTGCTCTTCCTGAGAGAAGTCCAGGGGCAGTGCATGATCTCCAGAGGCCTCAGCACAGAGCAGAGTTCTGCATGGCTCTGTGCAGGAGAGATCTGTCTCACTGCCTTTCAGCCTTGGTCTTTTCCACTCTCCTACCAGAGCCCAGAGAAATGGAATGAAGGCAACTTAGCAGGAGACCAGGGCAAATGCTCCCCAGAGAGGTATTTCAAAACTTTTGAAAACTTATTTTTCCAAAACTTTTACTTTATCTCTTATTGAAGTCAGCTCTTCCTTGCATATTTGAGTCCCTGTAAACAGTCACTGTTCTTGTTTCTGTGTGTGTCAAAGCCTCAGACACACAAGTGATGTTTCCATATGTGTGGTTCCAGCTGGGGGGGCAGACTTTGCTCTGGACAGTGTCAGACAGGTTTGTAAGTCTCTAGTGGCCCTCTGGTCCCAGCTGTTGGTGCTCAAGCATATCTCCAAGGCAGGAGATCACAGCCCTTCTGTGTCACTCCCTATTACAGATTGGTATGTTTGGAGTCCTGCCCACCTGTGGTGTTAAGGGCATGAAGGAGGGATAAGGCTTCGACCCACCAGGCTCAATTTCTCCTTCCCCAGTATTTGGGTCATCAGCAGATACAGTAAACTTACAGATACTGTAACTCAACATGGATGCCATTTGGATGGAAACAAAAAAATCACAACAGAAATACAGATCCCAGTGGGACCCTCCTTTAAACACACTCATAGTCTCTGTAGCAACCAGTAGCTTTTTAAGCAAATAATCTCTGTTCCCCAGTATGCTCCTTATTCATGGCTCATTTCCTAACTTCGTTGTTCCAGATGAGCAGCTGCAAAAAAAAAACCTGATGAAAGACAACTAAAGAAGTTTATTTCTACTTTGTTGTTTTGGCTTTTTAATTACATTATTCCATAATAAGGTATTGCTTGTTTGGAGCCACCTTTGTAAGACTTTCTGTTCTGACATCTATTTAAAATCCTAGAATAATTCATTTTGTTTTAAGGGGATAAGATCTCCATGCTTTGTTCTTATTTAAAACTCTGGAAGGAGACATTTAAGTGTTTTTTTTTTTAATACCTGCATATCTAAGGTTTCAGGTCACAAAGAATTTTCTCCACCAACATTTCCTCCATGTTTGATTTCAGCATGAAAAAATATTAATCAGAAAGAAAAGGCAATTCACCAGTATACAGCATTTGTGCAAAATGGTTTTGACAGTGTCTGAAAGATATAAAGATGTGTCTTACCTCCCAGGTCTGAGACAGCCGGCTGACAGATGCAGTGTTGAGACCCATAACAATTGCAAAGAATGAATTCAGATTTCTTTGGGCTTTACAGCTGAGGAATGAAAATATGATTTTTTTGTACTCAGAATCAGCAAGAAATGGAATGCACACGTATCCTAGGTTACTGAGTCTCATTTCACCCCTCAGCACTAACATACAATCATCTTCCACATAATGAACTCATTAAATGTCCTCTCATAACCACCTGCAGTCTAGGTGATGGGGTGTCTAAGAAGTTTTTTAGAAAACGTTCTACTGTCTCATCAGCCCTGTTGTTGGCAGGTTAATTTTTTTCCCTTTGCTGTCAAAAATAATTTTCCCTTTTCAATGTTCAAGTTACTCCCAGCTGTCCTTTACCATACAGAATAACTCCTTGACCTCTATTCTGTTGTATAATAAATATTTTCATTTTCTTTTTCATCTTTTCTGTAAATTGTACAACATAGGTTCCTCCAATTTCTCTTTGTAGTTGCGGCCTGCAATTTGCTTTTCCATATTGTTATTATCCTTCATTAAATTCTATGTAATTTATTTTAACTCATATTTAACTCTTATTTCCTTCACTACTTTCTCATGTAGTGAGACAGTGGGGAGGGAAGAAGAAATATAATTACTGTTCTACGTTCTTATGCAAGCGTAAAACAAACAGCAAATTATTTATTTGGAACAGCATCACATTTTGTCCTTTCTTTTAATTTGTCATCTTTTATCACCCAAGGACCTCTGTCACAGTGCTGTTCTTTACAATCATGCATTTATTTCTTCAGCTCAGTATTAGCATTCTGTAGCTGAATTACTTGGCATCTATCTAAATTAAATCTTATCCTACTGTTGTTTGCACATGCCACTAGACTCCTTAGATAATTCTTTTTTTTTTCCTATCTATCCTCCAGTGCATTTGCAATCCCTCATCATTTTTATTGTCTGAAAATCTGGTTAGTGTTCAATTTACATATGCCTACAAACCAGTTACAGCTAGTACTGGTTCTAGTACAGGTCCCAGTTTGCTCAATTCCTCTATTTTTTGACATTTTACTGTATACAATCAGACCATGCTTATTTCTAGTTCACTAGGAAACTTGAAATCCTGTAATACTGAGCGCTTTTAACACAAAAATATTGCCCTGTGTCTTGCAGATTTTTGGAGACCATACAAATATATGGGTGCATTTGTGTGTGAGAGTGCAAATACTCTTTTAAGACAATTTAAAGTTCCACTGGCTTCACTGGGATTTATCATCCGTACATGCCAAGACCTTAGCCTGGAAAATGGCCAGAAGTTGTTACAAGCTTTATAAAGCCTGCCCTTATCACTGTGTACTATCTTGAGACAGTGTATTTCTCACTTCACTTCAGCTGTCTTGCAGTTAATCCTAACTTTGTTGCTTAGATTCTTTTTATCATGAAAGCCAGGCAGCTCCCAAAGGCAACTCATTTCAAACCAAGGAAGGTGTCCAATGCAGCCTGCATGAACTGTCTGTTGGGGGGACCCACTCCTCACAGCCAGCTGTGCAGAGAAGGGATGTCTCTCACAGCCAGACACTGCTAGCTTGGGGAGCAACAGGGCTGCTCTGGTAATCTTTTTGTTCTAACCTTACATTGACTTGTTTCTTTAACTCCCCAGGATGTTTTTTTTTCTAAAAACATGCTAATTAATTTTGTTTATTGAACCGCTTGTCTTCTCTTTTAGACTACTCATCAAAATAAGTGAATGGATTTGTTCTCCAAACACTCTGTCTCCCTTATGTATTGACACGCTTGTGTAAAATGCGTTCCTCAACAGCAAAGCACACAGATGATGAACATGAAATCTTAGTCCTGGTGGTTTCCTGACCAGACAAAGATTCCTGGCTGAACCAGTGAGCAGAGAACAGGGAGCAGCCAGTGCTGTCCATAGTTCCCTCCCTCTCTGCCTTAGTCATAAACAGAGCCTCCAGCAGGAGGGCTGCTTGGCTTGTCTCATGATGTGTTTAGCACACCATCCTTCCACCCTAATTGCTCCTCTCTCATCAACTCTTCCAGAAGTGATGAAATACAATGGGGTGTTCATTTAGAAAGCAGCTTTTACGACAAAAAAAAAATCCTGTGAAAACTACACATTCTCTTATTTCATCACCTACATTCTCCAGTGGTGGGTGCTTCTGCAATACATGGGGAGAGCCTGTCTACTGTTTACTGACAATTGTATTTGGTCTCCATAACTTTGGCTTTTCACTTAACAGAATAGGATCCATAAAAATAGAGCAACACTTTAGTCTGGTAACAAATATACTCTTATTCATGTAGGACTGACACAAAACTTTTCCTGGGGTGCAAATTAATGCTACAATGGTGCAAGCAAGCCACATGAAACCAACCATTTTTTGATCATTGGTAGGGAGAGAAATGAACATATTACTGGATACCACACAACTTGCAAACTAAATTGGATCACATTTATGAGTTACACTAGATTAGATCAGAAGAATTAATTTCTCTAAAGGCACTGCTTCAGCAGAGAACAGTCCTCTGTAAGTGCCTTGCAAATTAAATCAGGCCAGTTGATGAAGGGAACAATTTATACATTTTCCACAACCATGCATATTCAAATATTGCAGAAGACCAGAAAGTGGAGAGAGAGGTGAGAAGGATGATTGCATATATTTAAATTTCTCCATTTCCATTTCCTTGGTTACTAAGACAAAGAGTGATTACAGAGAAAAGAAGGCTCTGTGTATAGTATATATTTGTATGCTCTTGCAAGACATAGAATAAATGCCAGTACTACCCAGTAACAGTGAAAGTCAAATCTAATGTGAAAAATAAGTGAAAGAGTACTACAGAGAGGATTACAGGGGGCAACAGCTTATTGCAGTTAGGTTCCTCTCTAGAGGCAGGACTTTCAAGTTTATAACAGAATGTTTTGGTTTCTCTATCTAGTCATGAGTGACTATTTTGCTGCCAAAATAGTTCTGTCATAAGGTCCTCAGGTTATCTCAGCTCAGAAGGAGCTATCTCTGCACCATCAGGGATGTTGCAGCTGGCACTGCAGACACAGCAGCTAAGCTGCCCAAGGGAGATTTGAGTAGCACACACTCCACCATGCTCGTTTTGAGCAGGCTCTGCATTGTTATCTATGGGCTGTTTTATTTAGGAATGCTAACTACACTATTAAAACACAGGATGATGAATTAGTTTTCCTTCCTTGCCTCTCTACCTACTTCTTGCCAAACAAACCATGTGAACTCAAGGATTTCTGTTGCAACACCAGCAACTTACTGGGCAGCAATCTTGATGAACTTTTTCACAAGCTGCACACGTTTGCAGAGCTGGCTACAGAGGAGTATCTCGGTGGCGACCCAAAGCTGGACCTCGTTGCATCTTTGAAGCAGAAGACTGAGATTCTCGGTGTTTTCAGCACTGCCCTGTCTGCTGAACGTGAAGTATATCAGCTCTTGCTGCAAGACATTGACAACATCAGTAGGGATATAGAAACAATTTAAATATAAACGAAATTATTATCATTATTTAAAACTATGTTTTTGAAACAAGGCTTGGTCACAAATGGTTATTTTTTCATTATCCATGAGCAAATCACAAATGGTTCAGGTTTGGCTTAGCAAAATCTAGAGACTTATTACAGAAGGCAGGTGGACTGGAAATCTTGCAAGATATGCTGTTCTTGTTAGAATTCCCAAGGTTCCACTTCTGGCTATAGCCAGGTACAAGACATAAACAACCTATTTCTGTATTTCATCACTTCTGTTCCAGTATGAAAAATCAACCATATCAAACCACTGCAGAATTTGAAAAATTTCTATTCAAACTTGTTTCTGTATTAGCCAATTTTTAATCAATAGAGGTGTGGGTTTGATTTCTGTTAAAAAAAAAAAAAAACAAAACAAAACCCAAACGTGGCCAGTTTCAAATTTAAAGTGCCTAAACTGAATAAAAAACCCAAAATGAAAGAAAAGGAAAGCATCTGGTGAACAGCAAGGCAATTTCACATTCATTTTCTCAGAAAGCCAACATGCTTGTCAGTAAATGGTATTTTCAAGAGAGCTTTTCTACTGTTAACTGTGTATTTTACTCAGCAACCCAAACCAGAACCTATCAAAGTCATTGAAACAACCCAATGGGCCCTGAAGTGCACCATTATCTCATTTAATAAAGCTTGCCCAGTATTCTTCATCTCACTGCAGCCTAACAAGAACAGGGACAGTGATGTGACCATCTGAATTGCTGAAGCTGTGAATTCTTTTGCGGCTAAAGTGATATGAAAGACAACTATTTGTGGAGTCCCAAATTTACTGAAACTTTATCAAGTGCATAGGACATTTTGCATTTGTCAGACATTCACAGAAAAGTTTTTAGAACATAATCATGGTCTTCTACTCTTTTGAGGCAAATATCAATAGAACACATCAGGTATACAGGGAACATATGAGATGCCCAAACACAGGAAAGTTACAAACCTCTGACAATTCTTTTCAGTCTCAAGGACTGCAGGGTAACTCTTGAACCTGTGACCACAACTGAGAGCTGCCAAATCATGTTGTCATGACAGTGAAGCAAGCAACCAGGAGTACCAATGCTCCAGAATCCACCACAGTGATGCAATGCTGCATGACAGTAATATACCTGGAAGTGGATGGGGTGCTTCTTACCTCATGAATTGCATTGAAGAGGCTCCAGTCAAAGTTTGTTAGTTCTAAGGCAAGATCCCAGGTGTTAATTCCCAAAATCCTCACAGATCTTTGCTGCAATTCCTCATTTTCAGAAAATGGGCTCTAAATGAACAGACAAGAGCAAAACAAATTCCTCAAGAAATGCCAAAGGTTCTGCAATGAAACAGTTACTGGACTAAGGTACCAAACAGAGCTGAGCAGGTAATCTTCTCTAAGTGCACTCTGAGGGCTTTTTTCCCCACTAATCAAAATGAAGGAGCTATAACCTCTTTAATAAATAGCTTGAAATGGGAAATGGGTCAATAGGATCAATGATTTGCTTTGGAGAGTCAGGCTTTCTCCCCCTCTCCTTCTCTCTCTCAACCTTGAATATAAAACACTGGCCAAGCAGAGAGCATAATGAAAATAAAATCCCTCAAACTATCAGAAAATAAAATCTAAATAAAATCATTCTAAAAACACATTGGATTAAGAATAAATGCACATAACTTGCCCTCTAGTCCACTTTTACAAATAACAAAAATCCATATATTTTATGATTAATCTACCCCAAATGTAATCAACAAAGAGTAAAATGCTGTGAGTTCTGATTCATAAAAGTTACTTAGTATATTACTGTGGAGTGCTGTGGTATTGCTGGCATTCAGGGTAATTTGACATTTCAATTACTAGCTGGGATTTTCAAGTTTTGCATTTCTCTTGGCTTTTTTAACCTCATCAGTCTGAAACTTGGCACATGAACCATCTGCCAAAATGGAAGATTATTCTTACCAGTTAAGCCATTACTTTGGTGCTATATTTCAGATAGTTACAGCAAGTTTTGAAATCCTTATTATGTAACTAATTAAACTAGATTGGCTATCACCTGTCTACACTGGAAACCTTCCCTTAATATTCACATTTTTAGAGATGGCTCAAAAGCCAGAGATAATGGGGATGACAGATTACAATGATAGTGGCATGTCAGCTCTTCAGGGCACATTGATCCCACAAAATGTAAATAGACATTTCTCATCCTGAGGATGAATGCACAAATCCTAGAAGTACTGACAACATGCACAAGTCAGCTGTGATACAGCCCCTACTCTTTCTGGAAACATCTGCATAATTAGCAGAAAACTACTGGAACACCAAAGTGCCTGACCATGCCTGCCTCACTGAGGTTCTGGGAAAGCATGGAGGGAGGGAGATTGCAATCCTGAAGACAGAGGGAAGGGTGAGAGAGATCTGCTGCCTCTCAATCTGCTGACATTCCCAGTGACAGCAAGAGGATGGAGAGACAGACAGACAGAAGGAAAGGAGGAGAACACACTCCCAGTTCTACACACCAGCTGCCACAACACAGGGGTGACACTGATGGGTCTTGTGGAACTCACACAACATCTATTTCCACATGTAGTAATTCCAGGGAATTTGTTCACCACTTTGAATGATTATGTACCAGCCAAAGTGCCACAGAGGCACAAGGCAGGGAGGGGAGGAAAGAGTCACAAGAGCCCTGAATAATCCTCATCCCATCCATTCTGGTACAAACACAGGTCAGCTTCCCCAGGCTGATGTAGATTGCAAGATTTAAGCTGCACAGAAGCTTTGGTTTATTTAAAATTGATGAACAAATTCCATTACTGTTCAGTCAAATAACTGCTGTTAATGAAAGATTTTTTTTTTTTTTTAAGAAATAGAGCAGCTCAGTAAGCTTTACTAGGGAAGCAAAAAATAAATTCTGCACTGCAAAAGCTCTCTGAGAGGAATACTAAGGTTTTGATTTAGAGTCAGACAAACAAAAAATGGGAAATATACAATATCAATCCTTACCAAAGAATCAGTCAGATCTTTTCGGTATACAAACATACGACTGGATGACTCCAAAGATTTTGAGATGGCCAAATCATTTGGTTGTAGAGCATGTTTTTCTGTAAAAACAGCAAAAACCCAGAAGTTTCAGAACAGGAGTAAAAGCTGTATATGAGAAATAAAGGTACAATTGTATTTGTGAAGCCACATCAACCTCTTAGAAGGTAACTAAGCATCAAATTCAGTCTCTGTAGGGACCAATCATTTCCACCCTGCTCAGGCAAGATAAAGGCAAGATATGTCTGAGGGACTAGAGCACAAAAGCTTCCTGCTTTTGCTTTCAAACTGCATTTCACATAGAACAGAAAGAAACACTGAAATCATCTGGTCTAGCCTCCAATGCCTTAAAGAGCATTTAATTTCAGCCCAGTGTATCTAGTATAAATGTAGTGAATTTTGTAAGAGCTGAGTGTCTCAGCCTCCAGAGACTGAGCTGTTCTGTGTCACTGGAGACAAAACCAGGGGTGGAGATTAAATCAGTAGCCACAGCCAGTGAGTAGGAAAAGAAGTTTAAAGGATTCCATCACCATGAAATTCACCCCATGGAGCAGAGCTGCATAGTCCTTTGTAACACAGCATTTATAGTAATTCTTCTAGCCTTAGAGCAAATAATTTGGGAAATAGCTGAGTAAAAGAGCAGGACACTGGTAGCAAACAGAAAGGACTTTTTTTTTTCTCCAGTCCAGAGTTCAGCTGGTTCAGCTCTGTGGAATCTTGAATGAACTAGAGAAAGGTGTGGGGAAAAATAAAGCAAAACTTCAAATACAGCTTAAAAACTGCCTTGCAAAAACTGTCACTTCCTGAGGGTTCCAAGTAATCCTCTGGAGACCAGATACAAGGTAGACCCAAAACTACACCAAGAACACTGACAGCTACCCTGGACTCTGCATTGCCCATGAGGAGTAGAACCAGGAGAAGTCTGAGAGCCAAATATAATTTCAGATAGTTTTCCCTTTTATCCATGCTCACTTATCCATTGATGCACAGATACATTAGCTGAACTATAATTATGTTTTTTCAAGGTAATTTTGAATGAAGAGCTTGCTTATCCATTACTGGACTACAATAAAAACAGGTTCTCCAATGCTCATACTGCTGCCCTCCAAGTGGATGAAAGAGTTCTAAGTCACACAAATAGGAAAACACAAAGCAGAAAAAAAAAGCAGAGCAGGTTGGTGTTTATTACTTGCAGTACAGGATGCATAAGAAGAAAGACACTGATACTGTTGTATTTCAAATTTACTCAGGAAATGTAACTAAATAACATTTTAGGGGTTATAAAGATCACGTACAAATGGCTTTCCTACTATATCTACATTTTATTTACTGTCTCTCATTGAAAACCAAGTGGTAACCACTTCCATTTTGTGGCTTTCCTGGGAACCAATATAGTGTGTTTCATTATTTATGAATGGTTGGTTTTCTTTAGCTAAGCAGGCAGTTAGAACCAGATTTATTGCTATCAGAGCAAAACTTGACCTGCTCTTGAACAGGAGAGAAAGACCTGAAAAACAACACCAGCAGAGCGATTTCTCAGTGCTGTGAAACGCACTGAAGGTGAGTTTGGGCACACACAAGGGTAAAAAGAATATGCCTGAAAGTGATATAGCCTGGATGGCCAGGACACTCATGTGTGATGCTCCCAATGGCTGCTCTGTGCCCAGGGTCTCAGCAATCAGAGCAGGGCACCATCTCCCTGACACACACATCAGTGCACTCAAAAATAGGTTTATTTAATTGAGCTTCGCATGCGGGGGGGAAAAAGTGACCTTCCAGTTCTGAATCAAAGGTACAAACAGAACAAGCCAGCACTTGTGTGCATTTCATTTAACTAGACTGACAAAGTAGTAGCAATGAGTGCTGTAACTTAAAAGACCCATCCTTTGTCTTAGGGGGTCAACACCAACTAATGTTATCTGAGAATACTGCCAAGATAATCTACACTCTTAGTCCTTTTCTAGATCCAGCTTCACGGTTCTATGCACTTAGTTAAATTGCTTCCAAAAAACACCACAATGATCAAAACAATCTGACCAAGGAGCTTGAGATCTGCCAAAGATCAAAGAAGATCTTGGGACTTTGGCTGGTCCCTAGTAACACTCCACGATCACTATAGCCTTTCTTAAAAAAAGACAATAAGCCCTTCTATTGAATGACTAACACTAAAACAATAGGCAAAAGATGTCAGTTGCTGCTTACAAAATATTGCTGAGATTGCTTCCAGTATCTTAATTGTGCAAATACATGTCTTCCTCCTTTCAGCTCAAGAATATTTGTTACCTATGCCATAAATGAGGAAACAGCCATGCATATAGTATTTGCTATTCCCGTCTCCATTTTCAAGGCAAACCATGCCTCATTGCCTTCAAAATTAATTTAAATTCCAAATCAGGAGATTCATCTGTGAAAAAGAAATAAAACCTTGCAATTCTGCTGAAGACTGAGAGTTCTTTACACTCCCTTCCCAGCCAGGAGATGCTACATCCCACAGTACCCAAGAAAGAGCTGTTGCCATGGAAACAAGTCTCCGGGAAGCAGCTCCTCATTGTTCCCCTGGTCACCCAGCTGTGGGCCCCCAGAGGAACAGTTGTATCCTTGCATCAGAAAATGCCAGGCCTCCCTTACCTGATGCAATAAAAGGTGAGCAGTCAGATGAAGGGAAGTTACTCACCACCAGAGAATGAGACTGTCACCAGCGCCAGCTCCTCCTCCGGGTACTGGATCTTCTCTGCCACGATCTTCACAATCTCCTGAGCTGAAGTTGACACTTGAGCTTTCACACTGACATAGGAGTGCTCTGTTATATACACACGGCAGAAAACTGCACAAAGGAACAAAGACATGCTCAGCTGTAGGAAGAGATACCTGAACAGAGCAAAGAGCAATCTTGCAGACCCCACCACAGCAATGCCTCAGCTGGCTGGCTGCTGCTGGAAGGGCAGTCACTGCACCCTGACACAAAGGACATGAAACTAAGCAGAAACATCACCATTTTTCCCCTCTCCACTTCCTCTCCCTGAAAAATGAGAGAGGCAGGCAAATGGAAACATAGACTCCCACAGCAATATCTATTTAAGATCTCCTACCCTGAGGATTTGTCACAGACAACTTCCTTCACTGCCTATCTTCTTTGAAACTCAGCTGTTGCCATTTTTTCTCCCTTCATTTTAGGTTCAGATAAATCACAGCCCTTTCAGTCTACTTCATGTCTGCTGCAGAAATTATTTTGGACCTCCATTTCTACCTGGAACAGGAAGCTTTGCAAGAACATTGCTTCCAGGTTTTCAACCATTCCTGATAGCTTATCTGTCTAGACATCTAAACTACTTGCCAGAGTATTTCAGCACCAGCAGAGATGGCCCAAACTGCCATACAGTCAGTTCTGACAACTCATTTCTTGAATCACAAGCAGCACATATAAACGGGACTGGTTTGGAAAAACTCACTGGGCTCACTACTTCCACTGAGGTCCATGAGTTGGTTCAGCTCTGGGAATGCTGTGGTCAGCTCAGCAATTACTTTTTTCTGCTACAAAAAGGGATGCACACTCTTTCTGCCTGCCAGAATTTTAGGTTTACATCTTTTGCGGAGTTTGCCCTAGCTAGTTCTTTGAAATATGGCTGCCACACTTAAGTGGAAGAAACTGAGCTGCAGACTTGCATAAATATTTTGAAAATTACATCTGCTAATCAGAATCGTCACAGCTCTTAGTTTCACACTCACTTCAGTGCTCAATTAAACTTTCAATTTCCTTCTCCTCTAGCACTTCTTATTCTAGACAGGCTGCTACCATGCCAACACAGGACAACTTTTCTTCTCAGGAACTGTTATATTTTTTTTATTATCTTTATTGACAGATGTATGTAGCAATAGCTCTTTGCTTGTCCTACAGATCTTCATGGCTTCAGGGCACTTTCATTAGTGAAGACTATGCCAGAAGCAGTTAAGAACTCTGTCCTTGAGAAAAGGGTTTTTTCCTGTTGTAGTAAAGAAAAAATGAATATGAGAATGAAGGAGGAACTTAACATTGAGTATTGAGGGGAAACATTGAGGGGAAAAAAAGCCATGTGATTTTATAATTCCTTTTTTACCTGTCTCTGCTGACAGAGAGTAAATGAGATGCTCATTCTACGGCAGAATATTTTATCAGAATAGATACACATCATGAAGATGGAGACATCCAACTGCACTTTAAATTACGAGGTAGAAAAATAAATTTTAAAAAATCTGATAGGAATATTTGGACTCCATGTGCAAACTGACACACCTTGCTTACAGTGAATTTGTTTGACATGTCCTCTTGATCATTTGCAAAGGGACAATGACAGCAATGTCATTTTATAAATGGGCTATTGATTTATCCTTCTTTTGACAGTGAACTAAATCAACCCACAGGTCAGATGCTCATGCACAACCACCATAGTGACTCTTCCCCTCACACCCTTCCAACGTCCTATCTATGGTATCTCTTGGGATGGACCACATCATCTGTTCCAGGAGCCTGTGCTGCTCCTCTGTCAGAAGGAGGGAATGCCAGAGAGAGGAAGTAGCCATGGGCTGCAAGCTGCCCTGGTAATGGTTGCGACAGAGGATAAAACACCTCTGGTCAAGTGGCACAGTGCAGCTGGGCAGACCCATCCTCCACAAGCACCATCAATCAGACAGCAATCCACCACACATGTTAGATGTCCACCCTCTGCATCTGTCTCTCCCTTCCCCAACTTCACTCTGGCTATTTCATTCCTTCAATCCCATCATAATCCATGGCTTCTGCTCTCAAGCAGTGAAACAAAAGCAATTTAACTCAGTCAGGACTGGCCTTGCTGGGTCCTGTCCTGGTGGCTGTCCTACCACAGTCACACAGTCTGTCCCCTCCCTTGCACCAGCACCCTTTCCTTTCCAGTCACCCACAAGCTGTGTCCAGCTTCAAAAACATAATGAGTGTGGAGGTTCACATCCACAAATAACATTTTTAGAAGAAGCCTTGGTATCATAAACCTCAAAACCCCCTACATTTGAAGCACAAAAAGAGGATTATCTATCAGCAGCACACATTGTGCAAGTCTTTTGACTTGGCGTAGAACAAGCTCAGTTTTTATTCTGTCACAAATGAGCACTAAAAATACACTGACTTCAAGTGAACTTCTGGAGTTTTGTTCCCAGTAAGAAATGAAGATCTACTGTCAAAGAGCCAGGTAGGAGGTCCTTCTGCCGTTCCCTGCTTGTGTACACAGTGCTCTCCTCTCTGCCTCCTTCCTGGCTCAGGCATTGCAGGAGGGCGACAGCCTCACTGCCTTACAGTACCAATGGTGAGGCACGGAATTGCCTTTGGAAATGGCTGGCATTAAAGTGAAGTGGCACCTCACACTCCACACAGAGATTTTTTGAGCAGAGAAGGAACTAAGGCACGTTCACAGAGCTGGCAGATCCTGGCCCGTTTCATGTGACAGGCTTATTCACTCACCTTTCACAGCCAAGATATAGGTCAAGAGACCAAGAGCATGAACTGGAGCAGAACTAATGCCTGGTGGATGGGCTGCCAGCACACCTGGGACATACACAGGATTGTGACAGGGGTGTTGGAGGAACCGGACAGGGAAAAAAAACCCTTGAAATATCATGGCACTGCTGAGCCCTGCCAACCAGGAGGAAGAAGGAAAACTTGTCAAATATTTCTTCTTTTGTGTCCTTAAGGTCTTGTTCAAAAGCTATATGTCAACTAAAGAATATTTGCATTGAAGTCCTTTTGAAACAATTGTATAGCTTTCCAGCTTTCCCTCCATTCTTTCATTTATACTCACTTTCTTCTGTTTCATTCACAGTTCCTCTGTGCTGCAGCCAGTTCTCCTTTACACTGAACTGGGGGAAAAAGGTCTTATTCTGTGAAGGAGTGGAAAAGAAACAAAGGGGAAAAAAATCAGTGATTTTTTGCATCCCTGCTGTTTACAAAGCAGTAATTCACAGAATGCAGCATTTAACCCATATGTCTGGCCAAAAGGTTTCTGCATAGGAAGTACACCCACCCTTTCTTGGAGCAGTAAACTGGGAGTTGCCTTACTAAATAATGGCCAAGGTGGGGATTTTGGAGGAAGCAGGACATGCCAAGGCTAAGCAGCCTGCACAATTCAAGGTTTTCTGTACTCATGTTCAGAGCCCGTTTCTTACACACTTCTTATATACATTTCCCACGTAGCAATCAGCCTATTTAGCAATTTCACTACAATCTCATGTTCTGCTTTCCACATTTTTGCAGGAACATTTTAAGCTTATTACACACTTCACCATCAGCCCAGTAAAACTGACAAACACAGCAATTCACCTCTAAGCAGTTTGTACACCAACTTTTCTCTGGCTGCAACTTCTCCCTCCAGTCAGACAGACAGATTCATGTTCCTCTCTTTTTGTCTGTCGCTGTCACAACAAATCCACCCTTTGCTTTGTTTATGTGACATCCACGTGAATGTCTATGTTCAGCCTGGTTTGCCCAGCTTACCTCCCTCTAGCTCTGTGGGGACACCCTCCCAGGCCTCTCCTGAATTTTGACATCTCAAAGCATCTTGTTAACATGCTAACACTGTCACAACCACTGCAGGTTAGCTCACACTGCTGATATCCAGGATGCACTCAAAGGAAAAAAAAAATGTTCCTTAAGCAGCTTTGCAGGTCTAAACTCACTGATGTGTCCTGTAATGTTTTTGGTCACCAGTCGTGCTCAGTTAAGAAGCCAAGAAAAGAGAGAGAAGTGGGCAGAGGGAAAAAAAAAAGTGAGATGGTAAGTTAACTAGCCATCAGCAACAATCAAGTTGGCATTACCTTTCGATGAGGGGAATACTCATCTACAGTGCTGAAACAAAAAGGAAAATCACAATTATTCTTTCCAGCCAAAGCTTAGGAAAAGGAAGTTTTAGCTATAACAAACTTTACAACATCAAGAAGTTTTTAAACAGTAAATTCTGCAGTAAAGGTCACTGCAGAAAGGCCCCAGAGGTTCTTCAGGAAAAACTAAAGGCATCTGGCTCAGCCAAAGAACTTTCCTTTGACTTGCATAATAAAATAATAGTGAAAAGCAAGGCTGCCAGCTCATGAGCTGCTGGAATAGGTAAACACAGCAGTCAGAGTCATCCTCAAGTGCACACCTCCTCCCACTTCTCCAATAGCCAAACCTCCATTTGTTGGAAAAACATGCCACTGAAATATTTTTAATAGATGTCATATTTAATAGTAAAATAATAACTCAGAGATGACTATTCCAAGTGATTTGCTTCTCAGTACTGCAGAGAGCATGAAGGTACCATCTGAAGTCACAGACTGCAACTTCTGAGGGAATTTTTGCCAGCTTCTTCACAAACTATTCCTCTGTCTGTAAGTAATCCCAAGTGAAATTGATGGGAGTGAGTGTTGAGTCACAAACACTGCCCAACAAGCATCAGAAAAAATGGAATAATCTAGCCTTAGTTTTAAGAAGAGATGATTTGTAAAACTGAATATGCCTCTCATCACTTCACTGAATTACAGAAAGATAGCAACAAAAATAAATTACACTCTGAATAAAAGAAGACTTGATCACTGACACAATCAATACTTACTGACGGCGATGCATCCCAAGTATCTTCTGGAATTCTTTCAGGTCCTTCTCGAGAATGGGATACTCATACACATCATCTAATACATTTCTGTATATTGTCTACAAAACAAAGCAGTGCCTTAGCACACCTGACAACTCAAACATTAATCTAAGGCATCACATCAGTGGTCTAAGTCAATTCAGGCACTATCCTACTAAAACAAGTTTTATCATTATGTTTATGCAAAACATGTAAGGAGAGAATGCTCCTGTTTAAATTTACAGACTGGTCAATATTCAATATTCTTTGCAAAAACACTCTTACTTAGTACTGTGTATCAAGCAAGAGGGCAAAATTCTTGTACTATTTTGTCTATAAACAGGAAAATTTAAAACACCACTTGTGGCTATTACATAAAACCACAGCATAACACATTCTGAAGCATGACAGCACACTACACCATCATCACTTATCCAAAATAATAACAAATAGGTTCATCAGATTAAGACTTTTAAAATGGCAAATATTCTACTTTACCTTTCCTCACATTTGCATGCATTTTAAACTGAGTTGATGTCTCCCACTAACTCCCATAACTCTTCCTAGTTGTAAACTAACACATAAATAAACCTTAATTTTAATTTTGGGGGAAGACATTGTCATGATTGAAATTCTAGGAAATATTTTCTCTACAGTTTTTCTACATCTGCACGTAGATCCTTCCCTTTCCCTTCTAAGAAACAAGGATCACATGCATGAGCTAAGTCACCAGGTTTGCTTTAGCCTCCACATTCAAAGATTTCTGCATGAACTATTTTAGCCTGTGACCCTGTATGTTGATTTTGCACGTGTAACTACAACCATCATTAACATTATTGCTGGTTATGCTACACACAAGCTTCCAGAAGAGGAATTGTGAGACAGTGCACAGTCACACACCTCCATGGCCAGAAAGCCCTGCATCCAGGTGCAACTCAGTGTGACACAACTGATGCCTGAAATGATGTCCCCTTTCCAGTACAGCAATACACACCTAGTACCAAAAAGCAAAAATCCTAAGGTCTCTGCTTCCCTATCCAGTGTGTACTACTTAAAAAACAAAACAAAACAAACAAAAAGAAGGAATCTCAAGATTTTCTCCACATTGCCTTAGTCTTGAGAAAGTGACTGAAGAGATAAAAGACCTTTTAGAAGATCTCCAGTTGCAGACAAAAAACCTCATCAGTAAAAATGTAAGATACTACAAAGTCTCCTAAAATACCTCACCTTTCAACCAGCAGGGAAAAAATACATACTGAAAAAAAAATCAGTAACCAGATTGATTTCAGGTTCACAACAACAGTGCTATTTTCAACTTAACAAGGGCTTAACTAATTAATTAGTAAGAGCTGTTGGAACTCATACAGAGATATGAGAACAACTTCGCTAACAAGTAAGGAACAAAATTTTATTTCTCAAAAATACATAAAGCTATGCTGCTCTCCATGTCCACCTAGCAAACACCATGGAATAGGATTTCATTCCTCAGTCAAAGTAGCATCTCCTACATCACCTCAAAACTCTCAATGTCCATGATCCTCTGGATACTGACTGCAGACCCTATTCTGACAGACATGACTGGTGTGTCCAAGGAATGTCCACATCTTTGTAGTTTTATTTCTTACCTTCCCAACTTTTCCCATTTTCTAGTGACCATGGGAGTTCCAGAAGTTTCATATGTTAAAATAATGCTTTTAATGTTCACTGTATTGACCATACAGGATTTCTGTTCAAACTGACTATATTTAAGGCATTTAAAGAAGTCATATGTAAATCATTTAAAGAAGACATATGTAAATTATTAAAATTATAGATTTAATGGAGAAGACCTAAGTATGAAAAAACATGTTTTATGGATTTTCCTGTTGGGGCTTTTTAGACACAGTATGTAATTAAACAGTAATGAAATGCATCACAGAAATTGTTTCAATACCTTTAAAAATTGTTTTAAATGCTCATCTTCGTGTAACCAGTCTTTGTAGAGAGAAGTCCATTGAGACACCAAATGCAAGACTTTTCTTTTCCTACAGGACACATCAGAGTCATCTTCTTTCCCTTGGTGGTTCTTAGCACAATAGGTGCAGTAGGTTAAGGAACATATAATAAGAACTCAAAGAAACTTTAAAATTAACTGCTGGCAAAGAGTTTGCAATAATCTCATTTGCTAAAGAAAGGGTTTTTTTCACTGCATTGCTCAGTTTTAAATATTTTATCCTGGCTGGAGCTTTAGGAGTTTCATAACTTTTGGGAATGAATTCTCAGTAATAGGAATTTCAATTCATCCTCTGTGCCAAGAGGATTTTTTTTTCCCTTACAGATTAGAGAGGTGAGTCTATAAAAGTAAAATCAATTCAAAAGGAATTATGCAATGTTCAGTCATATATTTTCTGCAGAACTGAGAATGAACTTTTGCCCTGCACACTGATGCCAATGTGAATGTCTGTGGGAAGAGGGGTGAAGCATAACAATAACACAAAAATCAGGCAAAGGAAGTCAGTTTCTTTTTGTCTGTACAAATTATATTACCTGCAGAAGTGACTCTATAAAAATTTTTAAAAAAGCAAAATATTATTTCTACCATTTCTCTCTATTCATAAGGCAGAAGCACCAAATGTCCGATAATAACCACTGTATACACTGTTCCTGTCTCTTCATGGTTCTTTGTCTTGTAAGGGAAAAAACTGATGGTTTCAGCACAAAATTTAAAGATGGGGAAAAGATTTTTAAAAAACAAGCAAACAAACAAATGAACAAAAGGTTCATTTTATAGTCACAAGTTTATTCAAACATTGATACATAGCTTAGTAGCTTATGCAAGTCATTAGAAATACAGGAAAATAATTCTTCTATCTCAAAATGAGCTAAGATTTATATCCTGTATTAGACGATAAAAGGAGCAGAGACTGTAAAATTCTTTACTTTTTCTCTTTGCATATTCTGTAATATATTATGCACATGTAGGTATTCTATGAATTAACATAACCTGGGGAGGTTTTAACCCTATTTAAATTCTACCGTGTCACCATTATAAAAGTTTATTTATCTTCAAAAAAAGCTGACATAAAATTGCATTGTTGCTATGAGTTAGGCATTTGTCTCAAAACCAAGCATGTAGCTTTGATATAAGGCTCAACATTAGATAAAACTATGAGCAAATGTGTGATCCCCTTGAATACAACTTTCAGTAAAAGGATATTGCCTCAGAAGGGCCTGGCACAAGTCATCAGTCGTCATGAAAACCGTGTATGTGAGAAGGAAATCATCCAGGAGAGTTTCTACAGAGGAAGACAAAAAAAAGCCCAAGGTACAATACATTAACAAGAGCAGGAAGAAAGTATCTACTCCTGTTACTGTGCATGGCAGGAACAGGACCCCCTCCCTTAAAAAACACTCCAAAAGAATACAGAATACATAAAGGTTTAAGTTTCAAAAAGTTAACAATGTGTTGCCACTACAGAGATCAGTTCCTTTACTTAACAAATACATCCTCAGCTCCCAAAGCACCAACAGGAACAATTATGCACAAAATAATTCATCACAGTTCAGGAACCAGTAAGAAAGAGTCCTTATAACAAACACTGCCATCCTGGTTACCTCAGCTGCACACAAAGCAGCCTTCCACACATTAGCTTGTTCTGGAAATTCAGAAGAATAGCTTCTGGTAATAAGAGAAAAAAACTAGGATTGCCATGAACTGTGATTAACATCTATGCACAGTAGTTGAGAACCACAAAATAAATATACTCAAACGTTTAGATGGATGTTCGGTTAGTCTTGTGGGCACCACTGTAAGTGCTGAGAAATTTTCTCTAAGGTTTGTTCAATTGTATCAATGAAGGTTTTTTCTCCTCCTGGTTTCTATCAGTGTTACAAGACCAGGCTGAAGGTACTTGCTAACAGACCAGCGCTACACACTGAAGTTGTGAGCACCTCGGGTTGTCGGGAGAACCAGACAGTTTAGGATTTCAGTGTAACTTTTTCATTCCTCATTCCCATGTCACTCTATTTTTAGGATTTTTCCAAACCTTTACAGCACACATCACTGAGGTGAAAGCACCAGGTTTGATCTTGGGTGACAGGGCTCAAGGTAATCTCATGGCGTCTTCAAAACCCCAGTGGCAGAGTGGAGATAAGACCCAGCCAGACTTTTCCTGGAGATTTGCTACAAAATTATATGGGACAACCATCAGAGATGGCAATAAAAGAAAATTTGTCTAGATTAAGATACTTATTTTTCCCTCCTGTGAAGAGGCCAGACATGACAGGTTACCTGCACAGTGTCCAACATCACTATATTCAGGGCTTGCCTGTGCAAAGCTCTGAGCATCCTGGTCTAACTGAAGCTGCTTCCAGCACAGGTTGGATCCGACGGTTTCACAGCCTCCTTCCAAATGAAATGATTACAAAATTTGTAAACAAATTTGATTCTAATTTTAGTAAACTACTCATGCACGATGCATGATCTAGAGTATTTGGTTCACACAATGAAATCTTTACTGCAAACAGACAATGTAATTGGTCTTGGTAACCACAAAAAAAAGTTTCTGTTTCTTCCTCTGGTGGTTTTTTTGGTGCTTTTTTGGTTGGTTTGTTTGTTTGTTTGTTGGGTTTTTTTTCAAATCGTAAGATTTCCCTCAACTTTTGAGGGATTCCTTTTGACTGTATTTTTTTAAATTTCAGCAAACACATTGTGTTTCCTTTAACAAGAGAACAGCTCTGGTTTTTTTCAGATAAGAACAGTAACATGGACAGGCTGAATAAAAAGTGATTTCAGTTATACTGTAGAGCAAAAATATTTTACCAGTATAACCAGCTGGTATTAGTCAGCATTATACTAAGTTGTGATATAAGTGGTGGGTTTACAACTGCAAACACTAAGGGCCAACCACCCCTCACATGAGAAAGACAAGGCTGAGCTTTGATTTTCATATCCTCATTTTCTCCCCATTTGTGATCTGTTCCAGTCCAAGCTAGTGTTTTTGTACAAGTGTGCAACTGAGAGTTTCCCAGCAGCTTTCCACAGCAAGACTGCAATTTCAAAATTATTTAGACCAATTTCCTTTACAGCTGCTTTGGACCTTATCAGTAAATTATTGATCCCACAGCTGCAGTGCACAATGGCAATGAGAATTCATCCATGTATCATTCAAAGACAGATGTCACATGGATAAACATGGATGGATAGCTAATGACATCCCACCCTGTGAGTCTAGGACCCAAAATACCTCCAGTCTCTTTTAAAAAAATTAAAATAAGTCTATCTCACTTAATGCATTTAACAGTACTGGTCTAGAAAGAGTCCTGATCTAAGGAGGCATAGGTTAAACCCCTTGCACTCAGAAGCAAAACAATTAAACTCGTTATTCTACTCAACATTGGTAAAAATGGTGGAAAGTATTATCTCTGCAGAAAAAGAGTAGTTTGTCTCAGTAAATGAAAAGACATGGTGAACAGCTTGTTCTCTATCTGAAAGGTCATCTATTCATTCTCTTGCACGTCTTTTGGATGGTACAATGAGGCTATTAAAGTTGGGGGTTTCACAAACATTTATTTGGAAACAGCTGAACTTGGAGTCAACAAACACATTTTAGTTCTTTATTGAACTATGTAACTGTGCAGTGATCCTCACAAAGTCAAAGAGATGTTTACACCAGATTATTTCCCTAATTTCCTACCCTGTGTAGGTGATATCTGAGTTTCAGCAAAACACAGCCACATGTTCGGAAAATAAATTAACTCCTTGTTGAAGCAAAACTGCAATATTATCAAAGAATCTCTCTGTTCAAAAGAGTGTGACTTTATCATAATAACTAGTGTTAAGCAAAGACTTTTATGTTTATTGTTATTACCTGATAATCTGCTTTCCATATGTCAATTCTTCCAGCATCCCAAAATGTTGGGATGGAAAGAAAGACTGGTTTTACTATAATGTCAGTTTCTTGGGTTTTTGTTTTCTTTTCTTGCAAAAACTATGTTATAGACATTATTAATGCAATTCTCTCTCAAAAAAAAAAACCAACAAAACAACAAACCAAAAAAACAACAACACAACAAACCAAACAGTGATGAAAAGTCTGGAACTGTATGTTTGCTCAGATAACTTACAATTAGTTTTAAGCCCTCTGTTAATCTCCACGTCCTTCCATTCACAGTCTGGTTTCTAACAACCCCATCAAAACAAGGTATATCACTCAGCCTACTTAAAGTTGCACATATGTATATGTAGTGATTTCTTTTATCCTCTAAATGCAGAAGAAAAGTTAATAAATTATGTTTTCTACAGCTTGTGTATAGGCTAAATTTCTTCAAATTGCCTCTGAATATGTTTAGAAATTTAAACCCTAGAGGAATGTTTTGAACAAAAAAAGTCTGGATTATACATGTGGTCCATTAATAGCACCACTCATCCGTTAAATTACTTTAACAAGTAAGCAATGAAAGTGCTTTTGCAAGATTAAATATCTATTACCAGACATCACCTAAAGACTTAACAATAATATTCATATTTTAAAATGTCTGAACTAGCATGTAGGTCTTTCCCTGAAGTCCTACTGTTCACTGTAAATATCTTCTATATTTTCTTCCTAAATGCCCTGTAATTTAAACTCATTCCAGAATATTTCCTCATGTCATAGCAGGAACACAAAACCTGAGGGTGTACTGACACTTCAAAAATAATTTGCTCAAAACAAACAACTGCACATTTGTCAGACACTTTTGGACATTAATATGTGTCCACAAATAATGATTTGCTGGTCTTAATCTACAAATGGAGAGAAAGGGTAACCATGAGAGGATTTATTCACAGCATATTATTCATTCTGTTACTAAAGGCCACTAGAGCAGTAAATTTGAATGAGGAAGAGATGTGGCTGTACAAGACGGGCTGACAATTATGAACAAAAGTCTTTCTGAGATTTTTCTGTTTAGTCACATTTGATTTAAGAGTTACAAAAGGCAATTCCTCAATTCATTAATAATTTAGAGTTCACCATACCCCCACTCAGAATGGCAGTGAAATGCATACCCCTTTTAAAATTTCACTCAGTGTTCCAGTTTCTGCCTAAATTTGTGACAATTTTTCTTATCATTCCTACAGAAAAAGTTTTTCTAATGTTTGTAGCAAACAGGGAGAGAAAAATTCACAGTAATAGTTGGAAGAGAAAAGACATTGGAAGGGAAATCTTAGTGCAAAAGCCTATGACGCTATATTTTTTCTCTTCATGAATTTTTTATTTAAACTTTTTCTTCTAGTCATCAACCTAACTCTTCTTTGTTCCCCACAATTTTCTTTTATTTGGCTAAGCAACTATTACAAAGTCTGGAGTTAAACTGCAGCTATGGACTATTTCATTTCAAAGACAATTTCAAGCATTTTAAAGCTTCATTAAGAAATGCAACAGAACCAACATGAGTCCCAAGGCCTCCTGTTCTTGCAGCTCTTTGGGGGCAGCCTTAGGCAGTAATCTCACCACACCACTTCTGTGTGAGTTCCGTAGGCATAAAAATAATAAAGAAGCAGACACTGTGCTTGTTTGTTATTAAATAATCCATTTGCACCAGCTTCTGCTGAGACAGTTTCTCCCAGGCTATGAGCTCCCTCCTCCTCCCAAGTGAAATAAAGCATGGATACAGCTCTGCTAGGAACAGTTAGCACTGCTCCTCCCATTCCTCTGTGATGGAGAAGCCCCTCTGCAGGATCCAGGGTGGCTGAGGGGCAGAAAGAGCAGTATAGAGACACTCTCACCCGTGTGAAACACCCAGGGAACATCTGCTTTCTCTGGTTCCTGAAGGAGCCAGCAACACATCTACATGAGATGTAACGGTATTGTGTGTACAGGGAGATGACAGCCAACAGCAACAATGGCTGTCATGCAGGGGAAGGGGAACCTAGGGTCCCAGAGACAGGAAACGATAAAATATTAAAATGAACACATAAATGAACAGATAAAATATTTAGATGAACACATCATGTATTACCACCTACTGAAAAACCAGTCAGGATTCTCTGCTGCTTTCTGTGTGCCCACCTACCTCTCTAACAGGAGAAACCCTTTCTCTCTGAGAAGACAGCTCTACAAATACCAGCTCAAGGTGATGGTACAATTACCAATGACAGGAGGAAAGAATGGGTTTGCACACCAAATATGATTTTCCAATAGTTCCTTTTCTCCTACCTCCACACTGTTCTCTATGCAGGCTACCAGTTACTAAGGCTTAGGACAGAAATTAATACACATCTGTAAAGAAAAATCATCTGTGACACGTATTTAACAAATCAGCCAGGCAGTACACATCTTGCTGTTGCCACATCCAGCATCTGTATCCTCTTCTCAAACTGGAGCATTTTCTTAAACTACTGCAGTTGGTGTGAGGCATCAGTGGAGCAGCCTCATTTTAAATACTTGCAACATAAATATTCAAAGAGACTTAATCTAAAGGAAATGCCTTTGTTACACTGAGTAAAAGTTAAATTCATTTGATTAAACTATAAATATTTGAGGACAACTCTAAAAAGCAAATATTAAAAAAGCTGTCTCATAGAATGAGCAAAGAAGGAAAAGTATGAAAACATTCAGGGGTTACAGATAGCTACACATCTCTAACTACCCACCTAGCAATCTATATGTTCACATATCATTTACTAGCCTGCACATGCATTAACCAGCATCTTTGGAACACCACAGCTAAACCAACAGTGCATATACATCTACATTACAGACATGTCCAATAGCTCAGACTGCATTTAGAATACACCTATTGCCCTACTGCTAATGTTAGACAAACTGTCCAGCTAAGCCAGATATAATTATTCCTAATGCCTGAGTCATTAATCCCTTTATACCCACAAGAAGAGATAACTTGATGACAAATTCCAGTTTGTCCTGGTTTTTGGATCACACTACTACATCCTGAATAGATTTTGGTTTCTTACTTCTCAATGGCTACCATAAAAAAAAAAAGAAAAAACAAACAAACAAAAACTGAAAAATAAGCCAAACAAGTCCTCCCACTTTCAGTGACATACAGACTGCTGAGATGACAAGAACCATTCTCTTTTTCATATCAGATGATACAGAACAACTTTCCAGACTCTGTTCTTTCCACTCTCTGTAGCATTCCTTTTCCATGTTCTATCCTTTCCATTATATGCTTATTTAAATACTGTGAAAAAAATAAAGCTATGAAAAACAAGGCAATAACAGGATTTAAAACATCCAATGCATTGAGGTTTTTCTTCTTTACAATTGCATGGTTTACAAGAGGCAAATTCCTCTACACAGAGGAGTATAAGCATATAGACTCTGTGCATATAGACTCTATATTGCTTTCTCTGCAGATTGTGTATGTCATGTACTGTTAGTTGGGGAGAGGGTACTGACAGTGAAATCTGTTAAACTGCAAAGAAAAACAAGTAATCTGGTTTTTTTTTGGGGGGGTTGTTTTTTTTTTTTAAACTTATCACTATTCTGAACCCAAATCTCTTAGACTGCACTGTACAAATCTATTGTGAATGGTTGTGCAAGAATTACAGAAAGATTGAAGGGCTTTTCAGGCTTGTACTCCACACTAAATCGGATTATAAGAAAATATAGATAAAGCACTGGAATGCAAGTCTTTTTCCACTTTATGCAAAGCAGTGATTCAGCTTTCTCCAAGGATTTGCTGGTGGAGGTGAAACCTGTATGGAGATTGAAGGAGAAACCAAATACCAACAACAAAAAAGAGGAAAAAAACAGCCTGAATGAACAAGCCACTGGAACTCAATAACTCATAGGTGAAAACTACTCCTGCCACTGTAGTGGCAAGCCTTAGTCATGCTACAGAGCAGCTGTGGTTGTCACTATGTGTATGAGAGAATTAAACTCAGAGAATGAAAACCATGCACTGAATTAAAAATATAACACTCTAAACCTTCTGCTTTCCAAGCAGACAAAATTGCTACGTGTCATTCTTCCTGCTCAACTTATCTTTCAGAAATGTAACAAAAAAAAAGAAGTTATAATATCTTCCTCATCCTCATCATGTAAGAACTTTAGTATAATATATTGGTTATCAGCATCTAGGAACTCCAGCAGCATGAAATACAAGTGGGGCTACACACACATTTTTCAAACATCAATGCAAATTCAGCAAATTTTGTGTGATAATGAAATCTCTTTGGTGACTGGGGTGTGGGGTGGGGGGATATTTTTGAGAAAGACCAAGAAGAAGAGAAAAAAAAATGTATTTTAGACAAATGGGGGGGATATTTTTGAAAGACAAAGAAGAAGAGAAAAAAAGGTATTTAAGACAACACAGAACAATTCTAAAACCCTTCAGCCATGCCATTTCCGATTTGTGACTATGGCAAAGATGATAAGATGACCATATGGTCAGCTTCTGACATCCCCTTATGTTAATACACTTACCAGTATTAGCCAGAATTACAAATGAAATAATCATCAACAACTCTGCTCTCATTTACATTCAGTGCATCATCCCTACCTCGCAGGACCAGGCACTTTTCTCTAACATTTTGTGAGGCTCATTCCCCAGAATATATTTGGGAATAAAGAGACAACTGCTAGACCAGCTGAATCCTTTGGAATTTTTTATCCTGCTATGACTGAAAAGCTGTGATCAATAACACTAATGCACCTTTTGACCTCATAGCTTATATTGGAAATATTTTTTTAGAAAGAAAATATTCACTGATGGGGTTAGCAACACCATACTGATCAGAAACAGTTACAACATGCAGCTCTCACAGCCACCAAGAAAAGCAGCCCTATGAGATGGGGTTACAGCTGGGCAAACAGACAGACCAGCCCTGTGCCTGAGTAAAATGGATGCTGATTACTTACTATTCTATAGGGAATAAACAGCTTTTTCTATCTTAAATAATCAGTCACTTAGTTCAAATTAAACAAAATGAGGGCTACAGCAAAGCATTTCCAAGTTTTTCAGCCTCTCAGTGCTGAAAGCTCAACGCCTTGATAAACTCCTGTCACACCTCTTCCTCCCTTCTGCAAAACGAGAAAAAACATAACACACCTCAAGGAAGGCAAGGCTACACATAGATTTTTTGTGTGGTTTAGTTCATATAATACTATGCAAGGCTCTGAAACCTTTCAGCAATGCAAACACAGCTCCTGCGTTTGAGAGTTGAGCTGTCATCAAAAAATTGCTTGTTCTGCAGAAACGGAAAAACGATTTGGCAGCAGCAACTCCTTTCAAAGGTAGAAGTTCCTCAGTAATCTGTAATTCCACAGCAATTTACTAAAAATGTCGGGATGTCTCTGAGCACAAACAGTAAATGCAAATTGCTATCTGATCTAGCAAGATACTGCTCAGTCTGAGAGGTCCCAGACCTCCCTTGCATTCAGCAGATGGCAACGGTGCTCAGGACCTTGCAGGATTAGCCCTTAATTCAAAATCGAATCCTCTAATAGTGCTATGCCACCATGGACACAGCATGAGGCAAAAAAAAAAAGAAAATTATGTTGAGAAAGAAAGGTCAATGAAAAAAAAGAACATCGATATATAATTTGCTGCAAATGTATTAAAACAATTATAGTAGTTATGTCACCTAACCACCAAGGCACTGGGAAATCAATGCACAAAGGAATAAAGAGCAAGACATTTATTTCTGACATTAGGTTAGAAAACTAAAATACATAAGGGCAAGATATTTAACTTGTACAACCACATTTTTTATTAGAGGACAAAAGTCAGAACTAGGAATCATTTCTAAGGTCATCTCCCAGAAATTTCTGGCAGTATTTTAACATCTGCAGAATGAATCAAACACATTGTGTCTGGTAAGGTCAAAGATGCTCCTAAAGTTGCATTCCAGTTGCTGCTATCACATGTATTAGAGCAGCTTCTTATGTTGTTGGAGAGACAAAAAGCCCTGAAACCACAGGCAGAGAGCAAATGTCAAACTTGTCCAGCTTTAATGAGACACTAATTTTTCCACATAGAAATCTGAAGCTCTCTTTTTTCCCCAGGTGGGAGGGAGCCCTGGTGATTCATGTGCAGCTATAATGGTCAGGGTTACTTGAAATTATTGGACAAATCCTCTACGCCTTACACATTTTGAAGCATTGGAAATGTTGCCTATAGCAGCCACTCTAAGCTATTGATACTTTTTGTTAAAAAAGTGCCTTTTGACTGCTGCAAAACAGTCAAAAAACACTGAAGCTTTCCATGCAGTGAAACTTGACAGTAAAGGGAGGTATTCTAATGCGCATGTGAAATGTGAAATCCTCACACAAGCAGAAGGCAGACACTCCTTGTTCACATCAGGCATCTCCCAAAGTACTTGAGGAGAAAAACTCATCCTCTCTTTCCATCGATTGATTATAATAAACCACCCAGGCCAGGATTGCCTGGAGCAGCAGGACAGAGGATGAAAGATTTAATGGTTCCCTTTCATATTTCTGCCTGCAGACCAGCTGCTGAGCACAGCCTGCTGTGATGAGCCCTCCTGGGTGTGCGCCTCCAGTCTGCACATTGCCTGGCACCCCAGGCACTGAAAGTTGTCTGAGCAAGTACAAGGCAGGGTTCTACTTTTCTGCTTTTGTCTTGCACAGGAACTTCTTTGCACCAGTGCCATCACCCTCCTCCTCAGGCAGCCAAGGAGAGGCAATGTCTCCAGCTCAGACCCCTCAATGACACAAGTTCCAGGTGCCCCTGAGAGCTGTCACTGCCTCAGTGGTGCCAGCAGGACAGGACTTTTTGTTGCCTGGGTGCACAGTGCATCCTCTCTCCCTTCTGCCCCTGGAAGCCTGGCCCTACCAACTGGGTGCTCAAAGGTGCCTTAAGTTTGCTTGAGCCTTTTTCTGGTCCATGAGTCCAGCACACATTCCAGTCTAAAGGGAACCTGAAAATCTGACATTCAGCTTTCAGAAAGTTAACACAAAGGAAGATGCACCTAATATTTATTCTTTTCATCCTTGCTGTCCAGCACTTATATGATATTGAAGAACAACAAAGTTTCAAGTTCAGCATGTCTTTGTCATTGCTGAATTGGAAAATCTACTCCTAGGAAACAGTAATCTTCAAATCCAATATTATATATAAGCACAAAAATCATCACATCTTCAAAAAATGCTTGTGAGTTCCTAATTTCTAGATCATTGAGATGCTTTAAAACAGTCTGCTTCTCAGTGACATTTCTGAGAACATGAGCCCAAATTCTCTGTTTACAACCCAAAATTACATATATATTTGGCTACATATATTAAAAAAACCCCTTAATTGGCATTATTTTCAAGTTGAGACTATTAGCCCCAAAAGGCTTTACTTCCAAATCCACTTGAACAACATCCAGTCCAGCAGATTATGACAACTCCAGTATAGTGGCCAGAATACATTCCATGCTGGTCATGGCATGGATAAAGGGCAGGTCACATTACTCACAGCAGTGCCCCACTAAAGCTCTGCAGGTCAGGTACAATGCCTAGACTTCAGCATGCAGCATTTTCCCATCACCTGCTGCTAGCTGCCTTCCCTGGGTCCCTTGGGGGAACAGAAATGTACAGATCCACACTGTGTATTTTTAAAAGTGTTTAGCAAGAAGCTTTGATCTATTATTTCCCCCCCTACAAAGCAGCAAGGGGAAATTTCTTTGTGCTTCAGCCCAAGGAAGGAGGTATAAGGAGTATCTTGTTCGCCCCTGGGAGCCAAATTATCATAAATATGCTAAGCAGTGCAAACTCCCCAACATGTGGCACTGGAGCATGTGCAGCAAACATCACAGCATCTCTTCAGGGAAGCCTAGCACCACAAAGCCTCCACTGGCAAATCGCTCCTGGCTCCTGTAGATTTGACAGAATTGCCTACAAAGGGAACTATGGCATTTTCATCGGTTTAATTTGGTCCAAATCTCTATACAAGATGGGTAGAGCATGCAGTAGACTAATGAGCAGACCACACATTTCTTCCAGCACAGGAAAGGTCAAGTGATGGGATATTTTTGGTGTATCAGGTCATGCACACTAGGCTGGGGTCTTGCATATACAGCTGTGGCCCACTGTCATGTAACCTCAAAACAGAGACTCGCTTAACATCTTCTGACATATGGAGGCAAAAGGCCCAGCAAAGGTGCCTGACAGTGACGTGTTACAGGCTCTGCTGGGGAGAGGGCAGAGAGAAGGGGGGAAAACATCTCGCAAACCCCACAGGAGACCCAGACAGACACTGGCATACTGCAGAGTCACTGCTGTGGTGAAGGATGCCACCTCCAGCATTTTGCCCAGGGTGTACAATGCTTCAGGCTTCTGGGCAAACAATTCTGAGATAGCTCAGAAATAGCTTATTCAATATTTAACAACACACCTATGATGCACAGTGGAGGGGGGTGGCACAAGGGACGTGACATCCAAGAGAACCCAAAAAACCAAACAGGGCCATCCTTGCATCTTGCATTTCCACACCTGTCTTCCTCCCCATTCCCCGGGGCAGTGAAGCACAGCTTCACAGTATAAAACCAGAACAATGGGCACCAGAGCACTCATAAGGCAGCTGCGCTTTGCTTCCCCAGGTGGTGAATGGGTGCCAAGAAAATCTGATGAGTTTCACGATGGTGGTGTTAAAATACATTGTTACACTAAGTGTAGACTTATTTATAAGATATAGGTCCTTAAATTATGCCCTGAAATTGTACTTACTACACTGAGACACTCAAATCATTCCAGTGACAGGTTAACATGTAATTAAAGACAGCTTTTATGCTCATTATTATTACAACTTAATGGAAGACAGCAATAAAAAAGTGCCTTGCACATAGTCTGCATATGTATTAAGAACATCTAAAACTTCAAACAATTGTGTTTGTCAGTACAAACCTGTGCTGACAGCTGAATGAAAGCAACCACAAAGGTGATTTCAGAGCTGCTTGCACTGCTTAAAGATCATACAAGGGTAAGACACGAGGAACAGATATTATGCAGAGTTCAGCTGCTTGTAAGTACTAAAACACTTGCATGGGTGTATTTTCCTGTGGCAGCTGAACTGTGTTTGTGTGCAATCTGGCTGCTTGCAACACAGAGCATCTCGGTGTTACATTTTTAAGATACAAGACCCTTATTTTGAGAATTTCTAAAGTACTTACATTCATTGGGGAGTTCAGCATTAGATCCTTGGTTCAATTGTACCGTAATGACTCAGGGTATTTTATTTGATGTCCTTGCTTATTTCAGTTAAATACAGGGAAAATACAAAGCAATTATAGATGAAAGCACAGTGGGGTAATTTTCTAAAGGTTTCTACTTGCATTTGCCATTATTTCAGATTTTTAGTGCTATTTATTGATTCAGTCACAAAAAAAAAAAAAAAGAAACAGATGCAAAACACAGTTCTCAGATAGGCATAACTTTGGACTGGTATAGTCCAGCTTTCTTCCTTTGTCCCTTTCTTTTCCAAGTCTTATGAGATACTGCGTTTTTCATGCACACACTGGAAAGCATCTAATGCAGGAGATGCATTCTGTATTTCACTGAAAATGTTCCATTTTTGGCCCTTCATCAAGACACCCAGCTATCTCCTGGACTTCACAGTGCACAGAGAATCTCCTTGGCTGCCAGGTAAACCTCATCTTTCTGCACAAGCATACACAAATCTGATGCAATGTTTAGGACCAAGGTGAAAATCACAAACTGCAGTAACAGATAAGCCACTGTATTAAACGGTGCCTCTTGGATCAAATGCTCTGTGACGGTGTTTCACCACTACAGCACCTGGCTGTGACTAATGCTTGCTGCCATCTTTCATTTCTATAGCCCTTTTAGGCTCTAAGTGCCAGCACAGGCTTCATAAAACGTGCTTTATTGTGCCAGTGTGTAGAGAAAAGGAGGCAGGTATGGGCTCAGGAGAGGGGGCAGGTACCAGCCAAGGCTGAGTACACAAACCCACTGTCCCATGCAGACACCGCCCATGCTGCTGGCCAACATCATCAAATGTGAGTCAGACGGTGATCCCACTGCAAAATGCCTTTGCCTATCAGTTTTTCAGACCCTCTTCAAATTAAATAAGCTAACAGCATGATTTCTTGGGTTTTTTTTATTAAACTGATTTTTTTTTATTAAACTGATTTGCTTATTCAATTAGTCATTCAAGGCAATTATAAAAAATTATTTTTTCTTACTAAGAAGCAGTATGCTTTCTACATCACCACTGCTTAGCCCATGGGAAATCATCAGTTATGTGATGACAGCCTGAGACTGCAATCACTTTGCCATGGCTGCAGCCTGGTAAACACTTCTGCTAGGTGTGACACTTCCTACAGCCTCTTTCAGGTTACCAAATAGTGAGCATGTATTTATTGTTCCTAAAGAGCCTGTCAGAGAAGGTAGCAAAGCATCTTAAAGGAAGACTTCAGCTAGACGAATACTTCATATATAAGAACATATATTTAAAAGTGATTTTCCATATCAGTTTTTAGAAACACATCACCGATTACAGTAAACAGACAGGAGCTGGAATTAATTCCATTAGGAGCTGCTGTTCTGAAGAAACAGTAGCCCACATCCCAGAAGGACAATGAACTATAATATGCAAGCTCGTTTAATGACTGTATCCAATTACAAGGAGGAATAAATCAGCACACACATGCCTATGTCTGAATTTTAAAAGGTAAATAGATCATGAATAGTCAAGCCAAATGCTGTGAACCTCTGGATTCACAGATTAGCAGAGGAAATGGTGCATTCGCTTCCCATTTGAAATTTTTTTTGTTCCATTAGGAGCTTGATTGTACAGAGCTGACATTCCCTGCAGTAAGGAGACACAAAACTCTGACATTCACCTCAGTGGAGTTTGTGTATGGTCAATGACAGACTTTCCTGGTCTCTCTGCTGATGCATACCCAGGACTCCCCTAAGTCACAGGGGCCAGAAGAGGAGCTTTCTTCCAAAGAAAGCTTTCTGCTACAAATAGCAGCACTTTGGGCACCTGCTCCTACCCTTTGCTGTAAACTTCTCCATCCCAGACACACATAACCATAAGATCCAGGAACATTTGAATCCTCTCCATTTGTCAAGAAAACCCAGTATAGCAGTTTCTTGTAAAGCTGATGGTATTTTCTTGTTTTCCAGATGCTTTTAGAAAACTGTTATCAAATATTTATTGTTCTTTGTAATCAAGAACATAGCTGTAACTTCCCAAATTACATCTTACTAACCTTAGCTCCCTGAACAAATTTCCTATCCATTAAACTATGATGTAACATCAAATATCCTGTGGCCCATTTGCAGGTCAAAACCCTCACCCCAGAAGGGAGGTTAGAGCCTCATTAATAATAACATGATCTGTACTCACACCTCAAAGAAAAAAACCTGCTCAAAGTATTTACATAAGCTGCACAAGCAGGCCATGATATATTTGCCTGGAGAGATGGGCCATCATGCTGGAGACTGTAACAAAATTTCCCTCAAGCCACTGATATAACATACACCTCAGGAAAATATCTTCTTGGCAATGGGAGAAGCCCAGTTTCAGCTGGCAGAGACCTCCCCCTGCCTACAGCTTTAGACTTCACTTGTCCAACACACCCAGCTTTCCCAACTGATCACATCCCAAAATGTCCCTGTGTGCTTTGCCCACAGCAAACCTCAGAGGTCCCACGATGGCAGTGGCTCTCCAGGGTGCCACACTGCCCTGGGGAAGGGCTCAGTGCCATCAGCAGCCCCAGCACTGATGGAGCCTTCCAAGGCATTCGCAAGCTGCTGTGGCCTAGGAGCCCTACAGTGCACAAGGAGAGCCAGGAGGGAATAGACAGTGTCCCTTTGCTTCCCTGCCCTGCTCCAGGGACATCCAGGGGAGAGGACAGCAAGGAGCCTGCAGCATGTCCAGGGCTGCCTCCTCACAGCAGGCCACAGGTCTGCACCAGTCTGTCCATCCTGAAACCACCTGGCTGCCCCCATGCAGCCTCTTTGTTCAGTGCCTGCCGAGCTGAAGTGGAAGTGAGGAGGCATTGTGCCTGCCAGAAAGTGGGATGCATGTGTGTGCTGAATTGCTAAATCATCCTGCTGTAGCCTCCCTGCCACTGCTTGATGGCAGGTACCAGGATGGAAATTTTCCACCTGTCTGTTACAGGGTTAAACTCTACAGAGACAGCTAACATCTACAGACAGTAAGAGGAGATGTAGTTTATAAGCAAAATGTTTGCATTTGCCTATTCATGGTGGTTTTCACACTTTGGGGCAATGGTACATGGCCACTGCTGCTTTAAGGCTTAGAATGAAAACCCTTTGACAACGGGGATCTGACAAATGCTATTTGTTTGTGGTTGTTTTTCACTGTTGTTTGTTTGCTTCCAGCTTGTGGCTGTGCATCCCCCATGATGTTACCAACAGTATCAACAAACAAAATCCCATGGACAAGGCTCCTGTGGGGCAGGGAATGAAATCCAACAAGGGTTTCTTTGTTGCATTGATGCTGGGGCTCTGAATTCATGGCTGGGAAAGAACAAAACCAAGACTGGCCTTCTGGTTTTAACTGCAGTGGTCCCTAGAGAGAGGTCAACTAGCCCTAAATTCCAAGAAATGGATGTGAAGAGGGTTAAAGAAAGGCTGCTTGTGGAATTGGCATAGCATTGTGGGCAGTGAGAGGAGGAGGGATAATGGCAGGAGGAGGATGTAGAGTGTAGAAAAAGGAAAAAAAGGAAAGAAACTGAAAAGCAATAAAATGTGAGGTATAAAAGCTTCCAGCAGTCCCAAGTCAGACAGCATGATTTCTCCATGATTACATCTCATTCTGGCAATTTGTATCTCCATCAAAACTCAAGTTCAAGCAAAGGAATAAAATCATGATTCATGCCAACTGCCATTACAAGAAAACCAAAGTATTTTATGATTAGCTTCCATCAAAATTAGACTCATCAATGCTGCCACTTTTTTTACATTCATCTATTTTCCCCAAAGTCTCACCCCAAAATGTTTTGCACTCAGTGTCCTTGTAGCCATCACATTTTCACATCAGAGAGGGAGTATGATCTTGGTTTTAGAAGGATTTCACAAGCTTTTCTGAACTAATACAAGGTCATCTCATGATCTCAGCCTGGCTTGGGAGATAGTGGTGTGAGCTGCTGCCACAGCTACAGCTCACATCAATATTTTTCACCTTGTCTAGAAGATGGGACAAGTAATGTATTTTATTGCAGTAACTGATGCTATTCTGAAAAGCTCTTTGTGTCAGTGCCAGCTATTCTCCATGAGGGTAACTGACATCTCATGAAAAACCTTTGGCTGTCAAAGTGCTGTAATTCTACTCCTATTTCAATCTTTGAAAGCATCAAAATTCAGTCTAAAAAAACAAGCAGAACTGTCTCCAATGCCTACAAAGATTCTCATAAAAGATGTTATATACCCCAAGTAACACCAAACTGGATCAAACCTTTCCCTCTAAAAAAAGCAACAGCAATTTAAAGCCTGCATTATGAGCTTACCAACTGCAGTTAAAGCACAGATCTTCTCAATTTATGCTCAATGCATTCTGCTCCATTGTCTCCTTTTTAGACAGGCCCCTCCTCTCTCACAAAAGTATTCCTACTACAACCATCTATTTCTACATCCAACAGCCAATATTCTCCCTTGCCCACTAAAATCAAACCCTAGCAAAACATCACAAACCACCACAGAACACCCTGGCAACCTCTTCCAGCACACAGCAAATTTGGGCTTTAGCAGCTGCTGTCTCATCTGCTCTTTTTCCTGCCTTCCCCTTGAACATTCTAGAGAGGGCAGCAGCCACTGTCAGGGCAGGGCAGAGCCTGGCTCTGCTGCACCTGGAAATCCAGAGTGTGCTGGCACCAGCTTGCCAAGCTCCACACTTCTCAAGCAATTGTGTTTATTCAGCTACACAGCAAGCAGAGGCACTCCACTCTGTAATGCAGCCCAGGGTTTCCAGCTATTAAGGGAGGTCTTAAGAGCCCACAAAAAGCCCATTGGGAAATAGGCAGAAATCTATACCAATTAATGGTTCACAAATAGGTCTTGGGTTGTGGCTTTTTGTTCTTAATCTCCCTGGGTGACCTCCGAGCCCAGGGATTTACAGAAAGCAGTAAAGAGGGAAAGAAAAGGACTGCATGTACACTGCACAACCAAGCATCACCTAACAGCAGTAACAGGGAGCGTGACAGGGAGCCTAGTAAAGTAACAATCATTGCAGTTTGGCTATAGGCAAAACCAGTCCTACTCTTGCTCACAAAAAGACCAAGGCTTCTACTTCCATAGTACTGTGAAACTGTTTGAACTCAGGGCATGTTAAGAAGGATTGCGGGGGAAGGAGGAATTAACAGCATGAGAGTAAATTTAGTTCACAAGAGGGAAAAAAGCCGCTTTGAAGAACAGATTTCTTTCAGATTCTTAATACACAACCTCAAAGCACAGGTCTGCAGTGAATCCATCCTTCCACCCTGTGGGCGGGGAATGAAGGAGCTCTTTATATTCCTCAGAAAATGTTCATCTCACAAGAAAATCATTGTATTATAGCAACTTGGAGCACTGGAAACTCAAACTCCAAAGCACTGGAATTCAAACTCCAAAGACAGCACAGGACCTGTATTCTTGGACTCAGAGATACAGCAAGCACGTCAATATACAGTTTTATCTTTTCAGCATTCTTACATAAAAATTCCCCCATTCCATAAAAGCCTTTTTCAATAAAAGAAAAATAAATTTAAAAATCTGAATTTCAGAGTATCATCTCTGAGCTTTATGTTGTTACAGATCTTGCTTTCAGGAAAGGATGCTTTGCTGTATCCTGAGAACAAGGTTCCAACTCCACAACCATCACAGTAGGTGCTAATAGCAATATGGGAGCCATTTGTGTAGGTCAGCAGCTGGGGAATCTTGGTGTGACCAAAGAAGAGTACCTGGATGACAGTGCCCATCTTTTCAACAGCTTGCAGATCAGGGTTTGATAGTAAAAGGCCTTAAGATGGAAGAAAAGGAGTACAACACTAAGCAGTGAGAACAGTAAATGGGGGACCAGTGGTGAATGGCCCCATGTTTGGGGTTTCTGAAGGACAAGGTGCTCTGTGGCTCCCGCTGAAGGAACAGGATGTGTAGAAACTTTACAAGAAGCAGAAACATTGATATTTCATTTTTACAGCTCCAATTCCTACTCTCACAGCTAACTGACCTGCCAGCCCACACACCATCTGTTGCTATTCCTCTTACGCTACTCTCTTAAAAATCAGGTCCCACTTTTCATCTACTAAAAACAGCACTTTTTAGATAGTTGTATATGTTTTATAGTCAGCTTCAGTGAGCCATGTTCTGGGAAACTATGAAGCAGGGCTGTATCTGGGGGCTGAGAAGACCTAGAAAGCTGTGTCACCTCTGCAGCAGAGGTTATCCTCTCCCTTCACAATCTTGGTGGTTTGATGAAACTTCTGCAGAGGAACGGATCTCAAGTAGACGGAGGTCAGCAAGAGCTACCACAGTTTAGGTTCATTTCAGAATTTGGCTATGATTTTTTGCTCAGCTGCTGTTGACTTGTTTTGGTGTTCATATGGCTCACTAGAGGCAGTATGATATTAGTTGCTACAGAAGGTACCTGGTCTGCTTCATCTCCAGACCTGCAGCTGTGGAACTGACTTAACCTCCTGGGGAGCATTTGGGCCAGACAGGGAATCAACCTAAGTGCTTGGCATATATATCTAAGATGACAGGTCTCTTGATGAGAGACATTTCTTTGGCATGACCCCTGTGCAGAGACTCAGTTTTCCCCTTCAACTTCGTGGCCCTCAGTCCAAACCTTCTGACCTGGGAACACAAGTTATTTCTGCTACATTTGACCCTGACCAGCCACACTCGAGTGATTAGAAAAGGATTCAGACTAAGACAGAACCTAAGAAGCAACATCTGCTACTCTTTTTACCACTAAAATACAAGAACTTTTATAAAATCCTCCAATAATTTTTTATGCCTTCCATGCACTTCTTGGCTTAGCACCACCTGACAATTAGGAATTATCAAAAGCATCATTCTGGAAAAAGTTCTACAGAAATGCTTTTGAAATATACAAACGTGTATCTTTATGATCTCAGCTACTTAATGCATCTGGTTATTTATACATATATATATGACAATATATAATTTCATGTGTCCGAAATACTTTCTCCATTGATTTGATAGTTACAGTACTTAGACTTCCAATGTTATGAGAGCAAAAGGGATGTTACAAATAACTGATTAAATGTCTTCAGGGTTACATTTCCAACAACCTTACCAAATTCCCAGTGTCATAACATCTTATCTTCCAGGTACCTCATCAAAATGCTTTTATCACCCAAGCTTATTTTGCAGTACAACAAATGAACATTTTCTGCCTTTTCTGACTTAGAAGCCTTTCCCACTGTCAAAAGAAAGTTACTTTTACCCCTAAAAATATTCTCCTGATAGACCTACACTTCCCAATTCCTTTCTGCTTAAACAACTAAGTTCATCAAAAACCCTGATATTGTCTACAATGCATATCTTCATAATAAATGGTTTCACACTAGGCTTTCATGACAGCTCCATATCACTTTCTCACATAGCGAAAGGTGACAACTGGCAATAATGAATCACTGAATTACAGGGAAAAAAACTGAGAAACGGACAATACTATGATCCAATTGGCTGTCATATAGAATGGTAGGTTTTTCTTCTGCAAATTTGACTGAAACACAGAACATTAAACACTTGGGGCTCTACCAGGTATTCCTGCATTGAGTGCAGAAATAATGTATTTAGATGCCTGCAGTGCACAAAGTGTTTTGGTGCTCCTGGGGACACTGAAACTCCTACACACATGAAAAACTGTGGATTTTTGATTGCTACTTCAGTTGCTTTCTCTGCCTGAAAGGGTCCAACTTGCTTAATGTACTCACAGCATAAAAGAATTTGCAGTGATGAACTGAAAAAATACCATTTGTAGCTACAAAGAGTTCTGATCATGCATAAGAGTGTTTTTCATTCCCCATGTTGACTCTAGTTTCTCAGTCATTGGATACAATAGTGGGACAATTCAGGAGCAGCATTCCCAGACTCGGCCTTTCCAAAGTTTGCCCAAACAAGTTTTAGTGCCCAAGTGCAAATAAACCCTTTTCAGGCTCTGTTTTTTCTCAGAAAAAAACTGTCTGAGCTCCTGACACTAGAGAGCATCTTAGACATATTCCCCTCGTTGGCATTTCCCATTATCCCGGCACTGCAGCATGTGACACAGACTGTCTGTAGTGAATCCCAGACATGATGCTCCCTCTGAAGCTGATTCAGCTCACTACTGTGACAGAAAATAATCCTATCAAAGGGGGAAAAAATATTTCCTATCAAGTTACCTAAATCTACTTGGCACAAGGTCAAGCCAAGTATAGATGCAAGATGGGCTAGCATGGCAAAGTACAGTTAGAGGATGTCAGACCCTCCCATTTGAGAAGCCAGTGTCCCTGCTGGCAGCCTTGGTCCCAATTTCATGCTACCCAGAGCCCCAGCTTCTCTTGTCTCTTGTCCCCCTTTAGATTCCACCATGCATTTAGCAGAAAATGCTGCTGCCACTGTGCTGCCATCTGAAACAACAACTCACTCAGTTGTCCCATCTATCTTACTAAAATCTTAGATTCTGATTAATTCTTTCCAAACTGCAATATGCTGCATGCAATACTCTGGGTCAGAGCAAGGATCCCCATAAAAAGAATCAGGTCTTTGACAGAGGATGCCCAACAGAACAAAAAAGAACTCAAAAAAAGATTAATACAGAGTTATTTTCCTCAGACACAACCTCCTATCTTCCAGCAACAGGCAGTGTAGACTTTCCAAATGGGAAGTCGTATCGGTATCACTGCAGTGATGGAGTTTTTGCCAGGATTTTGCCTAGCTTGTGTTTAAACCCTTCCAAATTTTGGCTTCCACAGAATATTCACAACAACAAATTCCACAGTTTAGCTGTGCATTATACCAGAAAAATACTTTTCTTTATTAGTTATAAACCAAATTCACTGTGTTACAAAACCCTTGCCTCATTATGAGAAACAATGAACAATCTTTACGTCTCACCTTCCCCACAAAATAAATAGTCTTGTAGATCACCATAAATCTCTTTTACCAAAAGTTGCCTTCCTACAATGACCAGACCCAGACTATTTTTTCTTAGATGTATGTAATCTACAATTCTAATCACCCTTGCTGCCCTTTACTTCATTTTCAACCTGAGCTGAGGGAGAAGGAATCATATTATACATTCCATATTTCACAGTTATACAGTGGTATAACTACAGCTCTTGCTTGGCTTTTTTTCCTAATTAGCCTAAATACCACTTGCCTTTTTGACCAGAGCTGATCAAAAATTGCCAAGAACTATTCACACTACCTCCACAGACCTATTTTCTACATGATAATAGTCAAGTCAGCACCCTGCTGAATATGTATCATGAGAATTTCCTCTTCTTCATGGTAGAAAAACACATTACTTTGCATTTTTCAAACTTGGATTCCATCTGCAATTTTATCCTGCAGTCACAGATTTTATTCCTTTCATCTTTCAGCAGCCATAGGGCTGGTTCGAGGGGCCTGCTCCCAACTTATTTTCCCAGTTCTGCACTGCCCCATTCTTACTACTTTCAGGAGACTAATTTTGAGTTGGATCAGCTTCCTGATATAGCACAAGAACTCAAACAGATGAGAGGATAAAAGGGTGTACAAGAACACCTTGCATGGCCACCAAAGGTGAAACAATGGCTTTATTTATCAACCATTTAATAATAGGAGCACATACTGTTACCTCAGATTTCATCCCACACTCAGCAGCACCCAATCTTCAATGGAGAATTCCCTCCATTTTAAACACAGACAATTTACTCCTACCTTTCATCTTCTCTCTTAAGTAATTATCAGTCCTGGAAAGCATCTCCTTCCTGATCAAAATGATCTTTAAATTTCTTTCAGGATTTTTGGCAAGGCACTTTATCAAAAACATTTTGAAAATATGAACACGATACGGGCACACCAGATCATATATATCCTGATGCTCTTTCAAACATTTAACAGCCCTACAGTATACACAAGATCTGAGAGGTCTGCAAAAAATAATCCCCATATTTCCTGCTTCTCAGTAAGTTTCTGTATGCATTTCGTTCTTCTGCATCTACTGTACTGACACCTCATTTCCCAGCACAAATTCATAACTTCATGCTGAAATTTTGCATCTAATCACACTCCTGCAATCAAGTCCAGCTGCTAAAGACACCAGTCCTTCTCTCCTGCTGTCCTCACCTGCACACCTCTCACTCCCTGCCACCCTCTCCCTGTGTCAGGGGAGCAAATTTTGTGTCACTGACAGATCAAGAGGATCTTAAAACTAAGAATTTAATATTTCCTAGGTTAGGGTCAACTAGGACCAGCTTTGGGTCTGCTACAGAATCACATTGCATATGCAGAAGCACAGAGGCACCAGTGGCAAGAGTGGCTGGGAAACGCTGAGCTGCTTCTTTCAACTCCAGCAACAGTTTATGCTAGAATATTGTATTGATAAAATGACAACCTTATTACTTAGATGTTCCCCAAATAGAACCATTTCTTTTAATTGGTATCACATTTTCCACCTTCCTCTGCCACTCAAGCTGCTTTATATGATAGATTACACACCACTGTTAGGAGTTCAGCAATTTCATATCAGAGTTCCTTTAGAAGTCTGCAGGGAGTAACATCTGATCCTGGTGATTTGTTACTATTCATTTTATTGATTTATTCTAAACCTACTTCTACTGACAGTCTAATTTAGAGATAGCTTAGACTCACACAGCATAAAGCAATGGTCCTATGCAAGAGCCTCCCCAGGTTCTCTCATATTGAACACTGACATATATTAGTATTTTTTATCTTTTCTGTTATTTTTATATTGATGTGCTCAGCTAAAATCTTATTCCCCTCCTACAAGCATGGCAGTAATATGCATTGAGCCCACTTATTTTACCAAATCTTTCTAAAACTTCAGGGAAGAGTTTACAGAATCCCTTAAAATTATGAGTGACAACATTTCATCATGAAGGACTGTTAAGAGGAAGGGTTAGCAGGCATTTACTCTCTCCATCCTAAAACCTGGAAGGTAGGATCACAAAGTGTTGGGCAAGTGTTTATTCTTGTTGACATCAGTCCACATGCATCAGATACACTTACACTGACTGAGTGGCAGTCACAGGAGTACATTTTTCAACACCTTCTAATCATCAGTGAAAAGCACACTGAGCAAAAAAAACCCTAATAAATCCTTCATAACTAAGAAAAAATTATCAAAAAGCAACCAGACCTTTTTTTCTTTGAATATTAAGCAAAAGACAATCTAGAAAAGGCAGAGCTGTGTCCCTTTTGCACAACTTCATTTAGCAGCTGACTACAGTCAGTTCATGCAGGATAGATTCTCCTCCAAGGTCACATACACCACAGAGGGTGCCACTGCCCAACAGCACAGCAGTGCCATTGGTGCAGTGCAGAAACAGAATGTGTTGAACAAAAGTAACTCTTACCACACAGGACTTCTAGGACAAATAGACATAATCTGAAGGCCCCTCCAAGGTGGTATGTTAAAATCCTAAAGGTAAAATTGCTTCTGTGTCATAGGGAAAAGTTCCCACTAATCCAAGGATCCTACACAGTCCCAGATCAGGTGATATAGCAAGATACAAAGGTCATTACTCCATCCTTTTCCTACCCCAAAGAAATCCAGACCATACTTACACTTTTCTGCCTCTCCTTTAGCTATATAATGAGGATTTGTCCTCTTTTTCTGTCCCTTTAATCTTTCTCCAGGCCCTGAAAAATTTGCCATCCCGACATCTGCAATAGCCTAACAAAACTGTCAAGCCTCCCCCTTGTCACAATCCCCCTCACCCAGTCCACTACAAAGACACATCAGTTAATACCAACACCACCATGTTGTGCCAGTCGTACCATCCCACATTTATTTCCTTTCTCCAGATCACACTTTCCCTCTGCCTCTTGCTCTCAAAGACCTCCACAAACTAATTTCTTCTCTGTTCATTCCCTGAAATGAATCCTGTAGTAGGGAGGTAAAAGACATGGTGGTGTCAGCAGATGCAGTGGGGGAGATTATGTTCTACTTCAGCAATGTTCTGCTTAAGCTGCCCGAGAGAGGTGACCCAATGGACTGAAGGAAATGGTCTGAGAGATCCAGGTAGGCCTGGAGCAGCAGCACTGGATGTGATGATCATTACATCATTCCAGAGGCTGCCAGATGTTGAACATAGCCATCACAAAGCAAGACAGTATGTTTAAACAGAGACCAGCTACAGGAAACTCCAAAAATGACATCAGGATAATATCTAGAGAAGGAAATACTGCTAACATCCAAGAAATAAAGATTTTACATAAAAGAACAATGATTCTAAATAAATGGTGTAGTCAATGGGGAGGGATTAGGGATTCTAAAATGGTAAGATTTGGCCTCTTGAAGATTACTTGTTCAAATCCCCACCCTTGATGAGGATTAGCCCAGGAGTTCTGCATTTTCTACCTAGATACTGGCATATTTCAAGTGTATCTCTCTATTCAGTTCTTAAAACCTCAAATTGCACTCTAAAATGCACACTCAGCAGACATTCCCCAGTGATTCCAACCACCATAGAGATGACTCAGAAAATTTGTTTGTTACAGAAATTTAAAATTTCCATCCATCCCATGGCAGGAAAGAAGAACAGTCATCTTGGGGGTTGGTACTTTGGTTTTAGTACCCCAGTGAGATGAAAACTTCCTCCCTTTGAGATGGATGGCTGGCAAGCCCAAATTAAAGATATTCCAAGAACTTGCATACACTCCTGGACACAGTCACCTCAAAAATCCCTCAGTCATGAAACAATTACTAAGTAAGCTAAGCCTAAAGAGTCTTGCAAAGCTCAGGCTTTCCAGACATCCTGTCTATGGAAGTCACCAGTGCAATAGACTAGTCTAGCTTTGCAGACTGCAGTGTCCTCTTCAGGTGTCCTCAGCTGCTATAACAGTGCTCTGTTGTGGCACAGACACTGGGATAACTCTTCAGGTTGGGTCCCCACCTGTTTATTAAGCTGAGTGCTTAAGGTGTCTTGCTGCAGGTTGAGCAGCAGCTGAAGGAAGCCCTGGAGACTGGGCTGGACACCAGTAAAATTTTTTCCAGACCAGCCCCAAAACTTGCTTTAGGGTCTCAGGTGCAAGCAGTGTCTGCTGACTTGGGCTAGAAAATGGAAGCTGGCTGGGAGCAATCCATGGCGCACCGTTCAGCCATATCAGTCTTTGGAAAAGGCAGTGTTTGGAAAAGGCAGTGTTCCATGACCACACCAGCCCCAGGACAGTGTATTTTTCTGTTAACAACCACAGAGGGCTGCAGTTATGATTTGGTATCCAAAGGGTGGGAAGGAAAACATGCAGAGCATCCCTCCTTGGGAAGCAGTGCAAAGGGTCAAACAGAACAACAGCCCCCTGTGCACCTTCGAATGTAAGAACAGCCCTTTCTCTTGTTCTTTACAGACACAAATAAGGAAACTGCATTGGGGGCTGCAGGGAAAGCAAAAGGCCACGGAAGTCATCCTGGAACTGGCAGCCAGACAGCAGGAGCAGCAGCTGGGTACAACATTGTCCTTTTATGTTCTGTGAAGCTATGCCTGCTAAAACACAAGCCTGCGGGGCTCTGAGATGGGCCAGATTGGCACTAGAAAAAAATACAAAACCCAGCAAATCCAAGTACCCAAAGGGCAGAAGGATGCCTTCAGGTACACACAAAGCTGTACATATGCACAAACAACATCTCATACTTCCTCATGCCAAAGGCAACGGAGTCTGCATAAGAAGCTGATAAAACCATTGCAGGGCATCCCCCTCATAAACCACTGGGAAACAAAACTCCTAAAGTCTTACATTTTGATGAAGTTCTGTATTACCACATTGATAAAGTCAGAAGAAAATAGTATCTGAGGAACTATCCTCGAGAGAGTGTAGGGCTGCTGGGCAAGTTTAGCACACATCTTTGTGATGGCAAAAAACCAAAGGCACAGCTATTTTGTTCTGCCCCTGGGATCCAGTTAACCCTGGCTACAGGGCAGAGCTTAATTGTTTCTTTCCAAAGGAGCTAGGATAAGGCAGAGGTGAGGGGAAGCTAATCAACCCTTAAATACTTTACCATCTGCTAACAACCAAGCAAGTAATGGTTTAACATTTGCTTTGAGGACAGTTTACCAGCCCCTCTGTACAACAAAAAGACCAGGCTTAGGAACAGCCTCTCAGGGATGTGAGGGAGAGAGAGTAAAGAGATAAAAAAAAAGGTAGTACATGGGTGGATGTATACAGCATCTAACGTTTTACATAAGGAGTGCTTTGCTTTTACAAACACCAAAATATAATGCATATCACTACTGAAAGTATCATTGTTTTCCAGCAAGATTGTGAGCTTATACAATAAGGTGAAGCAGACTATAAAGACTGGCAGCTGTTGTTGCCCAATCTTTGTGTGATAAACATTAATGAGAAAACTTATTCTATTCCAATATTTGACCTTAAAAGGCCAAGAAAGGATCCTCACTACACTGCCAATGAGCTGGTTCAAATAAATTACACCCATAACTAGCCTGTGCATCTGTGGAAGGAAAACAACCACAGCCTCTCTGCACTAAATATTAATGTCTAGGCAGACAAAAGCAGCACTCGAAACATTGTAATAATATCACTGGCAGACACTCTATGTGTTTCTTTGGGGCACGGACACATTAGCACTAGGAATATGCCTATTGTCCCACATTAAACTAATGACTTGTTCTGAAACATTCATTCCTTTGGGAATCACGGATGTTATTTATATTTTCAGACATTTAAAAGGATTAACGTGTGTTTATTCCAGTAATCTCATTTGTAGAGAAAGATATATACAGGCATCAGGAGTATGCATTTTAACCCTGTTGGGGATGACCAAATACATAGTGCCATTGGCAGCCACCTACCCTCCTCTTCAGTATTCAGGACCTCCAAAAGTCTCACCAGCCTTGCTGCTTCCATTAAAAGCATCTATGAATTGCAGGTTACAGACACTTCTGATAAACTACTCCACGAGCTCTTGGTGACAGCAAGCTGTGCATATATCCAAGAGATACAGCTGGAAATTAAACTGCATGCATGTCAAGTAGCCCGACTCAGATAAAATTGCTCTAGGCTGGAATGAAATATCTCTGGTTGAAGACAAACAAGCAGAGCACTGGGCGATACGGCGTGCCCCGGGCTATGAGGAAATTTATAAGCTGTTTTAATGAAACAGACGTGCCAAAGTACCGGGGTGGTGGCAAAACAGATAGCTGGCAGGGAGGTGAGGTGCACTGCAAGCATCCGGATGGATACAGGAGCAGCTGCAGGCTACGAGGGATGGCAGCCCTGCCTGTAGGGACACGGTGCTGTACAAAGCCCGCCGCAGCCTGCGCTGCCCCGGCGGCAGCCGCAGCCGAAGGTAAACCGGTTCAAGTTGCTGCCGAGCGGCTCCGCTGCCGCCGGCGCTCCTGCCCCGGGGCCGGCGCCGCTCCGCCACCGCCCGGGGATTCCTCCCGCATCGCCCGGCTGCACCCCAGCAGCCAGCGGCTTTCGGCCAGGGGTGCCCGGGAGCGATCCCCGCGCCGCTCTGCCGACACCGGGACCGGCACCGGGACCGGCACCTCTCCCCCATCCCCGGCCGCCGCCGCCCCTCCGCCAGGCTCGCTCCTTACCCGTCTCTTTGTCCTGGGCGGCTTCCAGGTGCAGGTCGCTGAGGAGATGCTCCAAAATCTTCTCCGGCGTCCCCGACACCACCACGTATCTGTCGGAAAGCAGAGAGTCCCCGGAGTCATCCTCGGTGGAGGACTGCGAGCGGCTGCTCCACTCATCCTCCTCGTCCTCCTCGTCGATGTACTTGAAGTAAGGCACGTCGAAGGTGGGCAGCGGCCGCTCCCCGCCGCGGCCCGCCAGTGCCTCGGGCACCCGCACCCTGCCGCTGCCCATGGCGCCCCGCTCCCTGCGCCCCGCCGCCGGGCCCTAAGCTCCCCCCGCGGGGGCCATCGCCCTGCCGGGGCCGCGGGCCGCCGCCCCGCCCGCCGCCGCCGCCGAGCCCGGCCCGGCCGGCCCAGCCCCGCACGCCCGGAGCCGCGGAAGCCTTACCTCCCGCGCCGCTCGGGGGCCGGGCTGCGTGACCACACCTTCCGCAGCACCAGCGCCGCGCCGGCCGCCTCCCGCGCCCGCTCGCCGCCGCCTCCATCGTCCACCTTCAGAGGCAGGGGGAGAGAGAGGGACAGAGAGAGCGCGGTCAGTGCCCACCGGGGTCGGGGCTGGGGCTGCCATCCCGCCGCCCGGGGGCTTAAGCTGGGGAGGGGGCTCTTTGCACCCCGGGCTCCCTTTGTGAGAGGCACTGGCTCCGTGTGTTGGATTTTAATTCATAGAAGGGGGTGGGAGTGGTGCTTTGAATATGCGGGTTTCCGTGTCCCCAAGGTGATGGTTTGTTTAATTCCCAGACAGTCGAACAAAGCAGGGGACACGTAACAATAGTCTGAAAGCGGCAGGTGCTCCCGAGCGTGCCAGTAATAGAGAGGCAGAATACACCTTCTGTAAACCTTCTCTGCTGTACTTCAGTAAAGGCAATACAAACAGTGGGGCAGGCATGTCATGTGTACCTCTGAGCATCCCCTAAAATACTCGGCGTACGGCTCTCCCTTCTTTTCAACAACTTTTTCACTTGGGAAACAAACACCCCCATGGAAAGTTCAGCCCAGTGACGGCCGTGTGCGTGAATTTTGGCTAAGCTGCGGTTTGTACAGCGACTTTCTCCCTGCGCGCTCCCTGAAACGGGCGGGAGGTGAACCATGATCCATTAGTGCACACGCAGCCCTCATGCCCGGCGCAGCCGGAGGCAGCTGACGGAGCAGAGCGGGAGCTGAGCGCTGGCTGCTGACTGAGCAGGGCGCTTTGAAACGCGGCGGCTGCCGGAGAGCAGCGCGCAGCCCCCTGCCAGATCCTCCTGGCACGCTCAGGCACCGCAGAGTGAGCGACACAAAAGAGGCAGCTGTTTCAATGCAAGTACATCCCAGTAGGTGCTGTTCCTCTAATTCTGACCTGGTTTAGTTATATTGTTCAGTATGTCAAACACACGTATGAAGGCTATACATGTTGGTACTCAAAGAAGAGAAAACAGCATTTGTGCATGAAGCGTACAGTATCCAGCAGTTAACAGACTTCAAAAGGGTTAAAAAATGTTAAGGAACAGAGCTACCCTGGCAAAACAAGGGAGAGAAACCACTTTATGATTCCTCTTTCTGTTATTTAATTTTTTGTTCTGAGACCCAGTGAATCGGACTGATACTTCTTGTTGTCACTCTGGTACAGGTGTGCCCAAAGATGCAGCCCCTGCCCTGAAGAAGTTTTCTTTATCAGTAAAGAACATGTAGAATTGATCTATTAAATTTCTGCAAGGTCAGACATACAGGTACTGAGCCAATTAATGTCAGATATTCATTGTAACACTCCCAGGAGACATTATTGAGCAGCCACGTTACAGGAATACTGATGCATAACTGTAATCTTCCATTTCACTGGCCGTGGTTTTTTGTTGCCTACATATTTGAAAAACTGCAATGAAAGCAGCAGCAAAAGAGAAGGAGAGGAAGATCAGGCACAGCATTAAAGCAATTCAGCAAAAGGGAGATTTATCCAAACAAACAAATCACTCCATTTCTCTGTCTCTTCTCTGGCATTTCCATCCTCTAAAATAGCCCCGATCCTCATTTCCCTGTGCTCACTGACATTCCAAACTGCAGCACATATGGAGAATATATGTGATGTATGGTGCTGTATTTGTACAAGCCATCTATTTCCTCATAGATGGGAATGGATTTTAAGCACACCCATATACATTACATACATGAGCAGCTGGCAGCAAGTCAACAGGGAGCACTGAGAGGGTGAAAGCTCTTTCATACTGTAAGGACATTAACAATGGTTGGTGTGGAAGACAGTGTTTCCCCTTCAGCATCTGACTAGGCAGAGATATTTTCAAAAAACCTGTGGTGTAGGTGTTTGCAATTACAGTATAAAGTGCCGCAATGGTAAGATTTTCATAAGGCTCTTCCTCTTGTTCTTGCCAATTTCAGCAATTTCTAGGAAGAGAAAAATCAATCTATTTTATCAAAAATTGGGCAAAACTAAGGCCAATTGGGTTCAAGTTGGATTTTCATTACCTATAATAAATATTTCCCCAAAAAAAGGAGAAGAATAGAGAATTTCTTTATTTTGCTATCTTATATCAAACACAATCTCATTTTAGGGAAGAATTACTATTTCATTAAACCTCCACTTATACATGACATATTTTTGTGTTCAGTCAGGCCCTTTAATCATACAACAAGCCACAACAATTAACCTGAACAAAGCAAAGCACATAGGCAAGTCCTACGTATTGTCACAAGTTCCGATTTCAATACAGATATTACTCTGAAATGACATCAAGGCACGCTTCATTTACCAAAACCTGGAATGGTCTGTGAAATAATTCTTGCTGGAAGAAAACCGAGCTGCTCTCAGCATGTTCCGTCTACAGCCAGTGACAGATGAGGAGGATGCAAGGGGCCCCCAAGTGACAGCAGCGTGTACTGAAGGGCAAGGCAGCGCCCTGGCCGAGTCCCTGAGAGCCAGCAGACTGACTCAGGAGACGTTCTCATCACGCCTCCAATTAACAAGGAAGCCTTCTAGCATTTTGCCAGACCTTCACACAGCCCTTGCAGGCTGTGCCGGCCATGCAGGGCAACAGAGGCACAGCATCACCAGCTCTCGTTTTATGGATTGGGGCAGAGAGGCCACCACAGCATCCCAGTTCACTTGGGTGATGCTGCACTGGCAGCTGGATTTGAGCCCCCCACACTGCCTATCTGATATTTACTTTGCTCCAGGCAGTGGGTAGGAAATTACTCCCAGCAGCCTCGATCAGAATGCATTTGGATTTGAGGTGGGACAGAAAGGGGTAGAGCACCAAAATGCCACAGAGGTACACTCCCATCTCACTTTACATGTGGCCTTATGTGCACTCTCCCTGTCTCATCTGTACCTTCAAAAGCACCATTCACATCCTGTTAGGATGTTATAATCAATCCACGGTGCACATTACCCATCACAAGGAAATTTAGCTGGCTCTGCATCTGTCAGCCACTATATTTCACATTTATTACAGCTTTTAATTAATCATCTCTTGATAGCTAAACACAGCACTATCAACCTCGATGTCAGTTCCCAGCAGGAGTTTCAAGTAAACAGCAAGGTTCTCTGGACTCAGTGGATCTTCCAACCAATATTATAGCCAATTTTCCACTCCTCTCATCCATCTTCCTAATACTGAGGTAAGCCATTTATCTCCTGGGTAATATATTTTAACAGCAGACAAGTGCTACCTTTATTTTCAGCATGAAAGGAACCCTAGGGTGGTATAAATATTTATATGCTTACAGGAATGAAACAGCTGGAAGTCATTGCTTAGCGGGCCTCAACTTGTGAGTTACACTTTGCATGAGCAGGAATATGACCCCCTGAATTAGCACAGAGGAAGGAGGAAGCAGAAGGAACCTATGGATGGCATTGTTGAAAACAGCCACAGTGGGCTGGCTTCCTTATGGAAGCCATTAGGTTTCTGGATTGTTTGCAATTGGCAGGGAAAAACTCAATTTCTGGCCAAAGCAGCTGATAACTTTGGTATCAGGGATATTTCTATGTTCTTTGCATTCCTGAATTTGGCCTTTTAATTAATGAAAAAAGAATCCAACCCCCAGAATGCACTGACTCCTCTCTTCCTGTGAGAAACCTCCACTGCTAGAAATAGCATTTAAAAACTGCTCTGCTTTCCACCAGCTTTCTAAGAGAAAAAAAATTATGCTCTGCAACAGTATATTTGAAGCCTGCTTCATTGAAAAGAAAGTCCATGTTCACATAATTTCTCCAGGACAGGACAACTGTGCAAAGATTAATTTCTGTGTCTATGTTACCCATTACTGAAGTGCCTGTTATGCTGGCACATCCCTCACCAGCAATGCAAACTATGCACTTCCCAATGACAGAACTTTTGTCCAACATCTCTTCACCTGCTCTTGTTAAAAAGGAGTCAGACCCCCAGCTACCCCAGCCAATACCATAGCCAGACAGATTCACACACTGCTGGTTTCAGTGGGTAAAAAAGTCATGAAGGAACTAAGAGATAACCTATAAGGCATCTATAAACTTAATGGAGCATGGAAAATCAGTGCACAGGCAGATTTTCCTGCTGCCAAATAACTAAGCAAAGGCAAGGAGAATCTTCCTTGGGCAACATGCAACACAGCAAACTTTACACAGATTATCTGCTCAAGAATCACATTAAATGACAAAGAAATGGCCTTTTCTAGAAGTTATGGAGGGCAGGAACATTTTGTTTTCCTAGCATAATTTGGTAAAACTGACTCAACACAATCAGATAATGTCAATCACGTCTGCCTCTATGTCTTTTGATGCTGGTGCCAGGTCATGCCCTTGAGAGGTACGGGAAAAGGCGAACACAGAGGATTCCCAGGGCTGTTTGTGTTCTCAAGAGGAGACTGCTCCCCTCAATGAAATTAAGGAGCTTCCCTCTGCACACAGGAACATATCCAAGCAGTGTGAAACACAAGAGCAGAGCCAGGAAGTGGGGTCAGAAGAATAAGTGTAGAGAAACTTTGACTGCCCATGCAGGGAAAGTTCTCAAACTGGTGACAGAGCCTGACAAAAGCCACAAAGTAACAAGATCCTCATTTCCAAAGACTGATTGTTTTGCTGGGAAGATGTCTTTGCTTGGGTATTATAATATCTCTGGTATATACTATCCATGCAAAAGAAGAATTACAAGAACACGAAAAAGACAGAAAAGTCAAGTCAAAAAACTGAGAAACATTGACAGGTAATCTTTGTATTATCTAATGTAGTTCCTTTGAATAAAACACTGGGTTTTTTCACTCTGTCCTGCTCCATCCCTACAACTCTTACTTGTTCAGCATATGTTGAGACTTAACTTGGAGACTCAGTCCAAGCTAAGACAAAAGGCCTTTGCAGTGTGGCACTGAGGTCCCCAAACTTGCCCACTGAGGTTTGACACACCAAAAGTGACAGAGTTAAATCTCCATCCTGGCTCATTGCATCCTACAAGCACATTCTGGTTGTAACAGCCAGGAGTTGCAGCTGTACAGAAAACCCTTCAGAGCTCAGGCTGAAGCATGCTTGGAGCTTTCAGAGCCTTCAAATATTAACCTCCAGAGCTCTAGAAACTCTTCACAGAGCTTGTACAAACTGCATTTTTTGGCCTCTAACTCAGGTCATATTTGGGCAAATATTTATGAAGATGGCAAAAAAACCACAAAGGAATTTCAGATCCCACCTCAGAATAATAAGGGCATAAGAGCTTTTCAGAGAACTGCTGCCAATTTTTTTTTTAATATAGCAAAACAGGATTTACCCCTAACTTCACTCTTAGCTGCTTCTGAACAATGCTGACTGCATTTTTCATATAGAATTACATAGGCTGAGGCAGACACCTTTCAGAATAAACAGAAAATATGCAACAACTCCTAGAAGCAATGGAAAATTAAGTCTTACAACGTGAGACATTTGCTAGTGCTAATAATAGACAATGAGGTGAGTCCTGGCTATAAAATATAGGCACATTTATATTGCAAGCATAAAAGAAAGGGAAAGGAAAAAAAAGAAAGACAACAAAACACATTCTGTTAACAGATCTAAGATACACTTTCATACAACTTCTATCAAGACTAAGGATGATCACCTTCTTACACTTCCCTGTGTTTCTCCCTGGAACCTGTTATTGTGGAAACTGAAAAATTAGGTCTAAAGTCACCAAAGTACAAACATGTACAAAAATTACTCTATTCTTCACAGGCTATTCCCCTTCATTTGAGAAAAAAATGGAAGTGAACAGATCACAATTAACATGAGGGTAGATGACAATATCTCTGATCTCTGTGGATAATCCTTCTCAGAATATGTTACTGCATTTCACAGAGTTTCAAGAGAGATCAAAATCTGCATTGAGATGTTTGATTCACTTTCAACTACCACGGGAGAAAAGCTTTCAAAGTCACCAGTACAGCTCAACCCTATGTAAGGAGGAGACCAGTATTTTTTCTGCAGTGGTTACCCTCTCTTTATTTCAGAAAGATGAAAATTAAAAAAAATAGTTACTACCTCAATTTAAAATATCAAAACATGAAACATTTTCAATGGGACTGCTTGTTTTGAAGTTGCAAGATCACTGCTTTTTCCAAATATCAAGGGAAAAATTACCTTAATGGACTGCAGGACCATCAACAGAAGTTTATCATATGGCAATTCTTAAGCATAAAAAAAAAATGTTACTTAAGGCTGTGCTATTTCATTTCACTACAAAATACAGCTCACAGGATTTACATACTGCATTTTATTATTTTTTGTGATGTCATGATCTTTTCCCCACTTCTCTGTACTCTAATATTTTTGTTTTCCCCTGCAGTTGTTAAATCCTTTAATAAATGTGGGCTAATCACGGTATACTGGTAGAAATTGACTAATGACATTAAAATGTCTCACACAGTGATTTTGTTTTGGCTCTCAGTGACTTCTGACCAGTCTGTAAAACACTCTAAATTTTCAATCACAACCTCCCTTCAGGAAAAAGCACCCAGGCATTGTACCAAAACTTCCTAGTGGTCTCACACTGAGCTATCAGCCTGACAGATGCACAACAACAGCATTCAGCTTAGCACAACCTCCTCTGAATTTATCAGCTACACAAATGGTGATAAAATGGGCACAAGCCACAACACAGGGGAAAAAAAATAATAAAAATCCTTTGTTGCTGAAGCCAGTTGTGAATACTGTGTGTGATAATGCACAGAACAAGCCCTTTTAGAAAAACTGTTGTGCTGTCATCTGCATACTGAGCATTGGCAGCAAAGGCAACATTAATAACAAGTTATCCTTGTAGAGGGGTCAAAAGGACAGTGCTGGTAAGACAAGAGATGACAGACAACAGGCATCAGGGAAAAGATTAATATCCCTACACAGTCATACATCAAGGAACACAATTTTTGCCTGTAATCCCAAAACTGCTGAGAGTAGGATTATTTCTGCTTTCTCTATTACTAAGAAGAAAGGAACTGCTCAGGGGAATAGGGCAGTGCTAAATGTGAGTCCTTATGTGAGCTGAAGGGCTGCAGTCAGGTCCTAAGGGAAAAAACCCCAAAAACTCAGTTGCATGATGTTCCCAAGCAGTGGTCCAACTACAAGGAGGGTGGGGGGGTTCATTGTGCAGGCCACCTGAAAATATGACAAAAAGTTTGTGCAGTTAAAGAAAGGCAAAAAAAGTGAAAAAAGAGGAACTTCATGAAGCTTTTCATAGAATCATAGAAATGTTTTTGTTGGAAAAGAGCTTTAAGATGAAGTTCAACCGCAAGAGGGTATACAGTTAAAAAGAAAAAATCCCTTAACATTCTTTGGAAAATAACAGAAGCATAAAATCCATGACTGAAAACAGGAATCCTGGTGTACACTTCCCTGTGGCACACTTCAGTGGTGCTGAGCTGCAGTACAATTGCAGATACACTGTTTGGATATGCAAGAAGTGTCCTAACAGAGACCAAATTGTTTGTACCCCTGACTGGCCCCCAATTTCCTCTAAATATATTTAAGGTGAGAACACTTTAAGGATTGGGCTTTAATGAAAGGAAGGAACCTCTAACACGGGAAAAAGGGCACACTTTCTAACATAATATGAAGAAAATCATTACTGGTGTCACAACCACCGAAGTAATGCTATCATAACCTCAACACTCCACAACTTTTTGTTGGTTAATGAGAAATGTCTTCTCACAGCAACTGAAGGTTATGCATTTCAGTTTTTCCTTGGAGCAGACTCTTCATAGCTATTAGTGGGTAAATCTGACAGCCTGACAGAGAGCTACCACCTTGGCAAGGACAACTGAGGAGACCTTTTCTCTGCAACTGTACAAAAACAGAGGGGAAAAAAAAAAGGGGAAGGGAGTGAAGCAAGACAGAAGATGGGATGTTGGTATTAATATAATCTCATTCTCTCACAGCTGGCAGGACAGCATGTACTTGAAAAAATGTCAGTATACAGAAGAATTGGAGGCTTAGAGCTTCTGTATTTGTAGAAAAACCTGCACCACACCAGGGCAAATTAGCATGACTAGAACAAAAAGGGCAGATGCCAACAATACCCTCCAGTGGCCTTGCAATTAATGTGGTGGGGTATGGAGCTGGTTGGAAATTTCCCAATGAAACTTTTTCTTTTCACTGAAAAAATATGAATTCAGTACAACTGAAACTGTGCCAGATCATGTCAGTTTGAAGAGAAAGTAGCCAGCCAGGCTTCCCCCACTGCCTGAACATACTGCCCACCCCAGGCTGGCAGGACTTCTGCATCCCCTGCCACACAGGAGCTCAACAGGCCTGGAGGTCCAGGTCCCACGGCAAGTGTCAGGAAAATTCATTTTGTATTTCTGCCTTAAGAGAGTTTTGCAGCTGTCTTATTTTCACCCACATCATAACTGCTTACTTCCCCAAAATGTAAAGTTTCCTTCAGGACAAAAACTCAAGGACCAGATGCAAGTATCTCCTTTTGCAGATAACGAATAGAATAGAATAGAATAGAATAGAATAGAATAGAATAGAATAGAATAGAATAGAATAGAATAGGAGTATGTAGATGAAACAGTTCAATCCCCCAGCTCTCTGGAAGACACTGGAACAGTATCTTCAGTGATGTTAGTGGCAGTGGTTCAAGCCTTAGCTGCAGTGAAGAGCATGAAGGAAATTATATAAAAACTGAAGGACTTATGTTTCAGCCAGGAAGGGAGGAGGAGTGCCAAGGCTTCAAGGAGGACTGCAGATTTAACCTGGATACCCTAGGACTGATGACACATACTACTATTACCATATGGTTTAGGGAAAGAAAAATGTAGATATATGTATATAAATGTGTAGATGTACAGAAATTATACTTGACAGAATAATCCTAACATCAGATGAGTGAAGTTCTAGAAATTACTGGCATATGAGAGGAAATAGATAACAACTTGATTAACATCTAACAGGGCTGGAATTTGACTTCTCTGGCAGCCCCCATACAGCTTTCACTTAAGAATGAGAACCCACAGAACACAGCTGACTAATGTTAATAGATTTAATTTATTAATGTAGAATAATATTCACCTTGGTAAGGACATGTGTACAAAGGCCTTACAACCCTTATAATGGAAGCAGTGATAAATAAGGTCTTCTGAAGGAATGGAAGAGAGATGGCAGCAAATATATGACACTGTCAGCCTTATATTGCTCTAATTACCAGTTCTGAACACATACAACTTCTAAGTCAAGCAGACAAGACTGATGATGCCTTTCTTTGTCTTTCACTCCAATTCATACTAGGTGTGTAGCAAAATATTATTTTTAAAAATTTGCTTACCCCCTTACTGTCTCTGAGAGAAAACTTTGTCTCTTGATTTATATCTATGATACTTCTCAAGGCTGCCAATGCCATCATTCCAATAAAAATAAAATAAAATAAAATTTGTATACTTTTCCCATTATAAGCCACAATTGCAAACTAGGAAGGTTAAAACTTGCCTATTGCTGCTTATTACATTTGTCACTGTAAGGCATATATCTCCTTGTTGAAGTGTTGTTCTCAAGGAAGGATGCAGATAATTTTTCTAAAAAGAGTACTCAGCAAAGGTCAGGAGCTGGATGTGACCTCATAAAAGGCTTAAGAAAAAGGTTCTCTAAAACTGAGAATACTATATAAAGCTCAAACTCATTCTCAAGAACTCCCGAATCAAACTCTCTCAAATGTACTGACATTTAACTGCAAGTGTGAAAAAGCACTGAGTAAAGGAGTAGGGAAAAAAAAAACAATCCAAAGCTAATGTTTAAAATCAAAACAATTTATTTAACTGCTAGACCAATAGCAGTCTTCACAAAATAGAATTTATATCCTGTGGTTTGGTGGTTTTTTTCAACTAAGTTAGACATAATACAGTGATTTCTTTTGAGGAAAGCATGAATCACAATGGCTACAATTTCCTTGGGTTTGGATGACAGTTCTAATTCTCTCCAAAATAGCCTGAAATCACCAGCCTTTTCACTAATGCTTTCAAATGGTTCTTTTCTTGTTAATTAATTCATGAATCTAAATCATTCAAACATAGATAAGCCACTAATCGCTCACAGACTTGATAACAGATCCTAAGTAGACAGAAATGTGTAGAGCATGCAATAAAGCTGCCAAAAAAAAAAAAAAAAGAAAAGAAAAAGGAATTAGAATGAAAAATAAAACTCACTCCTTCCACCTAATAGCAGGAGATGTGATTCTGCATTTATTATGCAGGATAAAATATTCACTGATGCCAATAGTAACTATAGAAATGAGAAAAATCAGGCTGCTTCTATCTAGAATGCTTTTTTCTAATGTTACATGCACAGGAGCAAATTAAAGGATCCATTTGTTTTGGTATAATATCTGTTGTCCACAATTAACAAAAGGAAAACATGAAAGAATAAGGGAGGTGGGAAAGAGCAGGTTAACAATCAACTCTTGTCAGCAATAATTAATTCAGAACTGGAGGTTATAGCACCCAAGAAATAAAGGAATTTTATTGCAGGATTACAACAAGGAAAAAGAAGAAAAGTGCTTTTTTGCATACCTATATAAAGAAATAGCCATAAAATTATTTAATAAGTTTTCATGTATTGAAGAAAACCAAAGTGTCACAAACAATACAAATTAAGAAAAATGTATGACACCACGTTATGAAGCAACATTTTATATTTCTTTATATTTTATAATTTTAGATAATCATGTATTAATTTATTCCTTATTTTGTGCCTGATGGAATCATGTACCTGCTTGTTGCATGCCTACATGCTCTAAATTTATTTCAGTAGGGAGTCTCCTCTCTGCTTTCCTTAGATAATACAATCGTGCCCAGCTTTAGAAGGGAGCTAAGTTAGTTATACCAAGGGCAACCTCAACATTTATTCAAGTTATGGAATGAAAAAAGCACTGTTACCATGGCAACTAGTAAATCACATTGTATCTGCAATGAGATGCAAGGCATCTCGAGTAAACACTCATCTGCCTCCTTGTGTGACCTCCTCCGCAGGGAATGGTTCCTCTGAGGAGGAACACATGCAGAACTGTGGCACAGTCCAGATTTTACTGTCTCTTCTGCAAAAAGTTGGCAGAAGTAATTCAATGTTATTTTTGTGTGGGGAGATTTAACCAGCTCTATCATTAGAATAGGAAGAAATACTGGGAAAAGAGGATCAAATATTGAATGTTTTGCTGGGATTTACCTCAGTCAAGACCACGAAACCTTACAATGACAGGGTACCTCAAACTGGTGTTGTAGCCCCTGCACCAGAAGACCATTCACAGCAGCCCTGGAAGGAAAAGCCTTGCTGCCAGCATGGAGGCTGCCAGACATGCAGCAGCACATCATGCTGGAGCTGTTGCTGCCTCCAGCCATCTGCTCCACCCTTCTGAGGGATGTTGCCGCCTCCAAAACGAGGACATCTGATCTACCCTTAGCCAGGCTGCTGCATGTTTTACTGGGCTCTGATATTATCAGCAGCTAACATACCAGCTCTGCCTGACATAGCCTTCCTTTCTCCACGTGGTAAGGGACAGCTCTCTTCAGAACAACCCCTCAAACCATGCTGCTCTACTGACAGACCCACCCACAAAGTCTCAGCCCATCCATCAGCCACTGGGCTTTCACTGTACTTCCCTGCTGCCCTTCTCTAGCTCTTCTTCAGCCACTATCATGCCTACATAAGGCTCCTTCTCTCTTCAGCTAAATTCACCATGAGGAGCAGCATTGACACCAGGTTCCCAAACAATCTCCCTTGGGTCACTCCCTTCTCCTTCCTTGAAGTATCTCCTCCTGAGCAAGCTGGTGTTACCATTAGGGAGAGAGGGACACTCCATGATGCCACTTAGCAGCTTCTGATATCATACTGTATGCACAGTGATTTCTTCAGCCAATAAAGGCTTCACCGCAGGCTGCAATCTTCTGCTGACAATGGGATCTTCTGATCCCATTCTTCTTCTCTCATCACATCCCATTACTCTCAGACTGCATACTACAGACTACTTAGACACTGCCAACACCTATTATGCCACCCAAGGAATACTGAAACTCTCACATATCTCTGATAGGCTTCCCTTCCCCCATTTCCAGCTTTGACTCCTTCCTGACCATCATAGCTTCAAACAGTTTATATGGTTTTCTACAGCTACATCCTTTTCATGTATAAGGTGAGATCTCATCTCACCAACTTCTTTATGCCTGCTCAGGAAATTATTTTTATGTCATAAATCTCATAAATCTACCTTCTCTCATAAGTCCTTCCAGAAATTACTTCTTAAACCTGTTTACTTTGTCATTTTTGGGTTCTTCCTTACCACATGGTTGGTCATTTACTATTTGACCTGAACCTTGATAGATAAGGAGATGCTGAGGGTGAAGAAGACACACAGTCTGGAATTCACCATCTATCACAGAGCATTTGAGTAACAGAAACATAAAATGAGATGTATGGACAGATGACCGGGTCTTAACTCCCTAATAGAACCCTGTGGAGAGGTTTACAATATCCAAGTACTCCAGGGAAATAACTAATGATCCTTTCTTCAGTGCAGTCATGTTTCAAGAAGCAATTGCATGAGTTACTAAGTGCTTGAGACTGCCTCCATAATTGCAATGATTTATTTTATGCATCATCATAACTACAGCACTAGGTCAGGAGGACATGTGCCTTATAGATGCCTTGAATTTTAACACATGCATTGGGGGAAATCAGAAACACAGAGACCACAGTGGGGGGCAGGGGGGTAGGGGAAAGACAAAGTCTAAAATCCTAACTAAAACACTAGGTTTCTGTTAAATTTTTAATAAAATTAATTATATTTTCAGATGACCCTAAGCAGAAGTTGCTTACACTTTCTTCTGCTCCCTTAAAATGCAAGTGATCACTATATAATGCTCCTGAAATATGTCAAAAATTTTTTTCCAGTGTAAGTAATGAATGTGCAGTTTACAGTGTAACTATCCATTCAGTAAAGAAAAAAATGAAAACATAAGCCTGCTGTTTCTGTCTTGTGCCTCTGTTTATTCCAGACAAAACCCTCCCTGTGCAAAGCATCTCTCTTCGCCTACCCTTCATCTGTGCTGGTGCATTGGCTGCTTGCTAGCAGCCAGCAAAGAGGGGGATGAGACTTGGGCTCGTGAGCATTTACTTGACATGGGAAGTATGATCTCTACACACAGCTACTCACCTGACCTACAAAACAAGGATGCACCAAGAATATTTTGTGAGGGCTCACATCCCCAGTGCAGGAGGCTATATTTCTGCAACTTCAGAAAAGATTTGTTAGCAGCTTCCTGGGCATGGCCTCCTGACATTACTGAAACCCCTTTCTGCAGTTACTTTTCCTTGTAGCTATGTAAGGCTTCACTGGCACAGAAGGACGTTTTTAGGATAACAATAAGTTAAAGTGCTGTCATCACCAAAACTTTAAGGCTATTTGAAGGTCTTGAAGACAATTTCTCTCCACCCCCATAAACTTCAAACCATTCCCCTATGATAACTCAAGAAAAAGCACTGCTAACCTTCAGCACTGTTTTTCCAATTACTGTGTTTCAAGGTTAGCAGTGTAAAAACACTCAACCAACCCAGTTCTCAAGGTCAAAGTAAAAAATGCAGCAATGATATTCCACAGTAACTTTCACTCATTTGATATTCAGGACACATTCTTTCTGAATATCAAATCACAAAATCATTGCCAATTCATCAGATTTTAAGCTTTAGCTTATTAAATATTATACTGTGCTAAAAATAAAATGCAAGTTTTCATTTATCTTATTAGAGTGCTTCTGTACAGCATGATCTAAGTTTCTAATTATCTATATCTCCAAATTATATCAACTGTTATTTCAATATAAGCAAATTCATAACAACACATTTTAATGGAAAATATTCATATGCTAAAAAGTGGTAAAGCATTAGAAATCAAAAAGTTGAATGTCAAGATGCTAAAAATGAAAATGTTTCTCTACATTGTGTCTGCCAGGAGGGCAAGAGCTCACACAACATTTGGCAGTGATTTCCCATGATAAAGCAACTCTTTGGTGCTTTCATTTCCATAAAAGCTCTAGTCTATTTAGAGGTAGTTCCTAGCTCCTTGCCCTTAACAGGGCAATGCAGATAAAGTTCATTAAATATATTGTCTAAGGTAGGAAAGTGAAGAAGTTTTGCTGTAGCAAGCACTTAACCTGTGCATGGAAAAAAAAAAGCAAAAAATTGGAACAAATTATTTCTTACAAAAGCAAAGGTGGTGAAGGACATATTGGTATTGCATGTTCTGCTGCATTCACAAAATTGCCCAAATGAAGAATCTCTGGATGGGATGTATTATTAGACCTTAATCAATAGGATTTTTTTCAAGCAGGCTGGGCATCCAACTATTTGACGCAGATCCTTTCCACACACGAGAGCATTGGAACACCAGAAACTGCAGCATTAATGAATTACAAGGAAGATTGCAAATGCCTACGATTTTAGAGCTAATTTTGACAAGAAAATGGTCAAGCAATTTTTACAGTTTTTTGATACTTCTGCTGGAATGCTGAATTTTTGTTTCTTCTTACAGCAGGTAAGACATGAATTTGTACCATACTTAAATGAGTAAATTGCTATTTGTTTTACTGCTTTTATTCTTAGGGCATCCTTAATACATATTGAACATCACACAGATTAAAAACTAATAGCATTTTAAAACAACAGTTATTGCATGATTTACTGTATAGCTTTTGCCTAATGCAAATATTTACTATTTACATGTCACTGCAATGAAAACAGTATCTGTCAATTGATTAACCAATAAAAATATTAGACAGAACTGGAGAGCATTGCTACAGCAGCTGCAAAGGACAGTGGTGCGGTGAAACTGAAGCCATTCTGCCTACTGAGTACAAAACTAAGTTTTGCTCCAGGGAAGAGACAGTCATAGCTGCACATACACATATGTGTGTGTCTGTGTGACAGCTGGGGGTGGGAGAGTGAGAACAGACGAGTTACAGGGAGCATACGGGCACCCAGTGCAAGAGCAGAGCAACTCTGCAGATCCCACACAAACCAGCACACGTACCCACAGCTCTGCTGGAAAATTGGAACATGCTCCCCCAGTTCCTGCATACATTCCCACAAGGAAGAGTCTAAAACGAAGTAAGAGAGGCACATTTTTAGGCACATCCTTAGAAATTGAAACTACAGCTCATGCACTGAAAAGAAAAGAATTTATAGGGACCATTTTTAAGAAAGTACCTGATTTGATGTCCCGCATTAAAAATCTGCCACCACAAGCAAGTCTCAGGTGGTTCAGGGGATCTGCTTCAACCTATCTATAGTATCACTCAGCCACCCAGTGTGCCCTAACTACTCAAACACCTCTACTGATGACCAAGACTAGGTTTTAATCTAAAGAACTGAAAAAGAGGTTGAAACTTTTCAGAATCTGCTAGACAAAAACCCGATGTAATCTGAAAAGAGGAAGAGAAGGAAAGGACTGTCAGAACAGATGGGTCACCAGGAGAAAGCATCTTCTTTATGTTAACAACTGAAACTGTGTGTTTAAATGACTGGTTCATTCTACAGTGTGAAAAGGGGTTCCATAAGTAGTCTTTGTTAGAGATTGTCTTTTTTTTTAGCAGGGTATGCAATTTGCTTAATGAATAAATATATACAGCACATGCACACATAGGCAGGTGTCTCTACAGGAGGAGAACTGGGGGACCATAAACACTGCAAATTTCTTGGTGGAGAAGAATTCTGCCACATCCTTGGTGAAATCCTGAGAAAGACCCCATACTTCATGCTTGTTTTTCATAAGTTTATCAAAATCCAAGAATCCAAAAAGAAATCAATATGGTCCAATTATTAGCTCAGTACAGGTACTGTGTAGAGACTGAGAGATTATTTACATAGACTGAATTAATGTGTGTATTCCACTGAAAAGCTTCAGGTTTCTCACCTGAGGAGACAAAGCCAGAGTGTCAGTACATTCCCAGCTACTTGCCATTCACACAAGGAAGCCCAGGCCTGAATGTATGTGGTTTTTAGCTGAAAGCCTGAACAACCAGGCTTTGTGTATGAGAACTGAAATTGTGGCCACTTCAGTCAGCTCTGATTAGTGTCTTCTCTGACCCTGACCACATTCAGTCTCTATTAACTTGCTAAATATGGCCAAACAGCATATATTACAAAGAGTAAATCGATTTAACGGTTGCATTTGTATCCACAGATGTGTTTTAAACATTTCTGTGGTGAATAATCCCCTACTTGCAATATAAAAGTATTTTGTAAAAAGGCTTAAACTGGTGCTGTATTCATTGAACAAATATTATCACCTCTAAAAACAGGAGAGACACTGTGATATTGCTACCAAACCAAAAGGGTGATGCACATTTGCATTCTGTGCTTGCCTTCTACTCTGCCAAAAAGAGCAAAACTTGTCTTTGTTCCTCCCAGCACCAGACTAAATAGGAATGCTGCTCCTGATACAACACACAGGTGTACTCCCCTCACCTCCGAGGGAAAATGGATATGAAATGAGGGATGGTGCTCTCAGTCCAGCCACTCCAAGTAAGAAAGCAGCATCAGCCAGGCTGGCAGGGGACAGAGCTGATGCACAGCAGCCAACAAAGGCATGTGAGCTGCAAGCCCTTCCCTTGATCAAACAGGGCTGTGTAGCTCAGCGTCACCCCCTGTTCAGGGCTTACCCTTGTTCCGAGCCTGGAAATCCATCTCAGATTTGATCTTCAGCAAGCTGTTAAAGGAATTACCAGCCACTATTCATGCTTTTCCTGAGTTAGGTCATCCTATTATTTTCACAGTCATCAAAAGAGGCTAAAGTACTTTTTCCTGCAACCAGCAAGTGCTGCCGCTCCCACACGTCAGAGCCTTCCCCGCTCGGATGCTCACGTTCCAGGCAGTGACAAAAAGAGCTGGGAACTGCCTGCCACACGGTATCAGAAAATGTATTCGAGGAAGGGTGCAAGGTCACTGCTAATTTCAAACCCTGTTTCATGTTTCCACATGAAACACCTAATTAAAACTTTTCACTGGGTAGTTAAAATGAAATCCGTGCATATGCACTTGAGACCTCGTTTTCATGAGCTGTGAATTAGAATAGAGGAGGTGCTGCACACAGCGGTAGGAACACTAATCGAGGAAGGAAAGGGGAATATCTGCTTTGATTTAGAGGAAGATAGTCAGCAAAAATACCACTAATCACCTGGGTTTTCATTCCTTTGCTCTTTGAGCTGCCACACAGAACCAAGAAAAATGGATGCAAGTGGTGTATTAACTGCTACCAAATCAGTGTTCTCCACAGGTGGCCGTGTGTCAAGCACATCTTGCAAAATGCCACCACCTTCCATGGCTACGGTGTGACAAAAGCTTTAGACTCTACAGGCTATATACTGCTCTCACAAAAAAATATCTATTAACATCAGCAGGGGCTGAATTAAACTTTAAAATGGAGGCACAGTGAGTGATGGAATGGCCAGAGCAAAAGGACAGGTTTGAGGGGAGATTTTAGGATGGTTTCATGATTAAAATAAATAAATATTGGGGGGAGGAAAAAAGGAGCCTGCAAAAAATACAAGGTCAAAGTGTCCTTACATTCCTGCTGTGTATGTGGTTTCAACAAAGAAGGCAGAGACAGCCATTTTACAGCTGCCATTTTTTTTTTCCAAAAAGTCAGAGCAGATAGCCTGACTCTGGCACAGGAGAGGCAGCTGAACAGAGGGAAAAGGCTGTTTCCACACTGCCATTCTCCAGGTGGTCTCCAGACCACGCCTGCAGGAACAGATGCCAACAAATGCTGTCAGTATTTATTCCGGTCTGGACACCGGCCTCACTGACTCCAGAGCATCCTGCCACTGGAATCACACTGACCTTAGCACAGACTCCAGATCTTACTACAGAATTTGCCCCAATGTAGTTTCCATTTGAAACAAAGCAAAGTTGGACATGCAGAAATGTGTTCACTTGTTTAATGACACTGTACAGGTATCTTACTGGCCCAAATCTTCACTACAATGAAATGGAATGTTCTTCCTGAACTTATTCAGGAGGACAGGAAGAAAAAGAAAGAGAAAAAATGGGTACCTAAAGCACTGAATCCTTTTTACATGACTCTGGGCAGACTACTGAATCTCAGACAACTTCCAAAGAGGAAGCTGTGGTAGACAGCCATCGGTTTCTAGTTTATCAAAAAGTTTTCCAGTTATCTTGGGTAGTTCTTTTCATCCAGGTCTAGACTATGAGCCAAAACGAGATGTCCTTGATTGGTTTAAATTCCAACAGAGAAGTCTGGTAAAACCATGAATTACTTAAAAGTTCTGCACCACTGAAATGTGAAAGACAAGATAACTATTCCTGAAATTCGGTAACTGCTTAAAATATCTGACATAAATTTGCATGGTACATATTCAAGGCATTATCAACTTTTCTTTTTTATCTTCTTGAATTTAGGTAACACATTCCCTAACTTAACAGAGAGAACCAGACATCTTTGTTATTCAGAGTTCCCAGAAAAAGGGAAACTGTACAGAAGTACATGGCAGGATACATCCACTGTATCATCAGCATAACTGGGAATTTATTGATGTCATAAATCAGGAAAATGGAGAAAAGAACATTCAGAATGTCATCAAATGTATTTATCACACGGAGAGAGGGACGATTTAATGTCAGAAAACAAAAGAGCAGATGCTTTGAACTAATAAACTGGTAATTTCTACTTCTCCAAAGGAAGAATATTATAAAATTAATTCTGTGTAAGCCTTTGGACAGTCTAGAAACATAAGCAGGTTAGTGATTCAAAATCCAGAGAGAAACACAGAAGCAGGGGACAGTGACAACCTGCAGATTGGAGCTCTCACAGAGTTTCTCTACTTCTTCGTGTGAGTAAATGGAGCAAAGGCAGGACCAAGGAGCCATGCTTTCAGTCTTGACACCACCAGAACTGTGCAGTCCTGCTGCCCATGAGAAACAACACTGTGTCCTCTCCCTGCCCCTGGATGTTGACCCCCATTCATCACTCACCCCCTTCTGTGTGCGTGTGTGCCTTCATGAAGCCACTTGGTGAAGCATGGGATCTAGATTGAAATACTGCCAAGCAAAAAAATGCAAGGACATTTCATTTGACCCAGTCCAGTTTCTGGATTGGGTAAGTCACAAAGCTTTGGGGAATTAAGGAGGATGGCTGTGTTTTACCAGGAGCAGCAGAGTGGCTCTCACCAGCACAGGTCATCCCTGACACCATCTCATTCTCACCTCTTATCCGTGTCCCCATAACTTGAGGGGAACCAATCTGGTTGGAAAACAGCCCCATAAGGAAGGTGTATTAATTGTATTTTTCTGCTTCATTATTCCCTGTGTCACTTCAAAAAGCAGCACTACCTGGGCCAGCCCAGGGCTGGGGACAAGCCTCTGGGGCAGCACCGCCCTGAAACAAAGCCCAAGGACCCTGAGGCTGTGTAGGGACTGCAAATGTTTGGCCCCACCTCAGCTATGCTCTGGAGTTTTAAAAAAGTTCCCTCTGGCCATCAACATTTCAACCCACTTCCAGCTTCCTTGGGATTCCTGAACCAAGTCTCAAGGGTCCCAAAGCAATTCCTCAACATTCATTAACCACTGTAAGTTTTATGGCATCCTTCAAGGCCCCACATGTTTAACACTTCATTTTATACCTGGGTAAACAAAGGTGCAGAAAAGTGATGAGATTTGAAGAAGGTTATTTATTAAATAACTAACAGAGTCAAAAATAAAAATTTAAAGTTCTGTCTCCCAGGTTTTAGTCTGCTAAGTACCATGTGTCCCTTTTACCCCTTTCAGCTCAGGACCTAAGTCATTGTCCCACACAAGAATGAGTCACCATTCCACTCTAAAGAAAGCCCAGCGTGCAAAATGTGTATGTGGAATTTCCTCCTATACAAAGGAGTATAATGTTACAGAATAAATCAAAGAAGAGAAAATTAGGCTTTCTTTTCTTTTAAACACTAGGATGAGCATCTGGAGGAAAGAAAGTATTGTGGGAATATGTAACTTGACTTAAAGGAAAATAGTGAGGTTTCTATTCAATGTGTTCCCATACTATGCTCACAATATATCATGGGAGCACAAGCATGACTCAAGTGCTTTATTTTTATAAGGAGAAGGATCACATAATGGCACCACTCTTTTGCACTCCTGGCATGAGGATGTTCTCCTCCAGAACTTTGGAGGAGATTAAATAGACTCTAGGGATTAAATAGACTCTAAAAAAGGAATGGGAAGTCCTCTTAAAAGTATGTAGTAAATAAAAATAATTCTATCATTTTTTTTAAAGTGCTGCAAAAGACTGAAACAAGCATGCAGATGATCCCAGTCCTACATCTGAACAGGAGGATCCTTATCTCTGGCAAACTTTCTCCATTTCAAAAAGATGCCTTTTCAAAGAGGTGCCCATTCCATAATGGAAAAAAGAAAGAAAGAAACTAAAAAAAAAAAATAGGAAAAAAAGAAGAAGAAAAAAAAGCATAGGACCTGTAGAAACCTTTTCTTCTCAGAAGATAAAGAGGTTGGCTTATGAAAAACAGGTGATCACCTGGAGCTATGCATTCATTCCAGCAGATGAAAAATTGAGCATCTGGAATAGGACATTCTCTCCAGAACATGACAGAACTAGATTCCACTCCCTGTTTCCCTTGATTCAGACCAGAGACTTGAACTTCAAGTTACCTCCACAGCAAACATGTACCTAACTCTTAATTACTTATTCTTGCTCAACAAGGAAGTATATGCTGACAATCTCATTGATAGATTCATTTTTTCTTGGCTTGTAATTGAAGACTAAATCAAAATTGCAAACTATCATCTTACTCTGGTACAGCTCTCTCTGCTAGTGCTGGCAGGTCCAAGAGATATAAAAGGAAACAGCAAACTCCTGTGCTGACATGCCAAGTCCATTCTGTTTACATGACTTTAGACATCTATACCACCTCATAGCTATTCAAGCCATGAAAGTTTTTGCAAAGCTGCGTTGTAGTTGTTATGACCACTTGATCCACAGCTCTGCAAAAAGATGCAGAGCAGCTGCCAAGAGTCAAAAGCAGTAAACCTACAAGCTACCCCATAGATCTGTCCCAAACACAGCAGACATAACAAAATGATGTTTTTAGAAAGTAATGCACAGATTTCGGTCACTGGCTGTATTCAGACATCATTTGATGTCAATGTTTTAAAGAATATGTTTCCATCCCTGATTACTGACTGTCAGTCCAGCAGTACAGCAGCCCAATGCCACAGCTTTGTCAAGCTATCCAAAACTGCAGCTCTGGACAAGTCCTGGCATTCTTTCTTGTCTCCTTGCAGGTGTCCAGCTGGGCACCCTAAAAATACCCCTGGTGTGTCATGGCTGGAATTTCCTTATGAAATTCCTCTATCATGAGTAATCTATACAACCCAAGGCTCTAAATCATTAATCTTCTGTTGTAAGCCTTTTAACAGCTTCAGCTCAACCACTAGCCTGCTTCAATGAGCAAATCATCTGTCTTCCAAATGAGACCACTGATTACAAAAGTTAGTACCCAACAAATTAACAGAACTGCTCCTCAGTATCTGTTGTCCTTCTGAAAATATACCTGCCTCAAATAATATATCTCTTTCATTTTGAATTAAGTCACAGAATCAATACCCCCAAGCTGTGGTACTTCTATTCTTTTAAACATCAGGTAATTCTAACTAATATCTAGATTAATCTGTAAAGGGATTACAGGGTGGATTTAGGGAATGTTCCCCTTCCTCCTGACACAGCAAAGTACTGTAAGAACCTCCTTGGAACATTACAGTCAGTTTGTGAACATCTTATTCAGTTGATCTGACTATGAAATTGATACTACAATCTAAAGAATATTCTCTCCATTTGCTGAGGTGAAAAGGCCTTTTACAATTTTACTTAAACAATGACACTATAAACAGACATGATTTTCTTAATGAGTGCAACACTTCATTGAAATAATAACTGGAAATACTGTACAACACATTTTCACATCTATTACAAAGGTATTATTCGAGTTATAGTTGACTAAAAGGAATTTCAAAAACTATGGTTTAGTGCAAATATGTCTTGAATGCATCCCAAATATATGCTGGAGAGGAAAAAAGCCATGATAAATGACTTCAAATGGCTTTACACACAAAGCTTGCTTTCTATAATATAATTAATGGTAATAATAAGCAAACCTCTCCACAAAGCAGGCTTGCTCTATGGCTGAATATTTCAATACAGATTTTTCATCTATTTTCTGTCAAAGCAATTTTTTGAAGGAAATGAAATATTTAAATAACATAAAAATACAAATATCCAGTTTCACATTTCCCTAGGCTTATAGGTATGATTTGCATGTAATGATAAAATTAGAACTGCAAGCTTGCATAGTTTTTTAATGCTATCCCACATTTGATATTAAAATAATTTCTGTGTGTTTTAGACAATAATTTCATTTTATTTATTTATCAATACATTGTAGGAATGCAAAAGCACAGAGAAGAAGCTTATCTGCCTATTTAGAAGCCTTTTTAGTTCTATTTACTTTCTACTCATTAACAAAGCTGAAGTTTTAGGGAGCCTAACACATACAGTCGGTTCAGTGCCTTCATTAAGCACCTTATTCTAACACATTAGGAAGATGGAGTGGGGAAAAAAAATCACTGTTAGTTTTTCTTTTTCTCTACAAGTCTGTGAGCACTGTTATGGTTAGAGCACTTTTCAAACACTGTATTTACCAGAGAAGAAGTTGGCACTGTGTACTACCATGGAACACCAGTTTCAATATACCAATTTAACCTGGTCACTGTCAGCTTCCCATGCCAAAATCAATTTAACAGCTCACATATAACAGAAACTGAGAACAGAACTTTTTAAATTATGAGTTATTCAAAGCTCTTTTTTCATTCAGACCATAAATGTGAAATGATAGCATACCAGAAAGCTAAAAAATAAAACAGTATGGACTTTCTGATTTTGTACAAATCATCTTACAGATATAGAGATATATACCCCACTTTTACACTCTCCAGAACTCAGCCAGACTAAAGGAATCCCTTCTCCCACGCACTAGTTCCAAACCAAGCTTTCTTCCAGTGAGCCAGCCAGCTGTCACTTACATTCCCTCTTCCCAACCATCTGCTTTTTCTGAGAAAAAAGAATTATATTTCATCTCCTGAAGTAGCAACCAAACTAGTCCATGCTTCACCGGTTCCTTGTGGACCACAAACTCCCAACACCACACCTCAAAGAACACCTTTAGGTACTTTATCTGCCAAAAAACCTCTTGTGCATCCAAGTGTCATTTATCTTCTTTAAGTGAGTCATTAACTTTTGTACTCCAACTCAGATGAAGATGGTGACTATTTATTTGAGTGACAGGAGAGCTTACCAGTCCTCCTAGCCAAGCAGTCTCACTCCCTATCACACTCCACACCTCATTCCCTGTACAGGAAAGAGTTATCGGGCTACCAAATCAGTACCAAATTCTTCAATTAGGCTGAGAACCCTTTCTTCTTTACAGGAAAGCACAGGAATTATCAGAACTCAATTATGATACATTTATATTCGCTGGTAATGCTGGAAACCCATGTGAGGCTGTACTAATCTGAAGAGACCTGCTTTAGAAACACGGTGGGTATAACACTGGAGGGGCCACAACTCCATTTCCCATCACATGCCTGGGACGTAGTACATGAAGAGAGGAATTATGCATATGCACAATTTTAGCTCCATGTTCAAGTTGGGGTTTTGGGGTTTTTTTCCTATTCCTTGAGGAGAACGAACTAGAGAACTCTACTTCATGCAAAATTTCCCATTGGCCATTTTGGAAAGAGCCATTTAACTTCCAGGCAGGTTATGAAGCCCCTAGCTTTTAACAGTGACACTGACCCAAGCTGATAAACACATAGCCCTGCAAGGCAGCAGCATTTCTGCTTTGAGCTGGGCTGCCAGGAGGCCAGCCTGCATAGCAGGCTCTCCAAGGGCAGGGAGAACAGCCTGGCAGGGTGTTCAGGCCTCTCATTTACAGACTGCATGCCATTCCTTTGAGGAAGTCAGATCATCCAAGAATGCCCAGTTAGAGCTCCCCAGGAGGGAAAGCTGGTGAAAGCTTTAGTGCAGGAGTACTTGCTGAGAAATGAGGGTCCTGTGGAAAATGCACAGAGCGTCTCCATTTTATCCTGCACTGAGTGCCCATCACCCTGTGTTACAAAGAAAACAGTGCAAAATAAGCTATGCTTTTAAATATAAAAAATGGGCATGTTACACATCATAAGGATACCACGCCCTGAACATGTTGTTCCTCTAACATTTGCAGTGAGCCCAAGGGACTGGAGAGCAAGCCAATGCCAATGAATCTGCCATCGCTTTCGTAGCAGCAGGATGAGATGGGAAGGGCTGAAATCCTGGATCCAAGCAGTATTCACTACACTTTACTCACTACAATTCAGCCTGCTGCTTTTCTCCTTGGAGAAGAGGGGGGATATCTGCCTGGAGCAGTGAGCCCTGCCCAGCCAGTCAAATCCTGCCACCTGCACGTGCACCGGATCAGCTCTCAGAGCACACGGGAGGAAGGGAGGGAGAGGAAGGGATGGAAGCTCACGGCTTCCTGAACACATGCAGCCCACTGCCCTGCCATGGCAATGTGTGCTTTTTTTCCAGTGAAAGTTACCTGAGTCAGCTAAACTGAGAAGCTGCGACACACCTTGCCCATGTTCAGGGCTCCCTCTTGGTAACTGTTCCTAATGAAGTCAGTAGTCTAGCTGGGGGCTTACCAGACACACCCACAAGAAAGACTTTAGGTCTCTCTTATATCTGGGCATGGGCTGCCTGGACCCACCATACAACAACCAGCAGAGTGCAGAACAGGGGGAAGAAGCACACCATGATTTATTGTTGCCAGCACTAGCTGTAGGACATTCCCCACCCAAAAAAAAAGGGCACATGAGTAATGACCTGGCCTTCTGCAGTGTTTCAGGCAACCTTCCTTTCTCCTTGCTGTCACCTCCAAAATCATGTCCTAAAGGTCTAAAGGCATACCCTTGTCTGAGAGTAATTGCTGTGTTATGCTGCTCAGGACGGGTATGAGCAAATTGCTTGAGCTCCTGCTAAACTGAAGTCACTCATCTCCTAAATAGCAGCAACTATTAAGTACCATACTTTTCAAAAGGAGAAGAGAAGCTGAGTGCAGCTTTCCTTTCCATTTTTGGAACTGTACTGTAATCTGCAGCTACAGAGCTGCAGCTGACTCCACAGCGCCCTTTGCAATGACCAGAGTAGCAGCAAAAATATCCACTAAATTTTTTGAGTAACAGTCCCAACATCCCCCTCTCATCTCTGCTCACATATCTGTAATCTTGTTTCCAAATCCAGAAACACGATAGAAATCTGCCCTTGTTTAAAATCTTCTTTGCTTGAGCATCTCAACTTTTAATTGTGCTTTGTGGATACAGTTTAAAGATATATAGAAATTCTCCCAGACATCCAATGCTAGAGGGTCAGCTGAGAAACCATTTAATCTTGGGTAATTAGCCTTTGCTAATTGCCCTCCTCCCTTCTGCACATTTACTGATACAATTACACATGTAACTACACCAGACCAGACCCTTTACGCTGCCAAACAGAACAGAAGCTCTGAAAAAACACTTCATCCTTCTCTTTTCCTTATTTCAGTAGGATTGAACTTGCAGATGAGCTGAAAAGTATTTATTTTCTAAAGTACAAGTCTTTTTTCTACTGTCCAGTGAGCAGAAAATGGAATAAATTGCATCTACATAATGGCAAGAGACATGAAGACTAGGTGGGTTTTTTGTTGTTTCTTGCAGTTATTATCCTTTGCACCTTTAGATGAATATGCAATCAGAATAGAAGTCTTTACTAGGAGAACAAAATTAGGAGACACTGTGCTATAAGCAAAGCAGTCAAGTTTCTGTGAATTTTCAGTCCAGTTATTAACATCTGAATAAGTTCTTTCAGAAGCATTAAACAGAATGCTGCTTTCTTCAGTGTAACTTTTGATTGAAAACACAATTTAAAAGAAAAAAACACATATTGCTGAACTCCCTATCCAGATCATTCTTTTTAATTCGTGTTGAAAAGTTTCAGCCAATACTTGCATCCAAATATGCCCGCAGTAATTTTAAGATAATTTAGAGTAGTTGAAGCATTCATATGCCTTATACATTATTTAAATACACCGTAAAACCCAACAATTTGGTAAAAAGCATCTTGAAATCATCTGCTATATCCTAATATAAGATATTAATAACAGCATCTGACAGTTAATGACAACATAATAATTTAAGTGTGTTGACAATTATTGACCTGAACGCACTTTAGAGAAATGTAAATGCCAGAGGAGAGCAGCTACAGCTCCATGACTAATGTGTGCCCTGGATTCTGACCATCAGCTTTGCTATTTCAGTTTTGTGACCTACATCTCCCTCCCCTACCCGAAAGAAACAAAAAACCCAAATAAGAAATGTCTTACTTGTTCTGCCTTCTCCAGTGCTTTTCTATCCGCCTGCAAAAACTGGCAGTTCTCTCTCGCCAGCTTTTGGACCAGCTCAATCCGTCCGATGTCATCTCTTCCCTGAAGCTTGCATAAAACTCCTGCCTTAAGGGTGGGAGAAAGAGCAAACAGATACTTAAATCCACAGTCCCAGGACATGACACCACCACAAATTTCAACCTTAAAAGAAATGCATTTGTTTTCTCATATTTGCGGTGCTTCGGTGCCACTTGCTGAGCACAAACAAGTCACTGCTTCCCGGGGAACAACTGGAGAGGAACAGAAGCACATCTGAATCTCCAAATGCATCTGCTCTGGAGGAAAGAAGGCAGGGCTAACTAAATCAACCTCTCCTCTGAGTGCAACTATCAGATATGCTGTGTTTTATTTGTTCCTGTCAGCCTGTTTCCTGTTACATAAGAGAACAGAGCAAGAGGTTAAAAACTCATGGGAAAGTTAGCCAGGAACAGCCCTGGAAAAAGAATGAAGTGCAACACAAGGCACTCCTAAAAATAACAGTCTACAACTCCCTCTGCTCCCACTCCAACCATTTTTCACATATGCAAGACTTGGGAGTTAAAAGACAGTTGTGCCACAGTTATTTATTCGGTAAATATCAAATCTGTATCTCTATATTTTGTTTAGGGAAAGAAATTATATTTGCTTTAAAAGCTGTGTTAGAACTGGTTTTTTTGCTAATTCTGTTATTCAAGCTATGCTGATAGTGTTTTGTCAAAGTGGTTGTTTTCTAAAAATGCCAGATAGATACATATAAAAAGATGGATTCACGCTTGCACACAGGCACAGTAGAAACTCATTGCAAAGTTAGCTGAAATGGGCTAAACTGCTCCTTGCAAAGTCAGTGGCTGAAATCACTGTCTATGATTTGGTTATGGATATAGCCTCTGCATAACTGAGACCTGGGGCTATGATACCCCACAGCTTTTATTAGCCCAGATGTTTCCTGATGGGAGCAGCAGATGCCTTGGAAGGGCCATCATGTGGCATATCTATGATATGGCTCTATGACTTCAAAGGCAATCTGCAAATAAACATTTTTCTGCTGAACTTCCTTCACAGTTTTCTTTCCACTGTTCATCTTGAGTTTAAATAAATCACTACCTACTCCAGAATTCACAACACGTCTTGTAAGTCAGGCCCAAAAACTAGGGATGCCCTGACTTGCTAACCCTGCAGGGTCCAATCCCTTGGCCTTGAACAATTCCTGTCCATGACAGATGAAGGTGTGAGAGTGCCCACCCAAATCATTCTACAGCTTGATGATTTCTCCAACCAAAATGTGGAGGTTAAGAGTTCTTCAGCTGAAGAAAACAAATACACTTTATGAATAAGTTCTTGAAGGGCGATGGAAAAAAATGGGCTCCACGACCAAGTCCAGAGTCATCCTTACCCAACTCATCTAAGGAAATTTGTACATGCCTACATTCTTTCAGTCGGGATGAAGACATCTCCTCACAAGCCTGCATCAGACACTTCTTCTCTGATGAATAAAGGATTTCAGATACAGCCTGTCCCTTGAATGTCCTGTGCTCCTCCTGAGCCCAGGCTCCTGAGGAACCCAGCTTCCCTACATAAAGAGCCTACTCCCTGGTTTGAAGGTCAGAAATCCACTGAGAATTTAAGGAATTGCATTGCCCAATCTCAAATTCCTTACATAGTCCATGAGTTCAGTGTCCCTTATCTTCTAAATCGAAGACATTGGTTTATAAACCAGTTCTGACACACTCTTATCCCCTGCAGATCAGCAGCAAGACTGATTTTATCAAATGTGGAAGAATATAGTGAACTAGTTGTCCAGACTTGTTTAATCAATAGAGAAAAGGGGGCATTTAGGAAGAGATTTTTTTTTCACTCTACAGTAGACATTTAAAAATGGTCAGATCAATTGTTTCCTAATATTCTCCTTTTTTCTCCAGTAATTTGCACAGGGAACCTAAGACTTGAGAGGCCTGATGTCTGCACTTCCAACATTTTGAGTGCTTGGGGACATCAACTAAATCAAGCCTGCTTATTTCATGGCTGCAGGATGCTTCTAGCAGAGTATTACATCAGTGTAATGTAGGATGAGGAAAACTCCAAAGTGGTATCACCTACTAGGACTTCAGGATGATAAAGATTTTGACTCTCTCTGGACCTGGGCTCTTAGTGCTGTGGAGGCACTTTTTGTACCTTCCTGTTGTGCTGCTCTGGTTCAGGAATGGCACTCCCCAGTTTAGTGCTCGCACTGAGACTAAATGAGGCACCTTTGCTCCCTCACCCTTCTCCTTTGGGTAGCTGAAGAGAATTGGAGGCACAAAAGGCAAAGATCACAGGTTGAGACAAGAACAATTTACTGAAAAGAGCAATGTGATAAGAAAACAAACAGTAACAGCAACAATAATAATGATATATAGAGTACAAATAAGGAATGATTCACATGGAAACCCCTCAACAACAGACAGTACCCAACCAATCCCTCCTCCACAATATCCCAGCCTGGAAGAGAATCCCTTCCCCTGCCCCCACCAATGATAGGAGGTGGTATAGAATAACCTCTGGGTCCTGGCTATTGCAAAAACTAACCCTGGCCGGGCTGGAACCAGGGCATGTGTTCAGAGAAGGGAGTCCCTGACCTACAACAACCACCTAGTAGAAATATACAGTTTAAAATGTCCCCTCCTCCTGTCACAGTTCTTTCATTTAAAGAGTTGCAGATAACATGAAAAATAATTCTTATTTAACTGGGTCTCCGGAGGATAAAAAATTTCTGGGAGGGTTAAGGTATTATTAAATTAATTGCATATGTTTAGCTCTGGGAGTAAAGAATGAACTTGAAACACAAAAGGCTAAACCTGTTTTTTCATAATTAAGAAAAAAATATTAATCCTTTACTTTTAGTTCTTATTTCCTCACTTATACTGACTTTTCAGTACAAATCCTTCTGTTAAATACCTGTAAGAAAACATCCAGGTCAATTAAATAATTAATTGATGACATCCTCTAAAACCTGGTTAGGAAAATGTTGACAGACTCCAATTACTGGTCATTTTCACTTCTCAATACAAATTTATTTTTCAAGCAATACTTTGGAAGCTCTTAGACAAAAGGGTAAAGGCAAGTCGCCCCACTTGCAAAGCACAATTTTGATTTTCACTTTGTGCAGGCACACATTCTCCAAAACCCTTGTTGGTGCTTAGACCTCTAATTTGTGTAGACCGAAACAGATACAATTACTAATATATGTGAAGGTGAAAATCAAAAATTTGCATCATTTAACTGGCTTTACCTTAATGAATGATAAAAGAATGTACCTTATAGTAAAGCTTTACTCCCATTCATGGCTGAAAATTACTATAATTGTGTTTACGTAACATTTGAAATGAAATTTTAAGAAGTTTCACGGAAATGAAAGCAAATTAGTCTTTACTGAGGGTGGAAAGAGGAAGATTCTGATACTATCTGTTTCAGCATATCCATTGGAAAATACTTCTGCATAGGTCATAAATGAACATCTAGCAACGACACAAAGGTGAATTAACACATCCCTAGGAAGACAAGATGGGATCTTTTATTTACATAATTTACAGCATGTTTGCTTTTGAAAATCCCCTTGCTAGTTTTTTTCCACTCTTCTATCAGATTTGTCAACTAACTCAAGAGTAAATCAGGCCTCTCTCCCACAGAGCAGTGTTTAGAGCAGGCACCACATCCTTCAATTCTATTAACAGAAGGTTTGTGGTGGTTTGGTTTTCTTTCACCATACCTCTCTCTCTTTCTGTAGCTGGTGAAAAAATATAATTATTACTGGCTTCACCTTTAATCAGTCTGAAAACTTAAAACCATGTGCCACTGCCTCCAAAGACAAAGGGCAGTCTTGCTTTGCTCCAGTCATATGTGCATTCCGCTAAAATGAAAAACGACATTCACTCCTTTAAAAGAAACTCAAACAAATTTGGCCTTCACTAGATGTCATTTTTATGGTGCTAACAAACTGGAGCAAACACTGCTTTGATAACACTCCTGGCTCTCCTCCTAGCAGAGCCCATGAACGCTTTGGTTAACTGCTCATTTAATAATTGTACAATTTTAAATGTGTTTCATATTCTTTCAAATTTTAGAAGCTGGTTTCCAGTCCATTAAAATCTGGGTGAATCAATACCCCAATAATACATTTTTATGGGCTTTTATAATTATTTCAGGGTAATCTTATTAGCTGGCTACACAGGAGCTTTGCATATGCATTGTCTATGTCATAAATGGGAACAAACATTTTCACAATCTATAACTACAGCAAATAAGAAGAACTGAAAATACATTAAATTCTTCCCCTCCCCCCAAAAAAATCCAATGAAGAAACAGAAATCCAAATTTTTGTGCAGTGAGCTCAGTGTTTCCCTCTGGGTCCTTCCTATATCTCTGTAATGCACTCTTGGCTCCATGGCTTGTACCCTTTCAGCTAGGCTTGCTCACAAACATCAGCATAAATCCCATCTTTCTTGCACACAACTTTTCAGTTTGGCAAGATGTTAGGGAGATAAATCAGAGGCAGGAACTGCAAGCTGTGTACAGGGGAAGGAGAAAAGGTGGCAACTGGTGGGGAACACAACATTTGGAAGAGAAACAGAAGGAGAAAAAACCAGTCAAGACTGGGAAAAATCAATTTTAAATTAAAAGCAATAATCAGTACCAGTACAATGAGCAATACAGTTGCACTTGCACAGCTTGAGCACATGAATGGAATGACTGAATGAATTGCAGATTAATCTAAAAAGATTCACAGAATTAAAAAGGGTAAGCAATCCCACAATAAAATACTCCAAAAGGCAGTTTAGTTTCTTCCGAGCAATATCCAGAAGTGTGCTTTGGTTGTAAATGAGGGCAGTTAGGGAAAAAAAGAAGAAGGTTGCTGCTTGCACTTGAGTGACTAATAAGTATCCCTATTTCATTGCATGTCTACTTACAGTGATTAAAATTCAATCAAAATGTCATATGCCCTTGCTTCCTAAACCACATCTCATTTTACTTTCACATCTGGTATATGCTATGTGTATTATCTAAAAAGAGCAGAAAGATAGCTGAAGAATGCTGTCCAATTGCAACATCATGGGATTAATTCCCAGAATAATCATCAATCTTATTCTAAATAGTCACATAAGATGAGATCTAGCAGACTTGCTCCCTCCTACATGCTCCCTGCACAGAACATCGAGGAAAATCCATTTCCCAGAGCTATTGAAAGCAGTTCTTCAACTTGTAGATCTGGAAACATTCCCAAGACTCCATTAATCTTACATATGTACCTGTGCATCAGAGGTATCCTTGAGATCTTCTAGTCCTCTTATTTCTTGACTGCTGTTTTCTTCATTTTGATGAATTGCTAAAAATAAGAAAGAGCAATATATTGGAAGCAGGCAGGTTTAAATGACACAAAGCAGCAAAGTGGCATGGCCCAGTTTAGATCAAATAGGATGGCCATTCAAGGAATATTTAAACTTTAGCATTCTAGTAAACTCCTGGAGTGGTTTTGGACAGATCCTATAAGGTACACCTTATTGGGTTTGGAAAAATGCTAAATACAGCATACTTAATTTTTCCCCATGCAGTAAAATACAGTACTAAATAGTTATAGTCATGCTACTGTTAGTCCTGACAAAACAATGACATTTAAAGGAACTTCACTTTTCTATATATTGTAACAAGATATCATGACTCCTAAGCAATAAAAAAATAAGGTCTCCCTCTTCTTCCATTATATTGCAGAAGGTCAGGTCAGACTAAACAGAATAAGCAGATTTATCCCTCACCTCAGACTTGGAAAATGCTTTGTAAGCAAAGTGATGTCAATCTTAACAGACATCACCACTGGACATTAAAATCATCTCCAGAAATAAATGGTAGCAGGACATGTTTTATCAAAAGCTCTTTGCTGCTGGCACAATGAAAGAAATGAGCAACCCCATGCAATTAACATGACTTAAATCACTTTAAAACCAGCAAGTTTTGCTAGACTTTAAAGTTTTGTATCAAACTTGTAATCCCCTGAATGGCCAAAACCAGAGCTAGGAGTTTATCCACCTAAAGAAACAAGGAACCCCTTGTGAAAGAGCACCTCAGATTTCTGTATTGTAAACAGCTTCATCTATAGGCAGTTTTACTCTCTATACCCCAAGGTACCCTTTCAGTCAGCACAGCCACCTGCTGCATTTTGGTGGGACATTGAGCCCTCAGATGTTCTGAAATGTGACAGGTTGGGAGAGTCAGACCCAACAAAACACATGCAAAGTGATTTTACCTTATACTGTACACATCACCTTAGAAGAACCACACTCAAGTATCTTTGATCTTGAGTACATATTGAGTGATTTCCAGGTTTAACCACAGCATTTGTGACACCAGAAGTGTCCTTGAAGCAGCAGAGCTGTCACATCTATTTCCTAAAAAACACCTCATGGCTCATGGCTTTGGTGGATGGGTGGGAGGGCTGAGCTGATGCACTTCCTCATGCCCACCTCCTCTCTCCTTTGCCCCTGTGTTCCTGAGCTGCTCATCAGGCTGCATCTGAGCAGCCACAGCCCAGAGCACAGTGTGTTCAGACAAGGATCACCAGTCCTGTGCTGCTTTAAAACTGTCTGCAAGCTGAGGCAGCCCAGGATTTGATTGATGAGCAAAGGGAGCAAGAGAAAGGCTGGCAGGTAGGAGAATCACCGTCCCCAGGCATCCTCACCTATGCAATACTCAGCCTAGATCTCCAGACATAACCAGGTTACCATGGCCATGCTCATACACCTAATGTGAGCCATGAGGTCCAGCTTGGTGTGTCTGCATGGGTGCTCTGGGTCTGCTGCAGACAAAAAGCATCTAGGCAGCATCTAGCAACTTAAAAGAAAAGTAACTTTGGACTGTTCTTGATCTCTAAAATAAATTGTACGGATTTATTTTTTCTTATGACAGGATTGCTTCTGATATTGCTATGCCATATAGGATATAATTTTGTTTCTTCCCCCATAGTTATGCTATCAAAAAAAAAAAGGTAATAAAAATGTAATTATAAAAGGGGAAATAAGTCATTCTGTCAATACAGTTTATCCCATTAGAGGATCTTTTTAAATCCATTATCAGATTTCTGACATAAATCTTCACCACTGGGTTTGCAGGCATCACTTTACCAGCAAACCTCTGAAATGCAAGGTGAATACTGAGAACACAGGGTCAGACTCTAGCTGCAACAGACAGCATGTATAATTTGGGCACTAGATCCCAGCATATTTAAAGCTAGGCAAAACCAAAACTCTCTTGGGATTTTGTGGCATATCTCTGCCCCAGTCTGGAAAAGGAACAACATAACGACCCAGTTATGAGAGGGTCCATATGACCCATAATGAGAGGGATGTCCTAAGTAGCCATGTGTGACCGCTGCTTTTCTGGTGCAGGGCAGGGTTTCTAAAGGCAATCTACTTTATCCAGCCAGGCTGGGGGGTCTGTGCAGTTCCTTCCTGTGTAACCCATCTCCCAGCCTTCCTCTCCAAGAGCTGCCTTATCCTCTTGCACAGTCCCACATGCATATGACCCTGTTCTACCCACTGCCACTGTGGGAGACACAGAGCACTCAGGACATCGATTTGTTGACCCCTGTAGCACAACCTGCCTGAGACAGGAATGCTGCAGTGCCAGAAGGCATTAACAAATGCTAAAAATCGGTTGTTTGAGCAATTTCTCAAATTGTTAAGTCTGCGTTAGCAGAACATTCCCTCAATTCTCCTCTCAATTTTCTGATTTCTTCTATAATCAGTTTGCTGTAGGCACTGATGGGCAAAATATCCCCCCAGACTCTGGCTATTAATCATGGCATTTAGAGGAGTGGCACCTTGCTGGTAACAGGGCCATGAGTCGAGGTTTAAGTGATTTACATTGATCCAGCCAGCTTTTCCACAGTCCTGAGCAGATGGGAGCTCCACAAACAGCTGCGCCAGGGAAAAAGGTTAGTGCCTGCCAACTGCAGGCTTCTTGTCACAGCCTCAATTACAAGTGTCCCCTTCCCTTCCCAGTGCCAGGGCAAACACCCCAGAGAATCTTCGACCAAAATGAACAGGCAGACATTCAGGGAGCAGCACCTCTGCCTGACCTTGCTGAGTGGGCAGGTGAGAGGATGGTGTCTGGCCAGGGAGACAGTGACAAGCTGCAAACACCCAGAACTGAGGGCAGCAAGATCTCTTACCTGGCACAAAGGGGAAGAGAAAGAGTGTGCATGTCCACAGCCCCCAATCAATATAGCTATCCTTGAGTGTTGAATGATTTTAACATGAGCAATTTTAAACATGATGAGAAAATTGCCTCAGTTTAAGTGCACTCTAAGTGAATGGCTTAAAAAAATAAAAATGAAGAAAAAGTTTTTATATCAGCAATTTCACAACTCAACTCCAAATAGCCTAATAAGTTTATCATCCAGACCCAGCTCTCTTTGGCTTCAATGTTGTTTAGACTGTGTAAGGAATGTAGAAAAGAAGCAGTAAATATTTTCTTAAAGGAAAAAGAAAAACAACAGACCTCACACTGACGTTCTTGCAGCTCTCTTGGGAGAGAAGGAGCATTTGACCTCTTTTTCACGAAATTTCCATCACAAACTTGATTTTTTTGTCCTCCTTGCCTCTTATCCAAATCCATAAGGACGTGCCACAAGTAAACCATTTAACTTCACCCAGGGAGCAACACTCAAGGAATCACACCATCTCATACCTTTTTCCCATCACAAGAACACAGTCCCTTGAAGGCTGAAGTGGCCACACAGACAAGGAACAACCCCTAATTATCTTTTCTTGGTTTCTGTAGGAAAATGTTACTATGTGTTTTGTCTATAAAACAGAAAAAACCCAGATATTTCTTAAAATATTCTGGTATCTTTAGAAATTTATGGTACTGGGGGCCATCACATACATGTAAGAAATTGATTGCAGTATTTTTGGACACATTGTGCCTCCTAACCCTATAACAACTCATAGACATTCCTTAATTGGCCCAGGCACTGCTTTCATGGGTTACTATGCAAGCTACATAAGAATTCAAGGATAATTTCCTACTTACTGTTAGCTAGCCATTTACTTTTTGATAAAAAAAAATTTGACATTGCAAATTCAACCATAGGAAAAGCAGGCGGAAGCTTAGGGTGGGATGGGAAAGTATTTCCCAGGCAAATGCTGATTCTAGAATTGTACATACAAAAAAAGTTGTGAACTTTGGAGCTGAGCCAAACATTTCTTTCTCCACCACTATAAATCCAGTTTTGCTCCCTGATACAAATATCCCAGCATGTTTTACAAAGCAGCAGTAAAAGGGAAAGGCAAAGGTAGTTTACCCTGCTCTATATGTATGCATTTAATGTTATGTTTGGGTTCAGGCTTGAGATCTGAGCAAAAATACAAACAAATGTTGAGTGGTCAATTCCCTTTTCTACCTGCAGCATTTCTCCTTTGGTGGAAAGGTCACCATGAGTGAAAAAAAAAAAAAAAAAAAAGTCAAATGAGCATTAGATTGTTAATATGCTGTTCAAATATGTCCATTTGCAAATTAGTCTGGGGAATTCAGGATTTTGATGTTCTATGGTCACCTAAGGATCATAAGGGCCATCATCTGATCTGAGTTCCTTGTGGCCCCACAGAGCAGAGCTGAGATTTTGCTAGTAGATTCTTCTGTAAACTTATGTTAGGACAGAGAACTCTTGTGGGGGAGAGGTTTGTCCTTTAGTAATTCCATTTCAGGTCATTAAATCAGCAGGGAAAAATAATCAAGAAATAAGAAACCAAAAGAAATAATTTTGTACCTGCTACTACAGCAGAATCAGCCATCAAACCGGGGTGTGAAAGGAAAGGGAACATAACCATTGCTCACACTGGTACTGACCAACCCAGCTCCCCCTGCTTTCACAGCCATGCTACCAAGTTTAGTGTAGATTCAAGGCATTGGAAGGGATTTGTCTTTCCAGCAGCAAGGAGCACAACACACAGGATAAAGGGTTCACCTTAGCTACACAGGCTGGCACCCACTGAGGGTAACAACAGACACCAGCAGCACTACAGACCTTCCCCTGCCCATGGAGGAATCTGCCAAGGTTACCCACAGAGCAGTGCCTCCATGACACACTCTGCTTTATGCCACAAACTTGAAGGTAATTCATTACGTTAATTACATTTGATGAGTAAGATTTTTTAAAGTCACATAATATTACAAGCACATTATTTCATTTTAATGCTTTGTCTTGTTCAATATAGCAGAATAATTTGCCGAACTGAAAGTGGGAAGGACAGTTAAAAAAAAAATCCACACATAAAGCAACTCCTGGAACCCACAGCGTTGTAATCTTCCCAGAGGCTTTGCTTTATTGTGCTTTCTTCCTTTTCTATAAATGAAATTACTTCTTTCTACTCCTTCTGGCTGCAAAGATAACCTTCTCAACACAAACCAAGGCACCAGCGTCATTCCGCTGCTGCAGCCAGCCAGACTGGAACAATAACACCAGGAGAGGTGTGAACTTCCTCCTTTGGCTTAATAGGGTGTTAACTGTGAAAGCTAATTATTTAAATGCTTAGGAAAGGACTGCCACCACAGTTTATCATTTTGCTGCTGAACAACAGGCAAGGACATCTGCCCATCTGCAAGCGGCTGGCTCTGGGTGGCACCCACACGGCCATTGCAGTTTAGCTCCCCATCACTGCCGGCTGTCCCACACCCCTGTACTGACTGCTCCCACTCTGTGCTGCCATAAGGCACTCGGGATTTGTGGATTGGCAAAGGATTGCTACTAACCTGGCTGAGAACAGAGCACCCAGGCAGCAGGCAGGGGGACAGGACACTCCTGAAGGTAATTCTGCTGCCAGACCCCTTGTGCCACACAACTCCAGCTGCAGCCCTTGAGCTAGCTGTGAAATCCAGCTATTGAGCTTGCTGTGAAATCTATCCATCTAATCCATTTATCCACCTGATTTTGGGGGACAAGAGCCCACAAACCACGTTCAGCAGACACGCTTCTGCACTGCCCTAGGCTGCTGCTAAGACCAAACTCGCTTAGCCCACTGCAAACCCCCTGGCACAGCCTCTGTAGCAGCTGAGCATGGGGAATTCCAGCTGCACAAACACTGCCCGGCTCACCTGGGACTGCACAGGCTGCATGGGGACTTCACTGCCCCCACAGCCCCTCCAGAGGTAGCTCTGCTTGCCATACAAAGCTCGGTCACCCCTAAGGCTATATTGCTTGTGAACTCAGAGATGCTCCTTCATTTCAAATGCAGACATTAATTTATTATTTAGTATTGTTCTTTACCCTGCTAACATCCTAGAACATCAAACTAGTCTGCCCTTTGTATGATTTCAGCCTTTTCAGTACTCTGTGATCACAATTCATGTATGAATCTCTTTCATCTAGCCAGTAAGTAAAAGGCACCTACGTGCTGTCTACAGATAGGAGACATATTCCCACCTCGGAGGAGTTAAAGAGACTTCTGAACACAGGGACTTCGTTTATTTGACAAGCCAGCAGACTTTCACTGCCTCATCCCTGCTGGATGGTTGCAGCCTGTTGTGGGAGTTGTTTTGTTCCTGTCAAACCAACAAGACCTCAGGAATCTGCAAGAATATTCCCCGGGGAGAAGGCTCCAGAACCGCCAGCAGCCTGCACCAGTTGATTTATTGTCAGCTTCTGAGAAGCTCACAACTTCTAGATTCTTCTTATATTCCAAATTTTTAAGAGAAATGTTTGTTTCCCTTCTGAAATTTTTGGGTTTTTTGTTTTATTTTGTTTTGGGCTTTTTTGGGTTTTTTTTTGTTTTGTTTTGTTTTGGGGTTTTTTACAAATGGAAGTTGCTGGCATTTTAAGAAAAAACACAACCCCTCATTTTATTTTTTTTTTAAATCACACAACTAAGCTAATTTCATTATTTTTGAAAACTTTACTGTTATTTTGAACAATGGAACTTGTGATATCCCTTGTTGTTCTTTGTGGAGGGTATACAGCGAGCTCTAGGGAGGTTGGTTACTATGGCAGCTCTGAGCTGTTTGACAGTGTTATAATGTTTGCTGATGCTTATTAATTTATCAGAGTGGAAAAAAATGAATAGCTCATACTGACACCGCTGGGGAAACTAAAAGCCAGATCCTCTAGGCTATGTAGAGCACTAGTGCTGAGCAGTGGAAAAGCAGATGAGCAGCCAGTAAATGCTTTGCAAACCTCGGATTTGGGGACCATTTTAGACCACACCACATCCTCATGCATGTTCCTGCATTTTCCAGGTTCTGTTTCCAAACCAAAGGGGAAAACTTACAAGCACTTGGTATCTCTGAAATCCCCAAAAGCTGCTTGTAAGAGAGCAATAATCCCAGGAACAAAACCTTCCAACTGACAATTGGTTCCTTATTTACCATGAAAGAGTAATCTTTTCTCAGAAATTACTGAAAAGAGAAAGCTTTTTAAGCTCATCCTTAACATGTTTCCTTTTATTAGCCATACAAAAATTGCCTTTGAGCTTTCTTATTCCTTCCTGCTACTTCTGCATATATACATGCAAATTACCATACAGATTTCCCTTCACTGAGTACATTACATATCTCTGAAACAGTTGGCAGACCCCTGGGGGGGTGTTGCCCAGACAGCTGTGCAATCAGCTGAGTAAATCAGCTAATTAAAGAAACAAAGAAAATGCAAAAATTATTAGAGACAGGCTCCCGCTTACAGCATTGTTCAGCACCTCTGTATGCAAAAAGCTCAGCAAGCACAAAATGGAATAAAGGTACTTGTAAATCAGTGAATGAACTATTGCACAAGTGACAACGATGCCATTTTCTCTCAAACCCTACTCTGGGATGCTATGATATTTATGCTTTGTAGTTTAAATCAATTTAACATAAATTACTCCAGCATTTTATTTTACAATTACAAAAGTGTGAAATGTAATGTTGGTCTCATAACTGACTTCTGTACTTAAAAAATAGTCATTAACTTCTGCTTGACCTTAGGTGTAGAACTAATATTGAATTTGCACGGAGGGTACTCATTATTCTGATTAGTTTCCATGCAGAAAAAGAAGTTCCCAAAGGTCCTAGTGCTACAAGCCATTTCTCAAATCTCAAATAGGAAACAGGACTCCAGAAAATGATGCAAGAGCATTTCCTCTCATTTCAGAGTTTATCAAAAGGAACAGATAACAGCAAGGGTAGGTATCTCCAATCTAAACAGAGCAAAGCCACTGTGGTAAGAAAAAAGGCTGGCAGATGTGGATTTGGTCTTGCTGATCACCATTAAGGCGCCATTCCTTTCCACTGCTTCTAAACGACCCCAGGAAGGGCAAACTTTACTTTAAATGAGGCTCAGGTCTGCCTACATTATATAGCCATTATAAATTAAAAAATGAGTGTACCAAGAAAACCACCAATATTTCCCAGCTCAGTCAGATAACGGTCATTTCACATTATTGTACAAGTGGTTTTGTTAGGAATATGTGTTTATTTTATTTATAAGAACCAAAGCCCCAGGCTCTTATATCTGGCTTTGAAGGTCCACATTTCATGCAAGGTACTGGTGCATTTGAGCAACAAAATTTGTAAAATACCTCTGGCTAAACGAGACAGGCATTTTTTTAATAGATAAACAACTACTGTTGATTCATGTGGCCAGAGGAGATTTGGTTTTCAATGCCTGGCCCTTTGTGATGCATGCAAAGATAAAGCCATATTTCATATTCACCTTGTGAACATATGAGGTCATATTTTTTATCAAGGAGAAAAAAAAAGTGAAAATTATATGAAAATGCAGTAGGATTACTACAGGAACAGATAAAATCAAGGGGTTTTGTACCAATTGCAGCTCAAGGGGAACCATTTGATACTTGAATGCAGAAAGTTTTAAATTTTATCTTGTAATTGTAGATATTTGTTCTCATGTGCATGATATTTAATTTTTCTTTAAAATCACGTAGTAGTGAATGTACCTATAACAGTTTTGTCTGAAACAAGATGATAGAAGGATGGAGAAGAAAGACCCCATCAAATGATCAGAGAATGGTTGCTGGGGACAGATCAAACAAGGAGGTATGGGCTGTTGCTGAGCAGGATGGTGCAAAGAGAAACAGGGCTCTATTCCATGGAAACATCCCCCAGGCACGGCCAGGAAAGGAGCAGGAAACAAAGAGGACTCTGAATAAATAAATTCTGTGAATTCATTGTAAATGCCTCTCCCAAAGCCCCAGTAAACAAAACATTCACCTGGGGGTTGTTTTTTGCACAACTGCTGTCTTTGTGACCTTACTGTGCTGCTTCTTTTTGCATATGTGCAAAATATCTTTCCCCTACACAGCTACTCTGCATTGCTGATTTCTTCTATGCGAGTACCTTAGATCACTCAGAAAGAACTATGCCCAAGGTTCTACAACAATTGCAAAAACAAAACCACAAACTGCCAAAATCCCTCTCACCACAATTCCCAGCAGAGAGCTCTTTTCCTTCTTTTTCCAGGTCTGAGTCCATTCTGCTTTATATCAGCTGTTGAATACACAGCAGCTGGTAAGTGTTACTCTGTAGTCCTTTCACTGATGTTGTCCAGAGCATTTCACACCCCCAGCATCACCCAGGGTGGGCACAAATGAGCATCATTCCCCAGGCCTAGAAGGGGTCTGATCCTGCCCTTTTCATTTCTGTGCTTTATCTTAGCAATAATGGAAGGATCCCCTGTGATGCAATACATCATTGTAACCCCCGCTGGCCCCTAGGGGTAGGGATTCCCTTCAATAGGGCACAAAATGTTTTAAAATCATTGCTTAAAGAAGCTAACACGATTAAAATCATAGAATCACACATAAATTATGCCGAGTTGGAAGGACCCATCAGGATCATCCCTGAGCAGGACACCCCAAGAATCACACCATGTGCCTGAGAGTGTTGCCCCAAAGCTTCTTGAACTCAGAAACAGCTGGTGCTGTGACCATCTCCCTGGGGAGCCTGTTCTGGTGCCCAAGCACCCTCTGAGTGAAGAACCTCTTCCTGATATCCAAACTAAGCCTTCATTTGAGGGGCCGTTTCCTTGAGTCCTGTCACCAGGCACGAGAGTGAAGAGATCAGTGCTGCACCTCTGCTCCCCCTCATGATGGACCAACATGAACTCTCCCTCAGCCTCCTCTTTTCTAGGCTGAACAAACCAAGATCATCTCCCTTACTTCAAGACCTGAAATCACAGACCTTAAAGACCCTAAAGTAGAGTGTAACTTTTAAAATATTGCTAGCCATGTTTTCAGGGGAAGCTTTTATTTTGAATCACATTTCAGTGGGCAGGGGAAAAGTAAAGATACAGTCACCATGGCCTAACAGAAGCACAACAGTCCTGCACCTTCACTTTAAAAGTGGCCTTTTCTCCAGAGTGAATCCTGTAAAGTATCATTTGCAGAAGAATTTGCAGAAGAACCCTCATTCTACACAGTTTACTAATTTCAGCCCTTGCTTTAAACAATTGGGTGCTTGGAGGAACTGGAGGTTGTAATGGAATGAGGTACTACTTAAGTAAGCAAGCCTATTGAAAAGGGATATGAAAGGAACAGAAAAGCAGTAAAATCCTACTGATTCACCCTTTTCCCACCCTTCAAATTTTCTCATTTTTTTCACAAGGGAAAATGCACACCTCTCTGGCACATGACTATCACTTTATTCTGTAAATAGGACCAAGTATTTTCATACTTCATTATACCCTTTTTCAGTAGCATAAGTGGTAACAAACAATGCATGTTTACTCCAAAGATATTGAATACCTGGTTGTTTATGAAACATGTAAATTCAATAGTCCTTAATATGTTTGAAACTTACACAAAATGCTGAACTGGTCCATTCTTGGATGACCATTGATCATGTATTTGTTACATAATTTTTCAAGTGTGTATACAAACCTAAGTAAAATTCGTAATGATTTTCATTTTCTATATAAAAACACTTATACAAGTGAATAAAATGAATAACATAGCATGGGACATTCAGATAGCACCATATGACAAAACTTCTGCTAATTACAGTAGAATAAATTTACTGAGGAGTCTCAGAAGGATCTGTACTACTTGAGGAAATGGGCTGAAAGATAAAGATGCAGTTTTCTGAATTAACTAAGCTGATAAAACAGCTTAATGGTGCCAAGAGTGTCTTACTGGGCTCCTTCCCACACACCTCCACCTCTCCACCCTGATAAGAAGCTGCCACCCTCACTTTGTGTCAACTCCAGCACATGTTGCTGCTATACTGTATGCTGTTATGCTGGCCCCATCTCAAAAGTATATAATAGATGTAGCAAAGATAATCAGATTTAATGGAAGACTTTTGGTATGAGGAATGACTGGTGAAACAGCCAGGAAAGGAGACAACTCACAGGGGTATGACAGATGTGCACAAAATCCTGAATAGTATAAAGACAAATAGGGAATGGATTATTCACCACTCTCTGTCAGGAAAGAGCTATATCACAACAGAGTGAGGGTCCTAGGAATGTGTTTAAAAAAAAAAACCAAGAAAAAATATGTTTTAAAACACTACACGTGAATTGTGAGACTTGCTACCATAAGAGATGATGAAGGTCGGGGTATAAGCAGGCTTAAAAAGCAGTTTGATAAATTAATGGAGAAAAGGTCCAGCAAGGGTTACCTACCACAGCACTGTGGGTACAGCAAAATCCCTCTGTCACAGGCTGGTAGATGCTGAGTATGTACACAGAAGAACTGTACTCACTCTGTTTCTCTACTCTAAGCATCCCCTACTCATCACTCACGGTAGGAGCGAGGCTGGATGGACTTTTAACCTGACCCAGCCTGACTGTTCTCATGTGTTTAACCGGGCTGACATTGCCTGCAGTGTGTTGGAGTCCAGTCACGCAATCAGCCCTGACAGCAGTGCTGTGGAGGTGCTGCAGTGCCTGGGAAAAGGAATAGCTCTTCACAGCTTGCTTTTCATTCATGTCAGCAGAGCTCAAGCCCCAGTGACTGCTTCATATTGAATCGCCTGCACTAAAATAAAAATACGAAGCAAATCACATAGGCAGTTAGGTTCTGACAGAAGCAATACAAAAGAAAAGGGGAAGGCTGGCTATGCATACATATATGTAAGAATAGGATGAAGGCAATCCAGAAGATCTGAAATATGGAGTTAATACATTGCAAAAGTCATATTATTATAATATGTTATACATTATTATAAATAAAATATAAATGACATATTAAAAAATCAATAGAGCTTGCCAATTCAAGAATGGCATCACTAAAATGTATCTAGTTATATAGTGGAAACCCGAATATCATTCATAAGGGGGAGAAAAACCACACACAAGTTCTAGGGAATTTGTGGCTGCCCTGCCTTTCACAGTGGGAGGGAGAAGCACCCACAGACCTGCCGCTGCTCCTGCAGTGCCTGGGGAGAAGCTGAGTCACCACCTTCCTACCTCACCCATACCTTGTCAGCTATTATCTTAATTAGCCCCTGTATTCATAAACACAAAGACAAGAACCATGCTCTTATCAACTGATCCTTTGCACAAATAAAGTTTTAGAAATTTTTTCTCTATGAAGGGATTTGCTGGGCGATGCCATGGGTTTGTGCACAGAAATGCAAGGCATCTTGTTTGTGGATGGGATTAACAGCAGTACAAAGCATCTACGTGACAGGTTTTGATCAGTTCACATGTACCCGTGTAGCTTTGCCACCAGCTAAAGCCTCCCGCCTTAGGCTATTTGCTGCTTTTTATCCTTGTTTTAGCTACCATCTCTAACACATAAGAAACATGTCATGAGCCATGACAAGCAATTGAGATAAATGCCAACCCTTGTAAACCTTCAGAGGGGAGGCTGCATTTGTGTTAGGTTTCAGCACATTTGCAGAAGCTATCAGAAGTCAGCAAGGTATAAATAAACAAAACAATTTAATGCTGACTGCCTGCAATTAAAGGAAAAGTTTCTTTCTGCTCCAGTTATTTGCTTCCCCAAGACCTTTCACCAAACCACAGAAGACAGCATTTAATCTATTTATTTCTAAGGTTAGGAAAGAATTATTTCAATGCATTTTTATAAGCCACAGAGAAGTACACAAGCTCATTTCCCCCTCCTAGGTCACCTTTATCATGAGAGCTTTATTCTAATGAAATACAAATGTGATTTCAAGTCAACAGTGTTACCGAGGTCCATCAAAACTTCAGAATTACAGACACTTATTTTACCCTGGTTTAGTTTTATTTGCAAAGAAACTAAAAGTGCTGAGCTTCCTCTGCACGAAGGCTCTCAAACATGTCTCTGTCAGCATATGCCTTGTTATCAGAGTGGTATACTTGCAGTACACATCTGGAATATGAAAACAGAGCTTTTCTCCCACAGCACAGAAGTCTTTAATTTTTCAGGTTCCTCATTTTTCTTTCAGCATCTGCCAGTTTTATGAATTTTTCCTATTCTTCTACACCACAGCAAAAACAGAAGAACAGCTCTTGGGGAAAGGCATTCTACCCCACACCCTGCTGGTGTTTTATTTTCTGGTAGCAGACATTCCCCATCAAGTCAGATCCTGTACTAGCAAGAATTTGATACTGTGCCCTCTCCCACAGCAGGCTCAGGTCTCTACCTCGGTATTTGTCAGCAGATACAGTGTGGAAATCTCTGCCACAACCAGAACTGTAATAGTTGCAATTACTACCTGCCACATACATATAATAGGTAGCAAACCCTAGCTTCATTTAAACAAAACCAAACAGTTTCATTCGGGTAACCCAAGGCAATACTTGCCCCCTGCCCTCCAAACCTTCCTACTTGGAACCTCTTCACCTCTTGCACAGGGAGCTGTGTGTTATATGCTTGTGTAGTGCTTTCCATGCAACTTAACATAGTGATTACTACAGCAGTTCTAGACAAATAATGCAAAAACTTAAATCAGCCAGTTTTTCTAGTACAGTTAAATCACTGTGAAGGGTCTCTCTAAGAGCAGAGGTACATTCAGAAATTAAACAACTCAGGAACACATTATATAGTCCTTGCATTAGGCAAAAATGCCTTTTTTTTTAAGGGGGGAGGGGGGCTACTGATCTCTAGGAAAGCTTTTAATTAATAAACCAATTACCCTCTGCAGCCAGGTTCCAGGCAGCAGGTTTGGACCATGCCCATTGCCTGCCCTCCCCACTCACGAATCCCAGGGTGGATGAGCCAGGCTCCCACGCCATTCACACCAGCCTGGAAGCTACCCAGGGCAGCTGGCCCAAAAAGCCATGTTCCACTCTTTTCAAGCCAAAATAAACTCTTTGTCTGACTTTTGGTGGCTTATTTCCTGGAATTATATGGAATCTTGGAGAGGATTAGAGGAACAATATCTTTGAAAGATACTGTGGCTTACAGCTCCAGAAGTACTTTCTCTGAAAAGTGCTTCCCTTCACCAGGCACAGCAGACCAGAGCTTGATCACTCACAGTAACTGCTACACTGTGAATTTAACCACCAGCAATAAAATAAAGGAGCATAACCAACCACCCTAATTTACTCTGCACCTACTTTACCAAAGGCATTAACTTAAATTAGACCTTACAGTTATGCCTGATCATACTCCCATTTTTTACAGGCATCCAAGATGGGGCATAAAGAAATGCAAATTTCAACAACAAGCATACACTAGTTAAACTGACTAAAGAGTTATCTTTTGTTCAGATCTGAACAGATATTTTAAGTGTTTACATTAATGTATTAGGAAAGGCTGGACAGCACTGCAAAGCTCTATAAGGAGCTCTATTTTTTTAAGGCTGTAATTTTTAAGTGAAATATTTCTACCTGTTCATTAAGGATTGCAATTACAGTAAAAAGGAGACTCCAAGAGATATTCTCCTTTTGGATTTTCATCTCTTGCATCTCATTCCTAATGTAATGCCCACCCCATATTCTACTCTAACAACCATCCACCAAAAGGAAATAAGAGACTACTTCCAGCTAAAAATAACTCTTTTGGGGGAAAGACTTCTATTTATAGCTCATAGCCATAGAAATATTTGCTGACAAAACTGCTTAAAAACAGAGAGATTTATTATACCTCCATGAACAGGGAGTAAACATACATGGCACCATACTTAGCCCATTTAGCAGCAAAATAAGAGATTACCTTGAGCACTTCTTTAAAATAGCCTGTTTTCCTCTGCACTGAGCCAGAGCAGAAGCATTTCCATGTTCAGCCATTACAAGTCAGGTGGGACTGGGGTGACACCAGGTAAGGGCAAGCAGCTGAGGGGTGTTGACATCATAAACTACTATAGCACTTTCAGAAGTAAAGCTTGCCCATAGAAGAAATTCAGGTCGGAATTCACACTCACATTTGTGCTCGCTTTCCACAGATTTACATTTATAGATGAGTGTGGGTATAACTTATGGATACTTCTATTTCCAGAAAAAAAACAGCATCAAACTATGTCTAGAATATTTTTTTTTATAATACTCACATTTTCACAAGAAAATATTGGCAGGTAGACCAGCCACATCATCTTGGTGCCTCCAGTTTACGATAACATGATGTGTGTTGTGCGTGTGTGTAGTAAATTTTGTGCTGTACTTGTAAGTCACAGACAGACCGATAGGGATGCAGTACAATGAACAAGCCAGAAAATAGCTCAAGTACAAGATTTGTGACTTTGATTTCTAGAAAAATCACTGAAAATCACAAGAGATGCTCTATGAAAATGTGCTCAAAGACGTCAATGGCTTTGGGAACACACTAATAATTTAAGGTCACTCCACCTCTGTTTTACTTTAGAATTACATTCAGCTTGGTGCAAAAGACACTGCACAATGACACCAGAGAGTTAACCTGTAAAGAGTCAGGTCTGGCCAAGTAGGTTCAGTTGGTTGCTGTGCAGTGCCTGGAAAACACAGCTTGGCTTTCCTTGCCTCCTTCCTTGCCTCAGCAGTGCAGACTCTACCTGCTGAAGTGCCTGTGCTACCACACCCTGATGGAGCTGAGATGGCCACATATTTCAGTGCCTTTGCACTGTGGCACCAGCATTTCTTGGGAGTGCTTTTACTGGCAGAGACTTCCAGTTATCCAATTGCCTCTTCCTTTCTCCTGCCCTGATCAGAGACTTGCCTCTCCAGCCGTAGAGATGAAAAGGCAGGAAAGAACACCTTCATGCATGAAGCTGTCCTTTTGCTTTAGCAGTAAGAAAAACACCTGGCTGGGCTGGTAAAAGGCAGAAAAGATGATGGCATGAAATACTGGATGATAAAAAAAAAGGAAAATGACCAATGTATTTGTCCTAAATTTAAGTCAAATAAAGACATCAGCTTTTTTTATAAAGAGCAAGCCTAGAGAAAATAGTGATTTTGGCCAGAAAGAGACCCAAGTTGAACCGTAACACTGATTTTATTTGCTAGGTTGTTAGACATAATGAGCTAGATGGAGAGAAGCTTAGCTGTAATTGCATTGTGCTGTATACACAGATTCTCCATCAGTATCTTTTCTTCCCCATATTAAAAAGACAGCAGTGACAATTCAGATACTTCAAGAAATGACAAAAGGGAACAGCATTACAAAAAGCCCTCTGAAGTTCAGCCTTACTCACCTGACTTCCTTGCTTTCAAGGCAATGACAGCAGCCAGTTCTCTCTGTACCTAAAATATCAGGAAAAGAAAAGGATGGTTATAGTTCCTGGCACAGTCAAATAAAACAAAATGCAATACTGGTAAGATAAGAGCTATCAATGTTTTGCAGCAATCAACTGCATGTGGAATTATGCCTGGTTTTGAAACGGCAGTCAGTTTTCCTAGCAAATCTATCTCCTTTCCAGCTGGGAATTCTGTGACTTTAATTCCATGTAAATACCCCACATTCCTTAGGGAGTGGGCAATTCGGTAGCCTGATCTGTAATTTATTTGCACAGCATATCTCTTTCACAAGTACACACTTAAATCTTCTCCCTTCCCTTGTTACATATTTGTTTTGCCTCTGATGAGCACACTGTAATGCTGGATTTATTGTGTGATTCCGGAATAAGAGAGTCCTTCATGCTGAGGTTTGACAGAGGTTCCTCCTGTATATAATTGACCTTCACTTTTTGGATCTCCCAGGAGGAAACAACCTCTCCTAGTAGCATGGCTGAGAATTGCTGGACAAAAATTTCACTTGAGAAGAAAATGCAGAAGTCAGGGCTATTTTCAGTTTTACAGGGTCCCTCACTAGCCTGTGGTAAAACAGCCCTGCCATTCTTCATATTTTCTGTATAGACCAGCTATTTTCTCTTTAGCCAGCTCAACTCAACAACCACTTCTCTCCATAGGTCTATTTCTTTTTATATAATTTCTTTTTCTATAATTTCTCTATATATTATTCTTATGCTTTCTGCTTCTTCACTGCCATCATCTGTCCCACTGCAGCTGCTTGCACTTGGCCTAGAGCACCAAATGCTCTCTCATACACCTTACAATTTCCCCAATTTTCCCAAGATAGGCTGTCTTCAGTATTAAAAAATATATATGGCACATTCCAACTTTTTCTAGGGATTGTCCCACCTCTCTGTACAAAGCCTCCAGCAGTGCATGCTAGCCATCTTGTCTAACAGACCTAGGCAAGGCTTAAGGCTGTTCTGCAGTGGGAGGTTTGACATGCAGTTTCTGAGAGACATGAAATTTCAGACATCATTCTCAAGATATGTAGCTCAGTCATAAGGCACAAAGCCCATAAAGGATTCCCAAAGTAATACAATTGCTAACAACTCTCTCATGACTCTGAAGAGAAGTTTGAAAATGTGAAAGAAGAATAGTTAGCATTGTATTGGTCTGAGCAGAAAGACAAAATCACTCAGGGCATCTCAGTGCAATGGTAACTGCAGATCCGCAGGAGCCACGCAGCAGTACACTCTGCATGTGGAAGAAGCCAGTCACACCAGAGGCCACGTCCTTCCTCTGCTTGCATCCTTCTTTCCTTTGTGGCAAAGGACCAAAAAGATTTTTTTGCTGTCCTTGCAAGGGAAAAGGATCTTTTCTATTCCTTGATGCTGCCCTGCTGAGAGGGACAGAGTTCTCTGCCACTCCAAGCAGGAAAATATGAAGGCAGTGCCATGGTTTTCTTAAATGTCATCCTGTTTCCAGCACAATTGTGCAAGCTGGCAGTATTACCTTCCCTTCCTTCCTTCCTGTACACTCATTCCCATGTCTGGAGAAATATTAATCATAGGTAATGTAAGCATAAACTTCAAGTAAAATGGGAAAGAACAGAAAAACAACTCATGTGCTTCCTTGCAGCAATTGCTATACACAAGTATTATAATAATACATACAAGCTATCTAATAAAGAACAGGATTTTCAATAAAAGTCCAATTTGTTTCTGAACAACACCATGACTTCTCATGGCTACACTTCTCAGACCCTCTCCCTTCATTAAACTCAGAAGGTACCCATGTCAATGGCTCAATTCTGGTCTATTGGCAGAGGTTACTGACAGTAAGAAGCATTTCACTGATGTCTCATCTTTATCTCCTAGCATTTAATAAATGCACTATCCTAAGCTTATGCTTAAGAGACACTACAACCTGAAACAACTGCAAATGTATCTCTTAACCCAATCAAATATTCCAGAAATGCAAACCTCTCCATGGCTGCAAAGAAAAACCCATTTTGTCAGAACAAAAAGGCAGCATTGTGGCATCCTGCAGTTGTATTTCCAATATTACTTTTGTTTATAAGGTGGCACCTTTTAGGTATGAAAGATAGTGCTAAAATCACAGGTAATTAAAAGGCTGGGCTTCTATATTTTGTCTATGTCAAGCTAAAAACCTCATAGTTTGCTGCTGGCCAGGAATGCAGCTGCTCTTTTACTTAACCTGAGCAAAACCCTTTAGATAAAGCAGGAGGAAAATATGTTTCTCTGGTGTTAACAGTAGGAAAAATTTCCTTCATCAAAGGGTTCCATCAGGACAATGTGAGCTCCCTCTCATAGGATTCATTCCAATCACAAGGAACTGGTACTGCTGAGCAGTACTGGATCTGAGTGGTGCCCCTAGATTTCATAATCTATATGCTTTTGTCTATTTTAGCATAAATGCACTTGACATCCCTGCTGGACATGCAATTCCTCTGCATCATTACCCCAGTGGAAATCCATGTATAACACTCACTCCTCACTGCACACATGCCACCCATTATCATGCTTCTTCCTAAGAGGATTTCAGTCACTGCCTGTTTGACAAAATCGATAGTCGCACATCACATTGAAGATAATAATGTAGACACAAAATAAAATATATAAACAAGGACTGTGCCTACCATATTGACATATTAAATTTTAAAATATGTTTTATACATACAGCTTATTGCTACAAAGCGTACACTATCTAAACAGTATCCCATTTGAGTAACATTACAGATGTCAAAACTGATTCAGTTTAAAGGCCAGTTCACCACACAATATTTACAGAAATATTATGAAAGTCTTAAAGAGAACATTTTGAGTGAGGAGTTGGCATGTTACCACATCTCAATCAAGTTTTCTTTCTGCAATATAGAAGAGTATGCATAGAAAGTGATACTTGGGTATACTTCTGCTTGATTAAGTAAAAATGGCTCATTTATATGGTGAATCTTGTCTTCAAATAATAGAGAATTTTAATAAGTAAATGACAACTACTGCTCTTATTGCAAATCTTATCATTTTGTCATAGTGGACATGACTGTGCATCTAGCAGACAGTGCATACCATCTTTTTTCCTTTCTCTTTTTTCTGCCCATAGTAGTTTTGTGTGAGACAGTAGTCTAGATACTATTGTGCCAAGCAGGACTTCAAATCTAGAGACAAGGTGCCAATGCTTACAGAAACTCAAAATTAAAATCCTGCAACAGAAGGCTCTAAACAGCAGGGTTTTGAAAAACAGTAAACTGGTTCACATTTTTGCATCTCAAGTCATGATAGTTTGATGGACTCTAAATAAAAGTAATATTGGCTGATGCCATAAAGTACCAGAAAACTATTTTCCAGACACACTTCATTAACATCCTGATATCATCTGTTCCATTACAAGGTAAGGTAAAAGGCTTTGCAGTGGAAACACTCATAGCTATCTCACCGCGTTCTGCTTGTAGCACACAAAACACTGAATATGAGGCTGCTTTTTGGGACATGACATGGGATGCATGACAGCTCTGGAATGCTCTTTTTAAACCCATGAGTAATCATTGCATTCTTTTAAAAATTCATGACCAAAAAAGATTATCTGATGCAAATGTATTTCTAGCGGCATTTTGCACTGCTTGCAAATTTTGCACTGCTTGCCTTTAGAATTGAAGTTTGATGGTTTTGTTGGTGCCTCATGTAATGGAGCATATGATATAAGCACATAATTTGATAGATTAAAAGAGGGATTTAGATTTTAGGCACACAGATTCCTCCAATTTTGCTTGGGTTGCATCATCCCAATCGGTGTACGTTTGAAAATTTGGAATGGAATCTCCTGAAAAAAAGCTGACGCAGAAATTTTCTTCTGACCTCATAAAAATGTTTTGTTCCATGAAAAGCAAAAACAAAAGTAGAAGAGACAGCAGTGGGATTTTCATCTCCAATTAGAAAGTCAACTCTAATCTCCGACTGCTTGAGTGCTGGGTTAGAAGTAGGGATGATTTTGTGGGTTTTCCCACACTTCTGAAATTCTGGTGTGAAGAGTATCATGAGCAGGATTTTCAATTATGAATTCTTCAAAGTAGTATGGTTTAATTTTGTACAAAATACATAAACATTCAGTGAGTCAAAAAGCCAGTGTGAACACATTTCCAGTAATAGTTAATAACTTCACTTACAGTTTCCAGCTCCTGCTTACAAAAAAAAAAAGAGAACCAAGACACTGGACAGTCTGTTGAATAGTGTGAGCTGAGGTTTCAAATTCTTCTGGGACTTAAAAAGACTTCCCAGAGAGCTGCAGAGAGTCTTTTATGTCCCAATCTACTGTATGGAGGAAAAGCAATATTCTGGAAGGATAAACAGGAAAAGTTCATTTACAGATGCCAAAATTTGGAGGATGCTGCTCTGGTCTTGTGCCTTTTTCCCAGGGGTAGACTAGAAAATCATTACAGAGGGACTAAAATGTTCTGTGGAAAATCAGAAAATGCAGGAGAAAAGATCAGATTCTTGACATCACCATGGCAATAGATGGGTCTCAGGCCATCTGGAGATGGAACTGCCTAATTTTTCTTTAGCTAGTTAGCTACAGTAATAAAATGGTTCATTTAAGAAAACCCTGTCCAGGTGCCCTACTGCTGGAGTGACTCAGGATGTAGTTCACAGGTTTGACCTCACAGATGTGAAACACTCTGAGCTCACTGTCAATGAGGTGTTTAAGGACATGCATGTTACCCAAGTGCAGCCAGCTAGATCCAGTTCTCAAACTCAAAAGCACTTTGTTTTGTTGAGCGTGTCCCTTTTTTTTTAACTGACAAAACTCCCATTATTCTATTTTTGATAGGCAAAGCTTTTGAAGAATACTGGCAATGTTTTATAGAGTTGGTGTTTTACAAGTGTTTTAAAAAAATATAACTTTGCAGAAAGTCTTTCACGATTTTCTATTTTTGCTCTGCATGGTAAGAAAAATGGAGGACATTGAGGTTCTGAGTTCACCTTTCATTTTCAGTTAAGAAAAAGAGTAGAGAAAACAAGGAATTTGAATATTCAGACAATAAAAAAAAGATATTTAAAACAGAGCATTTGCTTATGTCATACATTTTAAAATATTCTTGAATAAAGTTGAACATACGGAATCACTAGCTTTCCAAACGCATTATTAAATATCTTTTGTAAAGACATTTGTCTTTACAAAAGACAGCAAAAATTCTCCTTTCCTTCCATTTTCCAACAACTTCACAATAGCACTTTCCTTACTTTTCTTAAAGTACCTCTTATCCTCGTGCTTTTTTCATAAAAGGTTTATCTTGCTTGCTTCATTTTTGTCTCTTTACTTTCTCACATGCCAAAAACAGAACTAACACCAATTCTATGTTTTGATGATACCATGACTTAGGTGCAGTGTTCACAGAATTGCACAATCCCAGAATGGTGGAGGTAGGAAAGCACCTCTGGAGAAAATCTGATCCAAACCTCTGCTGAAAATCATGGCCAGCTAGAGCCTGTCCATCAGGTATTTGTACACATCAATAAGGTCCTCCCATAGCCTTCTGTTCTCCAAGCCCCACTCCCACTTCTGTCAGACTCTCCTTGTAAGTCAAGTTCTCTATTCCCCAACCATCTCCATGGTCTTTCACATACACTCCAGGACATCCATATCTCTGGTACTGAGAGCTCAGAACTGGACCCAAGGCTCCACACCTTGTCACCTGCATTAGCCTAAGGGCAGTGCTCTTTCTAATGCAGCTCAGGAAGCACTTGCTTTCTCTATCACAAGGGCATGTTTCTGGTTCAACCTGCTGTCTACCAGAACTGCCAGGTCCTTTTCTGCAAAGCTGCTTTTCAGTCAACCCCCAGTCCACATAGAATCATGAGGTTATTTCTCCCAGATGCAGGATGTTGCATTGCCCTTTGCTGACTTTCCTGAGATTCTGTTGGCCCATCTCTCCAGACTGTCAAAGTCCCTCTAAGTGGCAGCACAACCATAGAATCACAGAATTATTTTGGTTGGAAAAGACCTGTAAGATCATCAAGTACATCAAGTTAACCCAGCACTGCCAAGTCCACAATAAACCGTGCCCCCAAGTGCCACACCCACTCATCTTTGAAATACCTCCAGGGATGGTGACCAACCATTCCTCACAGTGTTGCATTGTTAATTTTCTGAGGGTGCACTCTGTGCTATCACACAGATTACATTAAATTGAGTCAGTCTAGCTTAACTTTCTGAAGTCCTGTCTATCTTCTTCTACTTAGAACAGTGATCTCACAATATAAACAAGATGCACCACACTCTAGCAGAGACAGAACAAGCTATTGTTTATTATGGTGAAGTTTACCGAGGCTAAATGTAATTAGGAAGCTCGGATTTCCCAGGTAGGTGTCCTCAGAAGTTTATGATAACCTACACAAGGGCTGCTGAAAACTTTTATCTCCCTTTGTCTCCCATTGATGTAGACTTGTCCAAGAGGGTCTGAGAGTAAAGCACATCACACAAAAGTCACCTTGGTCCTCCAAGTTGGTATCTTCTGGGCCAAGAATAGCATATATTACAAGAGCAGCTGCTGCAGTCCTTGCTTGGGTTGATTTTAATAGCTTTGGAATTGTATACTAAGACCTCAGTAAAGCTCTCCCCTTCCAGAGACTAAAAAAACAGTCTTCATGTACAAACATCTGTTCACTTAGACTAAGTCTTTAATTTGAAAGGATCCAAAACATGACAATATTTCAAACATGATCAGTTCAAACTTTGATGCAATGACCTTACCGCAGAAGTGAGACGAGCAAGAATTTCAGCATTGGTTTCTGCTGTATCTTCTATTTTTTGATCAGGCCTTAAAAAATAAAAATAAGATTTTATTATTTCTTTCATTCTGTTTCAACATCTTTTGATTCCTGGAAAGTAAGGAACTGTGTAGCCACAGGCAGTAATGTAAAAGGGCCTTTGAGATTCCACATCAAAATGAGGACTGCAGCATGACAATAATTAATCATGTCAGTAATGACAGAGTACACCCTTTGTCCCTTGCTGTCAAGAACTCTTTTGATCCGACCAACGTGAAGCAGTGAGAGAATTCCTCAGCTATAAAAATGTGATGAAGAATGCAGAATGCAGGACCCTTTAGAGCAGAGTTGCTTTATTTGATGGCATCTTTTGCTTGGCTAAAAACTTACTCTATGAATGGAGCAAAGAGTTTTATATCTGCCCACCACCCAGCTTTGCTAAGGTGTGGAGCAGCACCTATGGAATACAACTTCATGTAGATGAAAACAGACAACATCAAAATAATTTTGTGACAAGTGAAATTTGATATTCAGAAAAAAATAAGTGAAAGTGAAAATAATACATTTAAGAAGCCATTAATAACCAAACCAAAGCAACAGCTGAGAACAATATTAGGTTGTCTTGACAGTGACTAGCAAGAAAGAGACTTAATGTGTCTTTTCAAAAGTGAGGCAGTAAAGGTACAACCCTCCTAGAAACCATCTGGCCCACATGGAAATAGCCACACAAAAGTGGACAGTACAGGATAAGACTGTGTTTTTCTTTAAAACAGTCTAATTCTCATCACTAAAGCATCTGTAAGCCTTTCAGAAGATTTTGGAGAATCAGAAGCATTACACCAATTTTATAGGGATATAACTACAGGAAGAAACAAAAGAAAATGCCTTTGAGATCTTTAGTTTTCATGGTACTCAAGAAGCATGCCAGCAAGCTGAACAGATACACAAAACTGCAGCTGCTGAAATAAACATAAATCCCAGGTATTAGCAGAAGCTTCTGTTTTTGACTAAATTATTTAATTGCTTATATGCCTTGATGTCCTAGGGGAGAGAGCTGGCAAGACATCTGGAATATGCAGCTGGTATATTGAGGTTTTTACATCCCATGTCCAAAAATTTCATTCCCTGATTAAAAAATTAAGGTCAGAAAGCACAGAATGACACAGGCATTCATTTTGGGGCAAGCAAATTCAAATCAAAATGGTAATTCAGATTAAAATCACAGTTATTTTCACAACTGCCTTTTCTATTCAAAGGAAATGTGATTTAACATTTTAAGTGTTATAAAGAGCCCAAAAGAAATAAATGAATGCATTTTCATTTACAAAGACTGATTTATTCAGATTTTCTCTTTATACTTTGGAATGAGATTAAAATAACTGAACTTTTTAGATGTTTCTCTACACATCTGTTCTCTTCTGATCTCTCAGAACCAGGCCAGGACCTGCTTCTTCTAAATTGGAGGCAGAAGATGTGCTCAGCAGACTCAGGCACAGATGCAATCTATAAACCTAGCACAGCACATAACATAGCTAGTTCCTTCTTGGGCCTTATCACTTCATTTTCTATTTAAAAATACTCCCAGTATTTATCTGCATATGATCATCAAATACTTCTGAAACAATGAATACACTAAAAATTAGAGTCAGCTCTTCAGAATCAGAGAGGAAGGGTATATTATGACACCCAGGCCAATGGACAGCAGCAACAGTTACAGCCTAATTTTTTCAAAAGTGGACAGCTGGGACCTAGTGATTCTGGTACTAAACAGGAGCTACAAAGCCCAGGAAAATTAGTGCTTATACAGTCCAGAGATCTGTGGGCTCAGTCTGCTAAGCAGAGTGAGATGCAGGGATGCTTGTTCTAGATCTGCAAGCAGGCAAGTCAGTTTCCATGTAGTACCTGAGAGCTGTTCGTGTTCAGCAAAAGCTTTCCAGGAACTCCATAAGGCACCAACTAAATCAATATGCCATCCTGGCTGTTTGCATGAAAACCAAATTATTTCTAAGAACTGTTACTTTTCTGATATCAATAAAATACAAATTGTTTCAGGACAGGAGACAGAGAACATAGTGTAACACTCTTGAAAATAAAAAGCAATGTAAGACTAAGAAAACAAACTCTGCTAACATACCTTCCAATAATTTTTAAAAGTATTATGTGATAAATTTCAACAGTCTCAGCTACCAAGTGCATTCTTGAAACGTTCCCTTTGTCTACCAGTGGTTTTGGGAATTATTATTAACACTCCCTTTTACAAAGAAGGAAATAGAAGCACACAAGGATTAAACACCTGATGCAACACCATTGCATTAACTGGAAAATAATTCAGGAGGCATTAAATAAGAGCCTAAGTGATTGCTCAGGGTTGTAAGGGAGCCCATGGCACAGCTTTCAACTCAGATTTTTTGTTCCCAGGGTACTGCAATGTTCACTTGTTTTCTGCTCAAGTAGAATGACTGTGATTAACGCTGGGTGTTTAATGACCCCAAGAAGCCTCTTCATTTGTCCCATCTAATTTGACAGCATTTACAGGGTCTGAATCCTGTGGAATACACACAACATTAGCCTTCAGATTAGCATGAGCTGCTGAAAATCTGCTGTGCCCTGACTTGTTTTCCATGGTGCATCCCACCAATGTTATGTTGAATGTAAGGAATTTCCACCAAGGCCAACACAGAGCTTTTGTTCAGGAATCATAAGCACATCTCAGACTTCAAAACAGTATTTCCATTGTAGAGTTTTCTACTGTAATTTGGTAACACTGCTAAAACTGCCCAGAAACAAAAACACATCCATCAAAAATGTGTACAGCAAGTCAAATCTGAGCTATGTTTATTTAACAGGGTTTCCAGAATAGCTGCTGAAGGAAGTCCCCAGAGCTGCCACTGCCTACTCAGGTCTACAGACTCCTTCTGTTCTGAGAGCAGAACCATGGTACTCCAGAGACCCACTGATGCAGCCCAGGCAAGCACAAGGCTGCTGCCCACAGCTGCAGAGGAGGCAGAGGTCATCTGGCCTCTGGGACCACCAGGAGACATCCAATGCTCCCTTCTGGTGCACAAGCAGGCAGCTGCTTCTGATCTCATCAAAAGCAGGGAACTTCATTAATGAAGTAAGAATTTCTCTATCCCTACGTACATATAGAGCTAATGCAATAAATATAGATTGTGGGAAAAGCTAAGACAGGAAAATGAGTACAAAAATATTAAACTATTAAAAAATCCTGTGCTTCTAATGGTATGAAAACCAGCTTATATATTCAAGAAAAGGCAAACACTGCCGGGAAACGTTTTTAGAATTGCTCTCTTTCCTCATGAAAAGGAGTACATGGCTTTATTTAACCAGGTCAGACAACTTTAACAAACATCTCATCACACCTATTCCCTTTCTGACTGTGTTTTAGTAGTTTATTATTTGCATCAAGCATGAAGAATTTTGAACCTAGAAAAGTCTCCTTCTGCTTTAATATCACATTCCCTCGAGGGTGTACCATTATTTAAAATTCAATTCCTACAATATATACTTTTTCAAAAAGCACCCTCACAATCTGACAGGTAAAAGCTCCAGAAAACAATTTTTCAGTGACAATATTCCCAAAAGGAATCCAGCTTCAACTCAAATTTGAATAATGTGAGCAGGAAGGAGCTGGAAATGTACATTAATGAATAATTGTTCAATTCATGTGACAGGGATCATCTTGCACTGGAAATGACAGTTGTAGTGAAATGATAAAACTGCAAAGCAGACTGTAAACTTGAACCTAAAAAGCCTTCAATCCATTTTCCTACCCAGCATCCTTCACGTAACACATCAATATGACCTATCTGTTCTGTCCTTTTGATTCAAATCCTTTGAACGAGGAGACACAAACCACGAAAAGTGGTTTGAGTTACAGTGATGAGAAAAATCCCAATTCCCACTAAAATCAAGATCAAAATGCCCTGATATTTAAGGGACAGACAAACTGTTTAGCACCAGAGTTGGCTGGAAGACAAGAATTTCTATTTGCAAAAACAGTCAAAGGTTTTGTCCCATGTGAGTCATCTGCTTAGAAGATCATATTCAGTCCTGCTGCTCTAACCAGCCTGGGGTTCTTGCCACTTGCCTACACTCACTGCAGCTGACCAAATAAATGCATTTTGAAGGGAAGCTCCAGTTCAGAACTGCCAATATTTGATTGGTGAGGGCAGTCAGCAGTAGGGAAGGGAATCAAGTTTCTGCCCTGAACCATGTAGAGAAATTACTGAGTTTTTTCCCTACCAGCTCAACATGTCTGAATTTAAGAATCTGGGCTTGAGACAGTTTACAGGATCTTTGGACTTTGGGCTTCTTTGAAATATTTCTACTGGACATTCATCTTTGAAAATGAGCATTTTTAAAAGCTATTATGTAGAGAAGGAAAGTATTCATAGAAGAAAGTTTTGTCTTTGGTGTCAAAGGGAAAAAATTCGAGTACTGCCAGAGTAATAGTTCCCCAAAGTATTGGATTTGGGGACCATCATGGTAGGAACAATGAAAGGATTTAACTCAACTTGTCTGTTCAGGCCTACTCCTGCAGATATACTAAAGCACAAATGGTCATGAGCCTCCAGAGATTTCACTAACACCTTTTTCCTCTATTTTGTCCTCTCACTGCAGAACAAATAACTATATTTTCCTTCTAGCGACTCTAAACAGGCAAACTTAGAGTGCAGACACATGAGCACAGAGAGTAGATAATATTCAATAGTCAGGCGAAAGGGGAGACATAGAGTAAGCAAAACTCTTAAAAGGCATATTCTGCAGAAAAGAATAATAATGTGAGTTTACAGAGTTCTGGCAAACATACAGTAGAAAATTAAAATCAAATGACTGAAGGTACCATATTTCCACCCATCTTGTCCATCCATATGAAAGCTGATCCTGACATATCACAAGGGCATCTGATCTGCTAGTCAATCACCACCAGAGGATCCCTGCTGCCAAATTCATGCCAAACCTCCAAATGTAAGAGGAGACCAAAAAAAATCCCATGCCCAGGTAATATAGCAAGCTAGAGACAGCAAGGTAGTCCCTAAAAACTGTAATATGTCCAAACCCCCTAGTCAGGTGCCTCCATTTTCCTACCCATACTGACCTTCTCAGATGAAAAGCAAATCTCTACAAGATTTTTCAACCCCCAAAAGAAAGCTGTCTCATTTGCAAGGTGATCTGGGGGCAAACTGACATTATAAGGCCAGACACCTCTAAAACAGTCAGTAGAAGTTGCAAACAGCTGTATATGCACACTTACAGATTGCACATGTCAATCCTGGGAGGAGACAGTGGCAGTAGTTGAAGCAGGAGCTTTACTCCATTCTTCCATGCTTCCTCTTTCTCAAATTCACAGAAAAGGTAGGTGCATTCATCTGCTGAGAACTGGTAGAAAGCATGACTGTCTTGAAAATAGAGTTGTCTGTCCACTGTAAGAAAAAATAATATTAGATACTCTTTAAACTTTCAGCATGTAAAGATTCCCACCACATTCAGTATTACTTGATCTTAATGCTGAGTTATACAATCACACAGGACACAAGGACTGAATACTCAGCACAGAAACAATCCTGCCCTCTCAGTTTAATTCAGCGCATCCAAACAGGAAAACCTCAAAACCTCAATTTAAAGATCTCCAGGATCTTGAAATTCAAGCATTAAGACTGTTGAGAGTTTAATCAATTTTGGAATCAGTTCAGGTTTATGGAATAAAAACTTTCCTCTTTTTTGTTAGATTTCTGAGTCTCAGTTTCCATTGGTTTCTAAGCTGTTTTCACTAATGGTCAGGCACTAGTAAACAAAGTTCAGTAATGGGGATGCAGTCCATCATTATTCCAGCTTCTCCTCAAATTCAATTCTACTCAATTTGCAGACTAGACCTGGATAAGAAGATGTATCAGTTGTCTTCCCTGAAAAAAAAAAAATTATTTAATCAGGAAAAAAGGACAGAGTCCAAAGCCAAAATCACAAGCTTCTGCAACAAGTAATTTGGCCCTTGCTGAGGCTGCATGACCAGACATGCTGTCAGTTTAGCTGAAGAAAACCTTAAAGTACACTTCCAGTGTACATATGCAGAAATCTTCTGTAAGTCCTCACCTTTTCATAAGAAAGAAGTTAAGTGTCTAGCACAGAACCCAGGGTGGAGTATGACCTGAGTGGAGCTACCTAAGTAGCTCCAGCCTCCAAGTAAAATCCATCAGCTATCCAGAGGCTAGGTATCAGTGTGATTATCAGCAATCACATTAGCTGGACCAAATCCCTCAGTTTGGTGGGGGAGTTGGAGACAGCAGGGTAGAACCTGGCCTCACCACTGTCTCAAGGAACTGAATCCTCTCTCCTCCCATTGTAATTAAAAATTATGGAAAACAGAGAGGAAAAGAAAATCATTAATAGCTTAATAGCAACAGAAGTCATCTAGTAAAGCCATGATCTGCAGCAACTAAACAGCTGCTGTCTTGTGAGAAACCAAAAATAGCTTGAGGGGAAAAAAAAAGCCTGGAAAAGACACGCACTCTGTCTGCAACTTGATAATAGGCAATTACAGGAATGAAATTGCCAAAAACAAGGGATTGATCTTTGGTATTTATGAAATGAAAGGTCACAGAAGCGAGCCTCCCAAAAAGATAGTAGAAAAAAGAACTGGCAAGAAAATTGGATCAATTTGTACTTTATTTTCTTCCCCTCCTCTGATCAAAACCACAGCTCTTGTCCTGTGCAGGAGAAATGGATAGCCTTCCTGACATTGCAAGTACTGGCAGGACTGACCTGACAATATAATGCCCATATCCAGGAGGAGCTGCCACACTCCAACTGCTGTAGATCTGCACTTGACAAAAGGGCACTGCTCCAAAAGCCAGTCTACGAGTTCTGATCCAACACAACTTCTCCTGCAAATAAGCAAAACATCACTTCTTAAACTACAGTAATGTTAAAACATTGTTTTATTATAAAGAGTTCTTTTTAAAGCTATCAAAAGTCAGCCTTTTTGTTCAGCAGAGAAAATTCTTTGTCTCAATTCCTAATTTTTGTAAACCTATTCATTTCAAGGGAAGAAATTATGTTGGCAAACCTCAGGGGGTACCTCCAGCTACAATGAGGGAACTTATGTTAGATGAGCAAGTTTCCTGACATACCTGATTCATGTAGCATACTCTGCAATAGAATTTTTATCAATTTGTGTTGCATACACGTCATCCCAAGATGCATAAGAGATAAATAAAATCCAGCTTCAAGCCGCAGCCTTTTATCTCCTTTCCAAGTATGCCATAATCAGTACAGCTAAACAATATGTGTAAGACCTTTAAGTGCTGCTCTAGGATGGACTTAATCTTTCATATTATTGGTAAATGTATATATTTAAACAATAATAAAAATGTAGTGGATTTTTCTTAAACACAGGTGTGAGCAAATGGTTTTATAATAGAGAGCTGCACATTTTGGTGTAATTGAAAACAGGGGAAAGCATTTATGCTACAATGCAACACAAATGGAAAATCACTTCATTACAGAAATATTCCATAAATTACATACAGAAATCACTGTGTCACTAAATCTTGGAATCCAATTAAGCTCTTTTATAACTCCAAACCACGACTGAAATTAATACCCTTTCTTTTCAACAAAATAATTGACAAACAGTATTGTATATGAAAACCATAAGCAATTGAATTAATGTATATACAATCAGGCCACTGCTGCTTTCTGAAAACTGACATTGTAACATAAGAAAAGATATTAAGGCACATGAGACTTTATAAAATTTTTTAAAGAAAATATTTTTAATTCTTAGTGACATACACAGAATCACTCAGAATTTACTCTCTTGTCAAACCAGAGCATAGATAAATGCAAATAAAACTCTTAAAGTTAATTAAACCAAATGATTTTGATTTACCTGCAAATGCCAGTAAGGTACACCCTGTCTTTAATCAGGTCAGAAGCTTGTAGAGTAAAAATATTCCTGAGAGCTCTCCCAGCACAGGAAGAACTTTCTCCATAAATCTGAATGAAAAGAGAAATTGAAAACTGTGACAAACAGGGATTTATTCCTGCTGTAGTAAATTGTCCTGCCACTGTCCACTCCCTCCCTTTGAGCAATGCCTTCTTCACAGGTAAATGACAAGCAAGCGCCCAGTCTCAAAGGAAATGCACCCCAAATTCTGCCAGTTGTACCATGGGTTGCAGGTGCCCCACGAGCTGGGCTGATTTTAGATTTGCTGCCCTAGAAAAGGAGAGGTTTAACCATCCATCAGCTTTACCTTTGAACAACAGACAAATGATGAAAACACTTGTTATTCTAGCAAAGCAGAGACACAGGAACCATTCCAAAATCACACAGATACAGTTTAAAATGAATATATTTTCCTAGGCTTTTCAGATAAATAATTTATTTCAAACCTAATACACACTGAAAGACTATTTCATAGTCTTTTATTTTTGTTCAGAACCTTCAGAGGTTTCCTATGATAGCTGTAGATCAGTTCATCTGTGCATTGGCAGGAAGATATGGTCTTTCAGAATAGACACACCTCTGATCTCCCCACACCTGATTTCTGCCCTGCACCCAAAGGCTGAAGATGTGTCTGTCAAAACAGAACCCAACTCAGTCTTCCATAAAACCATGTTCCACCCAGACTCTGTGTACCACTCCTTACTGAAGAATTTACCTTGGGCTTCTTTTGTGGTGTTTCCTCACTGTCTCAGCAAAACACATCAAGTGATACAAAGAAATAACTTGATGCTGTTTGATTTCATCTTTTTGTTTGCTTGCTTCCTATGTATAGGAGCTTTTTAAGGCACATAGAAGAGACCTGAGAGAGTAAAATCTTGTGACATACAAACCAGAGTTCTCAAAATACTGTAAAAGTAAGCTAAACAGCAGCTATCACTTAAGTGACTGGGAAGCAAGTGCACATCGGAATTAACAACAATTCAGTTTGCAAACTCACTAATAGTAAGATGTGATTTGTAACACACACACACAAAATGATAACTTCTTAACTGGATTTAACTTCAGGTCACATTCACAAGTATCTTCAAAGCTGTGAATAAGAAGTTGAACTGAAGCAGAAGCATTCCTTGCATGTTATTTGATGAAACAGAATTATAAAGAAGGTTCACAAATACCTTATTTGAAGGAGTTTCCAAATAGGGATTTGAAATTCTTCTGGACAGGGTCTGTAAGGCAATTTTGTAGACTGTTAGTTTTGTTATGGCTTTTGCATGGAAAAAAATAAAGTAGCTGCAATCTAGTGTTTTAGCTATTGAAATCTAAATAAAAAGAATTTATCAAGTCATCTGAATAGTCTAACATATGTCTTCAAATAATAATTGTTTCACATCAGGAGAAAGGTTTGGTAAACTCAGTTCTGTGTTTTCTATTACATTTATTCTTGATCGAGAAAAGAATATGAACAATGAGATGGCAAAGCCTATAGATAACACACAATTATTGGGTCAGGAATCATCAAAAATGACAGTGAAGAATCTCAAGATAAACCTAAAAAATACTGGGCGAAAAGACAATTTAATGATGAGCTCAACATTGAAATCAGCATGTACTAGAGGGAGAAAATGTAATTACACATACTTTTAAAGCAAACTTTATCAATTCAGGAAAGACACCTCAGGGTCACAGAACCCTTCTCAAAGAAGACCACTCTTCTAAATGAAATTCTTAACTGTAGTTAAAAGAAATTAGGATAAATGGTGAATAAAATTGTGACCAGCAGGGAGGTAACTAATGTAGATCAGCGTTATCTCTGCAGCGCCACACGTTGCAGTGGTACCAGCGTCTCAAGAAATGAATGCTCCAATGTTAGAGTGGATTCAGACAGTAACAGTAGTAGGAGTAACAAAGGATTTTGATAAATTTTAATATGAGAAAGGACAAAAAAGACTGTGACTATTTACCCTACAAAGGAGAGATTACAAGTGACATAATGCAATTATGCAGTATGACACAAAGAAAATACTAATTTTCTGTGCTCTACTTTACGTTACATGAAAATAACTGATCACTCAATGAAATTAGAGAGGATTTATATTTGAGGAGACAGAAAGGAAAATCAACAAATAAGTCTTCACAGCAGGGAAATGCAAATGCCAAAATCTTACCACTGATCAATAAAGACTGGGATTTAAAATTATAAAATTCACAGTGAACAAGAACTCTGAAAGGCAGAGACAGGATAAACATCTCCACAAGAACCAGGTTAACCCACTCTTACTCACCATGATTCTTCCATATCTTGTCACTATTAAAAGACAAGATATTGCCTATACTGATGCTCTTCTTGCAACTTCTATCTTACTACGAGCCACACAAGACACAAATAAACACTGCCTAAAATAAGCCTGGAAGTGGAAAAGAAGACGTTGTAGAGGTGCACTTGCACTACAACAGGAAGATCATGTGGTGCTCCCTCACATTATTCCAACTTCTAAGCAGCATAATTAATTCCTTGCTTTGAGAAGGATCCAATTCTCACTTGGTATACTTCAATCATAAAAAATCCCCATCGTTCACACCCTGTAAGAATTACAGAATCCATATTTCAGTAACACCACCTGCTTTCTCCTCCCTGTGTTCTTGTTCCTGTATTTTTAGAAAGGGAAGGGAAAAGGAACCACAGAAGCATCTATCGCTGTTTACCCTTCCACGCTCATCACAAACCTTAGTGTAGTTCCATGCATTACAGCAGCTCCATATGGAAATACTGCAACATATAAGCCTAATTTCCCTCTCCTGTGCCCAACAAAGATGCTGGAAGAGCGCAACACTGCCTCGGATCCCACTCACTCTTCCTAGCTGGCATGTCATTAACACCCCGTCTCTGCAGCAGCCCTACATACCACCACTTCTCTTGGTTCCTGTCCAAGTCTTTCATTCCACAAGCCTCTCTCACTGCAGCAGCACAGTCAAAGTTTATACACTCATTTCCCTGCTCCTTTCCCAGGCTGGCACTGACAGAGGACAGGGAGGGTCACCCAGGGAGAACACTGGCACTGCAGTGTGCACTTACATGACAGCATAAGATGAAGCTCAGCAAAAAGGACAAATTTAGTTGCCTTCTACAACAGGGTGATGGATAAGAAGAGAGACTGACATCATCTGCCTGCACTTGTGCAAAATATTTCATACTATCCCACGCATATGCTTGTCTCTAAAATGGAGAGACATGGATTTGACAGATGGACTACTCAGTGGGAAAGGAAAGTCATGGATGCACTCAAAGAGTTGTGGTCAATGGTTTGATGGCTGTGCTTGATCACCAGTGATGAGTGTTGTCCCTCAGGGACCATATTATTTAACATTCACATTTTAGCATAGGAATCTGGACAGTGGAATTGAGTGCACCTTCAGCAAGTCTGGGGATGACAAGTTGAGTGGCATGTCTGATACTCTAGGGGGAAGGGATTCCATCCAGAGAGACCTAGACAGGCTTGAGAGCTGGGCCTGTGCAGTCCTCATGTATTTCAAAAAGGCCAAGTGTAGGTCTTGTGCCTGGGTTGGGGTAATCCCAAACATGGACACAGGCTGGGTGATGAGTGGATTGAAACCGGCCCTGTGGAGAAGGACTTGGGGGTGTTGGTGGGTGAAAAACTGGACATGACCCAACTGTATCCTGGGCTGCATCAAAAGAAGGAGGAGCAGCAGGCTGAGGGTGGTGATTCTGCACCTCTCCTGCATTTTTGTGAGACCCCCAGCTGGAGTACTGCATCCATTTGTCAGCTTCCTAGCATAATAAAGAAGGGAATCTGTTGGAAGAAGTCTAGAGGAGGGCCACTAAGTCGATAATGAAAATGGAGCCCCTCTCCCATGGAGACAAGCTGAGAGAGTTGCGGTTGCTCAGCCTGAAGAAAAGAAGGTTCCAGGGAGATCTTGTAATATTTTCCAGCATCTAAAGGGGGCTAACAGAAAGGACATGATACTTCTTATCAGGGAGTGTAGTGAAAGGACAGCTAATATTATATAGGACAGGTAATAATTTTAAACTGAAATTGGGTAAATTTAGATTAAATTTTAGGAAAAAATTCTGAGGAGTCTGCAAAAGGTGTCTGATGCTGAAAACCAGTAGAGAAAAAACTCAAACTTCTACTTTATCCTTCAGACCAGGAAGAATTCACAGCCCTGAAAAGGGACAACAGGACAATGGATTTCAGTGGCAGCCTGGACCCATATCAATGCAGAGCAAAGATGAAACATTGGAGAGACCATGAGAGTACATTTAGCCTGCCATGCACCCAACCACCCAAAATTTCTAAAAGCATAATAAAATAGAAACTGGAAAGGAGAAAGTAGAACAAAACAGGAAGTGGCTTTCTGGAACAGAAAAAATTATCTTTCATGGTGACGCTAGTGCAGCCTGTGCAATGTTGAAACACTCACTGCAATTAGGCTGAAATTAACACAGAAATTTAGGATTTTGATGTCCTAGCTACCTTGATAGATCCCGTTTTCCTTTTTTTTCCTAACTTGCCTCAATAAATAAATATTAGGAACTGAGCACACCTCTATTCAGCAGACTGCTTTGGCTATTGGGGACAGACTGGGCAGTTGCCTACAGAAGAGGAAGAGGTACTGGACAAGTGGTCCAGCCCATCTTCAAAGACCCCAACTTTTGGGTGGTTCTGTTGGAGAAGCACCACTCCTCCCTGAAGACATCTGGTAAATATAGCCTGCTCTCCCAAAATTTTTTTGACACACACACCGATTGAAAACACATTTGCAAATCGCTCTAAGAATGAGCCAAAATGTGCTTTTAAAGCAAATCAATTAGTCATCAGGCAAACAGCTCATCTCTCGCAGAAACTACCTTGGAATAGTTAATGGTGCCCACGCCAAGTGCTGCTTTCTAGCTGCTGCCACCCTGGCATCCCCACGTGCCTCCTCACCAGCTTGAGGAGAAGCTTTGCCAAGCCCCATGTCAGGGACAGGACAGGGCTATGGCAGCACGTGTGGTGGGACAGAAAACCATATGTGCAGGAGATCCAGAGCACTGCGTGTCCTCCAGAAGGGCTGTCCCATCACACACGAGTAGGTGTGCACAGGCAGCTTCATCTTCCCTACTAGGGATGCAGGAAGAAAGAGGCAGGGACAGGTCCTGTGGGCTGGACGATCCAGAGTGGGATCTATGAGCATGGCACAGGGATGGCGTTGTCCTAGCTTGGGAACACAACCTGCATGTGACAGAGGAGGAAAGCTGGGACAGGAAGCCCAGAGAAAGTTTTGGAATAGGACTGCTAGTATCAAATCTGAATACACCACAGAAAAATTAGTCTGAAATTGGGAAACATTATAAAGGAGTTTACTGCGGTATTTAAAATCACTAAAACTGCCAGGAGTAGAGTAATGACGTGAAAAGAATGGGAGGATTAAAATAAAGTGAACAGCAAGTAATTGAAACAACCAGAAGGAAATATTTACCTATAATCTATATAATCAGCTTATAGAACTATAAGCCAAAGAATAAAATATTCCAGGTTGAGTTTTAGAAGCAGAGGCCTATTTAAAGACTAATCCTACAATGCAAAGTCTATACCCAAGTTTAAATTGGTATTGCTTCAACTGTACAGTGATTTTTAACATAAGCTAAGAACTTCTGACATTATTTAAAGTTAAGCATGTGAAGATATCGATGATACTATTTTAATATATTGGCACAAACTGATTTTTTAGAGGTTTAGAAAGAAATTACCCCACAACACACTACACAACAAAGTATACTAATGCCTCCATCGGAAAAAACAAGCTGTATCTTACTGTAAAATGCTGACTTAGTTCCTTCATTGGGAGAGCATTGAACTGGGTCCACTACAGCAACTCCCTGTGCATTTACTACAACCTGGTTAATGTTCTGCTCAAGGGCTAATGGTACTGTAGAGCATGGATTTAGTCATATCTTTTGGAGATACATTTGAATTTTCTCCTTATTTTTAGAGCTGGGATTTTGCTTTGGCCACATCTCAGCTTGGGAGAACGACTTGCCTACAAGTTGCTTGTGCTTCGCCTCCTGCCCAAGCTGTTCCAACAACTGCTGGTATTTCTGCCATTGCCAGCACTGCAGTCACAGTAGCATCAGCAATGCTCTGTACATCTGCTAGCAATTTAATCACCAGCATGCTCAGAAAGAAACAGAGTAAAAGTGCTTCAAGCTCCAGTTCAAGTGCTTTCCTCAGCTGGGATTTAGTGCAGTGGTAGCAGCCAGCAACCTGTCTGCACTAGAAGTCATAATGTAACACCTCAAAAGAGGCTATAGAAATAATAATTTCAAATATGGAACAGAAATGTTTTGGCCTTTCTTCTAAGAGCATCTGATACTCATGCGCACTTAGTGAGAAAAAAAGACAAAAATGGGAAGGAATAATTTCCATTTTAGTCAGGATTATTCCTTTTACTAAATCTTCTAAAGTGGGATTTATTATGAAACTAACAGAAATGAGGAAAGGCAGAATCATGGCTTTTCTTCCCCAGTAAATTGTTCAAGCTTCCACTCCAGATTTTTCAAATATCTAGGTTTTTAACTGTTGTGTTTCCAAAATATAAGCATAATATTCTGTGCTTTGGAATTTGCAGTGTACAATCAAACCTTACCTGCTTTCAGTTTACAACACACTCGTCAATATTTGTCTGTTTGATCAGAGCCTAATTTGCAAATATGCCCATCATCAACTCCATGCTGCAGGGCAGTTCTAGAAACATTTTTGTTATGCACAAATATAACAAAACAATTGTTCATAGTTTCAGGGCACTGTCACTATGTCCCTAAAGAATTTAGTACAACACTCGTGCATATCAAACTGGGTTACTCAATATACTTAAAATTAAGCAAATGCTTCAGTATTGTTATTTCCTAAATATAAATAGCCTGAACAAAAAATCATCTCATTTTGAAATGCACATGGTGTAGCACAGACTACCCAGTAATGAGATAATTTCTATTCCCTGACAGGGGGATTTCTGCAACTCCTCAACACCTGAATCCTAAATTGGGTAATGTGATCACAAAGGAAATTATATATTCAGACACACATCCAAAAAGAATTTAAGCATCCAAACCTAAAATACACTTTCACAAGTACTCATGCTGGAAACTTCCCACATTCCAACCATGAGAGCATATGGAAAAGGATCACAAATAAAGCTGAATACAAATTCACTCTCAAAAACAATCATCTGCTTGTACTTTTCTCTCCAATGATCATTCAGCTCTAAGAATACAGTGGCTGAGGAAAAATTTTAAAAATCCACCAGAGGTATTTACTTAATTTCCCTCAGGCTTCCCTCCTACTCCACACACAAATCAAAAAGTAATTATTTGTGTCCCAACCAGATTTTGTTCTCTTGTTATGAACCATGACAATGATAATGCCATAAGAGCGACAGAAACCACTGCAACTGTTACAACTGATAAAAACCTATGGGGTTCTTTTATCAAAAAGATTTGCTGGAGTTGCTAAAAGCAAGCAGCTACAATAATGAGAGAGTTTCCCCTCTAGCCCTGATCTGAACACAAATCCTGAAACAAAGCTGGGCTGTACCTGTCTGGCACACCCTCCCCAACCTGCAACACAAGAAGGCAGTCATTTCTGCAGGAGTAAATGCCCATTTATTCCCAGTGCTTACTCGTGCCAGGCAGGGAGTGGGGGAAGGGAGCAAAAAATCACTGAACAATATGATTTAACACTTTGCCACCTTTGAATATTTTGCATTTGATATCACCTGCTACTGTCTAAATGGTAGTTGTTTTAAGCAGAAGTAAGACATGGGTGCTGTGTTCAGTAGAGGAAACGCTACCGTTGTTTGAAGGTGGCTGGATATAGGGAGTGCTGTCATGAATCCCAATCCGTTTCCATGTGGCAACAGATTTTTTCTTGTTGCTAAGGCACAGCAAGCAGAGTTGGTTGGGAAGCTAGCTGACTTTCAGTGGATATCATTCATATGAAATCATAGAATATGCCTGACTTTCTGCCAATAATATTTGTAACAAACAACCTTCCCCCACGGCTCCACTTGAAACCCCACTGTCAGAATTCACGGGTAATGAAGAATAACCAACGTGACAGTTCTCTGCATCAATATTTATTTAAGATTAAATAGAAAATCCTTTTTAAAGGATCTTTTTTATAAAGGAAAGATCTTCTCCTGGTCATTTTAAACTTCATACACTTAGGTGTAACAAAAAAAGGTCAAAAAGCTGTAAAAAGAAAAATCTGTATTCAGCAGAGCTTGCAATTTAGGGTTCCCAGAGGAGCCTGAAGAGCTCTCTGGAGAAACCCAAATGAGTCACTAATGAAAGAAAACCAAGGAGGTATTGTCATCTGTTTTCTGTATAAAAAGAACTTACAAAATAAGTTATTTCATGAAGGGGAAACCCACAACCCATAGTTCGTTCTCACTTCCTCCAAAACAGAAAGAGATGTGAGAAGAAAATGGATGCTCTTTATAAAGACAAGCAGTGCTCTTTATGATTAAAGACTTATTTCTGAGTCAGTGACAGCTAGGAAAGCTATGCATTTAGAAGCATTTCTTTATTTTCCAGTACCTAGCAAACTAAATATGGCTGCATGGGTTTGTGTTTCAAACAAAACTAATTTTTACTTTATCTGGCATAAACCATCCACTTTCAAAGCCTCTGGAGCCTAGTGTGATCTAATGTTCAAGAGCAAAATTTATTTTCAATGTCCTTTTCTACGCCTAAAAGAAGTTAATTAAAGAAAAGAATATCATAGAAGACAATATGGCAGGGCTGGCTGGTTTCTCTCCTCCCTCTTCCTCAGTCCTACCATGGTGAAAAGCCCAGGATAAATCCAGCTTCAGGAAGGCACCAACACAGGCTCCTCCATCTGTATCCTGTGCCTCAAACAAAGCTGCAGCATTCTGACACCCACCTGGATTGAGGGAAAGGGAGGAGTGGTGAGCCAGTAGAAGGGGATATCTTAGTTAGGAACTTTATGTGACTAAAGAAAGGAGACAGCCACCCTCCTGCTAATGATGAGCTCCATGATCAGATTCAGTACCCTGGAATGAGGCTGCTGACAAGCAGGTCATGTTCTCTCTACACCTCCTGCTTCAGCTTCCCATTCCTGCCACTCTTCTCCTTTGTGCTTCCATCCTGTCCATGAAGCCATCTCCTGACCCAAACCAGAGGCCAGTGGCTTTGAATGGGCTCATTAAACAGAGATTCATTTCAACAGAGATGGTTTCCCTTGCGGGAGTCACTGGGGAGCCACACAAACACGATCCCCAGCAAGGCAGCAGCGGGGGCACGGGCCAGGCTGCGGGACAAGGAGGGAGGCAGGCAGGGACAGCTGTGCTCAGAGGAAGCATTTGTTTATGCTACATTAAAACTATCCAAGGAATGATGGCATAAAGCACATCTAATAAATCCTTTTCATGTTGACAGAGCAGAGACATTGCTCTGTCAACATAAAAAGGAAGTTAACTATGCTTGCAAAAAATGACAATACAAAATTCAAGGGTGTCAGCAATGGGGAACTTCACTTCCCACTCCATGTTCACATAAATGCATCAGCTGAAGAAAACACAATACCCATGTCATCTACAACTGTAGACTGTATGGGCATAGTTTGTTATACAGAAACAGAGTTTAAACAAGATTTCTCTTTCTTATAAAGAGAGAATGGACATTTTCAACTCATATGCTAATACAATGTTTGGAGTGAGATTTCATTAAATATGAAGAGTTAGAATTTTGCTGCTTTTCATTGTGCTTTATATAACATTAAAATATGCAGAGTACACTTAATTGTCTATTCATGTTCCTTCCTTAACTAAACTTTATTGCAGCATTTGTGCTCTCATTTGCCAGTTAGTCCATACACTTCCTAATGCTACCTTACAAAATTCCCGGTGCATTTCATTCTTCCTGGCTGTCAGCAACATTTCAGAGGAAAGAAGTATCCTCCCTTTCTGCCAGTAAAAAATAGGCACTGTACAGACTGTCACCATAAACATTTAACAATATTGCTCTACTTCATATTTTTTAAAACTTAGCACTTAATAAATACAGTAGATGGTTTTTGTCATCTACCCTTGTGTCCCTGGCCACCAGCATCTGGTCTGGTTTTGATCTGGAGGGCAACACATAAGAGTAGATGGGTTGGGGGGCTCAGAGATTGCTAAACATTTTTGTAGCAGCTAATATTTCTAATGATGTAAGTTTTAATTTGATAGCACACTATTTGGAGCATTCGAAAGAATGTGCACTGGATATTTCACACTACAATTAAAACAATGTTCCCAGTGGCAGGTCACTGTTTATTTTCAGATAAATCTAAATAAAGACACCAACAAAACAGTTAAAAGAGAGATCAGGAGCATGAAAATGCAGATTGTCTGCATACTTAAAAGCTTTTCAAAGTACCTCTGCTGACATGTTTCTTGTGTTGCCAGCAAAATACCTTCTCATGACACATTTCCAAATGAAAAAAAAAAAAGAAAGCAGCACAGTACATCTACTTAGCAAAGGCATTCTGAAAGCCAAGAACACTGACTTACAAGCATGCATTAGTAAAAAGAAATTTATGAGGAAACTGTGTGTCAAACACAAGAATAAATGTTCAGATTATAAAATCTTCTTCCTAGAGTTTTTCTAACTTTGCCAGACAGCGTCCTGCACAATTTCTCTGGCTTTGAATTTTGTCCTGCACAGAGCAGGTGTTGGATCAAACAATCTCCTGGAGTTCCCTTAGCACCCAAATAATTCTGTAATTGTCTCCAGCTCCATCACTCCCAGACAATTCAATTCTGCTAGTCCAACTGGCTGTACTAGGCAAGGGAGAAAAAGTCTCTGGCGCTTCAGGGCAACCAGAAGTACATTTCTATGTACATTCTGCATTTAAAAAGAGGCTTCTAAAATCACACATTTTCGTGTTAGCCCCCCACCAAAACTTTTCCCTGTGATATCACTCACTGTGCCAGGTCTCAATTGCTGAGGTACCCCAGCTGTCAACATTACTGCAGATAATAGTGCTGCCAAAACCTGACCTTCAGCAAGCCACATTTCTCAGAGATTTAATATAATAAAAATTTTAAAGCAGACAATCAGTTAAGTGATTCATCTTGCCTGTCACTACCAACCACCCACCATGTAGGCGTAAGTTCAAATGTTCCCTCTCTGGTGTCAGGCAAAACCAGCATGGTTGGGTACTTGATTTTTGCCAGCACAGGCTCAGGAGCCTTCAGATGAGCTTCCCCCATAGCCCAGCTGCAAGAATGCTCACCTCTACCACAATAACTCTAGCAAACAGCAGAAGGGCAAAAATATCCAAGATTGCTGCAGCTATTTCAGTGAACACAGATGCAGGAACAAAACCTCAAATATTAGCAAATAGTCAGCTGTGAACGATGACGACAAATGGCTAAAAATGTCAATATAGAGTGCATATATTATTGAATAAGAAAATCCATTAAAATCTTAATTCATTCAGAAGCAATTTGTAATTAAAGACACACTTTTATGGTTTTCAATAACTAAAGGATCTTTAATGTTTCAAGTACAAAAAGACAAAATTAAAATTCTGTGCTCTGATTATGATGAAAATACCTCCCAGTAAATTGCATTAGCTTACTGTTTGAAAAATGCCTGACTTTCTGACAACTTTTTAAAATTTTCTTTTAATAGGTTGCACACAGATTGTCCATGACTGGGTGTACAAGTGCACAAAGGTATGTTTTTAATGTCCCTATAATTTTATGTCCCTGCTCCCAGAGAGCCCTGCTTTTACCACTGCCTGCACAAGAAGGTAGGTCATCCAGTAATTTCCCAATCCTTTTTCCTTCTTAGAGAGCAGTTACTTGTTTCTGGTACAAGACATTCAAACTATTTCCTCTTTGTTTCTTGAAACTGATTTTTTGATTTCACAAGTGGCCCACTGGGAAAAGCACCAGACTGTTCAGTGTACCTCAGTTTTATTCCTGAACATGGTGTGGTCACCACCTTCAGTGAGGCATTTCCCTTCCCATGCAATGGGAACGACCATGAGCAGGCTCTGGAAGCACTTTGATACCCACAGGTAAAAATCTGCTACCAGCTAAGGGCTAGAAGCTCACAAGCTCTCCTCCACGTACCCAGGGCAGCCCCTTGGGAACTCCAAGTTCAAATACCTATAGGACATTTAAAACATGACAAATCTGGAGTAAAACTGCCAACTTCTGCTTTTCTTGCTTCTGAGGTTTTCTGAGAGCAGGAGCAGCCTTGAGGGTGGGTGAACAAGCTCTGCTTGAAGAATTTTGCATTACAGCCTTAACAGTTTGAGGATCTGCAGCGCTGTGGTTTGTGTTGGCAGCGCTCCGTTACGTGACCTCTTGGGAACAATAACAATTTCACTGACAGTAGCTCTTGGCACAAACCAGTGCCAACCTACTATGAACCAGAGAGTGGGAGTTCTTAACCACTTCCAGAAGAACAGCTGTAATTTACTTTTTTGTAGGGGAAAACTATTAAAGCATAACTACTTTAGTTTCATGAAGCAGCCAAGGCCTCGCTGTACAGAGAACCAAAAAGCACTCAATCCACAAAGAAAGAATAAAGCTTTCCCTTAGATCACACAAGCAATTTTTTGGCAAAATAGATCAGGAACTCTTCAACTGCTCTTGGGAAAGCCTCAGAAATACTTGGAACTGGCTACCAGCACCTTCAAACAGTCTGCAGAGTGAGATCTAATAACTCTGATCACCTTGCAAATCTTTATTCTGGCCATTAAAGCAGGAAAAAATGAAAACTCAAGTGCAAACCACTCCAAAGAGAGGTTTGTCACGTCTGAGATGGGAAGGGACCTGAGAAACACAGCAGTTCAAAAATATCTGAATTTTTCAATGTAGCAGAAACCACTGCATGCCTATCATTCAATCCCAACTGCTTGGCACATAAAGCAATGTGGAAAGCAGTGTGCAGTAACCACTAGATATGGAATATGATTCGAACATGAAGAGTCTAGAATATATGAGCAACCACTAAAAGCTGCTAAGGTAAATTTAGCTTTCACCAGACTACGAGGTTACAGAATCAGAAAATATATATGCAAGACAGATGAGTTTTGTGTATTTCTTTTTGCCTCAGTAAAATTGCTCAAGTGTCAAGTAGCTAAGAGATGTAAAATTTTCTTCATATTATTAAATCAAAACCAAATAATACAAATGACATATGTCGTAAAAATTAATCTCATAAGAAAGTAAAAGATGTGCTCAGCACCCCAACAACGTCACAGATACAGTTCGGACATCTTTAGACAGGAACCTCCTTTGTGAAAATAGGTTCAAGAAAGGAACACAGCCTTTCAAGTGAGGCAAGACTTTCACCCTAATGAGGCATATTTCCTTAATTATATTCTTTATCCTTAAATTTAATTACCTGCCTTTCTTCTGATATATATCTTTATTTTCATTCTTTATTCATAGAAACAATTGTTTGCACACATTTGATATTATTAGCACATGGATATGTCAAATCAGGTTTATGCTGCATTATTTTAAATTTTCTTGCTGCAGATTTAGTCACTCTAAATATAATTAAGCCTACAAGTCCTTCTTCCTACTGCTGTAGGAAGTTTGATCCCTATGGGGAAGGGTTTTCTTTATCTCTTGAGATTTTCCAGCTGGTACCAGGGAATTTTCTCTTTTTGACCTCCAGTTTTGAAAGGTAGGGCCCTGGTCCAACAAAAGACATTTGAAAATATCACAAATGAAATATGTCCTATTAGGGCTCTCTGCATTTGTTACTTATTTCCAGAACAGCATGGGCCTTCAGAAGTGATCCCTGCACCTCTCCTCAGGCTTAGACTACATTCAGATGTACAGCCAAAGTCAGTTTAAACAAAAAGCCACAAAATTGGAGAAGATACTATGGCAAGATTAACATCCTCTGAAATGACAACCCCACTCAAATTCACAGAAAAAGAATGTATCGAACAGTGTTGCATTAAATCTTTTGTGGAGAAAGTACCTGTGAAAAAACTATTCTAGGCAGCCTAACTAAACAAACAAACAAAAAAATCTTGCTTCAATTTGTCCCACATCAGTCTGTTGTTCCCCATGATGTCAATAATTTCCCTCCAGCAAAACTAGACCTGGCATTTAAAGCAGAAAGTTCCTATCCTTTCTTCCATTTAAAAAAATGCATTATAAAGCCTTTAAATTACTTTCAAGGCACATTTTCCCCTACAAAAGAAAGATGCTACTCCATAAAGAGAAAAAAATCCTCACAATTTGAGAGTCAAAGGATTAGAAGATTTTTCTACATCTGATTAAATTATCTGAATTAATTAACCTTTAATTACATTTGCAACTATTATCTAGTTTTCCATCCCAACAGAAGTCCCACCATATGATATCCATATCCTAGTCAATCTTATTCTCATACTCAAAAGCATATGCAAAAGAAGAAAACTGCTTGAGTCTAATTAGCATGAAAAACATGTGTGCTGTGGAAAAAAGTCCACAGTATTACAGCAGAGCAGGGATCTGAGGTGAATTGCATGTTATGAAACTGAACACACATGTCTGTGTAAGATGTGTCTCTTGCCAAAGAGGCTGAACTCTCTAAGGTTTCAAAAGACCTCTGTACATCAGGTGCTGAAAGGAAAATTACTCCTCCAGAGAACTGTTGTTTTAAACCAGTAGTTTTTTGGCTTGAAAGTTGAGGATGACTTTTTCAAGGCTGCTTCAAAATATACAGGAGGCAGCCTGCACCTGCAGAATCTGAGATAACCACCCAGGAGAGCACCTCATCCCTCACTGGAGACAGCAGCAGTAGCACTGTAACTATTTTTAAAGAAATGCTCATTAGAACACGTAAGAGTGAAGCAGAGGGACACAATGTGAACAGGAGCTTGCTTATCAGTTATGTGACCAGGGCATACAAAAGAAAAGCAGAATAGCCTCTGCATTACTCACAGCCAAAGTGCAGCTGTGTGTATCCTGAACAGAGCAACCTCAAAGAGCCAGCAGAACTGTCTGCTGGTGCCATAGTACAATCAGAGGAAAGGACTCACACATCACTGCCTGTCTACAGGGTCACATTTCCACCACCTGAGGACAGCCAGGCCTGGCAGCCAGTGCTAGGAACAGCACACTTGGAGGAGCTTCTGGTTACCAGACTAAGGAGCAGCTCATGCATTTTGCGTGCTGCTTGAAGCTGCACCCTTCTTGCCCTTGGACCAGTGTCCAGGGCTCTTCAGGGTCCTCCTTTATCTACCCATGGAAAGCAACAACATAGAACTGAGCAACCTTCTTCTGCCTCATCATGTTAAATCTCTATCCTAAGATCCTTGAGGGCATGCATTGTCCCATCAGAATAAAAGCAAGTAAATACTGACCACATTTTTTCAGACCTAGGGGCAAAGAGACTTCACTCTCTTATTCTTCGATATTCTGCATCACAGCCAATGCTTGCAACAATGATCACTTCAAAATGCTGCTACCCTCCTTTCACTTACCCACTGTATCCTAGTTACCAGCCTACTCAGTTCTCAAAGTCACTAATAAACATCATTTTAAGTCAGCAAATGTTTCGTGACCTACGCAAAGCAGGTGGGAGAGATGGGGAACTGCTGTCTTGAAAAGTTGGTTCAAGCAATATGCACATGGAAAATTATAATTTAGATTGAAATCAGGAAAGAAAAATTATCCAAAGTGTATGGCATTGCTCCCTCCAGAGTGACTGATCTGTCAGAGAGCAACAGAGATGTTCTATCTGTGTTCCCAGAAACACTAACAAAAAGCAAGATGTCAGTGACATCATAACAGACTGCTAGGACATTCAGTTTACTCTCATGAATTCAGCAAAGCAGCCTGGGCAAAGTAGGCAATTTCTGTTCAAACTCTTCACCATGACAATCTCCAAAGCCCATCCAGCTCCATCACATATTCTGCAGCAAGGACAAACAACCCAGGGGTTAAAGTCTGGCTCTAGAGCAGACTGATGGCAAATCACCACTTAGTGCAGGAGACCTTCATTTTGAGGTACTCTGTCTTCAAAAAACAGTTGATGCTCACTCCCATCACCTTCCTCACTGCTCCATCCTTTCCCACACTGTTTTTTAGAGGTTACTTCAAACCATCCTTATCTCAATGGAACAACCATCACAAATCACCATCCATTCATCCATTTTATCCAAACCAGCCTAAGCCTGTGGGTTAACTATCTATTTGGTAGCTTGTCCAGCACCAGAAATAACTGTACCAAAATTAAAAGGAGCTTACAAAACTGTTTGGTACATAGATATATACACACAGAGACTTCTTCAAAATGCAAAGCTTTCAAAAAAAATCAACATAAATTTTTCAGCTCTATCTAATCTATTTTCTGCTTTTTCTTTATGCAATGTCATAATGTCCTTTTTGGAAGCTGGACACACCAGCAGAAGTTAACTGAAGAGGGTCTCTAGGACATTATTCCTGGTCAGTAAACCCTTGCCTAGGAATTCACCTCCCCACTCCCTCCATCAGGATATGATCAAAAGATCAGATGGGTTCGTGAACAACAAAGTAATGGGAATGGAAACACTCTGGGATTTGGAAGATTACTTGGGAGGTTTGTTTGCATGTTTTTAGCATGCCTCATGCTTGTTGATGTTTTTAACCTCTTCACTTGTGCCAAGAGATAACAATGACTAACTTAGGAGGGAAAAAGTCATGGTATAAAGAAACAAGCATACACATACTGAAGCTGGAGTTGGCTCAGGCTGAAAAGAAGATGAGTCACAGACCCTCAGCATTTAGCTTTGTTTCTAAAAGTCAGATAACACCAAGAACTGCTAAAGCAAGGGATAAAGATGCAGTCTGTTTTCTTGCTTAACTCAAATTAAAAAAATGTGAAATCCAGTTTCAGAAGTTTCACAAAATTTACCATTAGCTTTTCAGTGACCAGGGACAGTTTTTAACATGAAGTTGTTGCCTCTGGATAGTTTCTTGGAATTATTTTTATTTACATAAGGGGCAAATGTGATGTTTCCTTATCAACTCCCACCATCCTGCCATAAATTTTCCTGTAACATGTTTTGCTATTAATAAACAACTGAAGTAGGTACTTTTCTACAGCCAAAATAAATGTATTCTCAAAGATCCTAAGTTCATACTGTTTTTAATCAGACCACAACTCATTTAATAGCATTGTTGCTCTGTTAGCTACACTTTTCTGCTTAAATGCTAAAGCCTACTCACTACAAGGACATTTTGTATCTTTGTTTTTAATGAAGTGCTTTACAAGAATAGAGAACAAATGTCTGTAATGTGACATTCTTCAAAATTCTTTGTTGGTTTACCTGTTATATAGTTTTGTTCCTAGTAGCAATTCTGCCATAAAGTTGCCTAAGCAGAAAAAACAAAAAGAAATTATTTTAAAAAGAACAAAAACTATGCCTTTCCTTACTGGTCTTTCTTCTTTGATGTATTGGAGCAGTAGCTACTTCTTAACAACTTGTTTACTGCTCCATCACTAGAGTTTTTAAAGAAAATAGTGATAGGAACAGAGTCAAGAAATACCCTTGCAGAGAGCTCTGCTCAGAGATTACTTGACAATGTTGATGGTTGCCAGTCTGTGGAAAACCTCCCAAACACTTGTACACCCACCCAACAGGAGCTTCACTGGTCATGAATATTCTTACATTCCTTAGAAGAACAGCAAAGCCTTTGACAGAGCATGCTGCAACAAACTCAAGACTGACATGCTATCAGCTGCATTTCTCTGCTTTTCTCCTATGTTCAGAGAAACACAGAAACACTCCACAGCTGTACCTCCAGCTTCAACAAGGACAGTATGGACTCACCCTAACACAGAAGACTCCTCAAAGGGAGCTAAAGCAAGCTTCAATGTGTAGACAAAACAGTGTGGTTGATCAAAAACAGAAATAATCAAGGACAAGAAGAGGATTAAATGGACTGTTTTCATTGTGAAAAAGAAAACATAAAGATGCCCCAGTATTGTATCCTAGGCTGGATGCTGTTTCATGAAACATATTTATGATGTCAGCATCAAGATAAGCAAATTTTGTTCACACAAATTTGGTTAGTCACAATCAGAAGCTTATAAACAACTTCAAACAGACCTAGTCAAGGTAGGCAAGTAAACAGTGCTAAATTATGTTTATCCACATCAAAAGCAAGGAAAAGTATGCTGACAATTTATGCTGCTTTATATTATTTATATCAGCTAAAAGAAAGCAATCTGAATGGCTGGGAAGACATTTTGTGTGAAGAACTAATCAGTGGCCCCAGGAGCTCTGCAGAGATAGCAGATTGTCAGGATGAAAATCCTACATGATGGGGAGAGGGAGGAAATTGCATGATTTATATAGAACAGTGGTGCAGCCTCATCTAGGATATTACACTCAGCACAAGCCATCACTAGTTCAAAGGGACACTGCAGAAGCAGACAGAGTTCAAAACAAGGTAACAAAAATGATTACAGCATGGAGGGAGTCATCTAGTGAGATTGGAATTGCTTGCTTGAAAAACAGCTGTAAAAAAGAATAAAAAAGTTACATGTACAGAAGTTGGAAGTTCCCTGCCTCATAGGAACAGAGGAAGAGTCCCTGAAATTAAAGGTAGAATATTCAAAACTGATCAAAACTAAATGTTTTCACCAACAACAGAATTAAACAAAACTCAGTTTTCCTTCCCTTGTAAAGTTATTGTCACCAGACCCCACAGAGAAGCTTTGTGAATTTATGTTCCAAGATAAGTCTGAAAACAAAACACTATACAGATTCATTAAAAGACTGGCTTTGCAGATGCACAACATGAAAAGCTGTAACTAAAATGGTTAATGTTAACATGCCCCCAGCACCAGAGTATAAACCATCTGACTATTTGAAACTAGGGGGAAAACAAACAAACAACAAAAAACCAAAAAGAAAACACAAAACAAAACCAAAAAAAGTGTGGGAGACAGGCAATACAACATTTGTCCACATACTCTCTTGAAATCACAAGAAACATATTTATGGCTGAAACTGTTACCTGTTAGATTAACCTCATAACTTATGGGTACGGGACTAGATGAACCATCATCTTGACCCACTACAGTATGTTTTTATCTACTCTAGGTTTCTCTGAAAAAATTGCTTTGGGTTTTCTCAAATAAAACCTCCACCAGTATAGTGTAAATATTTTTTGCCACAATTGCAAATGATTAGTTTATAAATGGAACTCTTTAAGCAAGCCTTCAGGTAAATTCTCAGTTTATGCATCCACTGTATGAACTGAGGACAGATATCTGAAATGAAAAATAACAAAGAGACATCACTCCTGCTATTCAGCTTGGAGACTCACCAATATTAATGCATGTCCTGGCAACCTAAGAGACCTATTGATTTGCAACCATTCGTTCAAGTGCAGTGAAAGCCATAATTAGATAAATAGCTTTGGTAAAACTAATCTGAAATTCATTTGTTTTGTTTAATAGGATAAAACAAGAAATTAAATATCTGCTCAATGTTCCTTAGTATTATTCAGTGCAATAGTAAAAATATAAATAAAGACATATTAATTTGACTGCCATTATTATTTTTTGCATTTTATGTATTTTGTTGCAGCAATTGCCATCAAAAGCCATAAACACAGATACTATTTATGAATTACTGTGCTCCAACAGGCTGAGTGTTTTTATCAATCTCTTTTATACCTGTGGAAGAAAGAGAACAGGTCTTTTAATGATTTGCAGACACTCTTTGAGCTGACAGAGTATAATTTTAAGATGATTTGCATGGTATAAGTTTTTCAAGTATCAAAATTACAGCTTTTACATAATGATGCCATTCTTGGCCAATGGGAATTTAACTCTGTTTAAGTTTTTAAAAGTGTTTATAACAGTTAAATCTAACAGGACTATTAATTTTTGTTTCTTAAATAACTTTTGCCCAACAAAATGCAAGGAAGGCTGCTTTAGAGTATTCCCACATGCAAATCAGTGCTAGTCGTGACAGATGTTACAATTTATCCTGCTTAAGTCAAAACACACTTAAGCTTGGGATAGGTTGTGTCCTCCTCTTTCTTCTTTGGCAGCTAACTACTCAATTCTGCCTCTGTTCCTTTTAGGGCTTGGGTCTCCCACAGCCCTCCTTAGCAAACACCACACAACACAGTTTGTCCTGCAACACAGACACGGCATCAGACTCACAGCCCACACCCCCAGATTTATTTTTACTGTCAGGAGGCTTCAGGCGCTGCAGAAACGACAGGCCACAACAAAGCACTGGATTGTACATGAGCTGGGATCAAGAGCAGGTCTAAGTGATACTTTTGTCTCATTCCTTCAGCCACCCAATAAACAACAGCTTTGCAACTTTCAGTGCTGTGTGTGTGTGCATTGTTTTTCCTCCCCTTCTTTCCATCTTTTAAAAATCAATTGATGTATCACTGAACTGGATTCACCTATGGGATGAAGTGGAGCATCTGTTCAGCAGTGTGCAGTAGCAGTCTATTGCAGCAAATGATTGCCACATCCATCTGAAATTACAAAGTGTTTTAGGTCCACTGGGTCCAGCTCTCTTGGTGAGAACTTGGCCAGAAAACTACAATTAAATGCCTATCATCTTTAAAAATGTATAAACAAGCCCCAAACACCTGTGCTCTCTCTCTCTCCCCCAAGCCACATCATAAATCCTTGATGTTCACAAGTGGTCTGGACCTCAATTTTCTGTTGGGGTTTTTCTGTGGGATTTGAGTTTTGGGGTCCTTTTTTGTTTGTTTGTTTCAGTTTTTTAACCCAAAATACTCCTTCCTCCTCCTCAATGTTGACCTACAAACTGCACACCATGTACTTCATCATGGAGGGCATGGTTTGACACACATTTCTTCCACCGGTGGTATCAATTCAAGCAGCCACTGCTCCTTGCTTGGTGCCACTCATTCCACAGTCAGAGTGATGATACTGACACATGCACGACCTGCAGAGAGGCTCAGAAGGGGCAGCTGCTGGAGAAGCTGCCACAATAAAACACACACACACACACACACACAGACACAGATAAAACACACCCCATAATTAAACTAAAGACTCTCAACTATTCCTTTCTTTATCGCTCTAACTCATGTATCCTATGTCTGTCTCAGTTACATAAAGGCTTGAGTATGAGGTTTAGGAAGCAGGGAAAGAAAGGCAGTGTCCTCAACAACAAGGGGAAAAAAGTTGCATTCCTCACAATCAGTATTTCAAAAAAGGAAATAATCTGGCATTTTAAGATTTAACGGGTTAATTCAGTTCTAAAACTGAAGGCAGAAGATCCCTACTGATGCTATGAATACACATCTACTACTATTTATAGAGACTGAAGGACTTTTTTCTCCTCCAATCAGCAGAATATTTTCTTTTAGCACTAAAAGTAAAAAAAATATTGACTTTTAATCAGTTAGACCACTGAGTCTCTCTGTAAGAAAATATCTTTCGAAAAATGAATTAATCAGAAAAAATTGTATACCACAGGATTTAAATTATTAATAATTGACCCTAGCTTAATACAATGTCTAGAAAAGGATCATTTTACAAGGTCAGACTAACCCAAACCAAACAATAAGTTAACTGAGTTAAAAGACATTGTGACAATTATGAATAGCTACTGCATTTTATGCCTAGAATTTGCAAATACTCACATCCTGCTTCCATGGCTTTTAACTTTAGAGCCCAAATGACTTCTTTTTTATCCTTAAACTCATGCCAAAAACACAGGTGTACCAAAAAATGTTTTAATAAAAAGGTGTCATGGATAAAGTTTATACCCCAGAAACTCAACATAGTCTGCTTTTTTTTTTCTCTTCTTTTGCCCTTTTGAAAAGCTATCATTGTCTTTTCAGCATTTTCATCAGTATAAAAATGCACAGCTTATTTTGCAATTTCCTCACGGCACAAATGGAATTCAAGCCACTGGGGACATACAAGTAACAACAGCTGAATACAAATCTTAACAGAGTTTGTCATAATTGTACAGTATGGTGCTGTTCATTCATCCTGGCAGCTGGGAAATCTACTCTGAATTAACCAATAGTACAGGTTTGTAACCAAGCAAATCAAAGTGCAAAATTCCACTAAGTTAATTTTGTTTGTTTTCCTGTAAGTATGCAATCAGCTCACTTTAAATCAAGAATTTCAACAGGATGTACCACTAGCAGAAATTTTGCAAAGACACTAATTTTACTTCCAGTGGAGTTGATCTTATTTCCTTCATAGACTTCCTTGATAGGTTTCCAAGCCATACACAGCAGTACCACATCTGAGGATTTGCAAGCTACATCCCTTAGGAAGGGGAGCAAAACCAAAAGTGAAAACACTGGGATCCAACCAGAAGAAACCTTCAAGGATGATCAAACTTGCTTCTGCAGTCCTTAACTGAAGGCTTTATTTTCAACACAAGACAATAGGCATTTAAAGTCTGAGCACAAGCAAAATGAGCTCAAGGTATTTTCAGCTGGAGCCCGATTTGCAGCCCGGGAAAGGGGTTACAGTCAAGTCTGGTTTATGGTAGGCAGGTCAAAAAGAGGCTTATCAGGATGTGCTCTGGACCAAAGCAGAGAAAGGAAACAGAGCCTCTCCCATAGTTTAAAGCATTTTTGGTGTGTCGAGGAATCTGTGTTGATTTTATGCAGCTCCCATGAACACAAGCCACATGATGGCACCTATTCCCCATGTGTTGGCAGCGGCACCAGCTAATGCTGCATCTGGACTTTCCCAGGGATGTTTAAGAGCAGCTGACTGTCTGTTAGTCCAGGAATTGCAAGCCTCACTCCCAGCACCAGTGTAAGACCACAGGCAGTGGGCATCATCCCGTCAATCAGGCTAATCCCCAACCTCAGGGAGAAAAATAGCTTTGCATTCTGCAAAACTTACTAGGTTATTTCCTAGGGCAGAAGTATGCGTTTACTTTCCATTTCATTCAACTGTAGTTAATCAAATCCAGGCATAATTTCTCAGATGTCATAACACATGGGTTAATTAAGAAGTATTATCAATTTAATAATTTACTGAAGACTGACTATGAAACAAATTATTATGCAAATAAACACATGAGGCATTGAAATTTCCCACTAGCTACCATGGCCACTGTTGCTAAAGCTATTTTATCCATTGCTCAATAATTCATGTGTCACCAATCACAGAGCTGACAAGTTTAAGGATACTATATGTGATATGTGAAGGATAATTATCTTAATCGAATACATCTAACAGGAATACATAATAATCCTGGTTACAATAGGAAAAATTCAAGACTACTTACCACAACTATTTTTAGTCACTTAATAGCTGCAGAAGTGATGGGGATATTAAGTTACTGAGTAGAACCTCTGTGGCAGACTTGAAAGTAAAATGTCACCAATATCAATCAATCAACTTCAATAATACTTCTGACAATAAAACTTCCAACCCACAGAGTCAATCCAGCACTTTTGTGTGCTGATTTCAGCCTGTACAGCATCTACACAAAACATTGCTGCATCTTTTAAATGCAGAAGAAATGTCAAAATTAAAGTCTCTATAGTATATAAAAACATAGATATCAGGGAAATAATTATGATTTTTTTTCTTCTCATTAGCAAGACTGGTAAAAAGAGCATAAAGTTGCTAATGAAATGTGATGATGGCACAAAATTGGAGGTATTGTCAAAACCCATGTAAACAGAATGGTGTACTGGAAGATTAGGAGCCTTCGTGAAATGCAATACTAGGAAAAGAGTGTAATTCAGCAGCATGAAGTACAAGGTCACTCAGGCACCACGAAGATGAGAAGCTGCCAACAAGGATATGGACTGCCATAAATGACTACAAGTCATTTGCAGGAGGATTATCTGAGTACAGAGCAGATCTATATGCTCAGCTCAATCAAAACACGAATATCAACCAGCACCATGATGTAGCCATGGAGGGAAGGACAGTAAATTCTGAGTGTTTCCAGCTGCCAGTTTCTAATGTCCTGGCAAAACCTCATCAACAACACTATAGTCTCCCCAGCTGCCAAAAGAATTGATTAGAGAATAGCTACTTGGATGACATAAGCAACTGAAAGCCCCTAACAGGAGATGAAGAAAAGTTTAGCAGAATGTAGGTTGAGAGGATCTGATGCTTCATTTAATTAAAACAGATTGCATATAGTTTGATTTTTCTCCTCTGCCAAAGAGGAGTTGTCTCCAACAGCATGACAACTGCTAGTGCCAGAATACATGATAGATATCCCTAATGCACTCCAACCCTCCAGCTATTTTCAGCTTGGGAACCTTCTGTGTCTGATGAGGTTTATGTATCCTCAGTACGTTTCTCTTCCATGAACTTCTCCAGATTCACCCTGAACTCATGTAGACTTTTAGCAGCTGTACCACAGCTTCTGTAGTTTATGTTCAACCTGTAACCCTACAGCCAGCTACATCCTGACAAACATACAGCAAAGTGGCTGCTCAAAAGAAAGCTAAGGTGAAGACAGTCTGAGAACATCTGCCTGGACAAAGTCCTCTAGGAACCTCACAAAAGTAACTACAAGGTCTCAAAAGAGAAAATAGTCTCTTCAATACCTCTTCAACTTTGATCAAGCCAAAAGGTACATCCATGATGAAGGCTTCTACAGACCAGCAGGATCTTTCACAAGATCAGGGTAATAGGGTTTTTTCCAGATCCACTATTGTGACAAAGAGCAACATTGCTGCTCATGTATAACAGTATTTATCTGTGTGTAAATGTGAACCTAGAAAGCAGAAGAGGTGATTAAAAAGGTGTGTGCCTCTGTGTGTGCAAGATGATTCCTCCTCCTGAGCACTTCCAGGTCCATAAAGAATAAAACTGAGTGTGGTGAAAATAAGTTTTACCATGATGGAGTGGCCTGCAAGAGCTCCCTGCTGGTGCTTCCAGAGGCATGGAACTGTATTTCATCACTAGTCACAGGAGAAAAGGAGAGAGAAGAAGATATCTTTAAGAGGCAGCAGGAGGAGCAGCAAAGACAGTTCATAAGCAAAGTACTCATGCCTCCTACACGTAACACATAACTCTGGGAGGCAAACTGGGAAACAGAAGGGTCTTTCCAGAGAATTTGAGAAAGGGCATGGTGGAGGGGAACAGTTCCACAGGGCACAATGAGCCACTGCAACAGATCCCTCCTCTGCCTCTACACAAGCTCTGGCACACACCCAGCTACCACAGCAAAGGTTGCATTTTCTGCTATTTTATCCAGCAGAGGATGATGAGTAAAACCTTCACCTCACAGCTCACTGTGCAAATGCAATGTAATCATCCATGCTATCTTGGATTACTGTGCTACACCTGTCCTAAGACTGAATTTAAGAAAAAAAAACACCATCAAGGACAAAGTCAATGCAGAGTTCAAAGTTCAAAAGCTTTAAAAGAAACATTGGGCTCCCCTAGACAAGGAACTGGGTGTTTGTTTTATCTAAATGACTGAAGCAGTGGAGTGTATTTATGTTTACTGTTCACAGCACAGAATCATCCAAGTAGGATGGTTACTGCAGCTTTTTCTACAAGGTGCTTTTCCATCTCCAGGTTCTTTATATGTATTCGTACTGGACATATCCCAAAACAGAAAGCAAAAAATACCTATTTGCTCCCCAGTTTTGGAGGTCGCTGAACTGAGAGGGAAATCTAATTTTGTTACACTGTATTTTTAATTATCTCCATCTCTGGTCACAACTTTCAGATAGTTTAGTGTGAAGGGCTAAGGACTGAGATGTCCAAACAGATTGAAAAAATTCATTTCACCCCATACTGATTTTCAAAATGTAATCAATTCTTTCTATGTATACTACCCTCTACTACACAATGTTTTCCTTTGCCCTGAAGCCCAGGAAGTATTTGAACAGCATGAAGTGAAGTACATACTTAAAACAATTATAATACCCTTAACACTTCCATTATATTTTATTATCCATAGTCCCCAGGCATGCACACATGTAGATTATCTGTGCTTTATAGATGTGGGGGCGAACTGCACTGCAGGCAGCCCCTGAGCAAGTCAGCATCAGAAGCAGAACCCCTGTTCAGGGGTCACAATATTTTTCTAGGAAATTAAACAAGCCAGAATTTCAGCTGGTCAGCATTTACTTGAAAACAGCTCACCTAAGTGAGCAACACTCCTGATGGAACCAGCTGGACAAATAAGGCTCTCAGCTTGGTGTTTGAACAAGCAAAAAAGGCACAAAGAAAAGTCACTGGAGAGGAAGAACAGACTAAGTTTTTTTCATAAGCAAACAAAGCCTTCTGAAAATTAACTTTGGATTAACTTGAAATATTTTGTTGAGGTGGGGGAAAAAAGGAATCTTTATTTCATATGTTATTGTTACTGCTTTGTCCAACCTTATTTTAAGACTTAAAATTTTAGGGTCATGTTTAAAAGGGAAAGTATAAAAATGCTGCATTTTATTGTTCCAACATGTTTTTCTCTCCCAAATACACTCCTTCTGCAGGTTTAAATTATTAATCAGATTAAATAGAAGTACATGAAGTGTCACACCTTTCAAAGTCCATTTCTGGGGGTAAAAGACACATGCAGAGAGCAGACAGGAATCAACACAGGGTACTACTAACAGAAACAAACCGCTCCCTGGATGATTACACATACAGGGAGATACTCCATGCACTTCAGGTGCCCAGTTTGTCTCCAAAGGGAGCAAGTGGATTAACAACCCTGGACTCTTTGTATAACCTGCTCCTTGGAACACCCCTCTAGGCACTTATGCTGCTGAGTAATTTCATCTGCAGGATAGTCCCTGCAAACCCAGAGATGGCAGAGCACAGCATTCCCACTGTCCACATGGGACCAAGACACTGCTGCAGCTACACAGCATCTCCCACTGATCCAAGGTCAGAATCATAGAATGGATTGGGTTGGAAGGGACCTTAGAGACAATCTAATTCCAACCCCCATGCCATGAGCAGGGACACCTTCTGCTAGACCAGGTTGCTCAAAGCCCTATCCAACCTGCCCTTGAACATTTCCAGGGATGGGGCGTCCACAGCTTTTTCTGGGCAATCTGTTGCAGTGTCTCACCACCCTCACAGTAAAGAATTTCTTCCTAGCAGAAGATCACTGGGTTGACTCCAGACTGCCTTACAGATTCACCATCCTCCCTCTAGTCTTCCTAGCAAGACAGATGGTACAAGAAAATTTTACAAGATGACCCACAGGGCACTGGGAGGTGAAGCCATAGATGACACCACCACTAAATCTATCACACTGTGTTTGCTGGTCCATGACACAGAACATCAGCAAAGGTAGGCAGAGTCTCGCTGGAACTCTGTGAAACAAGAGAGGACCAAGGGTTCATCAAGCACAAATGAGGAGCTGTATGACCCAGGAGCTACCCAGGCTTCTCACCAGGATGTTAACTCACCCACAGCAAATATTTACAGAGTAACTGTTGTACCGCTCACTTGTCAAATGCTTTCAGTAGTGGTGAGGAATAACCACCAGAGTAAACCTGAGGCTGCTCTGCATGGTGTCTCCCTGAGGTGCCATGAATTTGTTTTGTTAAAACAGTGTTTCAGACCTGCCTGCAAACTAAAGCTGCCACCAGCAGCAGTTCTGCACTGCTTCTCTCCTCCTCACTGCACACTTGCTCCATTTCTTTGGCAGTATGCCTTTAATGAGGAACTAACCACACAATTCAGAAAAGGACTTTCTTCATTGGAAGAAGGGTATCTGTCACAAATATCCTCCTAGGGCAAAGCAAGACTTGGCTGTTTAACTGAATCCCCTTAGCTCTGTGTTCATATGGACAATTTGCATTGTAATCAGGTGGATTACTAATTCACCAGAACAATAAAAATAATTAGGCATCTCCATACAGGTCAGTCTTTATTTTTTGTGTTGAATGTACTGGAGGAAAAAAAAATACTGTAAAACTGGAATCTGAATCCATTACTTAAAAATAGCTATTCTCCTGTGAACTTATATACTACCTTAATCCTAATTATCTTCCTTGCCTATATATCCTCTTATAACAAAGACTTCACCCAGGAAGTTTGGTTTGAAATTCACACCCTGGTATATTTCACAACTTCCCCATGCAGAGAAATCATTTTTTTACATGGGCAAAGTACTGCAAAGTTGATGAGGGTACAAACACACACCATGCTGACTTCCCCCAACTCTCTGCACAGGTGTTTATCAGTGCACTGAAACAAAACAGCAGCTCGCCTGATTCCCAACACGGACAGACCCAACCACATGTGGATTAACCCACTCCCTCATTTCGACTGCTCAGGAGATGGGTTACAATCCAGTGCGGGCCTGCAAGTGAGGTCTGACCAGACTGAGTGCCACTGATCTGATGGCAATGCCATCCCCCGATATGGCTCCAGTCACAACTGGGAGAGCTCGGAGCCACGGGCAGCTGCCTGCCAGTGCAGTTCCCAGCCACGGCAGTGTCACGCTGGACTTCACCAGAGCACTGACTACCCTGCGGAGACACACCCCCAGCCTCTTTAAAAATGGGTGAAAATGAGAGAAATTTGGACGGGGATCTCGGTCATGCCCACCTGACCCCACGGCCTCACTGTCAGGAGGAGACATGCGAGGTTGAGGGCCAGGCGTGGGCATCCCAACTTCACTCCATCCCAGCTCCACACGCTGCAGGGCACGCTGGAGTTCGCCGATGGAACGCGCGTGTTCCCCGCTGTCTCAGCACAGGCGCGCTGTGCCTGCCGCCTGCGGAGAGCATCAGCCCGCACGAGGGGAAAGGGACAGAGGGGGACAGCCACTCGAGGAACCCGGAGATGGGACAGGGACTCTTTCTCAACCTGGTATCTCCACCAGATGTTCCACCAGAGCTGGCAGCAGTGGCAAGAGCCCGGGGGTCCTACAGGCACCTTTCCCGGTGGGTGCCGAGGTGATGCCCGGGCATCCTCCCTCGCTCCCTCCCTCCCTCATTCCGCCCGTGCCCCCGCTCGGCCCCGCGCCGAGATCCCGCGGCCTCCCGCGCACCGCGGCCCGGCCGGGGGCGCTGCGGGCGGGCCCCGCCTGCCCCGGGCACCGCAGCCCGGCGGGCAGGGCACGGCACGGCAGGGCAGGGCAAGGCGGGGGCGCTGCCCCGGGCCGCCGGCGGCTCCCTCGCTCTCTCCTCACTCCCTCCCTCACTCACCCGGCCGGCGGCGGCCGCGCTTTTCCTCCGCAGCGTCAGCCCGCTCCGCAGCAGCGCCGGCAGCTCCCGCAGCTTCTGCCGCAGCTGCACCGGCGGCGGCGGCTCCTGGGCTCCGCCGCCGGGGCTCCAGCTTCGGGCCAGCTCCGCGCCCTCACACGGCGACGGCATCTTCACGGAGCCCACGGCCATGCCGCATCCCTGCCGGGCTGCGGCGCGCAGACAGCCCCGCTCCCTCTCTCGCCCGGCCGCAGCCCCAGCCCCAGCCGCGCTCCCACCCACAGGCAGCACTCGGCGGGCGGGCGGGCAGGCAGGCGGGCGCTCCCCCGCACGCAGCGCGCTGCACTCGCGCACCTTCCCCCGCACGGCGCGGCCCCAGCGGCGCAGGAAGCCCCGCCGGCCCTGCACCGCTCCCGCCCCGCGGCTCCGGCGGTGATAAAGTGCAGGTAATGAGGAGGGTGGAGGAGGCGCGGGCGGGAAAGGCAGAAAGTCCTGTTAACTCCTTTGCGCTCGGGGATCCGCAGCCCGGGCTGTCCCCACCGGCCCTGGCGCCCCGCACCGATCCGCACCCGCGGCGAGAACACGTGGGAGAGCGGCCAGCGCGCTCAGAGACGGCCGCTCCGAACAGAGGAGGGGTTCGGGCTCCTCCAGGGGCTGGCTGGCCTCGGCTTCCTCCTGGAGGCTTTCAGGACGGGGCTGGGGGAAGTCCCAAGCAGCCTGGTGTGACCCCCCAAGCACCGAGCCTGTCTGGGCTGGAGGCCTCTGCACGTTCCCACTTGCCCGAGTTACCCTTTGGTCCAGTGATTATTTATAGCTGCAAGGGCTGAAGACCTTCTCTGTTCCCTTCCCAGTGGTTTTTTGACTCAAAGAGGTGTTTCATCTTCCAGTGCCAGCCAGCATTGGTACTGGAGAAACCAAGCAGCTCATCCCAGGTGAATGACTTGCTTCCAGTCATTCAGGTAATCCCTGCAAGAGAACTCTCAATGAGAGAAACCAATTCCCTTACTATTTGTAAAAGACTAGTCTAGAATTCAGTTCCATGAGTTATGGGGACTTTATTTAGTCTCTGGAGCCTGCCTTCTGTATACTCATGGTACAGAAATTGCTTCCTCTCTGCCAGGCTCTATTTGCTCTTATTTAGATCACAGAATTGATGGGTCTCCCTTACATATATCTTCTGCCTCAAAGATGCAAATAAGGCTGACCTGCTCATCCAGGAGGAGTTTACCAGTGCCTAAATGTCTGAGTAAATGACATTAATAGTCAAGCCAATTTCACAGCCTTGTTAGAGAGAGCTGTTGCCTTGTCCCAGCCAAGAGGTCCCACTGGTTTTAGGACTCACCCTAGTATTCCTCCAGCCCCACAGGAGGAACTGGAGGCTTAAGCCAGGGAACTGGCTTAACGAAGACACTAACCTTGGGGGGAAGAAGTAAAAAAGGAAGAGGTTGTTTTCCTCACTGATGTGCTCCCTAAACCAGCTCCTCTGGGATCACATGCTCACCCACAGTAGAAATATGGCAGATGTGCCCAACCTGTGTCAGGGTGCTGAGACAGAGAACAGCCTCTTCCAGCATCAGTGTGACATTGAATTATCTGTCCCCTGAGTGCAGCAGCAGCCTGGCTTTCCAGCAGCACTGGCCTGAGCGCAGGTTCCTGTGAAACAGTGATCCTGCCTGCAACCCATGGATGTGTTCCTCCCTTTGCCACCCTTCCGTGGGATCTGGTAACCATCAGACTCTATTCAGCTGATTGATCTGGTGGAAAAATAACACTTCAGGAAATAATGGATTTTCCATTGGCCAGACAGCTGAATTGATCCACCCTGTGACCCCACAGCTGCAGGATCAAGGAAGGCAGAAACCTGGAAGTGAGGTAAAGCAGATCTGCTCCTTTCAGAAGCAGTTAAATCAAATTAACTGCATCCTCTGTGTATGATTTGATGAACAGTGTGAATCAGGCCAGCTTGGGTACTCTTGAGAGGGACGGGGTTTGCTCCAGCCGCATTCTGGCACCACCTCCTTTTTGCTGCTATTGCCCTTTACATTAGCCAAATCTGAAAGTAAAAAAGTAAAAAAAAAATCACCTATTTTAGCAGAGTGATACAGGCCATTGCAGTGATGCCTATTGCTGACACAAAAGATAGAGAAGAGACAGGATAGTGGCAGCCCTTAGACAAAAAGTGTCCTGCAGTCCTCAAAATGCCAGAGAGATCTGGGAGTCCCAACCGGCAACATCAGCACCAACACTTGCAAAGACATGGGTGATTATAACAATCCCAAACATTGTCATGTCCCAAATATTTCTATTATTATACTTGATTTATGCTTTGCAACTGCCCTGCAATGTAGTTTTGACAGCTGTGTTGCCTGACAGCCACTTTGTCACAGCTCAGGATGTAATTATGAAGAGAAGTGTATCTACACCCAAAAGAGTAATGGATCTTTAGTTTGTGGGCTTCACAAAAGGACCATGTTCTTTGTCTGAGTCTTTAGGCACTGCTGCAATACAAGCCACAGTAAGACAACTCAATAAAGTGGGGCTTATTGTGACAGACTGGAGTATAACCAGAAGTAATTTGATTATGTTAAGAAAGAGTAAAATTATGCCAGTGCTCAAAATGTTTTGTATTTTAACTAAGCAAGATAACCAAGCAAGTATAATATGTAAACAGTGTCAAAAGAGAAATTAATATGCCCTATGGTGTGTTTAAAGATTATCAGCTGCCAGACAGCATAATATGGACTATCAGTTGTCAAAAAAATTTAGATAGGCCTCTCTAGTTTTTGCTTGGATCATTCCAGGTTTTGGGAGGATTGTGGTAGGAACTGTATAAAACAAAATTTTGTGTTGCTTTTTTTTTATTAAGCCACTGAAAGTTTAGCATGGTGAATGAGTCTGGGTTTTTTCTGCAGAGGAAAGGGATGGGGATCAGAAAGCAAAACTAGATCTTGTGAGAAGGTGTTTGGCAAAACAGTTTCATTTAGAAAACCCAGAGCAGTGTGTTGCAGCCAAAACATTGTGTTCAGGGCACCTTCTTTTCAGTGAACTGTCACTGAAGGCACAGCAGGGATCTGAGGGACTGGGGTCCCTGTTCTCAGCAAGTTTGGTTGGCCTGCAGGTGACTGGATTTTCTGTCCCTCATAGACACCATCAATAACACTAAAGGAATATCAGGTCCACTGACCATGTGCAGACATTGGAGATTTCCAGTTCTCCAGATGCAACAATTATCATTTGGTCCAATATAAAACAGAACTAAGGACACATGTGATGCTTTCTAGCAAAAATTCTAAACTTTAATGTACCTTCCAGAGGAGTCTGGACTAGGCATTGTTCCCTTACTTGCAAGAGCCTTCATATAAATATAGAAACATCTATGTTTAAATAGATACAGGATGGAGTCTGGAGACCTAAACAACTCTACTGCACTTTGCAGATGTGGAGCCTGGGAGTGTCTGCTTTTTGAATGTGTTTGTTTTTCTTTCATGGTGTAAGCACAATCAAAAGAAATGCAGTAAAAACAATGCAAGCTGTTTCATGCCTGTATGTGTTTCACATCAGTTTTTAAGTAGATCATTGCAAAAAAAAAAAAGCATTGCTTGGTATCAGACATTTCCTAACAAAGCATAATAAACTCTTATTTTGGACTTAAAGTATTAGGAGTTCTTGACTCACTTGGAATAATTGACAGATGCCACTTCAGTTTTCCCCTGCATGAAGGCAGTGCAGAAATAGAATTGCAGAGTACTGGTGTGCAGGAGCCATATGTCACTGACAGGCAGCAGTCCTTTTTGAATATTTCCTCTCCCTGACCTGGCAGGAGGCATTTAGAAGAAAGAAATTATTTTTCCAAAACAACACCACCCACTACACAACCAGCCAAACACTACTTCCCCTTCCCCAGGCAGTCCTGCTGGAGTGGGGATGGGGGTGGATGCTTTCCTACCCTTTCAGAAACTGAGTTCATTTCCTTCTCCCCATCTCTTCAAAAAGCAGGCCAGCACATTTTCCTTCATAATACCTCTTTTCCCATTCAGGAGGAGGTGAGCTGTGTACTGCCCACCTCCTGCACAACATCCAGATGAAAGTCAGAGGAGGTCCCTTTCTCTGGGATGCCCTCCTGACAATTGTATCCTACAATTTTTAGTTTGCCAAGGGTTACTCCAGGCCCAATGCACGTGAACTGCAGACTGCCCTGTCGTGCTCTGAGATCCTGGCAGCTCTCAGGCTCCTGACATGGAGAAGCCTGGCCTGGCACATTTTTGTTTCTAGCTTTAAACACAACATGTGCAATGGCCCTGGAAAAGAGAAGGGCCGGGGAAGACTTTGCTCCATTCTGCCACTTCAGTGCCTCACAGCAGACTCAGGACACGTTTCCCAGTCCCAAGAAGGGGTGTGTGCCCCTCATCACTTCACCCACAGCACAAGGGCAGCAGGTGACCATTCAGCCACTGTGCTGTGAGCTGGAGATAACACTGCAGAAGTCTGGGCACCTCCCACCTTTTTCTGCTTTGTCAATTCTCCATTGGTTCAGTCAGGTTCAGAACAAAACCAACTCATCCACATCTCAGAGCTCCCAGGGATCTGCTTTCTGGGCAAATAACTTGCTTGAGACTTTTGAGTTCTTTACCTCCCTTCCACCTGATCAAAGAGTGGGACCTCTGTTGCATTCTAAATGTTGAATATCACCAATTTACTATGGATATAAATAGCACAAATTTGTTATCAGATTGAGGGCATGTATGTGGGTAGTGCATACTTAAAAATAAATCATTTATTTAGTTTCTCAAGTAATTTTTTTGAAAAAGAGTTTAGTACTGTGTCATCATATAGACCAAATATTCAGTGACCAAAGCTCAGAAGTACTGCCTGCAGTTTTTCCAAAATGTGAGAGATCTGCAAAATGTAATGAATGTTCAGCAGCAGAAAGATACCAAAATAGGAACAGGGGATGAGGAAGCAGGAAAACAGTGCGGGGTGTGACTTGAAAGAAAGCAGAACAGGAGAATAACTACAAAAGAGAGAGAAGAGGTTAAAGATAAAGGAGATGTATGAGTAGGTGAAATATTTCAAGTAGTTTCATGATTTGTGTGACTCATAGCTGGAAGATCTGAAGCTGCCTCTCCTAATTCAACCCCCAGTTTTCACTTGACAGCCTGTGAACCTCTTCAAGTTCAGCATCTGACCCTTTCTCCCTGCTCCTCACTAAGAGCCGCCTGCCCCTCTGCCCCCAGCACCTCTTCCAGCCTTCAAAACACTCAGAGCATCTTCAAATGGCTGCTCAGCCTGTGTCCTGCCTGTGAATCATCCATGGAACTGGGACATGATCCCTGCTACTGACTCTCAGGCACTCAGAGGGAAGAGAGCCCAGGAGCATCCTGAGCCGCTGGGTTTGTTGCTGCTGTGCTTTGAACCCAAATTGTGAGAGGACAGGTGTGCAGGAGGGTGTCTGGAACCTGAAATGGATCTCTATGCATTTCCTTTAGCAATTAAGAATCACTGAGCCATGATGACAAGGGCAGAACTAAAGTAAATACAGCATTGTATTTACATTGTTTGGTGTGTAACAAACTTGTGCTTTCATACAAACCCAAGGAAGAATGCACTTGCTGTGGTAACTGTGATTTGCCAGAGCTAATGAACCTGACTCAACTCTTCAGTTTGATTTGTCTTTTTAACATTCTTGGTATCAGGGGACATTATGACCCCTCAGGGAAATTAAAACTCTTAAAGCTCATCTATCTGGCCTTTTCTGTCAAAACAGTGTTGTCATTGAGCTATTGCTCCTTCTCTTACAGGCCAAAATTCGACTCCAAAGCCAATAAGATCCTCATTGGAGTTTGTTCAGTTTATTTGGTTGGTTTGTTTTTTAAATAAACATAGAAATCTCAAAATGGCAAATCAATGTCTTTTAATTAAAAATTTAAAAAGAGAACACAGAAATGAACCCATGGAATAGGGGAGTTTTTCTGACAGCTACAACTGAAATTCAAGTTCCTTTACCCCCCAGACACATAGGCATATACATGATTTTTTTTAAATGTGCAATGTAAGAAGCTTTACATACATTTAGAGAAGAGATTGTGTAGGAAATTTTAAAAGAGACAAATTGCAATTAGGTGCTAAATTCTCACCGGCAATGGAAGATTTCCCCTGTGTGATTAATGGTTAATCTGCAAATATATCTTTTCTTCCTTAGCTGTTAAATTCTCTGTTTATGTTTAAATTCATGCTTTCTGTTTTAATTTGTATGCTTCTTCTCCATATGTGGGTGAGGACACTTTAGCTTCATTTTGCAGGAGCTGTATTTAAGATACTGTGCTGCCTCTTTGAGCATCTAGATCTCTCTGTGAGTCTTCAAATGCTTAAGCTCATCAAGCACATTTGAGAGGCATTGAAATCCAAAAACTATTAAGTCCTTAAAGGTATTCTGAAACTAGGCAGCCAGTTAAGAGCTGTGGTTAATGCTTCACTGAGGTAAAAAGTGCAGCACTTCATATGAGACCTCAAAGTCCAGATAAGGTCTCAACCCAAAGACACAAATCCATACAAAATCAGGCTTCATTGATCCTCCTGCTCAGAGAGCCACTGCAAAAATGAGAGAGAGAGAGAAAGAGAGAGAGAGAAGTTTTTATAGAATACATATGCCCAGAATGTCTACTCAGCTTTCATATGAGAGAGCTACTGTAATGTAATGACTTTCTCATATGATTATATTATCATTTGCAAAAAGAGATATTTGCATATATGTGCACACAGATAAGAAATGCCACCTTTTGTTTTAATTACAGTGTCAGTATCTCTTCCTGCCTCCATGTGAACAGGCTTTAGCCCCACATAATGTCTTTGATGAAGGAAAAATACAAAACCACATGCTAAACATTTTGAGTTTTCAGCATAAACCTGGATCTATGTTGACAAGCTTTTCCCAGGGATAGTAACATCAGTAAAATATTTTCATTCCAAGTTCCTGAGAGGTTGGAAAAATCAACAAAAGAATAGCATGAGATAGATTGCCAGAAATAATATTACCATTTTTGACATGAAACCATCTCACAACATCATGTGAGTATTGAAATGCTCTAAAACATTTTCTTTAATTTGATTCGTTTGTATTTGTTCTGGGTTTTGTTTTGTTTTAACTATGGCTGGCTTTTCCCCCTGAATAAGAGGACTGCAGCTGTTGACCAGAAACAGGGAGACAGATGACTGGAAAAGAAAATCATGTTTGATTTTCGTTTGGGGGCTCAGAAGACAGTCTACACTGTACAAGGGATGGTGTAGGACCAGGTAGGTTCCTCTGGTATTGTTAAGAATAACATTAAAGGCAGTGAAGTACAGCCGTACCAGCACTAGTAATGAGGCCATGGATAAATCCAGGTGGCAGTAAAGGAGGACAGGATCACTCCAGCAGGTCTGCTAACATGAGCAAAGGTCCAGGGAGAGATACTGCTTTCCACATCTGCCAGTGCAGGAAGGCAGTGCCCATGTGTCTAGGGTATAGTAAATGGATTTGAATAGATCCACACAAGGGCATTTTCAACTCTGTGTCCAGAGCTGTGGGTTGATGAGCCCTCTAATCTCACTTCAACAGCACTCCTGGGATCCCTGACTATTCACTTCTCCTGTGGGATATCTGTTCAAAGGGACTGTGGGAAAACATGATGAAAAGAATCTTGTCATTCAAGGAAGTAGAAGACAGCAAGGGCAGGGTTAGGAAGGAGAGGCGGCTGGCAAAACAGCTCTCCCCATGCTGAGATATCCAGCACACCTGGAGAAAAGGAAAAATTGTCTTTGTCCTGCCCATCATAATCTCCTCCCCTTTCAGTCTCCTCTAAGTGTTTACAAACACCTCTGGAGACTTCTGAAAGGCAACAGGAGTCAGGGAATTAAAGAAATTAGTGTAGCAAACCAGTTTGTCCTAAGAAGTCAATATAGATCCAATTGAGACTATGCATGAAAGATTATGGATGTTGGCTTGTGGAGAGGTGGGTTTTACTGGAACCTCAGCTACAGAGGTGGATTTCTGCATGCAAGCAGTACTAGCTCTGGGGTCTGCATGCATTTATCTGTCTGAAATCTGTTTAGATTCCCTGGAGCTGCCAGAATGGTAAAATAAAACTCTTACAGTCCTCTCTCCCAACAGGCCGCATCAGCAGCCATGTAAAACCTGCAGGAACAGAGTCACAGAAAGTACATGGTACTGTGCATGCAAAAGACATGAGATGGATCTTTCTTCCACACAAGAAAAAACTTTTCCCTCTCACTGAAGTCTTAGAAAAATGCTTTTTTTGTACTTGGCCTGCAAGATATTTGCAGTATTTTCTGAAAACTGGATACACTTCCATTAATAAACAGTGTTATATCTGTAACTGTAATGAAATAAAATTATACATTTATATAAAGATAGACTATTTCTAGCAAAATACCAAACCAAATTAATCCAATTAATAAGCTGCTACTGAACATAGTAATTTACAGACAAGCAATTTGTAAACTATCTAACGATGTATTAAGCAAACAACAGCATTTATCAAAGGAAATTTGAGACATTTTGCCAACTAGAGGACTTGGCTAAACAAATACATTTGTAGCTGGATCTAATTATTCAATTAGAGCTTTAAAAATGCTGTTATGGCAGCCTGCCTGGACTGTTGTGGTTAGACAATAACAGTTCTTCCCTTTTCTTCCAGTGTTCTCATTCATTTATGGCACAGTTTTTGAAGAATAGAGCTTGGAAGCCAGTCCAGCATCCCACATCACAATTAATAGTCAAACTTATAGGATAATAATTAGGACATACTTTATTGCCCCAGCCTTATATATGACTACCTCAATAAAGTCAGGTGTTTACAGCCAGATACTTATTTCTAAACATTGTCCTCAGCAACAATTCTAAAACAAAATCCTAACAGACAGTACAGAGAAAAATATTGAATTACATATTTGAGTTTTTCTTTCCAAATTCTTGCCAAACTGTATTTATCTCAGGGAAACAAATCTGCAGTTTAATTAAGACCTAGGTAGCTTTCTGGTAATAATAAACTAATGGAGTGGTAAACCACTTTTACTGGTGTGTGGTGACTCAATCTCTAATACTGTTTGGTTCTTCTGACTTGTTAGAAGAGGAAAGAATAAATAACTGTTGTGTATCTTTCAAAGGTTAAATTGTTTCACTTCCCACAGATTTTCAACTAGCTAATAAAAGGCACCGGGGAAAAGAGGAATATAGGTGGCTGGAGAAGGCTGATAAAAATAGGATGAAACTTTGTGAGCCCCACTGAAGTTTGTATTAGGCTTGTATTACAAGCTAAGAACATCTTCCTATCAGCTTTCACTAAAGTTAAAAGTCAGTAGGAAATGATTATTAATTTAGTAATTCATGAAAAATTCTATTTTGGCAAGTGAGAATGTGGTCTGAATGGGAAGTTATTAAAACTAATTGGGTGGTGTAACACAAGACAGTTTGTCTGTGAGCCCCACTAACAAAGCTGAGCCAGCTTGGGGAATGACTGAGAACTTGCTCTGTTTTATAACTTTGAAGCACATTGGATCTCATTAATAACCAAATAAATGCATTTCAAAATGGAGAATAATGTAATGGAATCAGTTCCTCACTCTGATTCTTCACCTTTGGGTTTTGGCCATCTGTAGTCTGTCTACATAAGAAACACTAATTTGGGCCCTCTTTCATGTCAATGGAGAGAAAGAAGCCTTTGTATTCAAGGGTTTGTATTCAGCCACTGTATTTTGAATAAGGCAAGTCTTAAAAATGATGTTTTTACCTTCACTGACTATAAAGCGAATTAAGGCAAGCGGCTCAAACCTAGGCAGCTGCACTGCAGACACCAAATTTTGCACTGGGTTTTCATTCAGATTTCTGTAAAATGGGAAAAAAATATAACTAAGCAATGGGAGAACATTTACATTATCCTTTATCCAAAGGTAAGAAAGATCTCAGGTAAATGTCTAAGATTCATGCCCTACATATTCATTGTCTTGGATATCAGCTACATGCCTTAATTAAATAAACAGGGTTTATCTTTTGTTACATCACAAGAAAACTATAAATTGATTTAAAACTCTTTGTTAGGATCTCCAAGACAGACTCCATGTCTGAAACCTTTGTCCTACCTGAGGTATAGAGAAAACAGTACCTGTAAGGTAAGGCATTTGTTGTTTAACCTGTTCTCTGGAGGCTGTGCTGCTACGGATGAATACACAGCACTTAGTCTGAGGACACCATTCAGCCTCACTGTGTTTTCCAGTTAGTAGGCACAACAGAAGAGAGAGGAGCAGTAAAGGAATGGGGAGCAAAATCAAGTTTGCATTCTGCCAAGACTCTATCATTCACAGAAAAACTCACTGGTATATTGAAGGTAGTGAAATAAATCAGTGTTCACCTAGTTTCAACAACACTGTGGTGAGACTGCCAGACTAAAACTGCCAAATTCTTCACTTTTTCTGCTTTAGAACTGTCACAGCTAGTCTCTGGTCAAGTAGCTAGCCAGGTGCTGCTTGCCAGCCCTGCTATCAAGATTATGAACAGCACAACCATCGTTTCATAAGGACACCAGCCATAAGTCCAGAGCCTCTGGCTTGGCCACAAAGATGGCAACAACTACCAAGGTCTGCTAAAATGCAAATGTCTTCTTCCCCAGAGGAAAACATGAGGGGCTTATGGGGCATTAGCACTGACAGCCCTGACAATCAGCACACTGACTACCATACGGCTCTGTCTTCCTGCCATTTGCAGATACCTCCCTGGCTTTCTGCCCCTGCAGAAGTTCCCCTGCCAGAGGCATGAAACCAAAATACCAAGTGGCAGAAAAATAAAAGCTGAGGTTGTCCCTATACTCCTATAAAACCTTCCTGCCCACATCCCTCCACTGATACTGCCAAATCTCACCCCAAGCCTTCCCATGATTCACAGATTATTTAATCAGTTCTGAACAGATAGATCTTGTGATCAAAAGAGTGTCAGAAATGCAAAGTAGTACAAAAGGACACCACTATACCCAGCATTCCACCAAGGCTTCCAGTGCCCATTACCTTCAACCTGCACAAAGTTTCACATACTGAGGAGAGGGCATGAACCAAGAATTGACTACAACAGTTACTTTTCCTCCATCACGGTAAACTGGTGCCACTGGACAGAAATAGCTGACATGAAACCCATGAAAAAGGCTCTCTTCAAAGACACAATTTGGCATGCAAAGTGTCCTGGGTGCACGGGTAACAATCTGCTATTGACTGTGGTTTAGTCTTCTCCATTCTTCCTAAAAAATAACCCAGGATTAAGTGTAGCCTTGTATAAATGAAGCTGAATGGGTATTTTCAGATCCAGGACTTGGATGAGAAACAATCTCGGTGGAAGAAAATCTCCTCTAGTCAGTGGCTACACAGTAAACATCCTTTCTCACACTCCTGGAACTACCTAAAGCATTTGATGCCGTCTCAGAGGCACAGTTCCTTTTCCTGAGATAAAAAAGCAAAGGTCCAGGGCAACAATCTGAAATGGTCTGAGCTTTTTCTCCAGCAAGGCACTCAAAAAATAATAAGAGAAAACTGCAGCTTTATCAGAAACTATCACACAGCTCTTTTTTAGTGTCTACAAGAAATCACTACGCATAGCAGATGGAAAACCAAGACTTATGTTCCAAGTTGTTACTTGGAAAGCCATTTGTATCACCTTTCCAGACATTGCATAGCATCATCTAGCAGTCATCCCTGGCTGGCTAGGAAACTTGTCTCTGGTAGATTATAATCTGTTTTTAGTAAATCATGCTTTGATCATCCATCAACTGACTATAGCACGCAGTGTATGTTCACAGGAAACTGCAATTACTGTAAAACACTGCCAGGCACCTTCTTGGAAAAGCAGGCTCTCACACGCAGGCCACGTTTTGCTACCAAAGGAAACCATCCTGGTGTACACAGTTCTTCCCTCAGGAGGACTACACAGTAAAGCACACCATGGACCTGAGTCAATTTATGCAGCACAGTGCCAGGATGTGCCCTATAAGAATCCCACGTAAGTGGGGGAAATGTATGTTTATGTACACTCATGCTCAGCTGAAAGACTGTAAGTGATGACAAATTGAAATTACTTTTGAAATTGATTTCAACAGTTTATTATGTTCATGGTTAAAACTTTGCTTTTTAGAAAGATATTTATAACAGGCATTTTAGTCATCTAATTAAAATATGATTCAGAACTCATGAGCCTGAGAGCCCCACTGTATGTCCAAATGGAAAGACACGAATACTGGCACATTGCCTAGGGTGCCTAAATAGTTGTGTAGAATCAGACAGTGTAAATATCTACCTTTGCCTTCATTAGTTTAAGATAACCTAAAGCCATATTCCAGTTCAGGCTGGTCACCTTAACATAATTACTTTTGATATAGCAAGGAAGTTGGAGCAGAGCAAAGCCTTTGTGGACATAATGAGAATCACTGCCACAGGCAATCAGTAGCACAACTGGAGCTTCAGCCCACACTTCTGCTCCTTGCTGTCTTGGGATAGGCTTAAGGATGTACTTATGCCCTGCTCAATGGGGCCTGAAGAAACAGATTTCAGCTGTTACAACAATGCTTTTGTCTCTGGCACACATCCATGCAAGGGACTCCAGCTTCCCCAACTTCCTGAGCAGTGCTAGTTTCCTGGAAAATCTGGAAGCATCACAACATCCTTCCCCATTTCTCTGCCAACCTATGCTGCAGGGCAAAGGGTTCAAGTGGTTTCATTCACTTTTATTGGAGTTTCTCTTTTATTTCTGAAAAAGTGTAAAGAAATATCTAGGAATTCTAGATAACAACATTTCATTTCTTGTCTACTGTCCCATGGCAAAGCTCAGCATTGCAAAAGATTTGCCTCACATTCACACTGACTTCAGGGGCTATTTCTTCAGTCATTAAACTCATTTTGTGTTCTTCTTAATAGCTGTTTTACAGCTTGTCCAGTGGAGTACGACTTTGGGGCAACTCTAGGGGCTGCTCTTCAGAACCCAATGCTGCCCTCATAGCAGTGCAACACTGGCTTGTGCTGGTGTAGCCAGGGGGCCTGGAGGTGTTCAAAAGATGCGGAGATTTCCACACTGCTGGCAGTGGCTGTGTCCTCTTATCTCCCAGCCTCATCTTCTCCTGTTTTATCCCAGCATAAGGCTCAGGAGAGGAAACAACTGACTAAACAGAATTATCTCAGCCTTCAAGGTCGGCGCAGGTAGACAACTTGCTTTTTCTCTGATTCAACAACACAACTGTTTCAGTTTCACATCTCACTGGCAAAAGTTCCTTTTCCTGTTCAGGAGCAGAACAGCTTGAGGCTGCTTCAGCTTTCTGAATGTGTGAGCATGTGTTCTCCCTCTTCTCCCAGGTGGCTTAAAAGCACAATCACTGTCTTTTGTTGACGATGTTTTGCTTTCTGAAAGATTGAATTCTACATCCTGGCTTTCAAAAACCCAGTTCACAGTGTTCTGTCTTTGCCTGCTCTAGTGCATATAGAGGCAGCAGCAAAATGCCAGCTGGGAGTCAGAGTGGTGTGACTGCTGCAGTTTTGACACACAGCCATGCAGAAGGCTTTGGTCCATATAGGAAATAGTTTTCTAACTCCTCCACATACACTTTTCTGCTGGAAATTCTTTGCAGGATTTTTTCCCCTCACCTGAAGCTTTACAAATGAATCACCAACACAAATTGGACTCTCCTTATGAATCTTTTAAACAGCCCAGCTAGAAACCATTTCATATTTAAGAAGATGAGGGGAGAAGAGTTAAAACCTAAACCCCCATTGACAGGTTTTTAGAAAAGTATGTCATGCTACAATGTCACCTTACCTTTGCTCTTGAGGCTGACACTTCTGAGAAAAATGTGTAATGAACACAATGATAATGCACAGATATATTCACACAATGTATATTCACACAATGTATGCACCCTGAGGGTGTGCTAAATTTTTACTGACCCTTACTTCCTTTTTTTTTTTTTTTTCATGCCCCTCTAACTCCCTATGCTTAAAATCTGCACCACATCTTAGGACAAACTGTGACCTTGGTGTAGCTTAGGAGTTTCACTAGGCAAGAAAGAGCCAGAACAACTGTTCATTACTATCAGATATTAGTACTGTTCATCACTATCAAATTACAGTACAGGAAAGAAACAGGGACCAAGAAGTGCCCACCAAATGCTGCTTTGAGCAATGGGGCATAAGGTGTTTCCACCTCCTTGGGCTGGTCAAAAAAGTGAAATCTAACCACATAATGAATTGTGAATCTTGGAAGTATATAGTCCACCACAACTCTCAGCAGTTTCAGAAAATAATGAAGTTACTCTAAGCAGAGAAGTGACATCTCAAAAGATCCCATGAGACACTGTTTTGTAAATTTGGGGGTCAGTATGAAAATATTCCATTTTGACTACACAACCTGATTATCAAGCAGATATGTAACATAAAATGATATAATAATGCTGCTACTGTTCTTCATATCCTTTAATAAAATCAAAAACAAAGAGTGCTTTCTAATATTGTGAAGCAGGTTATTTGATACTACTGAAAAATCTATAAACCAAGCACAGTCAGGTATTTCTTTTCAACCTGCTAAGGTTCTATCAAAATTCAAAGGCTGCTGTGAAAATTTTGTATTTGAAAAAAGGATGCTCTGCTGCAGGGGAAATATCTCCTTCCTTAGTCAAACAGTGAAACTACACAGAGTAGCAGAAGTGCTTAGAGTCTCTGCTAGCTACAAATATTCTTGTGTATATACAGGTCTTGTTCCTGTACAAATCCATAACTTGATGGTCTTGGCTTCAGTCCCTTCACTTTCAACCTTAGTCTTTCCCACACTCTCCTTTCTCAAAGATTCCTGGAGACCCAAAGGAGATTTAAACAAGAAAAATAAACTCCTATTAATCTTTGAGAACAGCTACTTTCTCAAAAAAATCTCAAAATGAAAAGCAGGCTGAATAATCAGATTCAGATTTTATTTTAGACAGCTTGTTACATTCTGCCAGTCCTGAATATTCTGCTCCTTCACAGGAGAGAGAAGCAGTAGCAGATTTTAAGCATAGTTCAAAAATGACCAATACTAGATGGAGGAGAAGCTGGACCATGGGGTTCAAAAGACAACATAGCAGTCAGTACAATTAGCAGCCACTCTGAATAATAATGCCAGTGCTGGCACTGTTAAACACCTTCCTCAACCACCTGGACAGAGGGATGGAGTGAAACCTCAGTAAACACACAGGTCTAACCGATAGAGCCAGCATGGGAAAGGCCACAGCTTTCCTCTGTGGCGCTAGTGAAGCCATTGTGTCCAGTTTCACATCTTCCAGAAGAGAAGTGAGGTCCAAGAAAGGGTGTGAGCTCAGCAGAGGGCTGCAAAGATGAGCGGGGCTGGAACCCCTGCCAGCTAAGTGAGGCTGTGAGAACTGAGCCTGGAAGGGAGGTGGCTTCACAGTGAACCTCACAGCAACCTAACAGGGCCTGTGGAGGACTACAGCAGAGATGGGCCCTTCCAGGGGTGTACTGTAAAGGGATGACAGGCAACAGACACAAGTTTCAGCAAGGGAATTTCTGCTCGGTTGGATGGATGGAAAACAATTCCACTGTGGACACAGTTAAGCAATGAAAAAAATCTAGTTTCTGTAGAGATGCTCAAGTTTAACTAAATGCTCTGAGCAACTTGTTGACTTTGAATCTGGCCATGTTTGGAGCAGGGGCTAGGACCAGAAGTCCTTTTCAACCTAATTTGATTTGTGATTATGTGGCTGTCCTGGCCTGTAAAATAAAATTAATTTCTACTTTTGAATGCTTTATATGAACTTGTAAAGAAAAGAAAAGTAATGCCTTAAAAGGTAACCTTTTAATTAATACACTCAGGTAAAATGAAATTATTTATGATTTAATGTAGAAGTACTACACAAGACTTTAATCATGCAAATGACAACTATTGCTTCCCTTCTCTACAGGTTCATAAGCTGCACTCATCAACATAATAGCTGATCAACTTCTCCTAGTGCTCTAAGCAGCGTGACTAACATCTGGCATGTAGTTTGTCTCATGGTTACTGGCATTCTCTTCTATCTGTTTAGATCTTGACTTCTTTTGTTAGGGACATTCACATAAACAGGATGTTTCTCTCTCTGCCTGTGCTGATATCACATTGATGGGAGTTCTCCTGCAATAGCCATTTTTGGCAAGGTAACATTAAAGGCTGTGATTACCAGCAAACAAAATCAAACCTGCATTCAAAATGACAAAATAAAATGGAAACTTGTCCAGATCCTGTTAGAAAAACTGCTCTCTGCCTCCACTTTATCTGATAGCAGCAAATGTAATTTGCACAGCTGTTCTTCAGGGAGTTACACAAAGGCTTCAGGCTCTGGGAAGACCTAACCTTTGTTTCTTTCTGGGCTGATTCTATCTCATTTTTATAAGGTCATAAATCAAGGGAAGAGAAAGAGAAAATATATTTGGTCTTTTGAATGCAAAATGAATAGAAAAAAAAAAAAGCTGTAATTTAAAGCAAAGTCCTCCCCCCTCCCCTTTTTCTTCCCAAGTACAAGCTCCCTGCTGTACAAATCAAAAGTATACACCGAGACAGAACCTAAATCTTTTATGAAATGGGCCCTTCACTTGCACTTCAATGGAGCTTGCTGTGCATTAAAATTTCTTTTAATCGCAGAAGGAAATAATTCTGCAACTAAGGCACAGTGCTTCCTGCTGCACCTGGCATTTGGGCTGGATATGGGTTGGAGGAGCTATAAAAAGGAAAGAGAATTTATTTTGGTGCCTTTCTGCTGTCTTGTCATGGACCACTAGACCTGAGGGTCACTACAGCTCTGTAAGGGTAGGAAACATGTTGGTTTTGAGACTCATAATGCTCCTACACAAAATCCCTACCTGCCCCCACGCTGCTGCCTCACCTGCAATGTCCCCTATCCTGCAGCAGGCATGTGGTGGCATGGGGATAGTTAAGCAATCCAAACCTCAAGCCAAGGTGGGAGGTAAGCCAGCAAGGGTGGCCAAGATCAACATCTCTGGGTTGCCCAGGGACAGAGCTGCTTGCCAGTATTCTCCCACAGGCAGCATATGAAATTCCCCATGGGAAGGTATGATTTTCTCAGATCAATGCCTCCTGGTGGTCCCTTAGCTATCCTATGTACTCATCTCATGGATTAAGGACACACAGGGATTTTGACATGAGATGGGCATGCACAAATGTGCCCAGCTGTGGAGAACTGGATTCTCTGATGCCAGGCATACTCTTGTCTTACTTAGCTCTCTTGCTTCTCTTCAGTCACTTTGCTGTCTGCACAAAGGTTCCCCCCACTAATCACAAGGGGATGTATGAATCCTACCTGGTTTTCTCCAAATCCTCCCTATTGCACAATATCCTCTATAGCCTGGGAGGCATCTCTGCAGTTCCTTCACTCTTGTGAAGGCATCTGAGGGTTGAAATAATTTCTTCATTCTTATATTTTCTGACATTCATAGAGCCCAGGCAAGACTGACTCAGATCAATGCAGCCTACAAGGATGTGCAGTCACAGATGTATTAGCACCAGCCTTCAAAGAAACCCCCTCAAGCCCAAAAACAACAAAAAAAAGGGGTCTTCAAAGGATGACACTAGGTCCCATGCTTGCTGCAAAAAATAGTAACAGAAAAATCTGCCCAAACAAGATTCAAGGAAGACACTGAAGTAGACTCAGCCGAATTCCCCAGGAAGAACAGATTCCTCCAACATGGATATTTTTTTTCTAAATGGTAGGTATGTTCAATAATACAAAAGCTGCACTATCATCATCCAAATACTTGTTTTTATCTCTGTACAGGCAAGTCCGGCTCTGTTCAGTCACATCCTGCTTTACTACACACTTCCAGTGTGGAATCCTTCCCTACATGTTTTTGAGTTACCCATGTTACCTCTAATGCACCCTTCCTTGCATTGTTTAGATATAAACTTCACTTACACACCAATAGATAGGGCAGGGAAAAGCCCTAATTTCCTTATACTTTAACCAAGGAGTATGTTTTAGTGTCTGTTGTAGTTCTATTTTTACCTGGCATCAGATATGAGATATAACTTGAGCTTAGAATAATTTTTCATCATGGAAGCTGCCAGTGAGTTTATTAAAACAGAAAAGGTAATACCCTGTATTCTTTTATGTATGCTGTTTTCACCAGTTCCTTTGTCTGAACCAGAAATAGTTGAATCTAAACAGCTTTTTAAAGACAAATTTAAGGAAAATATGCACTTAAAGTTGGGAGCGGTGGAGTTTTTTGTTGTTGTTTTTTTTGTTGTTGTTTTTTTTTTTTTCTGAGAACTTGATGCTCACTATGATAAAAACTTGTCCAACATAATGTTGCAGTATGCCCACATTTCCTCCTGGGCTGTTTTTGTACATTCTGCATCATATTTTATTTCAGCCTGTTTCCCTGTGTTCACAAGCAACTGGTAGCATGTATCCACACTGAATTTTTTGTGAAGACTTGTACTGAAGCATAGAGTTAGGATCAAGGTTCATTCACACTTCTGAGGTGCCACTGATAGTTTTAGGAGAAGTTTGCAATGTGAGAAAAGTTGTTTTATCTCTTTTTCTCAGCCCATGTTTATATGGAATATTAGAATAAGACATAAGAAAGCTTCAAGAAATGGCACTGAACATCTTGAATTGCAATTTGATACTGTCTACACAGTTTGTGCCCAGCCACTGGATTCTCTGAGAATTAACAACAAATATCTGCCACAAAAGGCTAGGATGTTACATGCCATAGCTGCTCCCTGTAGTCATCCCTCCATTCTCATCTTCTAATGCTAATTAACCCCAAACTCTGACTGCACAGCTGATTAATGACCACCATATATACAGGCAGATAGAATGGGTAACCTCCCAGTATGTCTTTTGATTTCCATATCTACCAGAGTAAGGACTCACTATCTGGAATGGCCTTTCCTATAGTCTTTTTCAATAAAACATCTTTAATTCTGTTCCAGCTTCAAAAGACAGCAAAAAGATATCATTTCATTCAATGACTAGCAGACAGCCATTTTTTTAGAGCAGTTTATCAATTCTGCACCAATAACACTGTCTCTTTAACACTAGCAGACTTCAGTTTGCACAGTGGGCTATTTTTTTTCTTTTTTCAAAAATCATATTCCATTGTCTCTGCAATCATCATCTGTTTTCATTTTCACACAATTGCTGCTTTATTAAGCAAAGTATTTAGAAAGTTCCTCCCAAAACCTTTACACTGAGTGCTTTTCAAGAATTAAATGGTAACAGAACAATCTCTCTCACATCACTAGAATGTTAATTAGCAGGCAGTTTTTCTCTCTTTTTTTTTTCCAATCTTCTCTCCTCAAATCTGTATGTGTTAGTTAAGACACCATACTGATGTGGGCGGCAGAAGAACCAGAATAGAATAAAGAAATATGAAACCAGCACATTGCCTGTCCTAGTGAAGGGACGAGAAAATGTTACGGTGGGAAAGTCTTGTGAAAGAGGAAGCCAAGAAATGAAAGACAATTTTTATAGTTTACTTTGGACTGTCTTACAAATATCTGCTCCTGTGTTTATACTCTGCAGACCCAACTGCATAATTTCACATGGCACAGCATCACATTAGAAGGCAACAACAGCAGAATGAAGCCAATACTGATGCTGTGTCAAGTCAACCATGGGACAAGGTTCACACATTCAAAATTATTGCTTCATTACCCATAGGCAGATAAATACTGCAGCACTGGCATTCACAGACTATGCTGATGCTCTGATTGGTTGCTCAGCTTTAATTATAAGCAGACGTGGCAGGAACATGCATGAAAATGAAGTCTTTGTTGCAGAGGTGCTTGGAGAGTGAATGTTCCAGCAGCAATCACCAGCAAGTGGCAGCCACTACCAGAAAGATCCCAGCTTTCCAAAGACACTGAAGCCAAGAAGCCAGTAGGATACCTGGCAGTGAGAAAATGGGCACAAAGAAACACTGGCTTCTCCTCCACACAACTCCTTCCTAGTGAACAGCCAAGCATCACTCTGGCAGGAAAGTGTTGGAGAGGGAGATGAGGTAGCTCAAACCTGAAGCTCCAGAGTGAAACCACAGCCTTGGTGTCACCCCTTGGTACGTGCTGCCATGCACTGTCTTGCACACTCCTCACTTTGCATGCATGCTTTTACCATCTCTCTCCTCAGACTAAAGAGCCACATGGCATTTGGTTTTTACTACAGCTTTTGAAAAACTGAATCGTTGCAAAACTGAGCACAAGTCCTCTGAAAAAGCAGACTTTACCCAGTATGAAAATTTTCTGGCCACCTCTGTGGCATCCTGCAGACTGTGTTAGAGGGATAGGGAGATCCACAGCATCACAGCTTGCCACAACAGTGTGAGTTCAGGTAATGCCTAAAGGAATTTTATTAAGAGTATAATCAGTGAATATATTTTGTAGAGGTATACTGCAATTGTATGTGTATTTGTATGCAATTGTATGTATAATTGTAGGTGTATTACACGCAATTTTATGTGCACCACCACAGTAAACCATGTGATGGGATTTCTTGGACAGATGTACAGCACTTGCATAAAAACCAGCTCCTTCCACCACAGGGTGAAAGTTTCAGATAAAAATCCTATCTCACCTCAGGCATGTGACTTACTGTCAATCTTGAGCAGGGACTGTTATCCCCAGTGCTGTGTTTCTAGAACAATTTTTTAAGAACACAGTCATCACACTGCCAAGGCCCACAGTTCATACAATCACAGAACCACTGAGGCTGGAAGGGCTCTTGGGAGCCACCCAAGCAGCCTCCTCTAAGGTTACTTATTGACTCTTCAAGTTCTATCGTTTTCAGTTTTTCTTTTAACTACTTAAAAAGACTTTCATTCTAGGCAAGAGGAAATACTTTTTTCCCCCCCTGATTTGTTGAGATGGTTTCAATAGATCTGACAAGTGTCAACCAGTCAGGAGGAAATTCCAGCAGCAGTTACATAAATCCCTGAAAACAGGCATGTTTAGAGAGGGATTTCTGATGCTGAGCCATGGCTGTGTCAGTACAGGTATTGGTAGACTTAAAAGAGACAGCACTACATTAGCAACCCTCATCTGAATGACCCCAGGTCGGTTCTAGTTGGATGAGGTGTGCTTTTAAATATCTTCACATCAAAGAAAAGGGAGAAATTATTACACCTACATCCTCCACTTTAATTTTTAAACCAATTAATCCATTGGGATTGTCTCTAATCAAAATGCTGCTTCCAAAAAGTCTGCACTAGATATATTATGGCAGGCAGAGCAATCCCTTCCTCCTGTTGTGCAGTAACAGATCATTCAAGACAGGAGCCTGGGCTGTGCTGAAGGCAGATAAATTTACAGTCAGTTCCCAAAATAAATGTCAAGAGTAGGCTCCTCTTCTCTCCACATCATGGGAACCAATCCATGATTGTTGCACTTTTTAGACAGGTCTTTCCCCACCTGCCCAGACCCAAGAAGGAGACCTTCAGAACCCTTTCTTAGTCCTATCCACACATTTCCTGGTCCCCCCAAACAAGCTGCTTTTGTCTCAAAAATTTAGCCCTTGGGGGGGTCTGCAACATGGTATCATTAGGTTACACAGAAGTATCCGACAAAATTGGTGTATGATTTCTTCTTTTCTTCCAGATACACGTGCTGAGGAGAAACTCAGCTCCACATGAGCTAGCAGATTTTACAGCATGTGAGCACAGAGCTGTTGCAATAGAGATTCCCACCTTCAGCAGATGGCAGAAAAGCCCCATGCACCGACCCACAGTGGCAATAAACAGAAAAGCTCTGATCCTTCATCGCTCACAGCTTGTGTTACGCTGTCCTCAGACCCCACAAGACCATCCCCTCTGCCACCAGAGCACTGCAGCAGGGCTCCAGCCGTGCCTCCCACACAGCCTGCAGCCTTTCCCTGGGAAATGGGCACACTAAGGCTTCCAGAGGGGTTTGGCAGCACCCAGAGGCTCAGCATGCTGAGCACCTGCAGGGTGAAGCACCACAGGGGCGATTGAAACCTGCACCTTCCACTGTGGTCTCCTGAGTTAGAATGCCATGCTCACAGTCATCCAGATGGCAAAAAGGTATGGATATGGTTGGCCTGGGAGCAGAACTTGTGAGGGATATTTCTGCTTTGCATGACCCCTAAGCCTTTCGCTAGCACCATTTGGTCTGAGGACAGAGCTGAGAGCACGTTTTGGACTCCTGGTTTCAAGGACACAGACCCTTCAGATAATGCAAACTCGACTTCAGCTGCAGTTTGTTGCCAGGGGAACTGCCCATTTCCTAATGTGCTGCAAAAAAAAGCCTCTCCCCCTCTTTTTCAGTGTGTTTAGAGAGTGTCAATCCTGAGGCTAGCAGTCCCCAGGCTTCCTCTCCCAGCTCTCTCCAAAGTGCCAGTAACGAAGCAATCAGGACAGTTCAGCAATCAGTGCCTTGATATAATCCTTCCTCTTTGTCAGTCAGTAGGAAATAAATTACTCACTGGAGCCTGTTACAAAGATACCACCCAGACACAAATAACATCCCTAAAAAGGGATGTGAAAGACAAAGACTAATCAAGGATTCTGCAGCTGTTGGAGGAAGGTATTTTCTATGGGGAAGAAAATACCTCATTTTCTTGAGTATTTCCCGTGTGATTTTACCTTCATGCAAATTGTAAGCATAGAGACTGGAGCCCAAGAGATCTCTAGAGGTTCTGTGAATTTTCAACATCATTAAGTCTAAGATTAAATGAAATTGGAAGCAAAATACAAGCTTTCTGATGTCCAATATATCTATTCTTACTTAACAGTTACATGAGGTGAAAAAGAGGTATAAGTGGTGAGGAGAAAGGCCATGAAAAATTTCATCTTTTGATACAATCTAAATGGCAAAGCTGCAACGAAAATCAAATGACTGAAACAGCAGTCACAGAAGCCCTTCTTGATAGGTAAAGCTTGGAAAAGGATTCTTATGCTTCAAATATATTTATAAGTACTTGGCTGAAGAAGGAACACATTGCAATACTACTTTTAACTTCATCAACTCTTAGGAGAGGATGAAGCCCCAGCACATGCTGTACCTAACCACTCAGTGTCCAGATCAGTGTTTGGGAAAATACAGATTTTTTTTGTTGCGATGTTTGAGGACAAACTTTACCAATTTCTTTCTTTATAGATACCTATTTGACATGTACATAATTCTCATATTAATTCAGGTTTGGTAGTTTAAGAAATCTATCAGCAAACAGCTCTGTTCAAAGCAAGTTGCCTATTGCTGAACATTTCAGTAATATGTATTGATTTCAAAAAGGTAATAAATGTATTTTTACTCCAACGTTTAGCTGCTTAACTCTGCAATTTATCTCATCACTCCTCTAAAAAAGCTGATGAGACTGACAGCTCATTTTTTTCATCTTCTTCATGATGATAGAATTAGAATTCATCACCTTAAGAAGACACGGGGATATTCAAGTTGTGGGAACTGTATGTTTAAGGTTATAATTTTCCTTTGAAGCACCATGTCCAAAGACTTCAAAAAGAATTTTCCTCTGCAGTAAGGAAGGGATGAAGGAAGACTGGGGAAAAAAATAGCTGTAACCTTGCAAGACATGTTGGTTGATCTCACAGTATAAAGAATACCTTGGAAGCTGTACCTGAATTTATTTTAGTGTTTACCAGAGCCAAACTCTGTTGCAACCAAAGATTTAGTAACTGCACTTGCAAATGACTGCTGAGTCTTGCAATACAGACCATATTTCTTCATCATACTTTTGTTGTCACATCTTTGTTCATGCTGTGTGTTAAAGGAAAACCGATTGAGATAATATAAACGTAGTTGATAAATCTTTATGCTCCCTGGGGCTCTGCTCTTATTCCCATCACAGGACTAATGCACAAGCAGGACAGACCAAAACAAGTCTCTAATTAGCTAAGCTAATTAGCTCACACATAGGACCCAAACATTTTTCACTACTGTAGGAGAGAAAACAAGGTGGTTTCAGTTCCTACGCTTGGTTTCCCCAGTTAAACTGAACTCTTCTCCAGGTATTTACACACTGAGAGCCTGCCAACATTCACATGCCCTGGGAGGTTAACACAATCAAAGAACCAGGGATTTCCATGGGTATGAAAGAGTCAGCAAATATCCAAAGGTATGCACTCCTTTACAACTAAAGCACATACGCTTCTCTGTAGCTCACCTATTAGTTAATTCATTTGGAAGTAGAAAACATAATTCTGATACCATTTTTGTCCAAAAAAAGCTCTATTTTTTCTCTACATCTAAGGAAATTGGAATTTCTTAAAAGCTGAAATTTATAAGGCTAGCTTTCATTCATTACTTATTAAAAAAAAAAAAAAGGCACAGAGCATCTGGATACTTTGGGAGTGTTCTTATCTCCAGTAATGTCGGTGTGATACAAACTTTTTTATACCAGCCCTTCCCCAAGGCAGTGTTCATCTTCCAGTGAAAGACAGCAGGACAGACTTGACAAAACTCAGTCACCTGAACACACACCAAAGGGACTCTCAGGAAGGGCAAAAGCTTGAAGGATGATTCACCAGTGAATGAAAATTAGGATCTGCTTGCCCAGAACATACGTGGAGGCAGCCTGGATAAAGAGGCAGGACCCATGGCAATTTAATTTTTTTTTTTGTTTTAATGTATGGCTATGATATAGAGGTGATGGATTTCATGTCCAACAAAGGCCACAAAAATTGGGAAGGGTCTCAAGCACAGATCTCATGAGGAACAGCTGATGGAGCTGATTGTTTAGCTTGGAGCAAAGGTGGCTCAGGGAGACCTCAGGGAGGTTCTCTACCCTAAAGGAGGTTATGCTGGTGTGGGGGTTGGACTCTTCTCCCAGGCAACAAGTAACAGGACAAGAGGAAATCGCCTCAAGTTTTCAAACCATGGGAAAACCAATACCAGGAAAACCTTTCATGGAAACGGTTGTCAAGCATTGGAACAGCCTGCCCAGGGGAAGTGGTGGAGCTCCCACTCCCGGGAGGTATTTAAGAGATGTGTAGATGTGGAACTTTGTGACATGAGTTAATGGTTGGAGCCAATGATCTTAGAGTTTTTTCCAACCTAAACTATTATTTTATTCTATATCCAAAATTGCTACCAAAGGAGAGACTCTGAGCTGTACTGGGGCAGAACACCAGCAGGTGCAAATTCTGTCACATTCAGAAACAGGCCTTTGCAGGTGGCCAGTGTCAGGTATGAAAGAGTGGGGCCAGAGCCTGGGAGGGATATTGCACAGGTCCAGGTGTCCCACTGCTGAGGGAAGGCTGCACTGGGAGACTGGGGACTGGGCCAGATGGCGGGGGGTGAACATGGACAGGAAGCATCAGACAGACGATTGCTTGGTTGGTTGGAAATACTGATGATGCCTTCAGAAAGGCCGGAGAAGGGAATTTCCTAGAGCAGCTGGGCTGTCCCCAATGGTTTCATCCCTTTGTGCTCTCTGCTGTAGTTGAGTGAGGTCATTCCTCCTTCCTTTTTGCTTCTGTGGTGAAGTGACATCTTTGGCTCCAAACCGGACAAGGCAGAGCAGGCTGGGATTATTTCCTTCCCAGGGCAGGTCAGGTCTCCATCACTGAGTGTAACATCAGGGCCTGATTAAAGCTTTTCAACACTGAGCTGATGCAGGACCAACAACCTCCTGTGGATGAGGGTCTGCTGTGTTTCTGCACAGGCCAGTACATACAAGAAGCCAGCTTAGTGTTTCTTCCTGTTCTTGGGGTTTCTTTTTAAATATTCATTTGGAAATCCCATATTCCTTAACAGATGAACTCCACACTCAATAAATATGCCTTCACAAGAAGGTCAGTGGCAGCTTGGCTAGCTGGGAGATGTGAGTGTCAGTCCAACAGAAAAGGGGTTGGTGATTCCAGGCCAGGTTTATCCTCAGCCTGACAAAACCTGCTCCTTGTTTCTAGCATAAACCCAGTATTATTTTGGCTCCCTTGGCAGGATCTGCACATCTTTCCTTCAAGCTGTGCTCATACTACAGAGCAGCTACACAAGCTCATGCTCATCTTTGCATTTTGGTCGTGTTTGCAAGGCAATTTGGTGGTCATGGACTGGGTTGTTTTCCGAGGAAAACAGGTGCTGTGATTCAGGTGTGCAAAGAGAAAAATCCACTTTAAACTTTGCTGGGAAAGCAAAAGCCCAAATGAATGACTGGGGGCATTCACCTGAAGAATCAGACTACCCTGCTTTGGAGTAAAGGGGCAAATTGCTTACAGTGGAGGTGCAGGGGCTCCAGCACGGGCATCTTTAGTCCCTGGATTCACTCCTGTCACACACAACCCTTCTGGACATTCAGACAAGAGGGAGATGGACAGAAATTCCTTTTTCTACTTGTTTCTGCTTTGAGTTATAGCCTTGAGAACATAGAAAGGACTGTTTGGAGAACCTGATAGTGGTGGAAGAATTCAGGAACAGTATATATGATGCAGATAAGCAGAAATTTCTGATATATGTGACTGTTAATCAGCAATCTTTATTCAGTACAAATTCAGCATAAAGGAAGAAAAAGGAGGTGAGATTAGGGAGAGAAAGGAGGAAAAAAGTAGTGTTAAGGCACTTGTAACACTAAAAACCACCACATAAAAATATAACAGTTGAAGCTAAAACAAAATTGTGTGCCTGACAGTACATCTGATATACCAGGAAAATATCTGCTCGAGAATTCATGAGAGTTTAGGAGAAATAAGGACAAACTATTATTAGAAAACATGCAGAGTATGCAACGCCATTTATACCCAGAAATGTATTTTAATCATCTTCCCCATATTGCACATTTATAAAGCTTTTAAAAAGCTTAGCAGCTCAGTGGTCTTTAGTAACTGTGAATCAGGAGATGGGTCAGTGGCATTGCAGCCACATAAACCAAACTTCAGCTGCTCAATGAGCAGAATCCTGACCGACCTGATGCGCAATTTCACTCATCTGGTGGAAGCCTCTAATCTATCTTGTTCCCAGGTTATTTGGAGACAACAGCTGATAACCACAGACCTGCATGCACAGATAAAAACGTGGCTCTGAGCAATCTGCAGGAACGGATGAACCGCTCTTCCTGCTGTGCGCGGCGCGACTGACCCTCGACCGGCTGTGAAACCAGCGCCTGGAGCAGGATGTGAAGCTGGCCCAGAGGTCAGACAGATGCCAGCAGGCACCCACCATGAGCTGCAGCCTTCCCCCACGCCCACCCAGCTGCACTGTGCTTGCCAGGGCCAAGGGTTGTTCAGACACAGGCAATCAGCAGGGCAAAAAGGTTGCTGAGCCCCAAAACACAGCAGGCAGCCTCGGGGAGCTGCTCTCAGTGACAGACAAGGGCTCTTTGGTGGAGAGAGGAACGAGCCTCACAGGGCTAGGCAGGGACCAGGAAGGACAAATGATTAACAGGGAGTCAAAGCTCATTTAAATCCAGCTGTATTTCTAATCTCCAAGCCACTATGCTAAAATGCAGAACACACTGCAGCAAAGTGAGCCTAAGACATGAGACATGACGTCTTTGCCTAAGACTGATGGTTTTCTTGGTTACTTCTTTCTCCCATTTTTGTGAGAATTGATGGACTTTTAAACACCATTTAAAGGAAATTTCAAGCACTAGGAAACTGCATCATGGCACCTAACACAATGCAAGGTTCTCCAGCCCATTGCTACACAAAATCCCTAGGGCAATGTAGGAGAAAAACAGAGTAACCAATAAAATGCTGTTGTGTGTGGCACTTAAAGCAAAAGGTGTGCTCTTCAGAGAGCAGTGCTCAGAGAATAGACTTCTGTGAGCATGTGGTACTCAGACCTCATTAAATAAAAGCACTATCAGGTTAATTAGTTAATGTCTTGTAAGCACTTTGAAGAACTATAATATTGGGTATATCAGTGTGAGCTGTCATTTATTTCAGGGGTAGTGGGGTATGTTCTGTGCTTGACTGTGCCAGTACAATCCCCTTCGGCTTCAGTTGTGGGGTCTGAATAAAGACAGGATATCAGATCAGTACAGGCTCTGGTCTTTAAATATGTTGCTTTTAGCATCAGCCATCTCCTCCTGACTTTAAATTCTACCTTAAAACGGAAAAAACCTTTTTCTTATACAAACAAGAGGTGTATTACACCTGCAGAAAGCAACTCTCCCTTGCCTGCAATTCCACTCAAGCCACAGAGCAGTGCCATCTACTCAGAGGTAAGCAAGCTCAGGCAACTCCGGGACACACAAAACATGGGAAGTACTACACAACAGTGGTATGGACAGCAGGGGAGTTATTACACTGTGACAGATGCATGCCCAGACTACACTGGCTCCCAGGAGCTCTGCAGAAAAAGCCAGAGCGAGACACATCTGTGCCAATGTCAAAAGGTAAGACAGATAAACGCCCTAAAATGCAACTCATGCAGTCCTGTAAGTGTGCTTGAGAGGATTGTGTTGGGGCAGGAAAATACTGGCTAGAAAGCTATCAATAAAACAACCCTCCAAGGAAAATATCACCTCTAGTCCTCCTTAGTATTTATACCTCCTTTAAGTTGGCCTTCACACGTCCCTTAGACTAAAAGCTGAGTGCAAAGTCCTCCAGTATACCTATAAAGCAAGATGTCTAGAGCCCAGAACAAGTGAGGTATCCCTAAAAGGATGATGGGGTTTGGGTTTGCCCTGCAGAGAGATGATGTGAGGGAGGGAACAGACACACACCACCGGCCAGAAAAACACTGTATCACCAGCAGCGGCCCCTGGCCACACCAGCAATTCAACCACAAAGGACACCACCTAGGCCATCCATTTAACACCTGCACACAGACAGCACTTGGAAAGCCCAGCTCCCCAGTGTTCAGACAATGCATGGCAAGAGTCTTTCTGTGCATGAAGCCAGTAGAGACCTCAGCTCTCTGGAGATAACACAAACAATTATATATACCTATCATTATATATGTATTATCATAATTATAGAAAATACCTTCATATGCTGCAGTCAACTGTTTACTGCTTAGCGCTGAACTGTATTTACAATTCATAATTAATATTAAATTAATGTATGTTGCTAATTTTTAATTTTATTCTTCAATAAGTCTAAGAAAAGGCAATATGATATTAAAGAAAGAACAACTTATTTCAAGGTAGACCAGTATTATTACTACAGAATAAAAGGTGGTCTATATATAGAACTAAATAGGAATATCCCACAATTAATAACCTTGAAGGATATGCCTGCATGTAAGTACAACTTTCTGCCCATTCAACTGCACAATCACTCTGCAAAACCTCAGAGAAAGCAATTTAAAATTTTTTAACAAATGCAAAGAGTGAAACAAATCAGGTAGCTCCAAAAGGCCAAACTATGAAAAATAGATTTCATTACTGAAGTAAAAGGCAAGACCATTTGGGAAATTGGAAGCATGGATTATTACCCCCAAAGACTCAAAGTCTCTTTTAGTACATTGACTTTTCCCATCCATTATTCATCAGAGATGCCAAATTAAACAATCTTCATATCAAATCATTCCTCAGCAATCTATAGCTGTGCCAGTCAGGGGCCACACCAGCCCCACTTCCACCCTTCTTGGACAGGAGCTGTTATCCCATGTGAGCAGCTCTGGGACACATTAGGTCTCCTTCCTGCAGGAGCAGGGAAAAGTTTTGCTTCTCCCTGAAATATGAGCTGCACAATTTCAGGCCCCAATATCTCCCTACCATCACTCCTTGTAGGATTTCATCCTGGCCTTCTTTATATTCTTGCACCACTAAGAATTTTGCATAAAGTCAAGGGGGATAGGAGCAAACAAAGGTAAAAGACAGATAGATGGCACCAAGAATACTCTTCTGTCAGATAAAAGTACATCCTCTCCCAGCACCTTCTGTGTCCCTTTATCTTTACTCTGCCACTATGGCATTTGGTGTTGCTTGCCCCATATTTCTGTTGGTTCCTGCTCCCCTCTCTCCCAACTATCACTCTTTTCCCTGCCTGCAAAGGACTTGCAATTTCACCTCTTTGTTATCAGTCTCTCCTTTTCTTCCAGAGTAATTTTTAACCACTATCCTGGGAGGCTGGGAAGAACTAAGAGTACTTCTGTGTGTGCAACACTTCTCCACCCTCAGGACAAGAAAGAGCATATTGACTTTCTCTGCAGCCAGAGGGTAAAGAGTGGAAGGGAACACAGCCTTGGGGCCATGCAAGATCCCAATTCTGAAGGAAATAGGATCAGGGACTGAAGCCCCTGGTGAATCCACCCCAGCATCCCAACAAATCCCATGTTCTGCAGCATCACTTCACAGCCCAGTGCCCTGGATGGTGCCAGCCTGGGAAATGAATATGAGCAGGATGCACATAAACCAGCCCATTTCTTTGCCAGTGCTATTTCAGAACCAGCCTCTCCCAGATAATTTTAGCTTGCTTTACCGGTTGATCCCTAGAGCAAGGGGAAATTCTGTTTTTGCTCTTAATGTTGTTATACAATATTGTGATGAGCTGAATACATACAGCCAGAGGGAAAATGAGGCTTAGCAAGTACTACTTCTTGGCAACCAGTTTTTAAACAGATGTTCAGCTGTCGTAAGAGGCATTGTGGTGGTGGGCTGGGCCCTAGTACAATGTGCAGCCAAGGATGTAGTGACAATTGTACAGGATTAATTAAACTTCCTGAATGACCTCACTTCAAGGCTCTGCAGAGCCCAGATAAGAATCACACAGCTTTGCCAGAAGCCTTAAAAGGGAAAGGAAAGGGAGGGAAAAGGACTTCCCGTAAACGTGGGCTTCTTTCTCCGGGTTGTGGAGCAGCACCTGTGGGTCTGGCAAGGAGGGGGCAGCAGGGCTGCTCTCACTCAGTTTGAGCCTAGAGAGATGAATGGGTCAGGTGTGCAAAGCAGACAGCCACAGGCAGCCCTGGAGTATCTCAGCTCTGTGCAGAGCAAGTTCCTGTTCAGATTACTCACAGTCCTGCTGCCCTCATCCCTTCTATTTGTCCCATTTACACAGCACTTCCATTCAGGATCCCAGGGCATGGAAAGACCTACCAACACAAAGCTAGGGGCATCTATGTTGCAAATAATTTAATTTTCTGACTTACTCCCTTGATCACCCACACCTCAAACACACCAAAAGCTGGTGTAGTCCAGTTGATTTCCTGCAGAAAAAGCGTGAAAGGAACCATTACAAATTTGGCTCCTCCTTCCTATGTCAATCTTCCAACACTACTCCAGCAGGTTTTGGAACATGAAAACACCGTGTACACCTGCTTGCCACTTTCCTGGATGTACAGCCAGTACCTTGTGCTGTAGTACTGCTGCAGCATCTGTCATGCTGTGGTGCAGCACTCACACTGAACTGCAAAGGCACTGGCAAATAATGGCATCCTTGGTCATGAATGAAACAGACACTATAGAACTAAACAGGACCAGGACACGAACTTGGGCACAGCCCCGACTGTCAAACTTCCAACAGGGTTCCTGGCCCAATTGTGTCTTCTCTTCCAAGACAATGTCCAGGCTTATTTCAGGGAACACCACAATGTAGTAATTAAGATGACCAAGGCTACCTTTTTCTAGGAAAGAGCTCACCCACCAGCAGTGCAGGATCCCCTTGGAATGCCTAGGACATGGTCCATTCTCCTTGCTCACCAGGGTGATCATGCAAAGCCCAGATGTTCCCTCTTGCTGGTGTCTGGTCAAGGGCTAGTTTACACACCTCCACCTGGGAATGAGGGATTTTTCATCAGGGTTGCATGGATACAGTCAAAGGCATTCAAGTGTTGATTTCAGGCTTAGAACACAGAGTCTGTTTCACCACAATGCTTGGAACAGGATTTCATGTCACAATAAACATCATGCTCCCCTGGAATAATCTTGCTCTCCACCAGCCATCTGCACATCAGTTTTGGCTTTCTTTTCCACATCAGCAGTCAATTTACCAAGCAAGGGCACTGGGCACCTGACTGCAGGAGCAGTGTGGCCTGCAGCCAAAGCTGGTGTGAAGGAGGAGGGATGCCCCTTTCCGCAGCAGGCAAATGGATTGTCTTAGACGCAAGAAGTGCAACTGGAGAAACGAGATTTGCAGTTCTTAGGGAATAATATGGCTGTGGTTGTCCTCATGAGTGATGCTTGCTGTGTCCTACAATACCTGCAAAACACATGGTGCTATGGAGCTTAGCTTGCACACCTGCCCCATCAGCATCCTGGGACTTGCCTGGGACATCCCAGGCACCAAAATAAGTTCTTAAGTTCTAGTCACTCAGCCCTGCTGCTGACCTAAAAAGAGGGTTAGCTCACAGAACACATGGAATTCTGAAAGTTACCCACAGAATGAAAAATATACTCATACAAAAATTTTATTTCTCAAACTACGAAATTTCTTTGGTGTTTCCTACCCACAATCCTGAAGAGGAAATCATTGTAAAAAGAAAACATCAGAGGAGTTGATCATCTCAAGGTTTTTAACATTACACTTACATCTGATGTAATTATATGTTGATCTTACAGTGTTACACGCAATACACAGGGTTTTGAAAACTGCTGGAAAAGGTAAAAGAGCAGACAAGTTTAAAAACTTGCTCAAGTCCCACAGCAAATCACTGATATGAATCAAGAAGAGAACTCATGTGAAACAGCAAAACAGAGCAGAATCCACAGTGATTGGCAAGATGCCTATCAATTTCAAAGGGACCACAACTTAATCCCTGGAGTCTTGACTTCTAACCTGACCTCCTTGTGGCACAGCAGATTATCAGCTGAGAAACTGCTCTTTTTCAGGCTGATCAGCATGATGGTGTATGTGACATGCATCTTAATAAGCAACTTATAATAAATGTGTTTTTAAGTACTGTTTAACAAAATGGGTCTAGTAGATATTAAAACCATCAAAAATGTGATTTTTTCACATTTATCTGAATTTAAATTTACCCCTAAATTTATCTGATTTATGTGATCCAGGCTCCAAGTCCCTGCTATTCATACACACCCTAAAAGTCTAGACAATTTATCATTTGCTTCAGCCAAACACAGTAAGTTTCCTTCCCAAATACAGAATCTAGCCCATGAAATTCAGAATAGCACATTCAAATAGGGTTAAAGACGTTCATTTAATCTTTGACATGGTTTTAATTACTGCACAGCTTGATCTCCTGGTGCCTTCTCTTCACAATTAGGCTCCAAAAGGAGAAAATCAAGGACAAGAAGAAAGGAAGAGCTGTAGATGTCACCATGTTCATTATAGTGACATCCATAAAAGAAAGAAAATAGCCAAAACATTGTGCTGCTTCTGTGGCAAAATGAGACAAAGACAAGGGGCATCTGTATCTGATAACACACATCTTGTAGGGAAGGCAGTGGGCAGCCTGGGTAAGCAAACACCCCAAACGCTGAGTACCCCAAAACACGGGAATAAAACCCAGATGTTCTCTCCCAGACTGAGCCTGCCTGGAGCAAGAGGCAAACACAGAATTTTCCCTGGCAGTAGCCAAGAGCAACTTGCTTCTCTGTGCCCTGGGCTAGCTCTGGCCCTGCATCAGAATACATGATTTGAGCTCCCAGCAGGAGACAAGCATGGCTGGGGGTGCCAGCAAACACTGAGCCTGTACCAGAGGGTCTGATGAGCAGCACTCGTTGTTTTCTCTGCACAGAGATCAAACAGCATTATTACATCTTCTGCACACTCTCAGAGTAACCACATCTGTGCCTTTGGCTGTTTAAAAGACACTGTTATTGGAAAAGTACACTGCAGAGCACACATTTTTACATTGTCTTCTGTACTTGGGGCTCAATTTCATCTTAATGCCTTTAAAAGCACACTCTCAAACACACTTAGTGACCTTGTGCAGATTCCCAGCTGAATTCTTTCTGCACAACACACAGACTTTACATGTAATAACATTGCAACTGGAAAAGTAACATTATGAAACAGAAATTATTAATATATAAACTATAAATCAGTTGTAAAAATTAGTATGATAACCTGCTTACAGTGGAAGAATGGAGCATGATTTTTCCTGAAAGCTCAGTCCACCTCTGATCAGACATGTCAGCACCAGAGCCAATGCCACTATAAATTAATTGCCTGCAGACCCAAGGTTAAAAGGCTGATTTATGTCTAGCAGCAGAGCAATGGTCACAAAAGCCCTTCTCAGCCTGGAGATTCAGATGGAAACAGCTCCCAGGTTCAGAAATTGTTAATTCCATCTCAGGCCTGCAATTAAAAATAAAAGGCATCCACAGTTTAAACAAATGTTGTTTGACCCACAGGACTACAAGGGTACAAACATGATCCTTGAGTACTTATTCCCACAAGCTCAACAAATGTTATTACTCAGCGACTAAGCAATTGTTCAGTATGGTTTAAAAATTATTTTGATAACAAAACAACAATAAAATTTATCTAAATCCTTCCTAAGGTTTTGATGTAAGTTAACATCATTTGAACTCAAATTGTCTTAGATGACATGAAAATCAGAAACCCTAAAAATGGCCTAGAATTCAGCACTCTCGGATTTAGGAGAAAAAGGGAAAGAGATCGATGAGTTCCTTCCACTGTTTTTTAATCTCACAAGCTTTATTTGCATCAAAAAAAGAGGAAGATTAATTTGATTTGCACAGCAAAAAAAACCCCAAAAAACCAAAACCAGTTTTACTAAGAGGATTCCGTCCTCAATTTGACAAAATAATTTTGATGCTATTTCAGAAAAGCGCTTATGTAAAATGAGTGCTTTTCTGACTTCCACCTTTAGGGGTTTCCATCCACTTTCTGTTACTGATGTTGCTGCCATTTCACCTGGCTCCAGCCTTTTCTGTGCTGCAGAGCCCCAGTGCCAGCGTCATGAACAGGGGATTCCCAGGCACCACCAGCAATCCCTGGCAGCTGCCTATCTGCTGACTCAATGCTCCTCTAGGCTGATGCTCCCCCAAGCATTCCCAAAGACCTATGTGCTCACTCAGGAAAGCAGCTGCATGCCCTCATCATCAACACTGGCACCTGCTGAGCAGCAGCTTTTCCATGGTGCCCCATGGATTTAAGCTATCATTAAATAATATTGGGCCCATTCCAGTTAAGAAGTAACACATTCACAGCATCAGCAGGAGACAAATGAATTATTTCCAAGTTTTCTGGTGACTGAAGTAACTAGCTTTGCGTTATGCCAATGCTACAGTTGTAACCCAGGAAGCAATTATTTCAATATCAAAGCCCAACATCATATGTATAATCTTTAATGGAGAAAGCAAGTCACTACAAATCGGTAGGATGCTGATGGAAGACAGACTCTGCAGGCAGGAGGGAATGTTGCTCCAAGCAGCTATATCCTGCCTCCTCCCAGTAAGTATTAACTGCTCCAACACCTCTTCATGACAGATAATAACCACGCTAACAAGCACCTGACTCAGCCTGAGTACCTGCTAAAAGTGTCACTGTCACTCGAGTGGGAGCTCTGCTTAATGCTCCTCTCCGATGAGATGAAGTAGCTCAGCACAAACTGACAGCTCTCTCCTCTGCTGCAGCCTTCTTACCTCCTACTATTCCATGCCCCACAGCAGGCTTGGGGTTTCTGCCGCTCTCCCTAAGGTGCTGGAAGGATGCAGTCCCATTCCTGGGGGACTGGGAAGCCCTTTCTTATTTGCCAATGGAAAAGGGCATCAAAGCTTTTAAACTGACTAAAACTGGACTAAAATTCTCAAATGCATTCAATATGTCAGTCAAAGACAAGAGAGGAATAGCAGGATTTTTCAGATACACCTCTCAAGAAGAGGCAGAGAGAACATTCAGCTGCACCTTTCCCACGGTCATCTTTTCCTGGAAGAGCAGATGCTGCCCTGAGGGCTTTGGTTAGCAGCAGTGCCCAGCTCAGGAACCGTGAGTGCAGTGGACCCGGGAAAGGCTGTGATAAAGAGTACTGGGTGGGCAAAAGAAGGTAGGAACCAACTGGATTTTTGATCTATAGATGTTAGTTCTGGCAGCTAACATAAATTTAAAGAAGAAATAAAACAGCAGGCAAAGGGAAACACCTGCAGCTCTTCGAGAGCCCCTCAGCTTTGAACTTTTAACTTCTTTGTTTCACCAGTTTAAATTAGGCAATTAGTAATGTGCTGCCTTTTTTTTTAACGTGCTTCCCAAGCAAATGATACCCATGAGCCTGTGATAAGACAACAGCACAGAAGGGGCACTTACAGGATGACTCTGAAATTTGTTGGTGTCACATTTAAGAGATAAAAAGCCTTTTCCCTGCCACAGGGATGGGGAAAAGCAAAGTATTTGAATCCAGTTAGCCCGCTGGATACCTAAGAAAGATAAGTGCACGCAGAGTGTATTGACCACATGCTGTTCTTGCAGGGGGTTGATAGGGAACATAAGAGAAGACTTGATGGTGCTGGAAGGATCTGAGACCCTGCCAGCAAGGTTTCTTTTGGCTACACAGTTTGAACCTGGTTCAGTCCCTCTGCTCCTGTGATCTCCACCACCACACCTGTGCAACCAGTGCTAGGTTTCCCTCATGAAAGCAAAAGTTATGCATAATCTGCCTCCTGGAAATGTTCCTCTCAGCAGTCCTTCCTTCCCTTGGGTCTTCCCTGAACCCCGCTGTTCCTTCTCCGTGTTGGTTAATCCCCCAGATAATTCTGCATGTGCTTAAGAGACGCCTGGGAATAGGAAACTTTCTCTGGCAGGAAAAGGAAGAGAAAAACAGAAGTTATAGCTCACTTTAAAATGTTGAGTTGGCTATTTTTTGTGTCTGGGTGGTAAGTCCACTGAGACAGCATCAAACTGCATATTTCTTAAGCAGTAGCTAGCACCAAAGCCTCAGCTCCATTCCCCTTAGGCCTGGGAGCTTTGTGGAACAGAAGACTTCTCCCACGAGACTCCACTTCCCAGGAAGGTTTATTTCCCCATAGCTGAGATCTGAGACCCCATGCCTGGAAGCAGAGAAGGGAGCCTTCTCCTTCATCTTAACCCTTCGTACCACACAAGCCACTAACCTACCAACATCCCTGACCTGCTGTGTTTGCTCCAGCTGCACATTGCACTTTCCAGGACAGTATCAAGGCCCTGGGAACATTTCATGAACATTTAAAGGGCAATGTGCTGTGCTGAATGTTTACAGATTTGAACATCCTCACTATCTCACATAAAGCAAAGCTAAAACAGGCTCCAGTTGCAGCAAGTGCTGTATCTTGTCATATCACAAACTCCACAAGGGCCAGGCAGCCAAGATCAGACCCATCCACTGACACCTTCCCACCTTGGATACCTATGCATGAACAAAAGTCACTCAACCTTCTGCTTGCATTGAATCTACTGGTTTATTTTAAATTCTCTTTGAATTAACATGACATATGAGCTAATGCAAAACCTCAAGCTACTCTGTTGAAGATTTAAAGAGGGCAAATAGGGCACAGCTATAATGGGAATGACAATTCCTAGCAGAAAGGACTTTTTAAATCCACAGATTGATGTCCTTTTTATAGCTTCTATTTTTGAAAAGCATGCAAGCACTGACAACAAAGCCAGCACCACATGCAATCACAAACTAAAACTGGTCCAAAGCCACAAAAAAATGGACGCAGAGAAATGCAGAGTTACATTACTGCATGGTTGTTTTTCCTCCCCAGCTTGAAGGAGCCATCATTGCCTCTGCCACCTCTACCCACCAGTCAGAGACAACGAGTGAATGGCTTGCACCTTCTCTGGACCTTCAGACGTAGGAAAGCCCTGTGTGGCCTTGAGCAACAGTGGCAGACACTTCTCTGCCCATGCCTCCACCATTTCCTAGACACTGCATTTCATGTTCCTACCTTTGGGTTTATGCCTTCCCACCTTACGGTTATGCCTTAAAAATGCCCTGGAAAGTTTGTGTTGAATCATGCCTGCAGGCCCTGGGCCAGGGAAAATTTCACGGGGGGAAGCAGAAGATTTTCCAGAGGAAAATCCCTACAAGCAGCTTTTTGGGAAGAAAGCCAGGCTCAGATTTACATTTGTGGTCCTAAGTCAAAAATCAAGGGAAACTCCAAGTGCTGTAAGAGCAGCGTTTGCAGGATGAGCACACAATACCTCATCCTGTACGTGGGAAAGGACTTCACTGCATGAAAACTTGTCTTCCTTTTTCCCCTGGCAAAACTCTTGCCTACAGTCAGAAAACTGTCTTCTCCTACAGGTCTAGACCATATGGCTGTGTTGGTATGACTGGGATCAAGGACTTCCAGCCATGGAATCCAGTACTGCAGGCAGCTCTGAGAGGAGAGTTTTCCCCAGGAGAGGAGAGATTTCTCCACTCAGCCTCAGAGCTATGAACAAGATGGGCTGGCTATGCCACAAATTATTGATTCAGAGTGGGCCAAGGTTCTTGGGAAGCTGAGAAAACTCCTCTCTCTGTATACAAGAGGAGCCTGACACCAGAAATGCAAAAAGAATTCGGCCTGCTTAGAGAAGATGGCATTTGTCTCTCATTTCTTTGATGCCACTATTCCCAAGTTTTAGGCTCATCATAAAAAAATGCACTTTTTTGCAAAGCCTCTTTTCCTGTATTGGAATGAATTCTAACCAACACACCTTGAAATCTCCTAGTAATATAAACTTCAGGCAAGCAGAAAAATCAAGCCACACAGCCAGAATACAGTCCAGTCAGCATTAAGGAAAAGAATTGCTAATTAGGTGAAACAGAAGTACCTCAGTCTGGCAGTGCAGAGAGCCACAACTAATGAAGCACCAATGCTGCATCTCAGGTGATCAATCTCTGTAACTTTTCAAACTCTTTGTTCTACATTTAAATATGTTAGTATTAATTTATTCTAATGCCATCTCAAGTGAATAATGAGTTATATCAGAATTGTGGTTTATAAAAAAAACCTCCAGCAATAAAAAAATAATCAGATTCTTGTACATCAGTCTGTCCTGGTTATTAAAACCCAGAACACCTATTTTAAGCAGGAAATCTGCCTATAATGGACTCCCAAGAGGGTATTCAGCCAGCTAAAAGAATTTTATGTTTACCTTGAAAGCAGCCATCAGTATAGGCTTAATGAAGTCTAAAAACATCCCTAAAATTGTGGTTATAGGCTCAATAACTTCTGTAGTCTAAAATAAATTCAGTCACAAATGCTCTACTAAGAGCAAGAGTGCAATAAATAACAATTAACATGCAGGCAAAGTGCAGCTAAGGTATAGATGGGGTAGGATATTCCTGAAGGTCCCTGTACAATTTTTTTTCTTACTGCAGCAGTTCTTCCAAATTTTGTCCTTCCAAAATAGAGTAATAAGCCTTTCCCAGAGTTTCCATAGCAGTCAGTTCCAAAAGTGAAAAAAAAAATAAAATAAATAAAGCAAACAAATCCTGAACTGTTTTTTTGCATTTTCTGAGGCAGTCAGAAAATGCTAACCAGGTCACATTTGACCCCCAAATGGTCAAAATGATGAATTTTAATTAGTTCATCAAAGCATAAGGAAAATAATAGTACTTTCCTTTTTCAGCCCTTATCTTTTAAACTTATAAAAAACCAATCCCATATTTAAGCAATTTCCCCTTCTACCTAAGAGAGGGGAAATAAAACCCATTTGTGTGCCTGCTTGAAATCATCTCTCAACTCCACCCACCAGTTTAAGAAAATTATTAACTCTCCTTTCAAAGTCCTCATCTTTGCCAATGTCAGCAATGTCTCCAGTCTTCACATTTGCTTGCTATTTATTCAGCATTTTATATGTTACAATTATTTCTTTTTCTATTTGTTTTCCCAACAGCAAATAATGAGAAGCAATTTTAAGAAGGAGGGAGTGAGAGGAGGTAACATGTCCAGAAAAGGGGAAATCCACCTGAATTTGCTTGTCCTATGAGGTAGCAAGCTCTGTGGGCTGGCTCCTTGTACAAGAACTTAAGGAACATGCATTTAGGGATGTTTCTTAAAATGTCAATTCAGTGCATGAATTTCCCATTAATCCTTTTTTTTTAGTTTATGAGTTCCAATCATCCTGGCATAAGTATTTCCAGCCCTGTGGCCAGACTGTTTATGCTGAGTCTACTAATCTCATCCATGAATCCGTCACAGCCCCTTCCAACAAGTGTGGCATTTGGCAGAAAGAAGGAAATGCAGTCCAGGAAATCATCTTCATTTATGAACTGCTGCCTCCTTAAGGGAAGAGTTGTTTCTGTTTTCTCCTTCCATCGTGGCTGGGATGGAAGCCTGCACACAGTCCTGATATACCAGCCTGCTTGCATGTCTGCAGTATTACACAAATCCCAAATTTTGGATGAGGCCACAGGAAATGCTGGATTGCCTTGTGGCTGTTGCTGCTGACTGTAGTGTGAGGCTGCCAGGTTTCAACACAGCAACTGCTCAGCTTCTCTAACACCAAAACAATAGAGGCAGGTTTCAAACATGAGTAATTCAGTCAAAGCACCATCCACGCATTACTGTTCTGGAAAGTGAGGTGAGGGAATCCAGGAAATTGAACCAAGGTGCAAAGGGTTGAAGTCTGTCCCTCTTTTCCTGGATGCAGCTGAAGCAGCAACACCCCTAAGAAATCAGTATTCAGTAGTGCAACCAGAACAAGCGAACAGAACAGAATATCATAAAATACCAGTACATAGATGGCTGGGGTCTTACTAGTGCAACTCTGCTTCTGCAAGGATCAAAGCATTGTGAAATGGATCAAAATGAATAATTAATAACCATTGCCTGTACCTCACCAGCATGAAATTGCTCATTTAATTCTAATCAAAGTTAAACCTTGGTTTTCTAAAACCAGACTTTTTATTAACTTTACCGCAAAATACTAATGTTCCAAAGATCCAATGCTATTTACAGTTTGGTTTTCATGCCATCCTGAAAAGGTTTGTTCTCTTCATTCCTTGCCTCACAGAGGTGAATTACACAGCAGTAGCATCCTGCAGGATGCCCAGCCACACATGTGGCAGTCAGAAATCCAACAGCTGCTGAGCAGCTTGGCCTAGCAGCACATCCATCTAGGGCTGCAGGGATGGTGTGTCAGCAGAAGCCATAGGGGACATACATGAGACCAGAAAGCAAGATGGGGATGTGGAGCTCAGACATGGATTCCCTTCACAAACCATGATAGTTTCCACCTGTTCAGGCGCTGTCTTTCCTTTTCCTTTATGTACCCTCCTTCTGTAGAGGCAGAATTGACAACTATCACTCACAGCTGGACCCTTCTCACCTCCCTGGCTCTCCCCCAGGGTCCCTGGCTGTAACACTCTCCACCACCAGCCAAACAAGATCAGGTGCAACTCTCCAGAACCCACCAAAGAAATAAAAAGTCAGCCAGAAGAAAGCAAAACAAGCCACAAACCAGGAGGCTACTCCAGAAGAAGTCTCTATGGACATGCCTGGATTATTTTAATAGCTTTCTTGGCTTAAACAGAGTTCACAGTTTGGCAGTTCTGAGTTCTGCCTTCCCAGAGGAAGCCCATAGAGACCTTGTTCTCATGTTTTCATTGCTTTTTTCCTTTGATCCAAGGACAGAGGCATCTAGCTGATAAGAAAACTTAAATTCTAATAAATCTGTGAACTTAGTATTTCCTAGCATGGTCCTTGAAGTCTCTATCCTGGGAATATGGCAACTTCTATTATATCACATTGACCATCAGTAACACAGCTGACCTAAAAATTAATCTACTCTTAATATTATCTCAACATAAAAATGAGTTCTAGCACTAATCACACATCCTCAGAGCTTGTGATCTTTAAGAATTAAATTATCTGAAAGAATATAGAAAAAAATGGAGGAAGCAGAAATACCTGCTTTCCCAGCTGAAACAATCTCCAAGTAATTTGCTATTTGGGGGATAATTCACAACTGAAATAAGAAAAAAATTTGGAAGAATTGGGCACTTTCTTGAAACAGCCCAGCAGCTAACCTTAAGGGTCTGTTACACTAAGCAAATTATGACAGTGGCAAACACAGGGAGTGAACTTGTTCCCAGGATCTGACCAAGGACCTCATCCCTGCCACAAAGCACTGAGGCAGCCTTTCCGAGGGCTGCCACATTCCACCTGCATTACCCACAGCAATCTGACATCCCAGCAGAGGACTGCAGGTGGGAAACTGCACTGACTGAGAACTTAGCGCAACAGTGGTGAAGTTGCAATGACTTGACCAACACTGCTGAAAAGGAGGAGGACTGTCTGTACGTGTTTGTATTCCACCAAAGGCACACAGTACATTATGTGGCACATTAGACTTAAAAGCTCCCAGTGTATACAATGAATTATGCAGCAGTGTTTATTGTACAATTTTACTAATAAGCCATCCTAGATTTAAATAATAATAATTTTGCATACACGGCATACAGTAAAAATGAATCATGCATTCCAAGAGCCTGGAGCAAAGCATACCTTCCCTGAGAGGAAGCTCACCAGGAACAGCTGGCTGAAGGCTTCCAGCTATGCAGAAGATTGAGGATGGGGGAACAACATGCCCCTAGTTCCTCCTGCCATTTCAGCCATCCTAGAGCCAGCTTTGTGCTGGGAGCTCAGGACTGTAAATAGTACAGGAGAGTGATTATGTGAGTAACTAGGGACTGTAGCTGGCAGCTGCTGATCATTCTTTCTTGTACATCTACTGCTAAATGTAGCCAGAGATGAGCAGAAGCTGACAAAACAAGTGAGCACTGTGAGACGGTGAAGTGACAATATATTGATTTTGATTCCATTAATTGGGGGATCACTCAAATATTCCATCAAACCTATCAGGAAGGAAAACCAGAATTTTGCAGCACTACTCCATGTGCTTTAGGGTCTTAATGACTTCTGTATTAGTATAATGTAACATTATAATTTGCTACAATTATGTAATTACACCAATATTACAAAATATTATAATGCATAAAATTAGTATAATAATGTTGCATAATTATAATTTGCAATCTAATACATGAACTGATTTGTATACTATTCAAAACTACATTATAATGTTACATTCTGGCTTTTCCCATGCTCCAATTGCAAACTGCCACTTAAAGCATTCACTTAAGTCCTTATCCGCAGCTCCCTTGTGCTTTCCAGCCTACCTTAATTTCTTTTCTATCTTCACCACATAGTTTCTGCCTAATCTGGCTTGCTTCCTGGCTTGTGTTCCACCACAATGTTTTTGCCTTGGCACATGCAATATTCAAATCTGGTCCTGGTAGATTATAACCCATTTTGAATGAATGCAGAATTGTTCAAGAACATAATCACAAAGCTCCATTAAAATAAAGCTTCTCCAACACTCGGGGCTAGGCTTTGTCTTTTTCACTAACTAGAAAATAATTATCTTTTGGAACTATTAGTGGAGCATAGAAACATTCTTTAGTTTGAGTGATACACTGTAAATTAGCATATCTGCATACTGATTGTTGAGCATATCTGGAACCAATGGATCTGCCACAGTCTGTAGCAGTTGCTTTATAGCTCTATTAATCATGATAGCAATGGAGCCTTGCCCTGGATCACCCAGGGACCTGCAGCCTCCTTTCCAGCAGCCAATCTTTCAGAGGGAAAAGCTTTTCTTTTTTTAATATTAATTTAGCAGTAATAATTAAGCACATTGTTGATTTGTGCTTTGAAAATTTAAGTCCAAATACATCATCTGTATTACTAATGAATATATATTTTATTCCATTTTTAGTTACCTTTTAAAATATGGTTATTTCATGTTCTTCTCTGAATTTGCATAGGATTATCTATGTAAATAAGGAAGCAAATCCCAGAGGTAGCCAGAAGTTTTGTAAGAACTTTTTTCATTAATAGTTGAAGGACTTTACCTTTTTATAAGAAATTTCACTATTTCTGCAAAATTATAATAAACCCCAAAGCTTTAGAATAAAAAAATCAGAAATTGGAATTTCCTGCCACATGAGACTGGTTTTGTGGCTTGGGTCGCTCAATCTTCCCTTGATTAGAAGCTGTCACCAGAATACATCTGTCATCAAGCATGACCAAGGGCACCTCTGGTGCTTAAGCCAAAGAACTGGACAGAAGTTTTACCATCCAGCCACAAAATGAAAAAGCCAGGTACATTTCCAATAGCATTCTCAATGTTTTGGAAGTTTTCAATTTTAATTTTAACACAGAAATATTATTTTACACAGAATTTTTAATTCTGCATATCTCAAATGTCTTTCTTTCCCCTACCTGCTCCGGTGGTGAAGACAAAGCTTCTCCAAGCTGAAGATAAAGCAGGGAGCTAGGCACCTCAGAGAACAAAATAAAGCACCAACACTGATCATAAATGATTCAGCATTTGACAAACAGGCATAGTTGAAAATACTAACTTTCAACTTATCTCTGTTTAATTATTTTATTTTCAATGGCTTTCTATTGGTCTCAGTTAATACAGTCTACTTGGCATTTTTGTGAAGTAAATGTTTCCAGGTTTTCCCCCTCCTCCATCCATTATAGCCTACTCACTGGAAGAGAAAAGGACCAAAAAAAACCTTTTTAATTAATCCAGAAGGTCTCTTTCATCCCCCATTAACTCCTCTTCCCTCTATTTATTCACCTAATGTTCTATACAGCTCAGCCTAGATTTTTGTCACTGGATAACATCTTTCAAGGGAAGCCTTTCCAAAAGCTGTCAGTGTTTCAGCAGAGGAGCAGAGAGAGCTGCCTTGCCCGCTGTTCCCTTGGGGAAGCACCGTGCTTGGCTCATCACTTTGGACAGCCAGTGCTGATGAGATGCACCATTCTGCTTTCTGACCTTACATACTTTAAAGAAGCCGAATTATTGAACACCACCAAACATCCACCCTGTGACAAATGAACATCCCTGAGTTTATGCTTGGCCGAGTAACTTAATTCATCAGACACTTGGGGAAAAATTGGTACGTGTATGGTAACACTGTGGTAGGGTGTTAGTAGTGATTAGTAGGTAAATGACGCTGGTATTACACCAGCGTCATTTATATATATATAAATATGTCATATATATAAAATATATATTTTTATATATATAAATATATATTATATATATAAATAAAATACCAATATTATAAATATTGGTATTATTGATAAATATTTGCTATTTCGATTCCCATTTCTCTACCATAGCCTCACTACGTGTGCTCTCCGGTGATTCCCGGTTCCCCCGGGGAGCGGGCGGAGCGGCCGGGCTGGCGCGGCCCGCGGGCTCCCCCTGCTGCCCGGTACCGGCAGCGGTACCGGCCCGGTGCCGCCTACGGAGCCCTAAAAAGCCCTTTTTGACCCGGCCTCAGCCCGCCCGTGCACCGGCGTGAACAGTGCAGAAGAGCACAAAAGTACGGCTTCACAAACGCGGAGACACGCTCTATAACTAGAAAAACAAGTTCGCAACTTGGAGTGAGAGCTAAACTGACTTCAAGGTATTTCAAATGAAAAAAACAAAACCAAAAACCAAACCTTTTCTAGACTGAGGTATAGAAGTCCTCAAACTGCTAACTGAAAAGCAGATCCTCTGTCAAATGCTGGGGGACTTTGGCTACAGCAACACGGAGCAAAAATGCCCAAGTCAGGCAACCTTCAAAGCACAATTAAACAAGCATTCAGAAACCTGCAAAACAAACCAGTCTTTAATAAACCCCACAGTTTTGACTACAGAAAATGAGAAAATGGGATTTCCTCCATACCAGGTTGGCTGGTGTCTGAACCTCCCCTCTGAATCGGGAGCTGCCAGAATACACCTGTCACCAAGGGCTTTTCTGGGGTTTGAGTCAAACAACCAGACATGGGTGATGCCTTCCAGCCATAAAGGTGTTCTAGATTGAGGCACGAGAAATGTGCTTCAGGAAACAGCTTCCCAAACAAATTATTGAAAGACTTCTCTTCTGACAGCTGCTGGGGTTTTTGGCTATGGCACACTGCATCAGGGCTGGGAAAAGGCAGAAAAATGCTGGAATTCCAGGTGCAGTGGGACTGGGAAGCAGCTGCCACAGAAAACCAATGCTGGCATGGCTGCATTCACCTCCTGCAGCGGGCTGGTGGATGAGATCTCTTACCTGCATGGCCAGGGTTAAAAGAGAGCCCAGGGCCCCATGAGGAGTGGGGCTGGAAGGGCCCTGTCAGGAGATACATGAAGGATTTAATGTAAAACTTGCTCTTCTCCATCTCCCTAAGGGTGCCTTACTGACTACCATTTTAGGGAAGCTGCAAATCAGCTTTGGGAATATTTTTCCTGCCATAATTACATGCAGCTGCATTTTTAGCCCCTCCATTAAGTACATATTACCTCCTTAAATCCCCTGAGAGCCTTTAAAACAGATTCTTATAAGAGCTTTTTTCTCATCCTTTATTTTTTCTTTAATTAGCTGTTATTCACACAAATTGGGCTAATACCAAATGAAAAAATATTTTCATGGAATTCACCACAGGCAATCTAAAGCTTCTTTTCAACATTATTTCTGTGCAACTGGGGCTGTGTTGTCCTTATTCCCAATTGTTTTGTGAGCACAAATTCAGCCTGATGAAGCTATTCAGTATTACCACCTCTACTTTACTGACACCTGAGACACTGCCCAGCTGTCCTTGATAACAGCACTGTGTGGCCCTGAGAGTCTGCACCATGCCCATAAACTGCTGCAAAGCAAAGGTGTGGAATCAGCCATTTTCCCAGTCCCCTTCCTTAAACACAGTGAAGTATGCTTTTGTGTGCTGCTGTCACTCTCAAACCATGAAAGGCTCTGGGTTTTCTGGAGCCAGTAGTTTTCTCTGATGCCAAAATCCTTCTTGTTGGAAAGATGCAGTTGTGTATATAAATTCATATGTTCCAGTGGGTTGTTTGTGGGCAGTTTTCCATTAAACAAGGACCAGGTCATGCTCAGTGTGTTCAGAACTGAGAGATCTCCACTGCAACAGGAGGTGGGCAGGAGACCAATGTCATCTAATACCATTCTAACAATTAAGGACACTCCCATAAAGGCTCATATTAAATCTTGACTATGGATTAGGATTTGTATAAAGCTGCCCTAAGGATCAGCAAGCCAGTTGCCTCACAAGTGAGCAAATTTCAACAAACTTCTGACCAAGCCCTTCCTAAGAGCACCCTGTCAGGCACAGTTCAAAGGCAGGGCCAGCAGCTGGGGCTGTAACACCAAAGGGGAGCCACAGCAGCTGCAGCAGCTCTGGACCTGGGAGAATTCCCTTGTACACTCCCAGCAGGGACTCAGCATGCACTGGAACCACTGCACAGCTGCATCCTGATCATCCTGACTGGCCACCGCTGCATGCAGCAGGGACCTGTGCAACATTGCTAAAGCTCCTGCCACCCTCAGCTGAATTCCAGAGAGCTTCCCAGCCCACAGTGTGTGATGGGAACTGGATCCATGGTTAGCAGATATTTGGCTTTGTGTTAGACAATGAGAGGAGACTGAAACTACTGAAAACCTGCAATAATCCCAGTGCATAACAACATACTTTGCAGCTCTGCTTGCAGACCAAAAGAGACAGAATTGGACAAGGCTAGCATTTGTAATTATGCAACAATACATTCTATGGTTTTGCTCTCATATTTCTGTCTAGTTCCTTTACCACCACAGAATATCTTTTTGGTTATCTCAATTGTTCCAATTTCTGCTCAGAAAAGAACATTAACTTTACAGAAAAGCCTAGAAACAAACTTGATTTACACTGAACTGACTCAAAATCTCCCAATTAACCTTAAAGGGAGTCGAGGAGAGTTCTGAAGTAAAGCCTATTCTGATATCTGGGAACCAAATATGGGAGAAGTGGGCTGTGAAAGAGTCAGACAGCTCCTGACTAAGCTCAAATAAAAAAGGAAAGCACATAGAAAGTAGAAGCAGACACAGGCTGCCCAGGGCAAATATAGAAACTTGGCTTGCATTCACAAGAGCGAAGCTATGAAGGCCAAAGCTCAAGGAGGTTAGAACATGTAACAGGTTACATTGGTCAGCAAGAGGGGTTTCTGTAAGCACACTGGCAGCAGCAAGGAACTTAAAGGAAGATGCAGCCCTGCTCTGCAGGGGCCAGGGAAGCTAGTGACAAATACAGAGTAGGCTAGAGCACCCAATACTTTTCTTTCTGGCCTAAGATTGCACCAGAGAAGGCTGCCAGCTGGTCTCCCCTTTCCCTGATCCCACCAAGCTACTCTGTGAGAACATGTCAGCAGGGAGCAAGGGAAGGGCTCCCCACTGGGGAGGGTGAGACATAGGTAAAAACAGCACACACAGTGAACTTACCATGAGGGCATGGCCCCACAGCCCCTGAGCAGGAAGAGCAACAGGTCCCATCCCATGAATCAGGCAAAGGCAAAGTAACAACCCAGATCCAAGATCAAGCCAGGAAATCCAAGAAACGATTCATGACAAAACAGGACTGGAAAAATGTCCTACAGTTGCACCATAGCTCACGAAAGGGCTCCTGCCCTTGGGCCTGCACTTAAGAAACATCTTGGTCCCATGGTCATTGGTGTGTGGGTAAAGGCCCCATGTGAGAGTGGTCAAAGCACTTGAAGCCCATTAGTGCACTCAGGGCCCTGTTAGGAAGTTGTTTTCACAGGTGAGGACTGGAGCATTGGAGCCAATTGGATAGACACAAGTTCACAGGACCAGATAGGATGCATCTGAAAGTCATGAGGTTTTGACTGTGTGACCCCTCTCTATCAACTTTGAAAGGTCAATGATACTGAGGGAGATGCCTGATGTTCAGAAAAAAACACATCATAGCTATCTCCATCCCAGGGAAATGCAGGCCAAACAGCTTTGTCTTGGGTGCAGAGAAAGTTATGGAGAAGATCCTCCTGGAAATCATTCCAGCCACAGCCAGCATAGATTGTTCAAAGGCAAACCATGTCAAAAACTTTTATAAAGCACGGTGTTTCCTTTTCACAACATAAACCAATTGAAAGACCTCATCTATGTTTTATCTACTCTGGTTTCCATAGACCATCCCAGACAATTTTGGTAGATATAAACACTAATAATCTGGATTAGATTATAACATCCAGTAGCTGCATCAGTGTGTCCCTTTTAAGGTCTTTTGATGTTTTATTTCTTGTTTAATGTAGTAAATTACTCCTGCCAGTTTCCTTTTTATTGACTTTACCTGAGCAGCAGAGTCGGGAGGGAGGCGTTATTGGCTGGGGTCAAGTGGAAAGTTTGTGAGAAAAGTCAGTGTAGAGATTTTGGGTTGCACAGTGTAGGTGGCATCAGGATGATCTTTCATTCTTATACAGCCAGGCTCAAGGAGTCTCTCTTTCAATGAAACATACAAATCAACCTTTTTTGTTAACTGAAAACATAGATTGTCACAGGAATGCATTCAGGCATTCAGTGGGACTGCCTTTGGAGTTACAGAGGGGATAGTTCCTTCAGGATCGGCTGCCAAGCAAAGGGAATGAGCTCAGCTGGAACACTCTGCAATGCAGAATGCCTCTTTGTAGCACACAGCTTTGCATGAGGTCCTGATGCTTTTCCCTAAACTTCACTAATATACTCCAGACCCATAACTGAGGGAGATGATAAACAAAGCATTGAGTCAGTTAACTTGTTCTTCTAGAACCAGTGCAGTTCCACATTAGACTTGCAGCACCTTTAGTGGAGCCACTTGTTAAAAGAGGAGGAAAGAAATATCTATGTAAAGTGCAAATATGGGCATTGAAATTGGATGGCCTCTTTGATAAAGGAATGTTTCATTCATTAAATGAAATATGATAAATTATGTTAATGTCTACACACTATTTTTCTTATTCATGTACTAGTATTTAATCCCTTAAGTGTGATTATATAAATCCCCTCACAAGTCACATTGTTTTTCAAAATGTAAAGACTATCAATTCTTATGTAAACCTCTAATGTCCTCTAACCCACAGCAGTCAGGTTCCTCTGTGTTAATCTTTTATGTTCAGGTGATACTTCTGTTTGATTCAGGTCATAAATGTGAAAGACAAACTATACCAAAGTGACAAATTATTTAAATATCAAAAGGATCAAATACAATGGATTGAAAATCAAGTCTTACATAGGTTTTAAAATTAGGATCTTATCAAAGATAAGTGTTTCCCATATCTAGTACTCTGCAGAACAAAACTAATCAGGCTATATCTAAAACTGAATACACACACGCCATTTTATGCAAAGTTCAAATGTGACTCAAGGGTGACTTGAGTGTTCAAATGTGACTCAAGTGTTCAAGTGTGACTGGAGGCTCAGTGCTGTGACTGGACACCTGATTCCTAGATAGACTCTTGTGACTACTCACGTGAGCAGTTTTAGCACCAAAATATTCTCCCTCAGAAGCTTGTGGCCTCATACCCTTCTGAAAACTATGCATGTCCTTAACATCATGGGATCACAGCTAAGGGACATTCCCTTTGGTTTCTGCTGTGATGTGGGGACAGCCTCTGTGCTGGCACCAGCACCAATAAAATCTGCAGGTGTCCTTGTTGGCTCTGACTGGACGTCACTACTCCTGGGGACAGTGACAGTAAGAAGGAGGCATGATCCACCTGTGCCCCCCACAAAGGCCAGAACACACCTTACACTTAAGCCTTTCTCTTGCCACCCTCTGGAGCAACCATCTGCTTCAGCTTCATGAAAGTTTAGGCTAGTGTGGTTTAAAAGAGGCCCTCAGGGATTTTTTAATGAGTCGTGGAAAAAATTAAATTGTGATGATGGATGTGCCACTGGAGTCATGCTTATTGCACTGTACCATTCTTTCCTCTACAACTGTATGCTAATTCTTCAGTGGGTTTTACTGGGATCTGATGTAGGCTGTTGTTTTCTGACGTTTAGGGAAATTCCCAAATTAAAATTATTCCAGTACCAGTTTCATAATTCCATGAAAAGTTTCATAAAATGCTGTCCCTGAAACTATCCTCATAATTGCAGAATATGTGGTTACAGTAGAAAGAGGAAATGATTTGTTAAAATACATACTTTTGAAATATATATTAATTATTGTTACAGCTAATTTGCAATAGTGCAAATATTGTAAATATTCTTGTTACGTTGCATGTTTTATGTACTGGCATACATGTAATTAATAAATATGGTATATGTATAATGTATTGGGTACTCATCTCTTGCCCTGACCAGCTTTTGAGGGAGGTGTGTTGGCTTCTGGGAGTCTGGGTCAAGAATGCTGCTGAGAAGTTGCCCAGCCTGATGAAGCCCACAGGTTGTTACCCTCTGTTAATGCTTCATGTGGAAGCTGATACAGCTGGCAGTGCCTCCCCTTCCAAGACAGGCTTGGAAAGTTGGGGCTGTTCAGCCTCGAGATAAGATGTTTGCATGGAGACCCCATAGCAGCTTTCCAGGATCTGAAGGGGGATTAGAGGGCAGCTGGAGAGGGGACTCTTGATCGGGAGCTGTAGTGATAGGACAAGGCATAATAGTTGTAAATTGAGAGGGGACAAATTCAGGTTAAATATTAGGATGAATTTTTCTCATGTGAGGCTGGTGAGGCACTGGAACACGTTGTCCAGAGAAGCTGTGGCTGCCCCAACTCTGGCAGTGTTCAAAGTCAGGCTGGATAAAGCCTTGAAAAACCTGGTCTGGTGAGAGGTGTCCCTGCCCATGGAGGTGGGGGTTAGGGCTAGATGATCTTTAAGGTCCATTTTAACCATTTAACATTGACTTTATGATATAATAAGATCTCTGATTAGAAAATACCTGGAGTGTTTGAAGTGGTAGTGGCCATTCTGCTTCTCTGCTGGTGTTCTGGTGTTGTAGCAGCAGAACTCAGCCAGGATTAGGGCACCAGAAAAAGGTCCTGCAATAAGTGCAGACAGTGCAGACAAAGCACGCACACAATGCAGGTCAGGCGCTGGAAACAGCAGAGGAACGGGGTGACAACACCATGACTTTTGCACACAGGGAAATGTCCTTTGTATTAGCACACACCAAACCCAGTATGTGCACATGCTTCACATCCACACCGTGGTGCCATTTTTGCACTGATGCAGGCAGACACTCTTCCTCTAAAAAAGGCTGATCTGTCAAAGTCCTGTCTCAGAAGAGCAATTTAAAAAGTCCTATATTCTCCAGACTAGAAAACTTATCTCAATATATTATGCCACTGTTTAAAATAGAGGAAAAAGCACTTTAAAACATTTTTTTATCAAATGTACTCAGACAATTAAAAAGGCATAAAATTTAGGACAGAAAAAGTTCTTAGAAAGAAATCCAATTATGAGTAGGAGAGTCTTAGAGATGGAGTAGTCTGTGAAGTCAGTGTGTAACTGCAGCAATTAGATATGTAGCAAGACATTGAGCATTTTTAAAAGTCCTTATAGAATAAGAGATCTTAACAAAAACAAAACACCAGGCAGTAATTGGGGGTTCTTTTCCTCAGGTTAACTTGTGGTTTTATTTCACTATTGCTTTCTTCAACCAACTGCAGAATTCATCACCACTTGCTTTCATTTTCTTTTATGAGCATGTTTTTTCCTTGTCCCAAGTGAAACAGGATCCATCTTTCAGAATTTCTGCCCTACCTTTTGCAATAGCATCATTTGTGTGTGGTAAGAGCAAAAGCATTTAGCAAATCCCATTGTGGTTAAAGGAAATGTGCAACTTTACTATTATTGCAATACAATAAAGCTTTGTTGAGATACAAGATTGACTAATGTGGGACAGTTCCTACTTCCCCCTGCTTTGATGTCATCTGTTTAAAAGATGAGCAGCAAAAATAATAACTGTATTTTGTAGTTTATTTTTCTACCTTGCCATGACACTGACTTGTAATGGGAAGGGCACTTTAAAGGGCACACAAACCTGCTGAAGGTGCCTTTGAATCCCCTGCCATCAGGCAAACTACCCCAGTGCCCATAATGAAAAGGATTTGTCTTCACCCTCTTATGGTGAATAGTGATCTTCCTTTTAAAACAAATTTATGACAATTAAGTGTCTATGCTGCATAGACACTTTGGTAACATTGGTAACATTTGCTGTCATTGGTAAGATAAAACAGCTAAAAATCATGATGAGAAATTGAAAAATAAACTGATTTTGTTAAGATTTTTGAATTACATGTAACATGCTATGACAAGAAGAGTATACATGATCATTTCTTAATAATTTGCTCTCCAAAACTTTAGTTTTACTTTGAAATGAAAGGAGTCACCAAAAGAGAACTATAAGGCTGCTTCTTCTAGGAAAATACATGATGGTGAGATGGTAGTTGAGGAAGTAAAGACTGACCCTGCAAAGTTAAATTTGAATAACTATGACTTTTTGAGCTAGATTGGTTTTGCTTTTACAGTTTTCTGTTTCCCAGCTTTTCAACTTCACTAGCTGGTAAACTTTTGGGCTCAAAGAAAAGATGAAAGATCTCAGACAATGAATCAACATCTCTGTCCCTTCAGCATGAGACCTTGCAAAGCCTGGTCTCAGAGTCACTCAAGAGATCTTACACTAAAGGGGAAAAATCTTGGCTAACCTGTTCTATAGGGTTAATGTAGGAAAATTTTAAAAAAGAGGATTTGAATGGAAATACCAGGTTTTTTCATATACATCAAAAAGGAAAGGAAAACCAGTATTACTGCTGTTTTCAAAAAAGAGCTCCCAACTGTTTTGAAAGAATTGTCTTTACTTGAAAAGGCATTTTGATTCAAGTGAAATCATGTGTATGTGCCCTTTAAAAAGTATTTCAAAGAGATGCTATCAAGGTTCATCCTCACGAAGACATATCTACCCTCAGTGGTATTACATATCCCTTCAAGAAAGGTGGGTTAGAAGTGTGTCAGCAGGCTTCTGTGCTGCTGGCTCCTCCTGGATTTATACATCATGAGGTTGCCATCATTTGCAGGATATGAGCTGTTTTCTCTAGTGGATTCTCACCTCCTGCACAGTCCAGGATGAGTGCTGCTTAGGGAAGGGAACATCTGCTCAGCCCTCTCCCTCTTTGTCCAACAGCTGGTCCCTCTCTCACCTACAGCCATCTGTATCATTCCTGAAATTTTCTACACCTGAAATGGTGGAGAGGTGCCACAACAGAATTTCTACCACAGCCTTCTAAAACCTCAGAATTGTTAACTTATATGAAGGAAATTAGGGCATTAATATAATTCCCATGAAAAATCGAAGACAAAGAGGTTTTTCCTGGGGGTTTACATAGACTGAACCAAAAAATATGAACATTTGTCATAAAATGTTTCATTCTTTTAATTCAGCAAAGTTGCCTTATTTGTGAAGTCAAATGTTTTATAGACACCTTCTGCTATACAAATAAATTAATGGTAGAGAAATCAGGTCTTTCTCCCTTCTGATACTGCCTCCATTCCTTCAGATATCACAGTTTCTTCATAAAGATACTGAATACTGCGATGACTTCATTCTATTTGCAGGTATTCAGCTCTATATTTGTAGGTATCTGCAAATAAAAACCACCACTGCTGTTTAAGCTTCTAAAGCCTGGCTATTATCAGTGGCCAACAGGGGTTCCACAGGTAAGACACTGCCAGTGGTTCACCTTCTTTATTACAGAGGGTAACAAAAGGACCATGCCTAAATCCTTTCTTACTGATGATAACTTTGAGGAGAATCTTCCAAGGGAAAAAAGTCTTTGAGAAAAAATGAGAAATAATGTGTCTTTGCAAGTTCAATAAATAAAGGTCTTTCATTTATTTTTCATTTTGAGCTAAACATGTCTCTCAGTATTAGGTTTAGGGTTCAGTAAAGAGGAGGGTCATTTTGAATATCCTCCTTTAAGCCTTAAATCTTGAATTGCAGCTGCTGTACCCTTAATATGCAGTGCATAAATGATTATAAAATACTTCAGGGAAAATGATGTTTTGAAATGTTCAAAGGACTAAACCTAAACAAGAAGGAAATAAGTTTTAAAAAAATAATTAAAAGAGATTTTTTGAAGAGTGCTTCATTGTTCTTAAAAGGGTCAAGACCATTTCACAGAAGCAAACCAACCTTTGGGGATATCTCTTCCTGTAAAGGTGGTTACAGCACCACAAAAGTTTCCAAAAAAGTCCCCCCAGAGTTAATTCCAAAACTGCTTCTTTCTTTTGCATGTAATTTCCAGCAGTGAACAAAGCCCTGAGGATATATAAACTTAATTGTTTTCACATGCCCCCCTCATAGTCCCTGACTTGTGTCAAGTGAGAGTCACCCTGCTGACGCACCTCTCGCCAGCCAGCTCTACAGTACAGTGGTGGCTCCCCTGGCCTCATTCTGCTTTCCCTTTCCACTTGGCAGAGGTACGAGTGTGGGATTTCACAGGCTTGTCTGCCAACTTTGTAATGAGAGATGTGTCCAACTGCTATTGGTTACTTCCAATTTTTAAGGACTAAAATAACATTATTTGAAGCTTCAGACAAATACCAGGAAGAAAAAAACCCCTCCGCTGTTGATTTACTGGAACACACTATCATCGAGACTTGAAGGGAGGGAATTTGAAAGGAACAAATTGCATGGATTGCACAAGCTATTAATTTTACACTTTGGTGAACAAGCCCAATAACATATGCCCTAATGTGAGAACGTAGGTAGCAAGCACCACAATTCACAGCCGTCACGTCTGTCTTGGACTGATCTTTGCATAACTTCCCAGACTAACTAGCTACTACATTTTCTCAAAAAGCAGCTGAATCCACTCCTTCTTTTCTGTCTGTTCCTTCCTAAGTCATTTCCTTAACAGAGTCAGCACACAGCTAGTCTAGTAAGAATTTTAGAGATTGAGCTGAAGATCATTGCAGTATATCTTGACTGGCTATTAATATTACACAAACTCTAGGAAACACAGAAAACTTATTTTCAATATGTGAACTGCAAGTTGCATTTCTTATATACAGTATCATACTTCCTTAACGTAGTATATCAGCCAGGGTGTCTTATTCAAGAGTCCTCATAGGATTTTTGTGATTGTTGGAGCAGAAAGAAGAATAACAGGTTTATTAAACAGTGAATCTAATGTTAAACTACAAAGCAAGACTTTGCACAAAGACTAAGTGTCAGATGTGTACTTCTTGCTCATCAAAATCAGCAGCCAAAGAATTCCCAAGATGTTAAAGCAAATTTATAGAATAAAGACTCTTTCTAAAATCATGCCTGGCAAGTTTTGTAGCAATATTGTGCAAGATACAAAGTAGAAATAACTCATAAATATGTTAACATAAGGAAAGTGTTTCAAATATTTTGGTCAACCATGAGTTCTTCTATTTAAATAGGACTCTGAAAATTTTCTCTATTCTTAGTATTTCCTAGGCAGTTATCAATCAGTCAGAGAGGATCCCATGTAAGTTTGATAAAAAGAATTCTTCCTGGCATGAGACTACTGATTAAGTGTTAGAAAAGTAATAGGAGTTCATGTTGCTATTTTTAAAACCTTCCTCTGTTGATCCAAAACACCCACGCCATTCCTAAGAAATGTAAAATGTTCTGAAAAACTGAAAAAAAAAATTCAAAGGTTTTCTCCAAGCAGTTTTCTTCTGCCAAAAAAAAATGAGTAATTTTTGAAATGGAGTAACTAATTTGTTATATAGTTTGTTTTTGCATTGTATCAGAGACCATTGTTCCTTGTACTCCAGATGATCCTAAAAGGCTACCCAGTATAACCATGGTACAGCTAAAACACTCAGCACCTTGCAGATGCTTTAGTGTTTCCCCAGACCAGGGCTGTAACCCCAAGTATTTCATCCACTGCTGCCTTTTACAGCCTCCCCTCCCACCCCAGCCCTGCTGCCCCCACCTCCCCCAGCTTCTCGTGCCCTTCTCTCAGGCCAGAAGCGTTGCAGAGCCCTGTCGTGGGAGTATCTCATGGCTGTCCTCCAGAAAACTCGCCTGCCTTCCCAGGAGATGGAGCATCAGCAAGACATTCTGGAGAAAATACACATTTGGTGGGGAAAGGAAACTGAGCTGCTAAAAAAAGAACCATTTGCCCAGCTCTGCAGGAGAGGAGTAAGTAAAATCTGTGGGGCCATACATGAAGATGGCTGCTGGTCTGGGCAGCCTCTCTGCATCGCAGCCTTCCACAGACTGTTTAGTCTTCAGGTCATTTCCTACCCCTTTATTTTGTTCATGAAAGTCAATACAAAACACTGCTGGTACCAAAGAGTGACTGCAAATCCCAGTAAAAGGGGAAGTTGTCATGTGCTCCTCCATTCCCTGCCTGATGGAAAGACCACATACAGTGCTGACATTCTGTTTTAGCAGCACTTTTTTAAACATAAGATGTAGGGCAAGAATCAGACCTTAACTGCAACAAGTTTGATATTTTAGATAGCTGTATCCTGCTATACCTAAGCTTTTGAATTAATCATTGCAATACTGAATTTAGGATAAGTGCTCAATTAACTCAACAGATTTCTAAGGAAATTTTGCACTTTCTACTGAATCTGATTCTATCATGAACATATTGCCAGAAGAAGCTCAAGAGAGCTACTTCATGCAATTACCTCACTCATTACATTTACTGCCAAAATCCTGGTGGAACCCTTTTGCTACCACCTTCAATTTCCAGTAAGTTCCATTCCCAGAGCCTCCAAGACAAACTGGCAGGTTTTTACCCTTACTAAGCAGAGGTCAAAGAGAGTCAGTCCGCTCCTTTCCAGGCCAGCCCACAGATTAAGGATGTGAACATGTAGGTTCTCAACCCCCTCATTTCCCTGTAAAAAGTGCTGAACTCCCCTTTCAGAACAGGCAGCATGCTCAAAGCTGACTAATATTGTATTCCATATTGAAAATGTGCTTAATAATAATGCCATTCTTTTTTCCGCAGTCAGCCTAAGAGTGATCCTTGTACTATTTTATCTCATAGTAATAGAATAGTTTGGGAACAATATCATTCACCAGCTATCAATGGGTTTTGGTTTTCTCCTTCTAAAGAGAGGAGACATTTTTCAACGGTCCATTATCTAAAAGCTGTGGAGTTTGTTGGGTTTCTGCCAAAGAAATGGATGAGTCATGGTTCCAACAGATAGTACATGCAGATCTGCTAGAAGGGAATGAAACTGTTCCTGGGAAATTGCTGTGACTTCAGAGCCTGACATAGGCAGTTCGGCCCGAGCAGAACAGGCGTTAGCACATGAATCATGGTGGAACAACAGGTAGCTCCACACACAACAGGATATCACTGTTACATCAATGTTTGGGACAGTATAAGAAAAAATAAAGGTAGAGTCAGAGTTCAACTGGATTATTCAGCCCAGTTACAAATTAAATCCAGAGTTCAGAGAGCAGCAACAAAGCTGGTGAAGGATCTGGATGACAAATCTTATGAGAAGTAACTGAGGGAGCTGGGGTTGTTTAGCCTGGAGAAAAGGAAGTTCAGGGGAGATCTTATTGCTCTCTACAAGTGCCTTAAAGGAGGCTATAGCCTGGTGAGGTCAGTCTTTTCTCCTGGGTAACCAGTGACAGAAGGAGAGGATACAGCCTTAAACTGCACTAGGGGAAGTTTGGGTTGGAAATTAGGAAGAATTCTTCCCAGAAAGAGTGATTGAGCATTGGAATTGGCTGCTCAGGGAGGTGGAGTCACCATCCCTGGAGGTATTTAAGGAAAGACTGGAGGTGTCACTCCATGCCACAGTCTAGCTGGCACAGTAGTGTTTGGTCATCATCAAGGCTGAACTTCATGACCTCAGAAGTCTTTTCCAATCTGATTTATTCTGTGATTCATGCACACATATTGCCCTGCTGTCTGTATTGCCCTTTAGGGCACAACCCAGAGAAATGCAGGAAGTCAGAGACAAAGCTCAGAGCATCCATTGCCCCTGTAAACCTTTGGCAAACTGAGATACTATTTGCTGCCATTTGATTCTGGCATACAAGAAAAAGAAGGCTGGAAAAGAGACAGTGCACAAAGAAAGTGAATAAGGTATCCTCTGAACATTATTATGGAGCATTTTCTTGTCTCTGTAGCTGGGATGAGGACACCAGAAATACTTGGCAGACTTTCCAGGCCCTGTGCTACCTTGGTCCATGACTCGTTCCACTAAAACTTTGATGGAGAAACTTATTCACTTCCTAACTGCTCACTACCCATCTGCCAAACTAGCCACCTACCCTCAATGTCTGCTGCAGTAAGTAGAAATACCTGAGTTTAATCTATTCCAGAGAAACACCATAACACATTCAGAAGTAGAAAGACTGGCTTGTTCAGGGATCTAGTGACCCAGTAATATAATGCTTCTGCTCCACCATCATTTCCAGAAAAGCATTCAAAGGCGCCTTTTCTAGAGGAAAATATCTTTTCTACAAGGGTAACTCCAGTATAATTCAGGAGGTTATTGAAAATATGGTTTCTGAGGAGTAGGATTCACTGAATGAGGTGCCATAAAATTTTCAAAACTGAAATCCAGATTGTCAGTATTGGTCCTTTGACATAATTAATCTAATATGAAAGCTTGATTCATTAAGGTTGGTTACCATTTAGTTACCATCTGAAGGGCACTGAGGCACAGCCTCCATCACCACCAAGAAAAAAAAGTGGTCAAAGAGGGAGCTATGGCAAGGGCACACAGATTTCGGACCACTGCAGCAAAAGTGCATCCTAATTCAGAAGGAGTGTTGGTGCATGCAATTTGGTTTTCTGTTTAACTGATATTAAGTTAAATATTTATAAAAGATTTAGTGACTGGGTCACTTTCTTCCAGATGGGAAGATGCAGGGGTTAGAGGCTGTGATCTCACTGATTCCAAGGAAATACAGCAACAAGCAACAACTGCCAAAGAGAAGGCAGTGAGCCAGGCCAGTTTCACTCAGAAATTTCTCCTGCTGATGTAGGCAGAGCTGTCAAAACCCTTGGTGTGTTTCATTGAGAACTGCAGAGGTTTTACACCACTTTCCAGTGACAGGGGACAAGCATCTTACCTTATCTCCTTAGAATATGCTTCAGTAAATTAATTTTTCAACTAACCCTTGAAGAAGGTTTTGTCAGTAAGAATTATCCTTTAAGGACAAAAATGTTAATGTTTCAGCAGCAAAGACCAGCAGTTTGACAAAAGGCCAGTTTTAGCTGGGTTAATGTTCTTCACGGTGGCTGGTATGGGGCTGTGTTTTGGATGGGTGCAGAACACAGGGTTGTTGATAATATAGAGAAGTTTTGTTATTGCTGGTCGGGGCTTACACAGAGTCAAGGCCTTTTCTGCCTTTTGTACTGCCATGCTGGTGAGGCTGGGGGTGCATGGGAGGTTGGGCGGAGACACTGCCAGGACAGGTGATCCCAGGTGACCAAAGGGATATTCCAGACCATGGGATATGCTCTGTAATAAAGTGGGGGGAAGAAGGAGGAAGGGGAGACATTTGGGGTGATGGTGTTTGTCTTCCCAAGTAACTGTTAGATGTGATGGGGCCCTGCTCTCCTGGGGATGGCTGAACTCCTGCCTGCCCATGGGCAGCAGTGAATTAATTCCTTGCTTTGCTTTGCTTTGTGTGCACAGCTTTTGCTTTCCCTATTAAATTTTCTTTATCTCAACTCATGAGTTCTCTGGGCTCTGATTCTCTCCTTGAGCCAAATGGTAGGGGAATGAAAGAGCAGCTGTGTGGGGCTTGGCTGCTGGCTGGGGTGAAACCACAACAGTCAGCCAGTGCTAAAACTCGGCACTCCTGCATGTATCAGGAAATTAGGAAGATGAGAGCTTTGGGTAAAATATGAAGAAATAAAACTTTCCTAGCTGAAAGGCCCAAAGCCCCAAAGCCAATCTAAAAAGCTGTGGTTACATTGTGTGGTACATGGTAATTAGATAAGAGGGAAGCTGGAAGTGATTCTGGGATGAAGCAATCACCAACACTCATGGGAAACAGCCATGTTCCATGTTCTTCTAGACAAACCCAAAGCACTTGTAGGGTCTTGTCCAGTTTTGCATGGTGTCTGTAACCCTGTTACATCACAGCAAAAATCACCATTATCAAAAACAAAGCAGAAGAGAGATTAGACTTGCAGTGATAGACTTCTGAACTCACAACTATAGAGAGGAATGTGATGGTGCTTGTGAATTGCAATATAGGCTAAATATCTTCCAATTGTAATTCATATAACTTCTTTCAGAGAGTGCCATTTACACTTCTGTTCTAGCCTGCAATACCTGGAAGCTTATTACAATCCCACTAGTTTGAGATACAGCCTATGTTACCAGAGAAAATCCACAAAGCTCAGGACCTTTTAAAAACTGTAGGGAACAATTGTGGCTTGTAGCAAACCCTGCTGGGAGAATGGAGCACAGCATTTATGACACTATGACAAAATATCTATCATGTGTTTAAACTCCAAACACCTGATGGTCAATTATAACAGAGTCAATATTAAGAGTTTTTGTAAAGAGTCCAATTTTAATGAGTCCTGCTCTGGGTGATGCTGAGAAAAGCCTGCTATGTAATTGCTCTGCTGCTTTTCTGATTAGAGCTGTCTGGGCTCTTTTTTAGTCTATGCTACCACAGCAAAATCTGCAAATCTGCATTCAGCAGATTCATCAAGGTTATTTCTTTAAGAAACCCTGATCATTGTAATGCCATCTCTAGAAAATAGACAGTGAATTGCCCTTGGGACCAATGCCCAAGGGCCATTGGTCATTGCCTTTTATGATTAGGCATAAGGTTTTCTCTACCTTCAATTCTAACATCAGACATAGGAATTTAAATTGTCACATGGTTTGAATTATCAGTAAAGACATGTGCCTACAAAACATCAGTAAAATTTGATGATGCATCTAACTGATAATGTGGGCATTTGAAATTTGCATTTGGCCTCAAGAATTTTCATGTGGGCTTTGATACTAATTCATTTTGTGTCTTTGGACAAAAGAGATTGCATTTTCAATTCCCTGCCTGTACAATGAAGGGACCAGCTGTAGATAACCTACTGGAGACTGCCAGTTTGATTAATGATTGTAATATCCCTTCAGCTAGCAGCCATAGAGTCAGCCAGTCACTGTTTCTTCACGCAGGGGAAGTTCATCATGGTCTCCATGGAAGTTCATAATCTTTTCTTCACAGAAAAAGGAAGTGGGAGAGGACCCTGCACAATCCTGGAAAGCTGTGAGCAATGGCTCTTGCCCTTGATCCATGAGCAGTCACTGCTGTATTCTCTTGGCATTTTCCCTTTAGAGGCCCAATGTTACATTGTCTAGCCACAGCTCTCAAGAGGCACCAAGCACCTTTGGGTGAGTTATTTGGTGAGTCATCTTCAGCCTGTGGAAAATCAGATCATAGAGCTTAGGAAATTAGGAATGGATTTAAGGAGATAACATTCCCTTTTTTCTCTTCACTGGCTTCCCAGGAAATGCAGTGAGAGCCTCCAGCATTTTAGCCAGCTGCAAGGCTTTTTATCTTTACAGTTTCACTCTCAGCAGGTACTTCTGGTTTCTGGTCAAGGCACAGACATTCCTATTGCCTTTTTCCTCTGAAACAGAACAGAGTATCGGCAAGTAATGAGACTGAAACCACGTCAATCACTTTCAGGGAGATTGAGCAAAGTTTCCTGAAATCTAACAGGATGTGAAAGCAGCAGCAGCACTTTCAGCAGAACTCTGCAAGCCTCTGCAGCAGCTGCAGCACTTCTTGCTGAAATACCAGGCTGCCTGGGGAACTTCTGTTCATATAACACACCTCTTTCTAGTGATACCTTACACTAACTTGTTCATTGCTTTGAAGTTGTGGCTTCTTACGGTTTATTGGATGGCCTATCACAAGTGGTTCCCCAGGGTACAGTGTTGGGACAAGCCTTGTTCCAGATCTTTATCAGTGATCTGGATGAGGGGATTGAGTGCCCCCCCAGCAAGCTCACAGACACCAAGCTGGGCAGGAGTTTTGACCTGCAGGAGGGTAGGAAGGCTCTGCAGTGGGATCAGAGCAAGCTGGATCAATGGGCCAAGGCCAAAGCTGTGACATAACAGGGTGAAGTACTGAGTCCTGCACTTGGGTCACAGCAGCCCCAGACAGTGCTGCAGGCTGGGGGCAGAGTGGCTGGAAAGCTCTCTGGCAGAAGAGGACCTGGAAGTGCTGGTTGGCAGTGGCTGAACATGCGCTGTCAGTGTGCCCAGGTGGCCCAGAAGGCAAGTGGCATCCTGGCCTGGATCAGCAATGGTGTGGCCAGCAGGACCAGGGCAGTGATTTTATTTCCTCCTGTACCCAGCACTGGTGAGATCACACCTCAAATCCTCTGCTCACTTTTGTACTCCTTTCTACAAGAAAAACATTGAGGTGCTGGAGAGTGTCCAGAGAAGGGCAACTGAGCTGGTGAAGGGGCTGGAGCAGAAGTCTTACAAGGAGTGATTGAAGGAGCTGGGGCTGTTTAGCCTGAACACTCAGAGACTCAAGGAGACCTTATTGCTCTCTACTGCCTGAAAGGAGATTGAAGCGAGGTAGGTGTTAGTCTCTTCCCCCAAGTAACAAGTGACAAGAAAAGAGGAAATAGCATAAAGCTGCACCAGGGGAAGTTTAGATTGGACATTAGGAAATATTTCTTCACCAAAAAGGCTGTGAGGCATTGGAACAGGTTGTGCAGGGAAGTGATTGAATCACCACACCTGAAGGTATTTAAAAGACATGTAGATGTGGCACTTGAGGACATGGTTTAGTGGTGGACTTGGCAGCTGGGTTAACCCTTAGACTTGATATCTTACAGGTCTTTTCCAACCTAAATTATTCTACATTTCTCTGATATCCTGACATCCAATGTTTGGCAAGGTAGTCTAAAGTGGCAAAAAAAATCCCTTTTTGTTTCTTCTTCTTTTCATATTTAGGATAATTGGAAATTTCATGACAATTGCCAAATTTCATTCACATTTCCCCCACCTTCCTGTCCTGCTAACCTTACTGCAGACCTCAGATACAGTAAATTCAGCTCACATCCAGATATCCATCCATCTTAACTTTCTGTTGGTAGCAGTGTTGTGACAGCTGTTCCTTGTGTCAGGACTGACCATCTGGAGATAGCATGGGAATATGACAGAAGGGCCATTGTGACACCGGGTTTGTACAAAAGAAATCAAGGAATATGTTTCAAAGACAGTTAAATTTTGACAGCTCTCCAACTTGCATACAAACATTTTTCCTTATTATTTCCTACTTGTACTGCTCTGCATTTTTAAAATTTTTAATCAAGCCCTGGCTACAAGACTCTAACTGAAAACAACATTCCCTTCTCTCCCCAGTGACAGAAATTTCACCTTCCACGAACATGGAAATGTTTGAGCCTCTCGTCTGAAATGTTTAGCCAAGCTGTGGTGCCTTTTTGTGCCTCATAAATACTGATTTTCTATGGCTTTAGCTATGTTATTTTATTACAGGAGAGTTCACAAATTTATCTTATTACAGGAGAGCTCACAGATTCACTGGATGAGCTTTCCACAGAGTCTTATCCAAAAAAGATAAAACTCCGATATTTTGCTTTCTGAAACACGTGATAAATAGAACAATAAATCACTGACCCATATCAGCATCTGCTTTACTAAAAGCAGGATTTGAACCTCACAGTTTACTTTTGGACCCAACCTGCTTCAGCACACACTGTTTGCTGGTGCTGAAAACAGGTGCCTCCAGCTCCCTGACTTGGGAGGTCGGTGTGCTCCTCAGTGGCCCAAGTGAGGTCAGCCCAGAGATGTCAAATCCAAATGTTTCAAAACACTTGAGTGAGAAAACACAGCCCAGGACCCAGATTCCTGCCCTGGCTTAGTCAGGGCTGGGTTGCAGGTTCTGGAAAGCTTATCCACTGCTGCCAGGAATGATTTAGCCAGTGACAGACTGTGGAAAGCAGCTATGCAAGCTGTTGCAACATACAGTAAGAGCTGCAAAGGAGTATTACAAGTCCTGTGCTACCACAGCAGTTTGTGCCAAAGAAAATCCCCATAAAGAGCATTTACAGACATTCTCTGGCAGAGGTTGGTTAATAAGATGGATAGTAAGTGGAATAAGTGGCAATTCCCTAAAACAGCTGTAGTTATTCCCATACTCCAGAGATTAAGCAAGGTGTAAGCAATAGCCAGGAAAAAGAGAGAAGTGACATAAAAAGGAGAAAGATCTGCTTTTGCCATGACCCGGGCACTTTCTTCAGGGCAGAAGACAGCACAAATAAGAAGCAGATTTGCTCTTAGAGAAGGGATTAATCACGAGGGGAAAATGCCTTGTCATGCTGTGACTCAGCAGAAAATGTTCTTGCGTGGAAGCAGCTAGAGGACACAGCCGGGACACGGCAGTGAGTCAGGAAAATCTGGGCTTTGGGCTGCTGCCTTTACCCTTCCTTCCTGCCTTCATTGATTCATGCAGTGATTGCTTATAAAGAGATACCTCATATTTCCTTGTGTAGTTGGGTTGGATTTAGGTTGCACAGGAGAAATGGAAGTACAGGTGACATTGCTGCCCTTTTTGGGAAGTGCTTTTTGGCACTGATCTTTTTACAGCAGCTCCTATTTTATGGTGCTAAGTGAAACAGGATTGTGAAACATAGATTAGCCCTCTAACATGTACCACAGTTTGAATTCATGGTAACACAGACCTGGATCACCAGCTTTTCCACAGGAAGAAAAGAAACTACCACCACAGCCTTATATTATGTGGTGGTTTTAGGGGAAGATGCCTCCAAAAAGAGGATATATCATTTAATAATCATATATTATCTTTTCAGAGAAATAGAGCAAGAGCACCAGAACAATGGAGTGTGTTTCCAAGGTGGCTAATTTGACTTTCCATCTCATGGAGTTAAAAAAAAGATAGGAATAAGATTCATCCCCAAGAAAGACATTGTGAGGATAGGATGCTATCCAAATGCTCTTTCCCATGTGATTGCCTTAAGTGGTGCTGCAAAGCAATGAATGGTACCTGAGTACAAACTCATAGCATGAGTTAAAGGAGTTTTTCAGAATTTTAGCCTGTCCTGCTCACATTTTAGGAAAAGTTAATTTGCCAAACCCTTCAGATGAACGTACAGTGGTTTTGTTTTCACTGTTTGATGTTACACAAAAGTTCTGAAGACCCCAAGCAGAAGCAAATGTCACATCTCTACCTCAATGTGAAGTTACATAACTCACCAGAACTTCCACCCCCACTACTTCCTATCCTGATTTTATAACCCAAGATGCAGACAATAGGCAGTAGGTAAATAAGAAAGGGAACCTAAGTAAAATAAAGAGCCTAAATAAAACCTAAATATAACTAAATAGCAGAAAAGGGAAAGTTGACACACAGTGACATTGAGGCAGCTGACTGGGTGATAACATGACCTAGTCACAGCAGAGACCTGGCTAATTGCAAGTTGTTTCTAGATCCTTTGTGTGACAGACAGCATGAAAAGGTAGGATTTGGTGAAGACAAAATGATGTTGTAATGATTTTGAAATAGTGTAATATGCAAAAGCTGTGAGGTCTCTTATTTACTGGATGCATTCATGGATTTACTGCAAGTCCATGAAACTCAAGCTGAGATCTGCAATGCCATTTTCATCAGTCATTGTGAAAAATCACTTTCCTTTGTTGCTGTATTTCCCTTTCAAGCCTCATTGCTCAGCACTCAGGTATTTTCTGAAATTAAAATGGGCAATGCAGGTGGGTTTTTCTCCTGAAAATTCTGCTGACAAACCCTGGCAACATCTTAGAACACCTTAGTGGTGTTGGGCCACTGATAAACCATGAGCCAGGAAACTGTCTGTGGGAAGTGTCAGCATCCCCTACAGATGAAATTAGAGGCATGAGTTAAACTCAGCTTCACAAGCACTAGGCATGCACACTCACAGATGCAGCTAAGTCAGGCGCCTGGCTCAGGCCCTGGTTTCTAATCCGCCTGAGCAACTCAGTTTCCAGCTGGGGCTGCCAGAGGTCATCCCAGGACCACCATGACTTCACTGCTGCCTCTCCTGGGGACGGCTGTGCACGCAAGCTCAAAGCTGCACGTAGCTTCTCTTATGAGTCCTCTCTGAAAAGCAGCCCCCTCTTCAGGGCTGGTTACAACACAGATCATAGCTTACCACGTGTTAAGGGAAGATCTATGCCAAAACAGAAAAGTATGGCAGGAATCCTTCCTGCACCGCATTGCTTATTCCCCATTCATCTTCCCCCACTCTTTTGCCTCCTCTGCAGCAGCAGCATAGGCATGAACCAGATCTGGACACTGTTTTATATGAAATCCATACCTCACTACGTGTTTCTTTTTATTGGGGGCTTACTGTTGGTTGAACACACATCAAAATTCAGTCTAACAAAAATTTAATAGGCTATTCACCAGTCTACTGACTTATTTGCACTGCTGTTCCTTTGCTTTGATCCAAAGGTACAACATTGCTCCCCAAAACTTCAAAACAAATGGCAAGAAAATAACAAATAAAAAACAAAAAAAAAATCCCTGAAAAACCCTTTACAGGATTTTGTCTGATAGGTAGCTTGAAATCCATGTCCCTGTGAGGTTCCTCTCTGTCACATAAGGCTGCTGTATGTCATATATCTCACAGGCTTGCTGATGGAAGTGGCTATTCACAAACTCAGAAAAACATGCCAGATGGGAAGAGAAGACTGATAAGCCAACTCAGAGGCTTCTGGAGGGTGACATGGAGGTGGGTGTATATGAGTTGTCCTGAGTAGCTCTAGTCTTTTATTTCACAATTTGATGTGAGAGTCAAATCTGTGGGGTCTTTCCTAAGCATGACAGCAATACCTGTAGAATGAGTTTGTGGTCCAGCTGGGGAAGGACACTGGCAAAAGGGCACAACAGCAAAGCAGCAGGTCATAAGGCTCAGATGCAAAAAGGGCAGTGGTGAGTTCAGGCTCACAGTCAGCTCCTGTTCTTGCCCTGAGGGCAGAACACCCACACTCCTGGGCAACAGTGCCACCTTCTCATCTGTGAGGTTTGTGAGACAGTGCCAAGGAGAGTGCTCTAAGGAGACCATGGTTCTTAGTACCAGAGCCACCACATCACCCTGAGCATCAGCATGGAGAAGAGAAAAGGAAGCACCTTGTCTTCAGAAATCCAGTCAAGGTGAGCTGAAAAATCAGGGCAGATGGTCACATGGCTGTAATTTTTCTTTTGAAAATCTCTCCCTACTAGTTTATTAATTCTCAAACACACCAGGAACATTAGGGAATGGAGAATCCCAGACTCCCTCAGACAACCAAAGACTCTGAGTGCAGCCAAGAAGAATTATATTTTCTTGAGATATTTTCAGTTCTTGAATGTTATGTAACTTTCATTCATCTTTACCATGTATTAGTACTGTGAATGGCAAAAAGAGAAGAGAAACATTTGACATTTTACAGAGCAAAACCCAGCTATACTAGACTAATGACAGCAAAGATGTTTCCTCAGTTGAAATGAGACCTGAGGTCCTTACACAAGCTTGACAGGATGTTTAACTTTGCTTTGACAGTAATGGTCCCTGTAATTTTATTCTGAAATAAACCAGCAGTGTTAACTGCCTTATGTTTTCCTCCTTAGGCAATTTATCTTCAGGGAAAATGACTAAAACACACTGAGGGCAAGCATTTCTTTTCAGTCTCACTTATTTTAGAGCCTCATGACGTCCCACAACTTTATTGAGGGCTCCAACATGTGTTATTAAAGCTGTCTTGGAGCTATCTTTAAGGACTCCAACATCTTTGGAGTCCTTAAAGCGGACTGGACTTTCACTAATAGTAATACTACTGATAATTGTAATAAAGAAGCAATTGTAAGCCTTGTGTTCATAAAAGCAAATATAGGAAATGAAAACCATATTATATATTTAGTGTCCTTGCTCTTGGCATGTTTGTTTAATGCATGGTGTGAGAGTGGCAATAGTGCTATTGCATCCTCCTGATAAGGCTCATGCTGCGAAACCACCTGCAAGACACAACAGAAGTAGGCAAATGGGATGAGCTGATTGAGGTCCCTTCTTCCAGAGGGAAATAAAGCAGAAAGGTGGTGAGTTTGCCATTAGGAGGCTCCAGTGGAAAGGGAAGAACAGAGGTGAGGATCCTCTAGCTTTTCCCACCTCTAGCAGACTCACCCCCGACAGCCCCTCTGGTAGCTCCGCACAGCCCGGCACCAGGCTGGTGCCGCAGCCGGCACTTCCACTGCCCTTCTCTCCTAAGGCAGGGCTGGGAATTTTCTTCCCATCTTGGAGCAGTAGTAAAAAGAACATTTCTTTATCTAATTTGCAAGGTGGCTCCTGAATGTTATTTGCATCTTCAAGTCCAAAGGAGAAGGCAATGAAATGATTTTTCAAGGTAAGACCAATTCAGGGCAGGGCCTGAAGTGGGTTCTTTGTGCAGAGTGAGGGTCAGAGGGATGTGTTTTTGCAACTCAAAGAAATCCCAGGAAATGGTTCCAGTAAACTTGCCTGAAATGACTGAAAATGGATGAAAGATAAAGCAGGGAAAGCTTTTTTTTTCCCATTTTAAAATGGGAAAGTTTTAGCTTCTCCACATGCCAAGATCTTTTCTAGAATTATGTAAACAGCCAGGACAAAATGAGAATAGAGTTTGACTGAATTGTTCAACAGAGTTTTATCTTTTCTTTAAATTTCATTTTTAAAAATATGTACTAACTTCTATTTAATGTATATGTATATATATATATATATATATATAAAATAAGCAAAACTTGTTCTCTAAAACCATTCATTAAAAAAAATAGTAAATCTGTTTCAGTTTTCTGCTTTTTAGCATTTAGGCCTGGAAACTGTGTTTTCTTTTGTCAGAAGACTTAGAAAGCAATTCACATTCCAAAAGCAGTTACAAATTACAGCTTGTCCTGTTTTTTTTTTTAAACAAAATATGAAGAATACATTTTTAAATGGTAAAAGTAAGTCACCAGCACAAATCATTAATTGCCAGACAAGAGCCATAGGCTGGTAACATTATTGTGGAGTCTGTATAAAGGACACCATGAAAAATGCAGTATTATGTGGCTCATTTAGTTTACAGCTGTTTTGCATTCTTATCAAGCAGTATCCTGTGTCAAAGAATGGCAGTTTTAATTTCCTTTGCTCTGTTTAGATCACTTTGACGCAGATTATCGCTTTTACAAGAATATAGTCCAGCTGGAGGGCAAACATATCTCCTCATAATTTTTCTTTCTTTTTTTTTCCTCCTGCTCCTTCACTGTATGCAGCAGCAGTGCAAAGCCAAGTAGTTTAACTTGGGTTTACAATAGCTATAATAGCTAATTTGATATTTTTAGACATTCAGGTGTGAAGTTCGGACCTTAAATTACAGGGCTGTGATTCTAGCTCAATCCAGCGAAAAGGATTTCATGAGGTAATAAATGAAATAGTGACTGGATTAAGCAGTATCAAAGAAACATTTAGAGCATAAATACAATTTCAATGCATTTTAGGCATATATTTCACCTACTGTGTGTATTTAATTGCTGTCTTGAAGTGGAAGTTTCCCTGACCCTAGGCCTATGCTTCCAATCGAGGTAACTACATTGAAGCGACAGGTGCTACTACTACAACACCTGTCAACCAGAAATCAAGGCAGCAAAGCTGACCAAGCAGCTTGAACACTCATTTAAACTTCCTCATCTGGCAATGGCAGGCTCAACTGGCCCCATTTTACGAGGGCATTTGGTAAAGAACTCCTTTGCTCTGTGCCATCTCAGATCTGACAGTCCTGAAAAGGCCCCATGCAGCCAAGCTCCAAGATCTACTCTGTCCCCTGTCTTCCTGTGCAGGAAGAGTGTCCTGATCCTTCCTGGATGACAGTGCTTCCCTTGAGAAGTGTTTCTCTTTCCAAGGCAAAAGAAAGGACCAACATGCCAGACACCACTGGTGTTTTTCCAACAGTGCTAATAAAGACTTCAATTTCTCCAATGTAAGCATGAGGCAACGCATCAGAAGCACGAAGTGACACAATGGAGGATTCATCTGGCACTTGGGGTGATGTAACTGTGTCTCTGCTGGGGTGCATAAGAAGGGCAGGTCACAGCACTGTGCTCCAAACACAGGCTGTGTATTCCAGAGGTGTGCCTGGGCTACTGTGACCTTGGAAAGCTGTGAGTACCAGCTGTATTTGGCACAACTGGTCAGAAAAACAAAGAAAGGCTGTGGCAGTGCATGGCAAAGGAGGTAAATAGAGATCTGGCTCTGGGTAATTACAAGGTAGGATCCAGAGAAGTCATCACTCAGTGGAGTAAATTGGCTCAATAGAATTAGAGAATTATGGAATTAATTAAGTTGGAAAAGACCTTGACATCATCAAGTTCAGCCTACTACCAAACACTACCGTGTCAACTAGACCATGACACTAAATGCCACATCCAGTCTTTCCTTAAACACCTCCGGGGATGGTAACTCCACCACTTCCCTGAGCAACCCACTCCAATGCCCAATCACTCTTTCTGGGAAGAAACTCTTCCTAATTTCCAAACCTCTCCTAGTGCAGTTTAAGACTGTATCCTCTCCTCCTGTCGCTGGTTGCCTGGGAGAAGAGGCCAATCCCCATCTGGCTACAATCACCTTTCAGGCACTTGTAGAGAGTGATGAAGTCTCCCCTGAGTTTCCTTTTCTTCAGGCTAAACAATCCCAGCTCCCTCAGTTGCTCCTCACAGGACTTGTGTTCCAGACCCCTCACCAGTTTCGTTGCCCTTTTCTGGACAAACTGGAGCCCCAAAATGTCCTTCTTGAGTTGAATGCTCAGAACTGAACACAGGACTCAAGGTGTGGCTTCACCAGTGCCGAGTACAGAGGGACAATCACTGCCCTGGTCCTGCTGGCCACTCTGTTGCTGACACACGCCAGGATGCCATTGGCCTTCCTGGCCACCTGTTCAGCTTCTGTCAACCAGCACCCCAAGGCCCTTTTCTGCTGGGACACTTTCCAACTACTCTGTCCCCAGCCTGTAAGAACTTCATGCCCAGGATTTCCTATTTCTTAGGCAGTTCGGCCAGGATTTTCTTGCTCTGATTTATGTGTCAGAAACTTTACTAAATGTCTAATGCCTCAGCATTGCTAGTGAATTGTGACTAAAACCATTCTCAGGCACTGAAGCTCATATTCACATTATTAAAGCCTCTCACCTTCCAAACTAGATTGGGTGCTCACAAACTACCTCTTAGGAGTGGCCATGGATTGATCTTGACCCCCAAACCATGCCCAAAAACTGTTTTGGAAAGGGATATTTGTCTTAACCTGAAGTGGGGACACGTATATTCTGGTAACACAGAGGTCTGAGTGTCCTTGTCCAGGGATACCCCAGCACCTTCACCAGTAGAGATACAGCCCACCATTGATTCATTTCATTCATTTTCTTTCCCTCAGTATTTAAATCTCCCCTTCTCCTGAGCAATATTGGCCTCTCCCTATAGTAAGTGAACATCAGGAATACAACTGCCATCTGTAGAAAATATCCTTTCTTGTCAGATGTGCCTGAGGTCCCTGAGATCCATCCACCATGCAGTCCACAAGAGGCTGGTGGTGCTGCCAATGACTGATTCTTCATATAGTTCTTGAACAAAATCTCTCCCTGTTCCTGTGACCTCTCTACCAAACAGCTCCACAGTCACTTCCCATCCTTTGCTGCCTCCATACACACTAATTTCAAACACCTCCCTCTCTTCTTCTCCGTAGTGCACCAGCCATGACCCTTACCTCCTGAGGAGGCACTGGTCTTTGCAGGCACTGGAAGTCAGGTCCAGCACTGGATTCAAGTTCCTGCAGAGGAGTCCTTGATGTCCTGGAAATAGCACAGCTTTCTTTTCACTGTTTTTTGGATGTGCTGCAGTAGCACTGCCTTCAAGTGACATGGTATCCTCCACCAAGACAGACAAGCCACAGCCAGATTGTCCACCAAAAAAGGTGGATCAGATAACAGAAAGTCTTTGGGATCCAAAGCAGGAGATAGGCACAGAAACCACACAGCAGGAGTCAAACAACTGAGTAACTGAGTGCTCCTAAAGCTGAAAGGTGATGTTAGAAGGCATAGTAGCAAGAATGTATTCAAGAGGTGATTTTCACAGACCAGAAAGTTTAGAAGAGGCTGCAAATCAAATTTTCAGCCATTCAGAGTACCAATCCTACTCACTATAGCTGTGGTGAGAAAGACAGTGCATCCTGACAGGAAACATGCAGTATAAAGACATTGTCAGAGGCACAAATCTGCAGCTGATTGAGGTAATTGCTTTTGAGACAGTTACTCCTCTATGACTATAACGGAAAAGGGAAACCTGAGCATAAGAGAAATGAAAGAAAATATCTGAGAATCCCTCTTTCATACAAGCATAGACACATTTCAGTTTTCACTTGGCCTCTCTTGCCAAGCCACCACATTTCTCTGTCGTCACATCCTTGGGTGCCAGGCGATACATTCAAAAGTGGGTAATGTTTTTGCCAGAATGAAGTGATGCTTTCCCCAGCATGACACATCTTCCTTCTGCAAATGAGCTACGAAATCCTTGAGTCACTGGGGAAAAACCTGTCCATCCACTCTTGTCTGCCTCTGGGCAATGAATACAGAGTACTTCCAAACAATCAGAAACGTTCTTTTTTTCCCTGGGGAGGTTTCTGTTTCAGTTCTCAGAACTGTGTCCCTGCCCATGCTGTGCTGGGAGAGCAGGGCATCTGCCACTTCAGCAAGCAGCCCCTGTACACGCTCACACAGAACAGGTGATGTGTGCAGAGCTCCCAGGGGAGGCTGAGAGCAGCAGTACAGTACTGGTGTGTGTGCTGCCAGCTACCTGCTGAGCCACCGGGCCCCCAGGATGGGCACTGAGAGGCAGCACACTGCAGGGTGCCCCCAGAGAGAGAGCTGTGCCCTGGCTCTCGGTGCAAGGCTGAAACAACACAAAATCAGAGAAAAGCCGGGGAGAGGATGTAGAACCATATATATCTTGCATGTACAGCTGTACTGCACCTCATAAAGGCCAAGACTTGCTTGCCCGTACAAGGAGAATTGCATCATGAATTAATGAAGGTTTATACTTATATTTTGGGTCCAGAGTTTAGATTAAGCTGAGCCTTAGTACCTCTTTACAGTAGCTCAATCCAATTACCAAAAGCATATTAAATTTTTCCTTTCAGATTAAAAAAAAATGCAGTGAATAAGATAGCCTTTCACATAAAAATATCTTTTAAATTGCTTATGTTTCCCCTTGTATGTTTATTTTTTGCCTGATACTTCAATGTTAAAAAAAAGGAAAGTAATTTAAAAATTTTTCCTGGGCCTCAAATTATAATATTTCCATTTAGTTCAGAAAAGTATCAGCCCAGTACCTGCACATGTGTTTCTGTGGTAGTGACATGTCTAATCGACTAAAAGCCAAATTGCCTGCATTTATTTCAGTGGAATACATTGGTAGAAAACTGAGTTACAAACAAGAAATGGATATTTCCTACTGGTCTCAGGGATGGATGGGCCTGAAGAAACAATTGCCTCTTTCTTCTAGAGATGGTCCTACCAGCTCATATAGCTTTACTGGGGAAGACGAGGAGTTAGGGAGAGAGGGCTGAGTAAAAATGTTGTTGCTATCTCTGTCTAGGCTACAGCCCCATCTTTTACAAGCTCTGTAATTCCACCACGCAAAATAAAGACCAGGCCAATCTGCTTCCCCACTTCATTTCACTTTCTAAATGATTTAGGAGAGGCTGAACTATTGAACTTGCCAAGCAAATTCAATTTTGCAGACCTTTTCAGCTCTCATCACCTCTTTTTTCATTAAATGGCCATTCTCTGCTCTCTGGTAAAATATTATGAATTTTGTGGAACCTATATTGGGGTCTTTTGCTTCTTCCTCATGTGCTGTGGAAGGTATCTGGGAACTTTTTGTTCTAATGGAGCATGGGATCATTCAGGTAGGAGGCACCCCTGGAGGCCAGCTAGGCCATCCCATTACTGAAATATCTGTTTTGAAGTAGGATCAAGATGCTAAATTCTTTATCCAGTCAAGTTTCACACACCAAGGATGGAGGTTCAGCAGCCTCTGGGCACCTTTGCCAGTGCTTGAGCAGTCCCACTGTACAACATTTTCTGGTTAGAAAATTTGTTCCATGGCTAGGAAGCACTTTCCTACTTGAAAAAGACACATTTTTGTTCAAGGCTAGATTAGTCAGTCCCCTCAGTTTGTTGGTATCCTCTCTGGTACTTACACTGCTAATAAGAAGCAGTCTTGGTCCTCTCTGAGGCCTTCTTTCACTAGACTAAACACAGTATCCATTTCCCACTTCCTTTCCAGCACAAAGCCCTCCATCCCTCTGACCACTATTGGCATCCTTCAGTTATAGTTCATGTTTGAAAGTTCATTGCTCTATGTTTGACATAGAGCAATCAGAAGCATATGCAAAATTGAAGTGAATTCTCACAAATGTCTTTGAATTAGAGCAGGAAGATTCTCCCTTTTCTGCAGGGTATACTTCAGCAGACTACTCTAAGATCACCTTAGCAGCACACCTGCCATAGACACCACCATCCTTCCCTTCCACAGTTATTTCCATAAAGCATACTTGCTGCCTTTAGAACACCCAGCTCATTATTCCTTCCTCACCATCTGCTTATTAACACTCAGCAGCGCTCTCTCTCCCCTTCAGCCAGCTCCATACTCCATGTTTCCTTTGTGTAGGAAATAGTTTCTCAGTGAGTCTATTGGGTTGACACAATCCAACATTGCAAAGCCATGTTTAATCTTATCTACCTCCCAACCTCTATTTGCCTTTCATTCAAAATTTTCCTGAGAGCTTTGCATACTATTGCAGCCAACCACTTAAGGCTGCCTGGGTCACCTCCTCTCCCCACATTTTTGACTAAAGGGCCCAGGTTTGCTTTTCTTCATATGTGTGTTACTGTCCTTATATAAGAGGTCTGAAACTAGGAATACTTGCCACCAGAGCTGTGCTTTTATGTCCAGTCCCTGCCAAATTCAGATCACACTTTGTCTCACAATAATCCAGGAGTTTTCTGGGGAAAAAAAAATTATACATTTGCTGCATCTTGAACAGAAGTGCCAGAAAGATAACCACAGAATCTCAGAATCAGCTGAGTTGGAAGGGACCCACAGGCCTCAGTGAGTTTAAATCCTGGCCCTGCACAGCACCATCCTCAAGAATCACACCAGGTGCCCATGAGTATTGTTCAAATACTTCTTGAACTCTGTCATGCTGTTGCTGTGAACACTTCCCTGGGGAGCCCATTCCAGTGGCCAAACACTCTCTGGGTAAAGAACCTTTTCCTAATATTCCTCCTAAACCTCCCCTGAGTCAGCTTCAGGCCATTTCTTGTTGCTGGTCACTACAGAAAAGAGATCAGCATCTGCCCCCTTCTCCCCTCACAAGGAAGTTGTAACTGCAGTGAGGTCTCCCCTCAGTCTCCTCTTGCCCAAGCTGTACACACCAAGTGTCCTCAGCTGCTCCTCACACAGCTTCCCCTCAAGGCCCTTCACAACTTTGCTGCCCTCCTTTGCCTCCCTAACAGTTCAATGTCTTTCTTACATTGTGGGCCCAAAACTGCCCCCAGCACTCAAGGTGAGGCTGCCCCAGCTCAGAGCAGAATGGGACAATTCCCTCCCTTGCCCAGCTGGGGATTCTGTGTCTCATGCACCCCAGGACAGGGTTGGACCTCTGGCTGCCAGGGCACTGCTGAGTCACGTTTATCTTGCCATCTTACCTGGACCACCCAGGTCCCTTTCCACGGCACTGCTCTCCAGCTTCTCATTCCCCAGACCGTACTTACACCCAGGACTGCCCCATCCCAGGGGCGCAATCCAGCAATCCAGCACTTCCCTTGTTGCCCTTCATGTGGTTGGTGATTGCCCAGGCCTCTCATTTGTTGAGGTCTCTCTGCAGGGCCTCCCTGCCTTTGAAGCTCCTCCCAGTTTTGTATCAACTGTGAACTTCCAGTCCTGCATCCAGGCCATGAATGAAGATGTTGAAGATCACAGGGCTGAGGATGGGGCCCAGTGGAACACCACTAGTGACAGGTCCCTGGTCTGATGTCACCCCACTCCCCACAACCCTCTGCGCCCGACCCATGAGCCAGTTGCTCACCCATCGCATGACGTATTTATCCAGCTGTGTGCTGGACATTCTGTCCAGAAGGATCCTGTGAGAAACAGTATGGAAAGATTTACTGAATTCCGAAAGAATTACATCAACTGGCTCCCTTTGATCAGCCAGGTGGGTTACCTTGTCATAAAGGAAATTGGGTTTGAAAAGAAGGACTTTCCTCTTGTGAAGCTGTGCTGGCTGCAACTGATAATGAAATGATTGAGATCTAAATTTACTTATGATTAATTATGATTAATCCAAAAACATGCTACAAGACAGAAATTGTGCAATAGCTGGGACTATGTCCATAGCTGTGAAGGCAGGAACTTCTTCAACTTAGAGCTTATCTGTTAGGTTACGGAGATGCAAAATGTTGCGATAACTCTGCAGTTTCATTTTGAGTTACTAGCTGGAAAAATAATGAGAAGAGGCAAAAATAATGGGAAGAGGCAAAATCATGAATGAGGAGTTAAGCACCAGTAGGAGAGATTTCAATTTCCTTCTAATCCCTTTCTTTGCTGAGACATGATTATCCCTGTTGTATTATCCTTTTCAGTCATAATTCCCAGCAATATAATTACCAGCACTGCTTTTACAATACCCGTAACTAAAATAGTTTTGCAATATGGAGAATGTCAACAATATGCATTTTGTTGGCATCCCTTCAGTTTTATTGAGCACTTCTTGAAGTGGCAAAACTCTATCCTGTAATATTTAAAGAATCTCCATGTAGAAATACATTTTTAAAGAAGATATAATGTGATATTCTACATTTAAATAGTTTCACTTACTAAGTTCAAATAGAGTTGTGAATGAAATCCCTGATCCTCTGCTCAAAAAATACTAAGAGCATCCTAATTCTGAAATTTCATCCTAGTAATTTAAACCAGACCCAGCTCTTTCATCTGTTTAGTCCTTTACAAAACCTTTATTAAAAAAATGCCTAAAACATCACATGAGAAAAACCTGCCAACAATAACAACCTCAACTTCTGTTGCAGCTCAATGGTAACAACACTTCGCTTAAAAGCTAAATTTTGTGCGTACTCCTATTTGTTTAGGAAAAAAACTGTATCTATATTGCATGAATTGTCAAAAATTTAATCTATCAGTACTGTAAACTAACAGTAATAAATAAAATGCAAAAACCTGGAAAGTCTTACGTCAGCAGAGAGAAATTACACAAACCATTCATATGTGAGTGGTTCTTTGAAATGGGAATTAATTACATCATTTATGTAAAACAGATTATTTGCTATGCCTAAACATGTTGTTATGTGCCAAAATATTGCATGGTTTTTTCTCCTGGTGCTCTATTGCTTAGTCTTCTGAAGTTTCCATTTGTTTTCAGGAAACATTTAACATATTCCTGCCATGTTGCACAAAATTGGCAAGGAAGACAATTAGATCCGCCAGCTCCTTGTGTGCTGAAGTTAAAGGCTCCAAACAGCATTCCTTAAAAAAGCTTTGTTGGAGGACAAAGGCCCAGCAGCCATCCTCACCTGTCCCACTGCTGTGCGAATTCATAGCCACCAGCACACAGGCTGGCTCAGAGACATGGGCCTAAACACCTCTGACTGGCTCAGAGACATGGCCTAAGCACCTCTTTGGGCTGGCTCAGAGACACAGGCCTAAGAACCTCTTTAGGCTGGCTCAGAGACATGGCCTAAGAACCTCTTTAGGCTGGCTCAGAGAAATGGGCCTAAGCACCTCTTTAGGCTGGCTCAGAGACATGGCCTAAGAACCTCTTTAGGCTGGCTCAGAGACATGGCCTAAGAACCTTTTTAGGCTGGCTCAGAGACATGGCCTAAGCACCTCTTTAGGCTGGCTCAGAGACACTGGCCTAAGCACTTGTTTGCGGTTCTTCCTCCACACCTAGGATTAGCCTGTGAAAGGAGCTGGGGAAATCGATCTGCAAACAGGGACACTTCAACAGTCAGGAACAATTCCAGACCATGTGAGGAGCCTGTGGCTGCTCTGGCTCCTTTCAGAGCCAACACTAAAACACACCTTGGATACCCCATCCCTCTGCCAGAGCTTCCCCACTGCAGAGAGGAGTGTGATCGCTGTGCTCTCAGTCCCATAGCAGGGAGAGGAGCAGCTTCCTCTCGGTTTGAGTCTGTAAAACACCACATGGTGTTTATAGCAACATCACTGTAAATCAGTGAAGGAAGCTGGAACCCAAGGAGTGGGAAGGCTCTCCCCTCCCAGAGGAGGAAACACCTATGTTACTCATTATAGCTGACATACAGTACATCTCACTATACCACAGTGCAGCACAACGCTGTCTACAGAGGGGGGATCGGTCAGAGCTGAAGAAATCATGTTCCTTTTTTACATCAGGAAGAGGACAGCTCTGTCACTGAGGACGACATTGCACACGTCAGGAGCTGTGGTTCAGAAAGTCTGTTCCTGTGGCTTCTGAGTCATCTGCTTTGTGGCAGCACTTGGTGCCAACCAGGCCCTGTGGCAATGCTGGCAGTCCCTTCCACAGACATTTGTGTTTGAGGTGTAACATCATCACTGAGCTCCAGAGCAAGGGACATCATGAGCCAGTGGTCCCCTGTAGTGATCACTTACACGTCACTGCATATCCATTCAATTTGTAATTAGCCACCTCATTAAATATTTCCCATTTTAGCACCAAAAAACCCCATTCTAGATTCTCATTCCTAATTCACTTTGTGGTCAAGATAAAAAATCTGAACAGCTATCACAGCTTTCCCACAATTTGGACATACCAGGAGCCATTCCTGATTTTTTAGGTCATCCACAGATAAAAAGAAATATTTTCTGTTTCATGTAAATAACACATGATTTACTAGAAGTGTTCCAGATTACTGAGAGGAAAAAGATGAAGGCGATGAAAACTCTTGCTGATATTTCCTTTGCAAGGCTGTAGAGTAGCCTTGGCTTGCAGTAGTGTAAAGATGCTTTTCACGTGACCTTGTTCTTCAGGATAAATTCTTGGTGAGAATGACAGGCTGCAAATGCTGAAGCAAGAAGCAAAAGTGAAAACACAACAGGAGAGAGCAGAAAGTAGACTAAATATGTGCACGAGCTGCTCCAAAGGACTTCACTGGTGTTTTATCAGAAAAATAAATATTGTCTGAGGTATCTGAGGAAATTATATTCCATGGCTTTTTCAGTCCAGGTCAAAGCCTAAAATTGTCCATACTTTGTAGTGTGATGCTGTTTTAAGACTGAAAGGAAGTCTATCATATGCAATACCACAAAAAGGAACATCCTGGGCAAACGGAGATTTTGGGGAAAACACATTTGGTGAAGCTTAACCTAGGTGCAGGAAAGGGGGTTGAGGATACAAAAAATGTACATATCAGTAGGGAGCTAAAAGCAAACTTCAGAAGTATCAAAGGACTGTGGGATTACAGATTCCTACAGATGTCAGGGGGAGCTATTCAGGGAAAGGCCTTTACTGAACAAATTAGAAGTGTTACAACCTCTTTTTCAAATTAAAAAAAAAAGTAATCTATTTCAAAATTTTTAACAATAAGTATCACTTCTGGCAAGTGGCCACAGAAAATCTATTTCAAAATAAAGCTTGTTACTACAGAAAACCTGTGACTTCATTTTGGAATTATGATATGCCATGATCCCATCATGTATTTTGAAACATTTAATCTTCACGCTCTAAGAAGGAGTTACTCCAGGCTACATCAAGATTACTAGTGCTTAAGGGACCAACTTGAAGGGACAAGTGGTAGAACAGGCAGAGTGACTTTGTCATCTGGCAAAGAAGTGTCCTGCGTCAATGGCAAGCAAGGGATTTCAAACAGATGTTATCTAATATTTGCAACTAGTAATTCCTCCTTTTCTGATATCATCGGACTTATTTTCCTCCTTGTGGTATCTCAAAAAAATTAGTATATTTTTTACTATGCTAGCCTTGGATTTGATGGTGCTGCTTTTAGAAGACTTTCCTCAATACTTGCTGAGAAGGAGCTCAGGCTCAGAAGAGAGTGAACAAATTATACAGATTTTAGGAGGGAAGGTAGGAGCAATTTCCCACTTTGTTTTTCCTTTACATATAAGAGTGCCAGTTTCATAATGAATTCAATAGAAATGTTGCCATTGAGTTCACCCTCTTGCAGTAATTTTACATTGTCTTTGAGAAAGTTTTAAAACAACTTTTCCTCTTTGTGACACTGATCTTACTCTTCTGAGAAACAGATATTTTCATTACCCCTGTGACCAACTCCCTGAAATTATTTACAAAAAATTTCTCAATAGGGACAAAATAGGGAAGATACAAAATGTGGAACAAAAAGTAATGGAATTCCAGAAATGCTAAAGAAGCCTTCCAACCATTTTTTTCATCTTCATCATAAGCCAGGAAAGTCAAGTTTTGTTTTCCTGACTGTTTGCAGGCTTTTTATTCTGCAGTTGTTCTCTGTAGACCCAAGAGCATGGAGAGCTCTGGTTAAACCATATGTCCACACATCAATGCTCCTTTCAAAAACTGTGTTTCCAGGGGTTGTCAGCTCTTGAAATTTGCTGTCTGAAGGGTCTTGCAACCACATCACATTGCTTAGCAGCAAAAGTTGACAGCTGTGGACTTACCCATCCAGATGGCAAAGCATGCACTGACAATGGTCATGTAGCTGCATGACTCTCTTTGTTCTTTCATCAGGCAATTGAGGTTCTAACAAAATCAATGTTGTTATAACACCTTAAAACATGTGCAATAGCTTTCCGTGGACAAGAGCATAGAGCTGACCAAAAAGACCAGTTAGGGATTAATAATAATAATAATAATAATAATCACAACAACAACAACAACAATTTGTCCTAAGTATTGTCTGGAGTTGAAAGCAGGTGAGGAGACAAAAATCCTCATGAATTTAAATTGACTTTAGCTACTAGCTTTGTTTGTTAATAAAAAATGATGCTCACATCAATGTCTTAAAACTTTCTCCTTTTTTAATCTGTTGCACTGAGCATGCACTGCTTTGGAGGTATGAGAGGTGACATTTATTTTGAGATAAGGCATAACATTTTTCAGGCTCAAAAAAAGAACACAGTGATTTTAATTAATTTGTTGTTGATACTCTCCCAGGAGTCAGGCATTGCAGCTTGCTCCATCACACTGACACAAGTGTTCCGGCAGACAGGCAGAGTCATTCAGATCACAGACTGAAACCTAATGAAAACTAATAAAATTCCTTTGGTGTCTTATTTTCCAGCTAGATCCTCCCTCCCAGTCTGACATAATGGCTCAAACACCAGTGCTGACACGCATGGGAAGTGGTGAGAAAAGGTGACTCGTGGCAGAAGTCAGACTACAGACTGGCGGCAATACTCCTTTTTGGTAGCATCCTCCCCTCATGTGTACCCATTTGATAGCATGTCCCCACTTCCCAGGAGTTAGCAGGGCTCATTGAAAGACAGTTAAACTAAATTCTAATAATAAATAAGCCCGGGGGCAGCACATTAATGTATGATTCTATGTTTCTATATTAGCTTATAACAGTTGTGGAACTACATGCTAAATGTTACGCAGAAAGCAACAGATTTCATTTCATTTCATAGTTGTGTGCTGCCCAGGCTAAATGGGAGATTTAATGTGCAGTTGGTAACAGCATAGGAGTCTCCATGGAGTCTTCTATATGACTTTAAAAAAAAAAAAAGAGAATATCACATTTTAGAATGTAGTTATTTTGCAAAATGTATAAAGTATGCAATTTCCCACAAGAAAAATTGCGTAGACTATTGCAAATGGATAATGAAAATCGTATGAAATGAAACAGAAAAGTTGAATTTAACCTTCCTTAAAAATGCCTGTAATTCTAACCAAGCCCTTTGCTCTCTGTTCATGTTTACCAATTGTTCCTGTATTCGTAGGGAATAAAAACAATACTCCTTGATGCCTTCACATCAGCATCTTTTGAAAGTCTAGGCACCTTCAAAATACTGACAAGTTCAGACAAGGAGTATGAGGGAAAAAGTACATGATAGAAATTTCAATATTTGAGCATTTGTGAGTAACAATGAAAATCTAAGTAAGAGCAGCAGGGAGTGATGGTTGATGATGCTGAGCTAAAGTACAAAGGGAGATTTTTAACAAGTTCCCTCTCCACACCAAAACTGCCATTGTCACAGTAGCTGCAGCTGTAGCGAAGGGCTGGGGGGAAGTGGATGTTTTCCTATCAGAGCAGTTCAGCTTGACTGCTTCTGGTTTTTATTTTTAACTTCTGGTCTACATGTAATTTTAACATCAGCAGGGGAAACTGAATAAATTCTGCATTTTCGACAGGCGATACCAGGGGACTTCACAGCGAGGAGCACCTGACCCAAGAGAGCAGGCAGAGCTGTGGTGTTCCCCTGCCAGGCATGTACAGAGCCCCTGCCAAGGAAGGGGTATGTGAGAGCTGGTGTGTTGCTCTTGAGAAGCTCTTGCACCAGTACAAAAGAAACTCCAGGGAGAAGAGCTTTTTCCCCTCAGGAAGCAAGTGTGACTCCCAGATAGCCAGGACCCTTTACCAGGGAGGACCTGCCACCCAATCCTCCTCAATTTCTCCACAGGAACCAGCTCTGCCTTCCAAAAAGCAGCCCATGGAGGAAGTGAGGCCTTCACTTCTGCCCAGGCTTACTCAACAGCTCTGGGGTCATAGTGTCCCTGGAAATCACTTTCTATATCTGCCCAAGGTCTGAATTTTTTGTCCTACATATTTGAGCAAACTTCCCTTGGAATCCACTAAGGTGGCACACAGGCTCCTGATCTTCTCTTTCTGACAAAAATAAAAAAGTTCACTTTAAGAGGAGCAATAGAAAAACATCTTGGCCAACATTCTTCTTGGGAGTTGGGAGACTTTCCTGTAAAGGAGTAAAAGTGGGTTCATAATCCATTTAAATAAGGAAGGGATGTGATTCAACATCTCCCACATCCTGGTTGAGTAATCTAAACAAAAAAGCACCAGACCATCTAACTGGCCATCTGAAGGAAAAAATTAGTTGGACCTAGACCACTCAGATCCTCTGGTGATGGGACCAAAGTCTTTATAGCTAACCTGGCCCCCAGGACACTTTTGCTTCAGGAACAGCACTGTGGGAAGAGTGACTATTACAAATTCAGCACAATCTATTAACCCTCTTATAGTGTGCTAGCATGCAACTAGAAAGGGCTCCTGCTGAGGTAAGTAGGCTCCCTTTCACAAATTCAGTTTAGAAAAATTAAGAAGTTTGCTAGAAGTCACCCAGAAAGGAAGAAAGACTCAAGTACCCCAATGTGCAAGGCACCACTTTCTGAGTAGGGATACCCAGTTTTCTCAACAAAATGGTATGACCAAAGTGGAAAACTCCACAACAATTTCACTGTGTCACTTCAGGATCCTTGAGCTAGAAAACCTTTATGAAAGCACACAACACTAATTGAAGGTGCACTCTGCATTTTGGTTTTCCAGTAACCCATCTGCTAAGAGAAATTTCCAACACATGTAAAGTGCTATTGAAAAGTGATCTCCCAAAAGGAATGTACTGAAGCCTTGCATCTCATTCTGACAATACTTTTACCACTGATACTATCCGGTTTCTGTTCTCACTACAGGGAGAAACCACTGCTTTCCAGGAAATAAACATAAAATTTTCATTAAGTGACTTGGCTTATGTGTAGGTAATTTACAAAGTCACAAATGCAATCACCAGGAAAGGCAGAATGAGAACACAAGAGAATGCACAAGTAAATGTCAACCCACGTGAGACAATAATCTGATAATGAGATTATGGGCACAAAATCATTGGGCATGGACAAGGGTAAACACAGTTAGATTTACAGATGTCTCATGGAACAATGCATGAGCTTTTATTTAAGAGTAGAATAGATCCTCTTTACTGAGGTGAGCTAGAGTTGGTATGCATTTATGAGTGGGATTATAAACATTGACACCCTTGAGTTTCCCTTGGCATTGAGCAAGTTCCTTGGCGGGAAAACCCCACTTTTGAATGCTTTGTAAAACACAATCTACATCTAATGTGCCATGTTAAAAATGGTAAACAATAAAGATAAATACTTACACCATTCAGTACCTCCCATACACTCAGGCTCCTCAGTGTGCTCTTTTCAGCTCTGTCATCTTCTCTGGTGACTGAAATATCTCTCTCTTCTTCATCATATAACTTCCTTGAATTTTCATCTTTCATGCTTAGAAAGCAAGCTCAATGGGAACTAAGAAGTTCCTTAAACACAAGTGGAACTTACAGTAAATTAATTTTTAAAAACAGAGAGAGATTTCTTTCAGAAGTACAACCCTACAATACACAGTGCTGACAAAATGGGATCCCTGTCAAAACAGTGTGTTGTCCTAGTGAGTGATGCTCACAAAACAAGCCAGATGACAACATGCTGCTTGTGAAAGACCCAAGGCCATCAGTATTTCTAACTTGACCAGCTCTCTGCTCTGGTGTCTCAAGCAGCCCTAAAAGGGATACCATCCACCCCACCAGGCACACTGTGCTATGACAGAGAGAAAGCAACAGCTGCCTTCCTTCCATGAGAAAAGTTTATCAAATTGCTTCCTGATGCCATTTAACAGTGCAGTCACAGAAGCAAAGTGCTCCTACTGAAAATCAAGTTTCACGGTCAGGTGCCACAACATTCCCAATCCAGCATTAAAATCCCTGCAATCATTTTGACTTGAAGGACTTGTACCATTAGATATGTCTTGCAGCATTCAGATATTCCCCAAGAACCATTCTATCTAGGACCTCTTTCACCTGGGACTGCATGGCTGGATGTTGTTGTCTGCTGGAAGTTGGCTAAAGAAGACCATAGCATTATTTATCTTCTTGAAATTAAGCAGATAAGCTGAAAACCAGAACATAATTTAAAGGTAAGTTAAAATTTTCTCTCTAAACCTCTGATCTAGCTTAAGGCAAGGAAATTCATGGTACTTGCATATGATGCACTCAAAAAAAATTTCAAGTCTTACCACACTTCTTAGCCTTTTTAAGTAATGATGCAAGTCTTCCTTTAAGAAAGAAAAACGAGTAATCCCCAAAGTTTTCACCAAAAAATCCCCAAAAAACTTTGAAGTTACTTGGCAAAAAACCAATAGAGAAGGAAAGAACTTGCCAAGCCACAAAAGCCAACAGGCTGTTAGGCAAGTGCACCAGCGCTCTTTGGTGACATGCAGCTTGTCAAAGCAATGTTTGCTTATGAGAAACAAGAACACGGTATTACTGACCTGTTCAACCTGTTCACTTCAAATACAGCACAGGGCAGCTTGGTTTGACATTACAAAGAACTCTGACACTCTTTACAAGATCTGTAAGAATTCGAGTTCTCTTGTTAACAAGCTTTGAGGAATTCAACCAAAACTATGTCAGGGGAATCAGACATCAGCTTTCCTCCTCATTCAAACTAATTGGAAGTTATTTGCTTAGTGATTGTCATGATCGCAGTTCTGACAATTGGCATTTTCTTCCACACACAATCTAACACTTCTATAGAAGAACACCACATTTTCAGTTGTATTTCTTCTCTTACTACCAACAGTACTATTTTAAGTCATAATCCCCAAATAAACATTACTGGTTTTCTTACTACTGTAAAATAGTGGAGATTATTAGAAAGAAAGACAGTCAAACCAAACACACAGATTGGAGTGGAACTTAACTGCACCCTAGTAATTCTAATTCATTGAAAGACCTTATTTTTCCATGTAGGAATGCCATTTATGTTTGACTCACAACACTCAGCAAGCAAGGTCCCCTGCTGCTGCCAATGGCACTGGGTTTTGCCCCTGCACATGGCAGGGCTCCTTGTAGACATGTGCCTGATGGCTGACAAGAGGGAAGACAAGCTTTGACCATGACAGCTTTGGCAGTTTGTTGAATACTTCAGTGGTAATAGCGTTTCCATGTTGGTGTCATCCACCTCTCCTGAAAACAGGCTCCTTTCTCCAAATTTCCCAGGTTATCAAGAACAAAAGTGGCACAGGCTTGCTCCCAGGCAGACCAATTCTAGAAGAAAAAGAACCTTTTCCAGAATAGGTCAGTGAGTTGCACATTGATCCTAGAAAACACACATGGGATGATCCTGGATTGGCTATAACTTGACTGGAACCTGGAACAATTTTCATGTGCGACAATCAGAGAGGAGAGATTTTTTACAACGTTCAGAAATGGTCTCTGCTCCTACAGAAATGTGTGGTAGTAGTGTTCATTTGTCAGACAGAAGAAAAAGTTGGGTAAACACTGAGAATTTCTGAAATCCCACCTTAGGAAGTTTTTACATACCAGGATGCAGCCATCTTGTTGACAGTATAAATGAAAAGAAAAAGAAAAAAATTGTACAGTGAGATATAGTGCAATAGAAATAAAAGGATGCAAGAACAGTAATCTACTGTATTACAAAGATGCTATGCAGGAAAGAAATTCCTTGGCATCTAGAAACTATGCCTCAGTGTCTCAGTTATAATACTCCTACATTTTAAGTACCAGGATCTCCTGATCTGTAGGTAACTCATGAGCATGTGCTGTTTGTTCAGAGCTTATTAAATTTGGAACAACGTGACTACTGATGAATCAGTGTAATTCAGTGCAGTACAGTGCCAACTAATTAATAATACAGTGCAGATCTCCTTTAAACCCTTCCCAAAATTTAACCATTATTACAGATAGATGAGTGCAAATGTATTTCTTCTATGTACAGCACCAATTAAATAAGTGATTTTCCATAAGAAACTGTCCAAAGCAATAAAAGTATTCTAATGCTATTGTGTAAATTCCAGTTCCTTCCTCCTTTGAATGCTATGCTTTGTCCTAGATTATCAAATGGAGTTCCTAAGCCATTAATGAGTACCTTTCACTGGAGCATGTAAGTATACTTTGTACTTCTGAAAAGTCACATGGACATTCATATTAAAAAAAGTAAACAAAACCCCAAAATGAGAAAACAGTAACTGAAGGCTTAGCGACTTTTAGATGAGGAACAGTGGAAACTTGCTTTTATTTCACTCTGCAGATGCAACTACATACATCAGCAAGATTGAATAACAGTGATCAGCACAAAAATGTTCTCTGAAAATTTCTAAGGAATGGAGGCTTTCACAATACAATGAGGTATGTATAAAATAAGTTTACAAAATTAAGAATTACAGAGCTACAGAGAAGACTAAATTACAGAATGCTTGCTGAAAAGATATTAAGGAAACACAGCCTTCTACCAAGTTTTCCTCATTTTAAGAATAGTACTTTCACTTAGGTTAGGTAAAGGAAATGTTTGACAGTCTGCAGGGAACAGCCTATGAGTCGTCTGGCAGCGGAAGGAAATCCCTGAGACGTACATCCATGTGCTATTGCAAGTGGAAAAAGAGGTAGGCAGGAGTTCCCTCCCTGATGTATCTGCCTCTGATGGTTATGCAAAAGCAAATACCAAGCTTTGAGCTCATCTGGCCTGACTGTTTTAATCCTTTAGCACATTTCAGTTGGATCTTTTCATTGATAGAAGTACGATTGTCAAACGTACTGCTAGTGGCATGCTTTCTTCTATGCCTAATGCCACAGATCTGACATTACAGCAAATACTGTTATGGCAATATCCCCCTGCTGTACTCAGGGACCTGGGCAGAGATGGATTGCTGCTGTTGAAAACTGCTCTCTCACACTTGTGTTCCAGTTCTAATATCTCTCCACTGGGCAAAATTACCACAGCTGCTTTTCTGCTACTGACAGAAAGAGACATTAAATAAAAACCGGTAGTACTCTGCTTCTTTCCCGAGGCTCTCTTTTCAGGTTGTGCTTAGAAAATGAAGTATCTGGGATATTTTCAGTTTCTGTGTTGTCTCTAACACCTCTCTTATGCCCCATGTTCTGTTCTCCCAACTCTGTACTCTCCTGTTAGGAGTTCCCAATGCAGCCTCTGATCTTTCTTAAGTGAGAAAACATAACTAACTTCATACTAAAGAAAGAAAAAGAAAAAAAAAAAAAGGGAGTTTGGCCAAAATCAGTTCAAGACATTCCACAAGTTCAATGTCAGCATGCCTTAAACAGTTTGACTCAGCCTGCATGCTACAAGATTGATCCCAACAGGAACTCTTGCCCTGGGTGAAGAGTCCCCCTGAAAGATTAAAATTCCTGCAACAGCTACAGGTAGGCAGAAAGAGATAAGGCAGCAGATAACGGGGAACTTCGTGGCATTTCCTGCAGCCAGCCTCCCGCAGGAGCTGGCTTTGGTCCATTCAAAGCATTTCATGTATTTAATCCTACCCACATGTAGTTCACTCAGAGAGGCAACTTGCAACTTGTACTATCCAGCGCCTAAACAGGGGCATTTAGTTTCACATATACAAATAATAAAAATAGCTAAAATATAGGGATATTTTAACTATTTTTTTCGTATGATGTATATAGATATACATCATACGATATTGGTAAAACATTAAACCATGCTAAAATATTAAAACACACGGAAGTGTATCCCATATATAAAGTATGCGTGTATATAGGCAGGTATGCATGTATAATTTCCAGGTTTTGTGCGGCTGGAGCAGGCAGGCTCCGAGGAAAGCCGGACCGGGGGGCAGGTGAGCCGGCGGTGGATGCGGGGAGCAGCCCGGGCCTCAAGGAGTTACGGAGCACGATTACTTCATGTTCCCACCGGCTGCTTTCGGCCGCCCCCCCCGGCCCGTTTCACAATCCCGGCTCTCGAGCAGCCCTGTCAAACCCGGCGCGCTGCGAGAGCACACACCCCTCGTGTGTGTGCTTCATTTGCCGGATTTTCCCAAGGCCATGAATAATCTCGAAGCCCCCTCAATAAATACACGTTCAGAGATGCCCGGAGCTCATTCAACCCTCCAGCCTCGCCGACGACAAGGGGCCAGGGCCGGAGCCGAGAAGAAGCCGCACCATGAAGTTTCTCCGGGACTGTGGCTGCGACCGTGCCCGCGCCGGCCGCCGCCGGCCGCCCGCCCTCCGCGCCGCGCTGCTGCCGCCGCTGCTGCTGCTGCTGCTGGTGCCGCGGGCCGCCGCCGCCCCGCTGCCCAACGCGGACTCCTCGGGGGAGGCAGAGCTGGAGGAGGCGGCGGATCGGCGGGCGGCGCTGCCCAACAGCCTGAAGCTGGCGCGGCTGCTGCACGACCGGGCGACACAGCTGCAGAACGAGGTGGGTACGGCCGCACCGCGGGCAAGCACACGCTCGCTCGCTCGCTCACACGGCCGGCCTGACAAGGTGCGACCAAACCTCTCCGTGTCTCTCCCCAGATGTGCGAGAAGTTTACCGTCTGCCAGAACAGCATGGAAATGCTCCTCCACAACAACCTCAACCTCCCCAAGGTGACGGAGGAAGATGGGTGTCTGCTCGCCGGCTTTAATGAGGCAAGGAACAGCTCTCCTTTCCCATCTAACCCTGTATACCTGGGGCAGGTTCTACCTGCTCAAAAGAACTGTGGAAGTTGACCTAAAGATTTGTGCCGGCTCTAGCTGGCTTTGGCCAGACCTCCACACTACAGAAGCATCATCTGCTAACCTGCACACAGCATTGCAATCAAGGCACCTTGAACTCTAAATTGACTTTCTCACCTTTCTCTCATTTCAGGATAAATGCTTGAGAAAAATCTCCAGCGGGCTTTATACATTTCAGACATACCTCAAGTACATACAAGAAACTTTTATTAGTGAAAACCAAAATGTTGAATCGCTATCCTACAATACAGAGCACCTGGCACAAATCATAAAACAGATGGTGAGTTGGTTTTAAATTCCCTCATGATTTTTGTGGCTTAATACTGATGTGAAGTCAGAAATAGAAGATGCTATGTGAAACAGAGGATGCTATGTTTCAGTTCCTTGAAAAAATAGGTGACAGTTCCTTATGGTCAGATCTTACCCTTATGACTTAGAGGTTTTACCAAGTTTTGCTTTCTTTTCTTAAAGAAACAACTCTTCTTCCTGCTTTCTATTGGTAGTTGTAATTTCCAAACCACCTAAATCCATCATTGTTTTAAGAACAAATATACTAAACCAGCTGATAGAAATAAGATTTCTCAGAGAGCTTGTTTATAATTGCAGAACTGCAATTCAGCCTGTACTAATGTTGGAACTCACTGAGAAATAGAAGTCAGCAACTTTTTTTTTAAAGCCCACATTAAAAAAAAAAAGAAAAAGAAAGAAAGAAAGAAAAGAAAAAGCCAAGTGTATTTTTACAATGTTATTTCTCTTTAAAACTCTCCAAACCAAACTTCTAAGCCAAGCTGTATGGTATACTGAGATATTGCTGTCAGTATATCAGATAGCTCCCTACTGAAAAACACATATTTTGCTTACAAATGATCTTTCACAAAAATACCAATTTCTCTCTTGATCTGGTAAACTTCAAATGCTATTAATTTCTGACAGACATTTTCCATGTTTTGGAGAGCTTTGAAAGATCACACTTCAAAACTTTACTTAATTCATGTAGTTCTTGCTCATTTTAATAATCCTTAATATGAACACATCCCTTTGTCTTTGGTGAAAGCATTTGCCTGATAAAAAATCACCCAGGTAAGGACTGCAGAAGTCTTGGGGCATTATTTCCTTCTAGGTAATTTTCAGCATGTGAAAAGCCTATTGTGCATTGTGTGTTTGCCATACCTTTCCTAACATATTTACTTATGCCCATCATTCTTTATGTGAAAGGAAGCTGAACTGCTTTTTTCACACTGTGCTAGCTGAGAATAATAGTCCTGTCATAAGACAGCAACTGATTACTGGCTTCCAGCTTGATACACGAGTTTGCAGAAAGTTTGTTTCATAACTGAGAGAGACTAGGTTTGTTGGGTTTAGGGCTTTAGTTTTGTTTTGGTTTTTTTTTTTTGACCAAGGTAATCAAAACAGGCAGAATTAAACACAGTGACCAAAACCAAAACTTGCACTTGCAGAAACTGTGGAGTTTTTGAGAAAAGGCCTTGAACTTCAGGTTGGAAATTTTTCTTTGTGAGAGAAAAAGCTGCTATTTAAGGACAGCAAAGCCAGAATCCACCACTTGTGGTTAAACAGATCCATCAGCATGATACCTGTCTGGATATCCAGATACAAACTTTACCAGTGCACAAGCAGCTGGGCATACCAGGAAAAGTGGGTGTGATCAGAACACACTCGCAAGTAGTCTGGATAGGAAGAATATTTCTCTCTTATATTTCACAAAAAAGATATTCCAAAAGGAGGTTGCATCTTTTTTGCCACTTGTTAAAGGGTAGGAGAGATCCTAAACACAGGATTAAGCAGATACTTGCTAGAACTTTGGACTCCAAATCACCTAAAACAGCTCCATGATTTGGGTGTGTAATTCCCGTTTTCAAAAGTCCCACTTCTTGGGACAAGTTCTTCAAAGGCCTTTAGGTACTGGGTGCACAGTGCTGTGAGTCAGCATTAGATAAATAACTCATTAGATAAATAACTTTTACTCATCTTGTAGTTACGGTCCCACATATCAGTGAAAGTTGGTGGCACTTAGTCTCATATGTGACTAAATGCCTGGAAAGTAAGAATTAAGCAGCTAAACAAGTCTGACATCTTTGGAAACTTGTTAATCTGCTAAAAAACGTGAGAGTACTCCAATGTCAGCCGATTAACTTGTGACTCAGGATGGAGCAGTGCAGGTTAGAACAAACCATGATCAGCATCCCCCTACCTAACCAGCCATGTGACTGCCAAAAAGCAGGAGGAGTGTATTGATCTGCTCAGAGCCTGTTGGACCACGATGCCACAGGCTGCATTCAAACCAAAACACTACAGCCCAGATTTCCACACAGCAGTCGTAGCAGGCACCAGCATTCCTCACACCTCTGCACAGAAACAGGGCTGGGGGAAAGCACAGTCCCAGGAAGTGCTGTTGACTGCAGTACAGAAAAAGTAGAAAAATGCAGCAGGCTGGGAAAACACAAATGGATGCTCTCCAAGAGGCTCAGTGACAGTGCTTTAACCAAGGCTCCCAATATTGTCCTTCTCACAGGTGATCAATCCTGAAGAAGTGATCATCCCAGATGCAGCTACCCAGGAATCCCTCCACACAAAGCTGAAGTCCACTAAGGCCTGGACAGAGAAAATCACCATCCATCTCATCCTCCGAGACTTTACTTCATTTATGGAGAAGACAGTGAGGGCCGTGCGCTATTTGAAAAACACCAGGAGTTTCAGTGCTTGAATGTTTTAGTTCAGGCACAATCCTTTGGTTACAAATCTGTCAGGTGGCAGATAACAGTGTTGTTCTGTTTTAAGAACTAGAAATAGTAACAATGGTTAGCATCTATATACATTCCCATTTCCTTTTAGGAACTTATTTATTGTATTTAAGATATTTATTAGTTTTTAATATTTCTTATTTATATTTTCAATATTTAGAAATAATTTAAACAAATTATGTATTTTATTTCCTGTCTAATGGTACTATTCAGATATAAACTTATTTAATATGTATTAAAAAAAAACATTTTCAGAACCCAGAAAAATTTTTGTATAACTTATGTTTTTTATACATTTGAGAAATGATATTTATGACTTTTTTACCTTTTTAAGACAAATAAAAGCTGATTTTTAAGAAAAAGCCTGTATAATCCCTGTGAACTTTAAATAAGACTAAAGCACTCTAATACATCCAGCTTCTAATACCTGCAATTATCAGAATAACCACTTTCAAGAACATCCCTGTGTGATTAGGCCAGTTCTCTACATAGCACATATGTACACACATAGACAACTTGATTACCATACAATTCTTAAAATGGGATATAAAGGAAGCAGATGCACTGAAAAGGACACTTAAGAATGAACAAGTTAAACCATCAATGCTCCAGAGAAACAAATGGACAAGTGCCTTATATTTAATAAGAACACCCAATAAAATTGTTTGTAAGGATCTTCTTACAAGTCAAATAGTCTCTTTTAAATAAAGTGGTGAGACAACCACATTAACCACTTTGACATGAATACTATCCTCTGATTAGTTTTATTGCTGCCATCCAAGGGAATTTTCCAAGTTTGGTTAAACATTTCTGGCCCCTACTGCAAGAAGTAGAAAAAAAGAAATTTAGGTTATTTCCTTAAGCAACATAAATCAACATATTGCTGCTGAGCAATGCAGCAACATGCATTTGTCTTTTATCATTTATATTTCACTAGTATGGACAAGCCACATACCATGAATGCATATTCTTGTGTGGAAAAAAAACCCCAACAAAACAGAACAGGACTTAGCCTGAGTACCAAACCACTGAAACTTTCCTTGGCTGCATCATCTGCAGCACTGTAGCTGTGCAGGCACCTCATATACCCAAACTCAGAGGAACCACACAGGGGATGCAGGCAGAAGTCCCTCAAGCTTTGCCCCTACAAATGGTAGATTATGAATTACCCTCACTTTTCCTTCTGGCACAGTGGTGAAGATGCACAGATGAAAGGCATGCCTTGGAATGTGGATAAGGATGTCAGCAAACTCTCCTCTTCCTCTGAGTGATGTGATTGTCCACATATGCATTCCACCACTGGGGATGCCAAAACAGTGACCAGTCCACCCACTGCTCACATCTCAGATGCTCAAAACAAAACAAACCACTGCTTTGCCCAATATGGTAAAACTGTCATCTCAAGTTGAGCAACATCTGGAGAAGGAATGAGGAGATCTCAAGGAGCTCTTGAAAGATGTCTGTGGTGAATGGGTTTTCTAACAACATGTAAGATCCTACTTTAACTGTCCTGGCACATGCTCAGGAAACATAGGAAAGCCTGGCTTGACCTTTTCACTGCTTATATTCACAGGAATTTGCTTTTAGTGACCATTTGTTCAGAGACTTTTCTGGCCTTTACTATGTCAATAATAGCTAAAAGACCCAAAGTGGATCCCACACTGGACCTAACATGTGAGAACAGAGGGGGTAAAAAAAAAAAAGGGAAACCATCTCCTAGTTTCACTTCTCCCAGCAGAGAGTGGCTTCCTGAGATCACCATTAGTTACTATATACACTCCATATAAACACACTCACACTGATCTCCTGAAACACCAAAACTCGTGTAAGAATTGGAGTGCTGAAACCCCTTGCAACTGACAGACAAGCACCGACACTTCCACCCGCATCCTGCAGCTGATGGCTACGCAGGCTGTCTGCAATTCCAGTGAATATGTAAATGCTGCCATGTTTTAGGGTGCAGAAGATGAGCAAAGATTACCACTTGTTGGGTGAGGAGGTCAACTTTCAAGTCCTTCCTGGAGCAGTGTTATTCCTGATGATGTCACTGAGCTGCCATTGTTTCACCTATGGCTCCTCCACAGCTCTCAGGGCCCTTCAGTGCAGCAGCTGCTTTGCTGGCCATCAACCTCCTGTCACAGCAGCAACTTCAGGGACTGCTCCCAGGATCAGCACCACTTGCTGAAACCAACACTCACTGCTGCTTTTGACACACAAATATTTCCAGCAGGGAATTGAGATGAAATCAGAGAAGACCTAAACACTGCTGAGCATGTTACAGGGCCTCTCAAATGAACCAACATCATTCTTTTTCCAGTTTGCTGTGTAGAAACTATTTTACATCAGTAAAACACACAAAGGCATTTATTTTAGTTGGCAGACCAGCACAAACACATAAAAAACCTAGAACAATTGTAAAAAGTGAGCAATCCTAACCACACTCAGCAACAATGCCTCAACACTTCTATTGAAGAGAACTCATCCCAACTGACAGCCAACTCATTGAGCAAAGAAAACTCAAAAAAACCAAAACAACAAAAAAACCTCCCACTAACAAAACCCAAATAAAAAAAGACCTGCTAATAATGACCTAGAAAAATAGGAAATTACCCACCAAAGCAGCATTTTGGCTGCTGCTGTACAGGACCAGCCTCGCCCTGCACATCCCAGCTAGCCTTTCCCCACATTTCCATTCATCCTCAGTCGTTAACCTCACACTGAGATTCTGGAATGCTTCACAGATGACCAGTTCCCTTCATCCTGATTTTAAATTCCCAAAGAAGGAAGAAGGTAAAGCTATGTTGAAAAGCATGCATACATTATACAGTATGCAAGAAAAGCCCACAGTATTCAGAAACACTGTTTAAGATGAGAAACAAAATATCCCTAAGAGGAGCTGCTGTAACACCAGAATGCTGGACAAGAGAGAAAAAAACCAAAACAACCCCCCAAAAAACAGAATGCAACCTAAAATTAAAGTCATCTGTAAGAGAAAACTGGGGGGGTGGGGGTAAGAGATAGTCTCTGAAGTACCATTTTTCAATTTTTTAACCATACTTCACTGTGTAAGAAACTTCTAAGGAAAAAAAAAAAAAAAGAAGAAAACTTTTCAGCCTGACCAGCCTCCCAGGTTGCAGTACCATTCCCTACCTGCTATTGGTGTAAACACTAAATTTAGGCAGAGATAACAACTTGAATGAGACTGCATGCATCTCTAGTGCCTCCACAGATTTTATCAACAGCTGATGGTGAGATTAGCTAAACCAGGCTGAAGCTACAAGAGATGGAAGAGTTACACCACCAGCAAAGCATGGCAGCAGCATCCCTTTTCAGCAGTAATGAGTCAATAGGTCGGCTTAGCTTGATGGCAAACTTCCCCCTATGTTTGCCATTGTTATTTGTAACTAATAGTATTTTCCAATTTCCATTTCAAAGATTAAATGATGGAAAAGTAGGTATGCAGTAGTATACATCAAAGTCCTCACGGTCAAGGTATTAGCAAAAAAAACCCCAACCACATACATATATATATATATATGTGTGTGTGTGTGTGTGTGTATATATATATAACTAGAAACCTAGTGATTAAGCCCTTGCTTTTCAAGTCAAATGATTAGATAACAATTTCTGATCTCTTTCAATGAATTTCTTTCCTCTTCTTGATAAGGGGAAAACCAAAACCCACCTACTCCCTTACTCTCAAAAAATGCAACCTCTGTAGGCTTCATCCTTGAAGTAATACCTCCATGAATTACTAGCAAAATCAACCAATTTCTGTAACTAATCAGATTAAAGCGAATCCTCCTATATTTTCAAGACTGATTTTGGCAGTCAGCAGAAAATACTCTACAGAAATTTTGCAATCTGGATTTCTATTTAGTGACCAGAATCTAAGATTGCCTTTCCTGAGAAAGTGATTCCTGAGAAAATGTTAAAAAAAACAAACAAACATTCACCATCAGAATCAAAACAGTGAGATTTGATTTGCCCTGCCATATTCTTTTCCACACAGCAGATAAACATTCCCTCCATCTAACCCATCCTCTAATTCTGAATTAACATAATTATGACCAAGAAACAATGTATGTAACTCACAAGCTTAACCAAGAAATGGCTATTGCATCAAACACCATCATGGAAAAGTACTTAGAAATTGCAATTAAGACATTATTTGTAAAAAATAAGTAAGTCATATGACATTTAACAGGATGTGGTCTCTCCTCCTGTGGTGAAAACAGCTGTAATGAGCTTTAATTTCCACATATCATCAGTACCATCATAGCTTAAATTCCAAGACTGTAAGAAAATATTTCCAAAAGCATCCAGGGTATATACAGTTTGATTTAGCAATTCTCCTGATAAAAAACCATTATGTTGGATGTGTGTTTCATTTACCACACAATGCAAGAAGATGAGATCTTCAGCAGCTCTTAGTCATCTATACCCATTTTGGAAGACAGCCGTACAAAGTAGCAAAAGACAAGTTTTATACTTCACCAAAATGGGCCTGTTGTGACAAAATTCTGAACATTGATTCAGTCTGCACACTTTATGTGTTTAAGTGTTGAATGTGTTATAGTTCAGCTAATAGGAGCTTTGTTGGTGAATTCGTTCAAGGAAAAAAAAACCACACAGGCTCTGTTTTTTATCTGTGAGATACAGCACAGTTACTTTGTACCAGTTGTGTCTACACCAGGAATTTGTAGCAAAATTAAAAAACCTGTTACAAATTCCCCATCACCTTAATTTTGCCTCACAACTGGTCAGGCCTTAAAAAGTTTATGGAGCACACAGATAGGTTCCTTTGTAGATTAAATTATTAAGAATAAAATTATACTGAAAGCCAGATTTTTTTTACCCTTTAGTGATGACACTAAACTGACTGTCCTTTTTCTACTCTCCTAAGCAGGATGTCCACAGTCCATGTACCAAGATCAAGAAAACCACCAAACTCACAAGACTCCCTCTCTGTCCCTTGCACAACTGCTTGTCACCAGGTACAACAGGCTCCAGTGACAGATGGCATTTCCCTGACACTGAGGCAACCACAAGCACACTCCACATCCCTCCACTTAGAAGGCAAAAAATAAAAAGCCAAACAATCCCTATCTCCAGGCTATGATCAACATGATACCTCAAAGTCTGTACAATCTCCATCCAACTCAGGAAGGCATCAATGATTTTTATTTCACATATCTACACTGCAGCCTTGAGCTCAGCTGTGGCAGCCAGAGCCCATTTTTCAGTAAACTATGCTCACTGGCTTTATTCCAACACTAAGAGTTCACAGGACTCCATCACAAACCCCATCACAGAAAATAATCTACACCTGGCTGCAGAAGGCACTGATTCAGTGACAGAGATCAATACAGTCAAGCAGGAAAACTTCTTCTTTTCTAGGTGTCTCCTATGTGTCAGTAAAATAAAATTTTCTCAAGTTCTATTGGAAGAAAATCAGAAAGGAAAAAACCAGCTTAGAACACTTGAAATTAATAATAACTAATTAAAGTCCCCAGCCTTGACTAACATGAGAGTTCTTCCACCTTACCCCTTAGACCTGGCTCTCTTCTCCCTAGCACCACCAAAAAATCTCTAGTCTTGCTGAAACAAGCATATTTCTGACCTTTCTTAAGGGAATTAACATTCTTCACAGGAATCTCTTTAAAGTAAAACTTCCCAAACCAATAATCTGCTCTTACAAACACATCAAAATTTTGTGAAAATGACAAAAACTGCAAAGTAACTTCACAACATCCATACTAAAGATTTCTTCATTTTCAAACTTGAAGAAAAGTACCTCCTTTTTTTTTGCTACCATACAATTAATTACCAAGATTTAATGATTAATACTTGTTCTTTTCATCTTTTTTTTTTCCACCAGGGAAGAATATAAATATTCATTTAAGGAGAAGTTTCACTCACCTTTAACTACAGTAAGAACGCTATTTGAAATGAAAGTCTGGACACATAAACAAAAAACATTATACTACATACTGGCATTCAATTTAACCTGACTTGAAGGTAGTATAAAAGACTTTTACCCCTCCTCAATCTGAAAACCCAAGAATTCTATGCTAATAACTTTCCTGAAACATACTTCAGTAGCAGTGAATTACCAAAAATTTCCTATCCAATGTGCTCAAAGTAAGAATTTCATAAGCAATATTTATCCAGGAATTCCAAGTTCCAAAAAATCTGAAACGAAACTATTTTTAAGACAAACTTTCAGCATGGACACGTCACAGAATCTGGCCTGTGCTTGACATATGCATGCCTTTGTAAAACTTTTAATGAAAGAGGAAACACTTCCCTATTTCTCTGCCTCTTGCCAAATACTATAATTCTTGGAAAGCAGCCAGAGCAACCATGTGGTGGTTACCACCCACAAACCACATCCCCAAATGTCAGACACACAAGGCACATGAAATACACTCTGCAGGTGTTTGGGTCCATCCACCCACTGCTGCATTTTGGGTATTGTACACCCCTGTGAAATGTAAAATCTGATTGAGAAATATGAGTTACTTCACACCAAATACTGTATCTCTTAGTATTGAACATCTCAGGTTACTGCACAAAATTCAACAGAAGAAAAATGTTTGTAATCGTGATTAAAGCCACTACCAAGTACCAACAGATTATTTCATTAATATTACCATTAGGATTAGTCAAGAAAAATAATCAAAAATTTAATTTCTTTAATAACTTGAGACTGTGAGCAGTTGGATTAATCTCAAGTTACTGTAAGAGAAAAGGCACTAGGAAGGCTACACTAGCAGAAGGATACACGGTCACGAGACACGGTTCTGCATTCAGCCCTTGCACTGTTCCACTGTCAGCAGTCTATCACCATTAGCCATGCCAGTATTTCATGGCATTTGACTGAGTTATCATGATTAATGGAATTTTAAAGAACATGCTGGTTTGCACTAGTTCTCATACACATTTTCACTTTTTTCTTTCCATTTCTTGTCCTTCCTTTTAAGTTTTTTCACTTGGCTCATTTCTCTCTGTTTCTCCAATCAGAGCCCTTAAACACAGTAACACTTTACCGTGAATTGTCATGGCAGATTAAAACTGAGGAATCTCCTATTCTCAAACATTTAATTAATGTAAAAAAAGCCTGAAAAATCCATGGGATTAAAAAAAAAAGCCATGCCAAAATCTAGAATACCTTTGTTGCAATGATAATTTGGAGAAAATAAACATTATTTTTAAAAAATCACTGCAGAGATACAAACTACCCTGCACAGCTCTGGAAGGGAGAGCAATCTACCCAAAACAGCTTCTATTTAACAGAAACCAAATAGTCACCATTTAAGTGCTTGAACTTCAGTGTTAAAAGGGAGAAAACTAATTGAAACCAAAACAACCATGGTCCAAAGACCAAGACTTTAGCATAAAAATGAAGCACATACCTTGTTTAGTGTACTTGTTTTCTTCCTTCAGTTATACATTAGTAACTTTCTCTTACAGTATGAGCAATTTATACACATACACACAGAGCACTCAACTGTTGTGTCCTCCCACCCCATCCTAAATCCCAGAAAACATAGATCATTTAAAGGTAAGTTTAGCAAGAAAGTATACTTTTTTTAGTTATCTGACTGTGCTAGAAAATACAAACATACATATCCCTCAATCCTTACTGTATCCACAGATAAAAGAATCCAGAAAAAGATAAAAAACCTGAAGTGGATCAGCACAGTAACCATCCACAGAGGCTTACCAACATTTGGGCGAGGAACTTCTGAGGAATACTGAAGTATTTAAAACGTTAGCTCAATTTTCTGGTTACTGTGAAAGTAAAGAGGAATCTTACCCAAAAGGCAATCGTTAACAGGGACAAGTATGGGAGTTATATATCACCATATTTTGGAAAAAACACAACAAAACAAAACCCCCACCACAGCTTTCTGTAATAAATATACCACTATATTATATTATGTAAAGACTTAAAAACAATATGCATCCATTCAAACAGTATTTATTTAATTACACCGTAATGCAAATAAGTTAGGTCCATATAAATTCCATTTTGTTGTATGTACAACCTATGGCATTAGCAAGCTGATTGAGCCAGCTGGTCTAAGTGTTGGCCTCATCCTCTGGAATGTACGCATCTTCTGACACTCTGTCCATCGGCTGCCTCTACAACAGGACCACCACAGCCTTCAGCCCCAAAGTAGACTGAAAGGGGAGGGGGGAGGAAATCAGAGTCAGATTTGCAGCAGGTACTTATCTTTAAAGATCTATATTTGTAAAACACAAGTCTAGAGAAACAGCCCTACAAATGTACAGAATAAACACTAGCCCCCAAAATACTGAAATAATGCCACCTTTAAAGTAAAACTTAAGGCTAGAGAGCACCAACATGTGCTCACAAAAACGAGCATCTGTAAGCCTCAGATTAGACAAAACATCTGTTCATTGTATCTATGAATATATATTCTGGTACAAAACACAGCTTTTACACTGTACAGATGCACACCCAAAAAAGAAGTCTCAAACCACTGGTGAAGCTCAACATAGAAACACTGTCAGCAAGCAAACAACTGCAGCAACTTGGTTATTAAGACAACACTAAATTCCACTGAAATTGTAATACGATCTTACTACTATTTTCCCATATTTTCTACTGTTTCTACTGAATCACTGAATCCTAAAAACTGAATTTCTATACACTGTAACTATGTAAATCAAGAAGAGTTAATCTATGACTTTGCAAACAATACAGTCCATCAATTATTTGTTTTAGGAATGCCTGCTCCTGCACAGGAATCAAAGGCATTTCTTGAAAAACAGGAGAACCATCCTTTCTCCAAAACTTTAATTAGTTAGACCTAAGGAAACCCTTCAATAAAACTTAAATGTCACTAGAATGTAAGCAGTACTAATTACATAACATTGCAGCATAATAAAGAGTCCCACAAGAAAGAGGCAACATGAGCCAAATCCACTTTGCTTCATGATAGTGACTAATACTGAAGGAGACAGCCCTTTATTTCATGCACCTTTTATTATGCAGTGTTACTCCCACATTTGCCAAGGCAGAAAGAGATTGGATTTTGGTTTCAATTTGTGCTAGAAATCTGAGAAGTTATTGTTCAGTGCAGAAACTTGCACAAACTAGCTCTACAACAGATTAGAAGGGCAGCTGTCATGGAAAATACACAGGAAGTTCCATATCTTAAAAACTATGCAAGATTAAGAGAAAGGTCTTCCCAAGAACTAGAACTTTGCTGACTTGTCATGTGAATTTCCAAAGAAACAAGAACCACAACAATTAAAAACAAGGGATGGAAGCATCATTCACAACTGTTACTGTCCAGAAATAACACCCAAACCAGTAACTATCTGCACTGGGTTTGTACGTACATTTGGAACCAATACATACCTCCAGATAGTTGGCTCAGGCATTCCAGGATCTGCACCTCTTTTAAAACCTGAAGTGAAACATACATTACATACATATATAAAAATAAACAAGTATGTAGAGATTCCCACACAGTTAAATCTCTGTGAAGTTATTCCAGCCCGTTAAATAGCAATAAAAATGAAAACTACTGAACATAGACTTGTGATTCATGAAGCTGTGCACTACCCTGAATAAAAACTGCACATTCTTACAAGGGTTAGAAAGCAAGAAAATAAATACCAATGTAAACTTTTCTTTTTTTAAAAAGTCTTACCTGCATCTTTACCTGACCTAAAATTCAGGATCAACTAACTGTGTGAGATGAAGAAAGACATCTATGCCAGAGATCAAGACATTCATACTTTTACACACACAAACCCACAGATGTTAAATGTTGTCCAGAAAGCAACCTAGCAGGGCTCTACCAACAAAGATACCTAAAACTGGTGTAGAATAAGCACCTTGAAGCTTAACAGGCAATTCTCCAATGACATCTGACACACACCTTAAAAGCAGTATTTCAGTAACAGTTCACTCAGTTCAGCATGACAGAATGCTGAATGTTAAATCAATTTAACCTCAAATCTTCTATTCTGATTGGCACTTTTTGGATAAAGTTACACACTACTAAAGGTTGCAAACCAACAAGCTGTTCTCTAATACCCAGGAAAATGAAATGAAAGTTAACTACAAAGAGTTCATCCCCAGCCCCCAATAACTCAAATACACCAACTGACTAAAGTATATGTATACTAGGGAAGCAGCTGAAGGTTTGGAATATGAAGTATCTTTGTTCTCTGGACTGTGATATAAAAGTCTTGAAACAGAATCATGCAAAAAAAATCAGGCACTGTTCAATACTTGACTGGCTATCTAGAAATGAAGGTTTCATGAAAATTATATTATTTCCCTCGTTTACAGAAAATAAATAATTAATGTCATGTTGCCTGAAACACAGGCCACAAAGGTTAATGGAAAAATTTCCATTAACTTCACAGGCACTGGAAAAGCTCTTTGAAGATAACGTTGGATGACTTGAGACTATTAGACATCCTGACCCAAGTTATTTGGCTGCCATACTGTTCAGCAACACAGCTTAAAAATTCATGAATTGCAGCCACGGGGTGTGTGTGGATGTTTCTGCCTCCTCCCCTCAACCCCAGATTTTTAAATAAGCAAATCAGGTTTAACAAAACTGCATTGGTCTAATTTACTGACTTAAAACCAGGGCAGCCACTTTAAAGAAAGTTTAAAATAATACAACAAAACCCCACCAATGACCAATAACTGCACATTCTCATACTGGGCTCCTCATACATGCCCTGAGCTAGAAAGCCTTACAGAGAAAGTTACAGGCTCAGATTTGCTGATCATTTCCTTGCCTATTTTTAGTTCAGCATGTATTTGATACCTATGGGGTCACACATTCCCTCCCAGAGTCAAAAGTAATCCTAGTAGAGAAGAGGTTCTTCCAATCCTGCAGACTTTGGGTACATGCCACCTCCAAATGTCTATGGCAATCAAGGTGGCATCTGCTCTTCCCCCTCCCATCTGCTTATACTTTCATTACTGCAGATAAATGCATAAGAAGGCAATGTAAATGTGGTACAACACACTTATTTTCTGGAGATATGAACCTAAACTACTACAACTTAAATTTCTCACTGCTACGTAACAAAAAATATACTACACACCCCGATGTTAGTGCAACTGTAAATACAGTAAGGTGGCTTTATACAATTTGAAGTAACCTATTTAATGTCACCAATGTAACTTATTACTGTCACTAATGTGACACTCTGATGTCACTAAGAAGAAAGATCATCTTTCCGACATCCACAGACACTGTCAGGGAAGTAAAATCTAAACAAAACTTCAACAACAAATTAGGTTACGAATCACTGTTGAAATTCCCACCCAAAACTTATTAATTTAAAAGAATTTATAAACTAAAAATGGAAATGCAATGGAAAAGCAGACCTAATAACGGTAATTATTTTTTCCATAGTTTTTGAAGTGACTTCTTTTGCTTGCATTTGTTAAACACTTCTGTAACAGCTGACAAGAACAAGGTTTTCCTGGTTGTTATTTATAAACAATCAAAGCCCTTCAAACCAGGCACTGCACTCCCTTCAATTAATCAAAACAACCTCTCAGATTTGACTGGAAACACATCAAGCTCCCAGCCCTCCTTCATGTTTGCATTCAATGCAAAGATGCCTGTCTGGTTTAGGTGCTTTTCCCAAAAAGCCCAACAGTTTGGGCAGAAAGTAAGCCAAATGAATTGCAGGGATCAGCCTTCCTGGGCCCCTCTGTTATAAAAGAAGTGAATAAAAGTGTCCAGCCTCTCTTAAACAAGGACAGCTGATGGCATACAGCTCTAACTCAGCAGGAGAAATATTGTGTGGTAGTGATGCCTGGCTAGCCTGATGACAGGAGCAAGCAGAATATATCCAGGGCACCACGCACTATAGCAAGGCATCCCCTTAACATTCCACTGCAGCTTGGAAACAGGAGCCACACCATGTTTGGTGGGACACAGACTGTAACCTGTATGCCTGTTGCTGGAAATTTAATCTCAGCCGGAGGCTGGCAATGTCCCCAGTGCCATGAAGCAGGGCTCCCAGCGTTCTGCTCACCAGACTCCCAGGAGCACAAAGCACAGCCCTGTTACAGCAGGCAGTCACTGACACAGGGTTAAATCACAGCCCCATTTGCTGTTCCGCTGCTTCGGTGCTCTGCCCACTCCCCAGAGGGGCCCTCACACAGTATTAGCCTCCAGGGAGAAAAAGGGGCAAAAACCTCTTTATTACAGAACCACAGGATTGTCAGGGTTGGAAGGGACCTCTAGAGATGCCCTAGTCCACTCCCTGACAAGGCAGGGTCACCTAGAGCAAGTGACACAGGAATATGCTCAGCTGGGTTTTGAATGTCTTCCCAGAGGGAGACTCCATGACCTCCCTGCACAGCCTATTCCAGGGCTTTGCCACTCTCAACGTGAAGAATTTCTTCCTCATGTTCAGGTGAAACTTCTTGTGTTCTAGTTTATGGCCGTTACTCCCCATCCTGTACCTGGGCACTACTGAAGAGTCTGGGTCCAATATCTTAGCCCTTGCCTTTAAGACATTTGTATACTTTAAGGAGATCTCCTCCCAGTCTTCTCTTCTCTGGACAAAACTGGCCCAGCACTGGCCCAATCTCTGCTCATAAGAGAGATGCTTCAGTCCCTTTAATCATCTTCGTGGCCTTGTGCTGGACCGTCTCCAGCAGCTCCTCGTCCTTCCTGTACTGAGGAGCCCAGAACACGACACAGCACTCCACATGTGGCCTCGCTAGGGCCGAGTAGATTGGGAAGATCACATACTTCTTCTTTACAAAAAAAGGGGGGGGGGGGGAACAAACAAAAACCATACAAACATACAAACAAAAAACCCAACTATAACGAAAAGCCTCCCCGTCTCAGTTCTGCCAAGGGCAACCCCGCCCTCCCCATCGCACATGCGCGGCCATGGCCGCGGGCGGCGGGGGCAGCGCGGCGGGGCGGCCCTGGGCCCACCCCCCCCCGGGCCCTTCTCTCGGCCCCGCCGCTCCCCGGCAGCGTCCGGACGGGCCGAGGGGCGGAGAGCGGCCATCGGAGCCGGCCGCCCCACACCCGGCCTCGGCAATGGCCGCCGAGGGCCCCCGCGCGTCCCCCGCCCGGCACTGACCGAGATAGAGCACTACGGGGATGAAGCCCCAGCGGATGGCGAACTGGCCGCCCTTGAAGAGCTGCTGTAGCCGCTGCTTGGCCTCCTTGCTAAGCTTCGGCATCCCGGCGGCGGGGCAGAGAGGAGGAGGAGGAAGAGGAGGAGAAGAAGGAGGAGCGCAGCCGCTCTCGTAACAGCGCCGTGCGCTGGGCGGGACCCATCGCTCGGCTGCGGGGCGGGGAGCGGGGCCGGACCTCGGGCGGCCGAGGAAATGGCGGCGCCGGGGTGCCCTGCGTCCGCCGGGTGTGCTCCGTCCCTCGGGTGGCCTCTGCCCGCCATGTGTTCTGTGCCCCCTGCGTGTTCTCTGCCTGCTACAATCCCGACGGGCTTGTCCCGGCCGCCGTCCAGCGCCGCAGGCTGGGGGATCGCCCCCGGGATCGGGATGGGCCCAGTGGGGCTGGCGGCTGTGAGGGGGCGCGGGGGCTGCGAACGCTGTGGGTTTCCCTGCCCGCCTTGGCTCCTGAACTGCCGCACTCCTGTGCTTGTTCTTCCCGGAGCTCTCGAGGTGTTGCTCACACGCCGCCTCTGCAGGGTAGGAAGTGCCTTTGGTAAGTGAAGGGTAGAGATGGAGTGATAAGGAAAAGTGTTCCTGGAGGAAACTGGAAATGCGGCTCCATGACGCTGTGTCAAGGGAGGTTTAGGCTTGATATTAAATGGAAAATAATATGAAAAAATTATTCACCCGGGGGTGGTTGGGCGCTGGAACAGGTTCCCCAGGGAGTTGGTCACAGCACCAACCTGACAGAGCTCAAGAAGTGTTTGGGCAATGCTCTCAGGCACATGGTGTGACTCTTGGCATGTGCTGTACAGGGCCAGGAGATGGCCCTTGTGGGTCCTTTCCAGCTCAGAATACCAGGCTGTGTGATGTATCCAGTCTATGGAAACAAGGAGTTGAGGGAGTGAAACTGGTAGTACAGCATTTGGATTTTGTTGTCCTTAAAAACCTCAGAGCCCAGATAAGCACTGAGGCATTTTGTTTTTTGACTAATAAATGAGTGGCCTTTGTCCTTGCAGTGCCCTAACCACCAAGCTGCTCTTTATTTGACACAACTTACATGACATCTTGCTGTGTGGTGTCTATGCCTTTGAATCAATCATTTATATCATGTTTTTACCATGTTTTCATTCTTTCTCAGGTAGCCTCCTGCCTTTTGCTGTAATGCCAGATCCAAGCCAGATGCAGGTCTTCAGGTTCTGCTATTACTAATGCAGCTGCAGCAGTTAACACCACCAGGCTGTATCATGTCTGCTACCTATAGCAAAGCTCTGCATGTTATATATTCATTTGCCTACAGCACTTGAACTTCTGTAGCCACCTTGTCACGTTAAGAAAAACAGCAAGTCAGTGCTTTTTAGAGACAAGAAAGAATCCAGGGTTAAAATAAATCTTACTTATTCAGATATACCATTTACTCTTCCAGTGTATGCATGCCTGTCCAGTGTATGAATCCCTGTTCTGCCATTTCAAGATGATAAAAACAGGAGCTTTTAGCTCACTACTTCCTCTCCAGGTACAGGCAGGTAGCAAGCTGCAGGCAACATGAGAGGTTCTGGCAGCTCATGGCTTGCTTTTGCCATGGTCTGTGAGTTATGAAAGAATATTTTGGTGAGGTCCTGGCACAGATGTGCAGTCATGTTACAGGATGCACATGCCTTTCTTGCTCTACACCAGTCCCAGTGCCCTGTGCTTCCATACACATTAAACGTGGGATACACCACTATTTCTAGTCATAGGACTGACACACATTTAATGATACCTGACAAATAAAGTAGAGGCATAGAGTTACTGAGTGTCTCCTTTATACTGAATAGCTTATCCCTATGGAGAGGTTAGGCACCAGTGGTGTCTATGTATTCATGAACATCAGTATGAAGTTAACAAGACTTAGCGTACGCCTTTCCCAAAAGAGTATGCCTTTGGGGGGGGAAATTCTGGGAATTCTATCTGAAAATTGAGAGAACAAGTCTTTCTATCCCTAGGTTTGTGTTGGGTTTCAATTTTTTTTCGTATATCGCTTGTCAAACGTTTCAGATTAGAACGCGTAAGTAGAATTGTACCAACATTCAAAATTACAAATTTACTCTTCTTGTGAGCCAGTGTAGTGCAAGAGGCACATTCATTAATCAGTAATGGATTATTACACTCAAAAGAGAACTCAAACCATTGAACCTCTTTTTTTTACTTCCAGGAACCTGTTTTTGAGCAGTTTGTATTAAATTGGTTTTCCTTTGTAGATGAGGCCGAGTAAGATCTGTTTTCAAGCTGTGGTTACTGTTACAGCTTGTTCTTTCTAAACATACAAAACCAACTGTTCATTAGCACACAGCTTGTTAATAATCTCTTACAAAGTATGGCAATAAAATATGACCCACGGTGGTGGAATGAAATCCAAAAGGTATTTTTCCTTCCTGTAAATTTAGTGCAAGTGGGATTTAGAAGGTCGAATGTACAGATCACCTGATAGGAAGAGTTGAACAATTTCTCTGTCTCCTTTGAGAATTGGTTTAACAGCATCACATGTGATACAGTGTTTATAATGTTATTGTGGGTGTTCTTGAGAAAGAGTGCTAACCAAAGAGTGCCACATGTACCAGATCTTCCCTTCTTCCCTTTACATATTGAGTCAAGGAGTAATTTTCAGAGCACAGAAACATGTTAGCCTTCATTTCTCATGTCTGTTAATATGAATGTTTGACTAAAAGCTTGCAGGTTATTTCATTAATTTAACTACAGAAGCCAGGATATTAATAGTAAGAAAGTTAGTATTACTTTGCCAGATTTCTCGCAAACAAAATCAGTGCTAGAAGAGCACAAGGGCGTGTGTTGGTATGCAGATAAACCAGTGTTGATTCTGTATAGTTACTGCTCAAGATCTACATAATCTTGCATACTGAAGCTCTGAAAGGATGTCTGTAAACTAAGAATTGTGACTGGACAAGAGCACTTGTTTCATCATAACACATATTCATAGTCTCCAACTGTCCAACATATCATATTTGCATTAAAAGACCTTATCTAGCCAGCCAACCAACCAACAAACCCACACAACCTCCGCAAGAACAACAAAAACCAATAAATGGTTGTGCTGACTCCAGAAGTTTTCCATGCCTTTGTTTGGCTCCTGTGTCACCTGGGATGTTAGAGGGTCTAAGAGCTCAGCAGTCCTTTGGTGATCTGCTGACTCAGACAAAGGGGGAAGGAGAGCAGCAGTCATCCTCCCTGCAAGTTCATGGGACAGCACTAGTCACATAAATATTGGCAATTAGCCTCTAAAAGCAAATGTGCCTGTGATGGGGCATGAAACAATGAGCTGTTTTGAAGTGAGAAAACCTTATGCACAGATGGGTATTGTAAGATGGAGGTGACTCTGCCTGGAGAAGATGGAAGTAGGATTTATGAGTGTGCTGTGAGTTTGTAAGTTATTGTGGTAATACTTCTATGAAGGATTTTGATTTTATTTGATTTTTTTTTTCTTGTGGCTGATAATGAAGACAAAGCTGCTTGGAATGCTGTATTCATTAACTAAGGAGAACAAGAGCCCCAATTGCTAGAGTGACAAAAGAAAATTAGTGATACCATAGATGTTGAAAGTCTTTTGTTGCAAAGAAAGAAATAAATCTCTTTGGATTTCTTCTGCCTTGTACCTTCATGTGATCAGCAATAGCAATAAAGTCAGAAACAAAATTGCAGAGGTTTCAACTGGGACAACAAGAATATGAATCCCTATTGTTTTATTGACTCGATTAGCAATAATTCCACATATGTTTTCACAGCAAATAAATATCACTAGTACTCATGGTAAAATGGCCAAATGTTTCCATTTTTATCGGTAAATGAGGGAATTGAGATTCTTACAGACATGATTGAATTGCTGAAGTGTCAGATTCAAGAAGTAATGTCTCTTGATCAGATGGTTTTAACTCATCTTTTTGAGTGCAAAGTGTACCTTTCAGGTTAAAGAATTCCAGACCTCTAAAAGATTTATCTCAGCAAACCACAAAGTAAAGCCATGCAACAGTACATGTAACTCAGATGCTGATGAAGGAGACAAAGTGCAGTGACACATTGACATTTGTGAAAAATCACTGTAAACTTGGTAGAAAATCCCTGCAGGCCTCCGTTGTGCAGTCTGCAATCTCACTTTTGAGATTTTCCCAATTTACTGACAAAAAGCTGCATTAAATTCATCTACTTGGGAACAAAGTTTGAGTTTTACCCTATTTAGGAGGAACTTAGATTTCAAAGACGCTATGGTGGATGTTTCTTACTTCAGGATTATACCAGAAATCAGTATAAATAGCACAAGAACATAAGGAAGAGCTCTTCAACAGATTTCCACTTCAGGCTGAATCTTTATGATGTCAGTAAAAGCAGTAGTATATTATGACTAGACATTCTATTTCACTTCATTGTTACGACTAAGCTTCCTATTTTTATTGTGCCCTAATAATTATGTTCCTTCTATTCCATTTTAGTATTCCTATTCATTTAGTCTAATAAATCCCTGCTTCTCTGCAGTACCACTGATCTGGGAAATATTCCTTTTCATTTCACAAAGACAAGAAAGGACAGAGACAAAGGGAAATGGAAAGTACTATGGTCAAAAGAGCAAAGGCTTAGGCTGTCCAATTAGGTCATGTGCAAAGTAACCAGAATTCTAAACTGTCTTCTGAATGTTATTGAGACCTAGATTAGTTTGGGGTGAGTATATTTGAGTTCTTACATTTGGCATAGTTTCCAAACACGCTTGAAATGCAGAGCTGTAATGCATATAAAAAATTTCTGTCCAAATTAAAATCTTCATACGAATTTCTGTATGATACTTGTTGGATATACTGTGGTCACTGCCTGATATGGAATATTTCCAAGAAAAGTGATATTGCCAGTCACTGTGTGGGTTTCAGCTGGGGTGGAGTTAATTTTCTTCATGGTGGCTGGTATGGGGCTGTATTTTATACTTGTGTTGAACACAGGATTGATAATATAGAGAAGTTTTGGTACTGCTGAGCAGGGCTTACGCAGAGGCCTTTTGTCCTGCCATGCTGGTGAGGCTGGGGGTGCATGAGAGGCTGAGGGGAGACACTGCCAGGACCGGTGACCCCAACTGACCAAAGGGGTATTCCAGACCATGGGATATGCTCTGTAATAAAGTGGGGGGAAGAAGGAGGAAGGGGAGACATTTGGGGTGATGGTGTTTGTCTTCCCAAGTAACTGTTAGATGTGATGGGGCCCTGCTCTCCTGGGGATGGCTGAACTCCTGCCTGCCCATGGGCAGCAATGAATTAGTTCCTTGTTTTGCTTTGCTTGAGGGCACAGCTTTTGCTTTCCCGGTTAAATTGTCTTTATCTCAACCCATGAGTTTTCTGGCTTTCACCTTTCTGATTTTCTCTCTGGTCCCAGTGTTTGTGAGGCATAGTGAGCAGGTGGCTGTGTGGGGCTTGGCTGCTGGCTGAAAATTGCTGACAATTAGCAGAATGATCAGAGTGGCAGGAACAAACAGCAAAGTGTAGTAATTTTGTATATTAAATACAGTAATTGTACTATTTATTCACTTTAAAACAAACCAAAGCTGAGTGGTGACATGGAGTTAACAATCTCATTGTTTTTCATTACAGCTCCTGAGGCCAGGGAAGGAGAAACAGCAGTCTGAGGTGAGACAGCATTGAAAGAACCTCATCAAAAGCTTTTAGAGACCTCTGAGAACTGTTGATGTGCTTAAAAATTGAATATTAATATTACCTGCTTCACAACTGTAGCGTTCTTTGAAGCATGCCTTTCCCATTCTGCACTTTGTCTTTGCTTAATACTGAAAATTAAATGTTACACTTAGGCATGCTGCTGCCTTTTGCCATAGATCGTTTTTCTAAAAGTGCAACAGTTCTTCAATGCATGTTTTTATAATTGCAATATTTGGCCAAGGATGAAAACAATAATCTGATTCCTTATATACATTTGGTGATACGCAAAAATCTGATGGATAAAAGGATTTTCTGAGGCCAAAACTAATACCCATATTTTTTAAAATTGTTTTTTCATGAAGCTTTTTTTTAAGCAGCTGAGCAGCAAAGGTTTTGGTAACTCTAGGAGGATTTTCCTCTAAAGATATTTTATTAATGTAAACTTTTTCTTTGTAGACAGATCTCAAATAGATTTTTGTTGTGTAAGAATATGTTGTTTTAACAGCACATATATATAAATATTTTAAAGGACTTAAAATATGCTTATTTAGGCAAATTTTTGCCTAAATGTTTTAAACAAGGTGAGGAAAACAAATAATATATTCTGATTTTCCAAAGTCTTTGCTTGTATACTTGCCTTTATACCAATTCCAACCTTAGTAAATTGTAAAGTGGCGGGACAACCATGAAACTGATAACATAAGTCTTTGCAGAGAAAAATGAAATGTTTCTCTCTGATACAGGACATAGAATTGCAGCATTTGAAAAATAATAATTCTAACAATAAGTCATATTCTGCTTTCTCTCTTCAATGTTAATAGTCTTTCTTAGCATCCAACTACAAAAAAGTGCTGCTGAAACAACTTTTTCTGACAGTGAAATATTTTAAAATGTAACTGATTGATGCACAGCACTTGCTTCACTGATTTACAATAGAGCTTTCATATGCATGCTCAGATTTTGCAAGCTAAAGGTATACAACAAGCTACAATTAACTCTGGTTATAAGCTAAGAGAAAACATGTAGTAAAGCAAAAAGAGGAACTCTGAGTTGAAATATGCCTGGTAAACCTGAAACAGGTTGGTGTGGTTTTTTTGCCAGTTTGTTGTGGGTTTTGTCTTAAGTCCCAGTAAAACAAATGACATGTAATTTCAGTTACTGTATATATCCTTAAGTATATTTTTTTTGTTGTAACTTCCAAAACAAGAAGGGTGTTTGTTGAAACTAAGATTTTTTTTAAAAGTATAAATTAAAGTTTAATTCAGTACAGCTTTAATTTCAATAGAATTAAAAGCATAGCAGAATCTAGGTTTTAGTGCTGTCATTATTATAGTTTTAACAACCTGTAATGCAAATTACAGAGTCCATATCATAAAAGGAAAGGTAAAAATATGTGTGTTTTCAGATCCTGAATAAGACTGCCCAGTCAACAAAGGAAATGTGTCATGTACATGAACAAATGGAATAATTTGTAGTAAATGTAAAAGTTGAACTAATTATTTTAACTGAACATAGGTATTAATTTGTCTTCATTGTTTACTTTAGGTGAATTGACTTCAGAAACTTAAGGACAAACCTGTTGTCATATTCCTAATTCAGCAGGGCCTAACCATGACCAGCAAGGTGAGGAGCAGTTCACACACCCCCTGGCAGAGTCTCCATCAGCGTGTGCTGCCTGAGCTTCCTGCTGAGGGTGAACCTCAGCAAGAGCTCCCCTTCAGAATTTGGAAATTCAACAGTGCAGATGAAAGTATCCACGTTTATGTCTGTCTTTAGTTTTTGCATTTCAGTAGTTCAGATTTCACTGCAAATTCTTTGAGATCGTCAGCACATGGAAGATTAGAATCAGTATTTTAGTATCATAATGAAGAGTAATTAAGGCCTTTCCTAGATACCAGAAGGCAATCTACCAGAAGGAAAGCTCTTTTCTTTCTTTCCAAGTCTCATCTGGTGCTATCAAGATTAAATGAAGCGCAACTCATGGTTAATGAAGTTTTTACTCTTCTACTAAAATAAAATTTAGTCTCTTAAAATACTTCCCTTTTGCCTTTCATACACAATTTCTGTCCATACTTTGTCTATTTTAGTGGAGTCATATGCCATATTTAGCCCAGACAAATTTTTTTAGAGTTTACTAATTTCGAAACATTGTCAAGTAGACACACTAGTATGTTTTCTCTATATACTGTCAGCCTGATTCATGTGCCTGTAAGTTCATCTAACACTCTTTCCACTGTTGCACAGAAAACAAATGACCTTTCAGGGAAATACCTATCAATGTTTCAATCACTGCTGCTGCTTTTCAGTTAGTATTATTAAAAATCTCAAACTTTATTCTCTTAGAAGTGCAGAACAGCTGCATTTTAGTCATTTTAGATGCTGGAGTTCAGTTGAAGAGGGTGATGTGTAGCAGTAGGCACTACAGTGATTAATGAGATTTCGGTAGCTTTTCCATAGCTTCCTGCCTAGAGCAAAAAAACAAAACAAAACAGAAAATCAACAAACAAACAAAAAAACCAACCCCAAACCCATAACAGCAGATTAGTTGTGTGCCTTTCACTGCTTCTTGTAAAATGTTAATGGACTCCTAAAGGTTGCATTTTTGAATGAGAACCATTTCAGCAAGAATTTTAGCAGATGCAGAGGACATACAAGGAACTTTTGAAAATTCCTTATGTTCTACTTTATAAAGTCTATTAGGCACATTTGGCACAAGCTGGGAATCTGACACTGATTTCCAAGCATTTAAACGGTCCAAATAAAATGCCATTTCTGTAATACTTTTATATTTTCCTTTTTTTTCAAGTGTATATAAAGTACACATCTGAATAAACAATATTGTACTCCTTTATTTTAGATGTAGGTAGCAGTCACAAGAGATTAAATGCTGCTATGTGTAACGAAGCATGAAGATGACAAGATATTTGAACCAGAGGCTTTTCAGCTCAATCACATCATCCAGCACATAATTATACAGATTTTGTATTTCAGACACCAATGTCACCTTAGGGTTGAAATCATTCTAGATGAATCGGTGTAAGTATAAATAAGATAGTTCCCCACACCCCAGTTACTTTCCTACTTTAAAAATAGAAAGGAAAATGAGTCGTCCTGAGTTTAGGGATGAGTTATTTGTGTGTGGTATTTGTGATGGAAAATTCTTTCTAAAATAAACACAGTAATAATTAATGGTCTTCTTTTTTCCTCTCATATTTTAAGGCGACAGCCTGCTTCTAGTGCCAGAGTACTAGACTAGATATATCCTGGTCTCTTTTAGTACTTGACTAATACATACAGCACTATCTATTAGAGTCATTAGTTGTATCAAGCAAAATATTTTTCTGTAGTTTTTCTATTAAATTTCTTTAAAGCCACATGTAGAATGTTACCTCCCATGCTGTACTTTAGTTCCAGCGACTCTAATATGGATGATACCCTGATGGGCTTTTGAAATCCTGAAAAACATGAATGTGACAGGGAGCCTAGACGGGACTTTAAAAAATACTACAAATCATTTAACTACTATGACAAAATTTTTATAAATGCTGAATAAAGGTGAAAATTAATAAATGTATCAGCCTCTATTAATTTAGTTCCTTCTCTTCATTACAGAAAGACACTATTGATCCAAAATTTATTAGCAATGTTCTGCTAGAGCCAGCGGAGGGCAGACTTGAACTGGAAACTCTTTTTGCTACTGTAGTTACTTGAAGTTAAAATACCAGATATATCATGTCTTGAGCTCAAAGTCTCATCACTTCTCTACTATTCTAATTACACTTGTGCTGGATAAAAGCCTCTTTGCAATTGCTGTTTGACAAAATGAGTGTTTTGCAAATGTTTAAATAAAGATGCTAATATGAAAGTGAATAAGTCAGTGTGTTAGCAGCTGTGTGTTACTCATCAGGGATAATCCACACTGCTTAATCCTTAACCATGTATATCTTGAAATGTTTGTTAAAAGCTAGTGAATATAATTATCTCCATTTTACAAATGAAGAAACTGAGGAATAGAGTGGTAACCTTGCAGATTACCCATCTGGGTGACCTACAGAAACAAGAATGAAGTCCAGTTTTTTGAGATCTAATCCAGTGCTTTGCAACATAAACTATTTTAACTCTTGCAAACATTATGGAAATTTTTGCTAGCAGCCCAAATTGTGGATCTTTCACTGAGGAGCTTACACTGATGAAATAGCAGGCAACCTGACAGTGAGGTTGTAGATCTTAAGAAGAATATTCTTCCCAAGAAGATGGGTGGCAGTCAGATCAAAGGCCTAAAGATCCACTTTAAAGTAGCATTTTATTATTAAAACAAGTACTTCACATTTTTAGGCATATTTTTTATTCATTAGGTTAGGTTGGAGTCTTTCTGAAAGCCTTTATGATAGCCTGTGTCTGACTCTTGTTGTGTATAATGTGTTGTGGCTTCACACATTTTTAAGTGCTGTGTGAAGGTCTGTAAGAATATATTATAAAACAGGCCACTTGGAGCTTCTTGGTCATTTCTCCTTGTACCTTGTGCAACTGTACCTCGTGCAATTGTACCTCACAAAGAGTTGTCACCTCCAAATTGTCATCACTTTCCATAACTCACAGAGGCCTGAAAATGCAATTATCTCAAAAGGGAAAAGATTCATTTACTCTTCTGCAGAACATAAACTCTCCTTGAAATAACCACTAATTGAAGGCATTTGTACAAAGGCTCATTTTATAGTAAACCACTGGATGCCTCAGGTCAAGAAGCAGCAAGAAAGATAACAATTCAATTAATGAAAACTGCAGCTTTGAGAAATGTGGTTTCCAGTCTCAAAGTTATTTTATTTATCCCTAATTATACATTGCTGAAAACTGTTAACCATTATTAGGGGCAGATAAGTCTGAGGTTTGGGGATATGGCTGGTTTTGCCTGTTGTAAGCTTCACAGGTTTACACATCCACCTCCATAACAATCTTTTCTTTCACTAATCCTAGTTGGTGTGCATTTTTTTTGTACCCAACTTTCCCTTTTATTTGTAAATATGTGTGAAATGTTCAAAACATTAGTGATTTAAGAGCAGTTAAGGTATTACTTCCTCAGAAACACATCATTGTTACATACAGTTGTGTTTGTTGTGCTGAGCAGGCCCGGCTGAGTTACAGATAAGGCAAAATAACTGTATGAGAGCAGGTTGGCCAAAGGCTTGTCCCTGTATTTCTTTACATGGAAAATAAAGGATAGATGTATGTACTGTCTGAATAGAGAGCATGATGATGTTGTGTGCCTGTGCCAAAATTAATACAATAGTATTTTATTGGAAAAATAAACTTAGTTTTGGATTTAAAAAATTGTAATATGCCATGTATAAAATACATATTTGATCAAGATCAGTTCTGCTAATGTTCCTTCAGAGGTGAGGGTTTATAATGACTAGGAAAAGATACTTCTACATCTATGGAAGTTTAAGCCTGCTGCTGTCAAGTGGCCAGGACCCTTAAGTGTGTGTTGAAGTGTCCTACTCTTAGTAAATCAGAAATGTTTATACTTGCTGTCTCAAGTAGTAGAAAGAACACTAGCAACTTCTTCCATGTTTAGAATTCTGTGGAGTCTGCTACCTGTGAGCAGACTCCACTTAAATAAAGTCTCTGGAACTACTAATTGCTAACCTCATTCTTGACATAGTTCAGCCTCCAACAGCCTGCTGCAACTTCTGTTACACCTTCTGGGAGTCTATCTATAGCAATTGCTTTCTCTGCCCAGTTGGCTCCAAGCCAGAAATATATCCATTTGCACAAATGCTTCTTAACCTTGTTCACACTGGGGTGGGGGGGAAAGGGGGGAGTCATATTTTTTCTTTCTGCTTGTGTGGTTGGTGGATACTTTTGTAGTAAATTCAGTACTTGCCATGTTCACTGTGTAATGCACAAGTGGTTACAATGCCTTTTCTAAGGTACTCTTTGTTTCACTTTAAGTGTACTGAATAAAACTATTTCTCCATGGCCATTTCATGGGCATCTTACTGTAACATGGGAGTCTTAAGCAAGTACATTTAATCACTTTTCTGATAAGGCTGTGTTCTTCCCTCTCAGTAGGGCATTCTCAGTTGACAGAGAAAGCCTTCAAGACTTGCAGATTAACCAGCACTTCTGAAGGCTGAAGAAAACACTAACATTTCTGACCAGCTACCTGGCGAGTTCCAGTGTCCCTGTCATGAAGAAATAGGTTTATAACTGATAGGGAAGATTGTGCTTACCACAGGAATGCTACTGGTACCCAAACTAGCTTGTCTTCATTCTCAAAAAGCTGCAGCTCACACACATACATGTACAGCATCCAGCTCTGGAGTCCTCCATGCGGGAAGGACACACATCTGTTAGAGCAAGTCCAGAGGAGGCACCAAGAAAATTAGAGGGACAGAACACATCTTTTCCAAGGAAAGGTTGAGAGAATTGGGATTGTTCAGCCTAGAGAAGAGAAGGCTTCAGGGTGGCCTAATTGTGGCCTTTCAGCTCCTGAAGGGAGTCTGTAGTGACAGGACAAGGGGTAATAGATTCAAACTGACAGAGTAGGGTTACATTAGATATTAGGAAAAAATTCTTTATTGTGAGGATGGTGAGGCACTGGAACAGTGTGCCCAGAGAAGTTGTGGATGCCCCATCCCTGGAAGTGTTTAAGACCAGGCTGGGTGGGGTTCTGAGCAACCTGGTCTAGTGAAAGGTGTCTGCCCATGGCAGGGGGCTTGGAACAAGATGGGCTTTAAGGTCCCTTCCTACCCAGGCAATTCTATGATTCTATGTACCTGTGTATAGACACTTCTGCATTATATGTATGTAAATGTTTATACATTTACAGAATTGCAGGTTTATCAGAATCAATTGAAAATGAGCCAGCTTGGATATCAATTCCAGCACCATTTCTGAGGATATATGTATAGACATGTATAGCAAACTCAAACTGCAGCTTTGAAGTCCTCAGTGTTTCAGCTACCTAGAAGTACGTATGCAAATATTTGACATTAGAAAATTAGGAGCACTTTGATTGGAGTAATTATGTTGATATATAGGAGTTCTGTGGTACGGGCAGGAACAGATGGTCCTGATTTTTCTGACTCAAATTTCCGCCAAGATTTTTTTTTAATGTTTTCATGCATTTCTGTACAGTTGTGGTGAATGCTGTACCAGAGTCCAGTCCAAGCTCTGAGAAAGACAAAAAGGGTGTGGTTACAAAAATAGTCACAGACCACAGCTCTGTGTTTGCATGCTAGATCATGAACAAGGATTCTGCATTAAGATGTACATAGGACAGTGTGTGGCATCTCTCACTTTCTTCTGTGGCATCTTAACCACATTTCACTTCCATTTTTATTAGATCTCAATGTTAGGGGGAAAAAATGCAAGTTCTAGCTTGTGCAAAATTTTATTTATTTCCAGCTCTAATAAATCCAGCCTTGCAACTTCCAGTCCTCTCAGGTGTCCAAACACCTGTCCCATTCCTCTGCATTAGAACTCGTAGGGTAAACTGCTGGACCAGTAAAGTTCTGTTCTCTCTAAGGTACTGCATCATGCATTTGCAATTTTGTTCTCCCCTTAATGCAGCTGGAGTTTCAGACTATCCCATTTAACTGCATATGTGTCACAAGTCACTGACATCAGAAACACATTTTAGCCTTCATGTCACAAATTAATTGAGTTGCAGAAAGAAGAATAAGGTTATTAAACGAACAGGTTTTAAGATTCTACTTTCAAATAATAGTGAGTAGCTAAAAAACCCTAAAGCCAGGAGCATGCAAGCTCCTACTGGTCAGTTTTGAGTTGATCAGCTTTTAATAGCTACCTGCAAAAGACTAATTAGTGACTTCAGTGTGCTATCCTACATTTCAAAGTGTCTAATTGCTGTCATGTAGCTGCACACCTAACACTGCTAACTCGACTTCATACCCAGCGCTGGTCAGCACTAGCAAACCTCAGCTTCAAGGTTAAGGTAGAATCAGCATTTTGCCTCCTGTCGGCAATAATCTATAACTTCCATTGCTGGGAACAAGCAAAAAGATATTAAACCAGGAATGGTTTGGTTTTCTCCTACTAACAGTAAATTTAGAGCAGTAACTTCATGACATCAGTGGGAGCAGTCTGTTCAAATCTTCCACCGCGTCATGGGAAATATAGACTATCAATTTTCCATTCCTATTTTGGCAAGCGTAATTTTGTTATTTTTAAAGTTGTTGATATTGGCCACCTCAGTGTTTTCATTATTTCACACATATTTTGGCATTTCAAGAAGTCTCTGCTTCAGCAGATATAGGGGATAGAATGTGTGTGTCCCAAAATTTAGAGTTTCTTTCACCAAGTATGATATATTACATTTACAAGCTTCATTTACACTTCAACAGAGCATTCATCTGTGTGCTGTCAAAGGCTGGGGGGGGGCATTAAATTAGATATTTTAGAGAGATTATGAATTCTAATAAAAGGGCTGTCTACAGCAGTTGGAGTGATCTGTAACAGCAAAGCAAAGGAAGATGGGAGTTAAGAATGAATGAAAAGGTGTGAAAGCAGCAGCAGAACAGAGGGTTAAAAGGATGGACACTTGTTGACACAGAAAACCATGCCCAGCAGAAAAGTTAAGGAATTGCTCTGTTTATGTCAAGGCCAAGGACCTGCATTTGAAAACAGCCACAACACAGATGACCTGTCAGCAAAAAACCCAGGATCCTGATCCCAGGAGGATGGTACCAAGGCTGCAGTGTCAGACACCCCTTGCCTTTCCTGTTATCCTGCCTGGAAAACACGTGTTGAAAACAGGGAAAAACAGGCAATGGGCAGCATCCTGGCCTATCATTTGTGCAGAACAAAGTAAACAGGATTTTGAGGTAAAAGATATCAGCTTATGCCTCCTAAAGGAAATGACAGAACTGTCCAGAAATCACTTTGTTGTCCCTAGTCAAGGCCTTGTAGTGAGGGCATGGCAGCAGCACCCCCATTCCTTTGTGTCAAGCTCCAGGGATCCTGGCCAGGCCACTGGGACTCTCTGAGTGGGGGATCAAGAATATTCGAGTGTCAGAGTGTCAGAGAATTAACTCTACAGCAGAACGAGTGTGAGTGCCTACAATCAACTTGCTTAAAGATTTGCAAATAAATACCTTTCATAAGATCTCACACTGAACTTACAGTAATTCCTGTGTTACAGCAATTTCCCACTGTTACATAAATGAAGTCATGCTTGCTGAGGACCATATCACAATTCCCCAACAGACAGAGGGACAGAGATGCTCATGACTTGCTCTAATTCTTGCATTCCTTCCTGATGTGGCATAGTAACAAATTCTGTGGCAATTTCTCTACAAGTACATAGATTATAATTTCCTCTTAGAGCTTTTCCAGAAGGTTGGTTTGTCCAACACAGATGGATTTTGTACAGCATTTCAATGACATGGAATTTAAGCTTCTTTGTGGGAACCCATGCACTACTGGAGTAAAAAAATCATTGAATCATAGCTGAGTAGTTATTGATAAAAAACAAATTACTCCACAGAAAGCTACATGAAGAGCACAGGCTTGGAAAGAAAATGAAGGAGGAAGGCTGAAAAAGTGTGCTGTAACACCTGAAACAATAAAAATGAGGAAATAATGTGTTGGCCTCATACAAGGACAATATGGACTTAGCCAGAGTCATAGTATTACTCAGAGCTGGTAGGACATGTGAATAATGCCTTCCAACACCCCACACTACTCTGGATCTGTAGTGCCAGAAAAGGAGACTCCTAGAAGGACTCAGTTACAACAAGGCTGGGCTGTAGCATGCAGAAAGGGAGTTTAGTATTTGTTTTCTTTCACAAGCTTTGATAGGGTTCACATATCTATCAACTTCTGTAAACAATGAGATTAGGGCAGCAGACTGCATGGCCCTTTGCAGCTCCCAGTAAAAACCTCATGGAGAAATAAATATCTTTGGCCTTCTCCCTCACCATAGTAACACTAAAATAAGCTACAATATGTGTGTCCATTTACCTTGTCAGCCAGTTGTCAGTGAGGCTCAAAGTCCTTGTGTTAAGTACTGCAAAAGTCTTTTCCCAGAGAACTAATCAGATGTTACCTGGGAACTGGCTGGTTTTGATCTTAGACATGTATCATGTTTGTTCTGACTCAATTATATATTTATTGTTGCAAATTTCTTTTGCAGAAAGTAGAAAGTGTACTGGTAGCTCATCAGCCAGTTGGCCCCTGCTGTAACCTTGAGCTGATCCTTCTAAATGTACTGAGAATGTTCCAGCTGCTAATTTAGCAAGGACTGGTGGCATGCTCAGGGCTGCATGAAAGAGCTGCTCCGTCACAGCAGCTGGAGGGAAAGAGGACAGGTGTTGTGAGGAACTGATGCTACTTAGAGATCAATGCCTGGCAATGCTAACCTGTAAGTGTGAAATCTTTGAGATACTAAGTTTGTGTCCAAACATTCAAACGTTTTATCATTATTGACATCACAAACAGGATTTTCTACCCAAGTAAAAGGTCTTAAATCCAGCAGTCTCATAATTGTCCTGTCTGGAGTGCCTCTAGATCTATAGAGCCCAAGAGCAGAAATTCTCTCTGTATTTCTTCTCTTACAATCCATCCTAGAAGCTTGCCAAGCTTCTGCCTTCATCCATATTTGGCACTCAAATCAAAACATGAGCTCTGGAGAGGGGGAAAGCCTGGTTGCTAAGAACTGTGTCTGCCACACAATAAACCATGTATTTGAGGGGTGAAAAAAGAGATGTGCAAAAATAAGTTTAAACTCAATTTGCTCCCTCACACAGCTGGACCAGGGCAGGTGACCTGAGGGATAGTCTCAGTTGACTACCATGACCTGCTGGAGGAAGGAGATGACCTGACTGGAAGATGTCCATCCTAGCCTGTGGTGGCAACGAAAGCTGCCTCACTGGGGGTACCCAGGACTTCCATGCTCATAGCTGACAACATCAACTTCTGACTTGTCAGGCAAGACGGGTCACCAGAGCCCAGAACAATGAGTAATCCACTTGCTAGATCATCTTCAAGGATAAAGAGTCTTAATTCGGGCATTATTAAATTACAGAGCTTCAAAATTACACTGCTGAAATTTAATTAGTCTGTGAAAGCAGCCAGGCACTGGTACTGACAGTAATTCAGCCATGCCACAAGCACTCAGTCTCAGTTCTGCTGCAGCTCCATAGTAGGCAGCAAGGCAATAACCAGGAGATTGAAAAGAGAGGTGCATCAGCCACTGCCAAAATGCAATGAGCTCTCATTCAGCTGGTAACAGCTGTTTTGAGGGCATTACATAAGCATTTTCATTAAAATATAAAGCAGTTCATTGGAAAACCCTAAAAAATAAAACAGCTCTTGAACCTGCCTCATAGAAGCACAATGTAAAGAGGCTGGCCAAGGCATCACTTGCAAATGAAGCTCAGACTATCAAATCTCCAAGAAGATGAGGCACGTGCTGAAGAAGAGATTTGGTGTGTTACTCTGGCTACAGAGGGACAGGGTGCTCTATCATCTGCTGGTAGGTACATGATAAATGCTGCTTTGGTTTTAATTAACTGCAAGAGAGAAATCTGAGGGGAGCTGACTGAAAGGCTGGCACCTCTGACAGTTGTCTTGTAGAGTTTATGTGACAGTGATACAAAACCAGTCATGGGCAGATCTTTGACCATGAGGGCAGAATTCAGCTGCGTGCACAGTCTTTGGAAGCCATCAGGAGTAGGCAGGAGATGGAATAGGATCATAGAATCATAGAACAGTTTAGTTTGGAAGGAACCTTATAGATTTCCTAGTTCCTACTTCTCTGCCATAGGCAGGGATGCCTTCCACTAGACCAGGCTCCTCCAAGTCCCATCCACCCTTGCTGAGATAATTTCCTACTATATATTTTATATACAACACATAAACAAACAATGAAAAAGACATATACAAGGGCTTCTGACATGCCTTCCTTGTAGAAGTCCCATTTAAGAACAGAGCATTCTAAAATGCTGGCATTTCTATTTAAGAAGATCTCATGCTCCCTCCCAGCCCTGTATAGATGTGTTTCTCTGATTGCAAAGTCATGATTAGGTCTAGGAAGTGAAATACATATCATTAGAAAAATCACAGTGCTGTTCAACAAGCAAATCTGTCTGCCCTGACCAGTCCAGTGAAAAGACACTGAAATTATGGAATAAATGCCTTGACACCTAAACTACAGAATACCTTTAAACAGTGGGATAGGTTGCCTTCCTCTAGAGGCAGGTTTGCACTACTGTCAGAAACTCTGGTTTGTTCTCACTCACCTCAGGGCAGCTGAGTTTCTGTTAACTCAGAGGAAAGGTGAAAAGTCTGATAATCAGTGTTAGAAGACCATCTTATCTGAAAACATGCAGTCCATCCTGCAAGGAGGACAAATTCCATTTACCTCAAGCTGTAATACTTTGCTGTCTGTCTAGGCTGCCAGTGGTATCAGTGCTGTCAGGTCTTTTTTGGCTTTTTGGTGGAGATATTCCATTTTCCTCCTTCACAGGAATCAGAAATGGTAGCTGTTCCCTATGCAGAAGGACTCCTTGTTTCTTACACTGCAAAACACCCTTTGAGAAAAAGGGAGAAGATGGAATGGTATTTTTGTTTCTGCCTGAAAAAGCAGATCCATACCATAACTACACAGACACATGCAGGAAGTGGGATGTTATAAACACTTACATTTTCTACTCAAATGCCAACATTTCTGGGCATGCTGCCCCAAACAGTCTGGTGTTTGAGTAGACACCAGCTCTTGGGTAGATTTCTGCACTTTGGGAAGTAAAAGTGCCTCTCAGAAATGCCATTCATCTTGGCCTTTTGGAGCAGAAAGACCCAGAATGACATCCACTTGCTTCTCTGCTCATAAGAGGGCCAAGGTGAGAGGGAGAAACCCAAGGTTTGGACAAATTAGAGAGGGCTCTTATGCCACAGAGGCACACATGGCAGATACACCTTTCGAGCAGACACCACATGTATGACTGAAAGATGACCCCCAGGGATGCTCCAAAACCAGCACCACAGCACTAAAGACCTGAGACCAAGCAGACCAAGCCACCACAGAAGCTCAGAGCTTGTGTGTTGAACACTCTGGTTCCATGAGGTATCTCAGTGTTGGCCTGGAAAAACAAATTTGAAAGCCATTGACTTTCAAGTAATAATCTGCATACAAGTGGTGGGTTCTGGGTTCTTCTAGGAAACTGTGGACATGAAAAAGAAGGTTTAAGATAGGTGCAATAAAAGCACAGTCTAAGATGAAGGAGGGCATTCTTCTCCCACAGGCATCAACACTGCCACTCTTACTGAATTTAAAAGTCAAGATGTTTGCTGCTAGAATACAGAACATCCACCCTCATTCCAGGCAAGTGGAAATATTTTGAAAGGATGCTTGAGCCTCCCATGAGGAGCTGTGAATAGTGACAGAAGAAAGCAGTACTGTAGCTGATCTACTGAAATCAGATCAATGCTGTGCTCTCCTTTTGGAGCAAGCCTTTCTGGCTACAGCTGTCACGAGGAGGAGGTGACATCAAAGGCTCTAGTCTAAATGGGCAAAACATTCATTACCCTCTAATCTTCCTTTAATTATTTATCCATGCTTTGGAGTCCCCAGTGTAAGTGCATGCAGATATTCAGACAGATGCCCAAGTCCCTGTTTTCCAGACACAGGTGATTAAATGAAGGTTTAAGTAGCGTGCTTTCTCCCATAGGTGAGGGAACTGGATACTTTCTCACCTTCAAACAACTAAATGTTGTAAAGATTAAACTCCCTTTTTCAACACGTTTCTCACTTTTTTTTTGTTTTTAATGTTATTAGGGAAGAAAAATGATTAAACACACGGGCTAATGCACAGTCTAATAAACTGGACTAATAATGGTTTTCCTGCCATCAAAGAAGATGATATTTTTCCATCCCATTTTCTATCCTGAAGCAGAATGGAAGAGATAATCAATCTGTGTTGGAAAGTGCCTCCCTTTCACTGTTGGCCAGACCAGCTTCGTTAAGCCACCTTCTCTACCGTGCTGAATTGCTCTTCTTACCTCACACACATTGTTAGATTCTGCCTGATCCTCACAGATAAAAAGTGCTTACTCAGGGGAAACTTTGAAGAATATTTGGCAATGTATTGTAGTGCATATTATCTTACCATATTGTAGTGCTTATTACCATTTTAAAATTGTAATTGTAATTTTAAATTTAAAATTAATTATATCATCATCTCCAGTTCCAGGGGCTGCAGGTTACAGCTTTGGGCTCTACTGTACCCAACACTCAGCCTCTGAGGTTTAAGGCTTTGTCTTCATTCCCACAGTAATTTTTAGTATCTGTATCTACACAGGCCAATCCTCAAGCCTGAAAATCCATCAGGACAGGAGAGACAGAGGATCAGTTTCTATAGGACACTAATTTGAAAGCCATGCTTGGTTTCTAAGCAGTGTTTTAGAGCAGGCACAAGTAAACTATCAAATGGACAATAAACTTTTGAGAAAAACAGTCCTTTAGACAACTCTCTGTTTTTTAGTGGACAACCAAAGCTGTTATAGATTAAAAGTAGTCAATTTCCAGATAGCCAGGAACCTTAGATCAATTTTGGGCAGCTTTGCTTAGTTTCAAGGAGTCTACAGAAAAATTGCCCTTGACAATAGCACCCTTCTCAGTAATTCTGTGCCCGGTCCTAGGAGATCCTTCTGCCACTTCATCTATTTTATTTTGGTTTTTGGTCCAAAGAAGGGCAGTGAAGCTGGTAAGATGTCTAGGACACAAATCTCACAAGGAGCAGCTGAGGGAGATGGGGGTTTTTACCCTGGAGAAAATGAAGCTCAGAGGGGACCTTATTGCCCTCCAGAGTGAAGGTGGGGGCCAGTCTCTTCTCTCAGGTGACAAGTGACAGGACAAGAGGAAATGGCCTCAGGCTGTGTCAGGGGAGGTGTGGATAGGATATTAGAAAAAAATCCTTTCCTGAGAGGGCTGTCAAGCATTGGAACAGGCTGCACAGGGAAGTGGTGGAGTCACCATCCCTGGAGGTACTTAAAAGATATATAGATGTGGCACCTGGGAATGTGGTTTGGTGGTGGGCTTGGCAGTGTTAGGTTAAGGTTTGGATTCAATGATCTGATTCTTTCCAATCTCAATGATTCTTTGATTTTTTTACATCTATTCACCATTCAAAAATCAGACTAATACGATGTACCATGCATGTGTTAGATTCTGGTTGGATATGCAGCCTAATTTTAATTCCTACAATTTGAATGAAGATTAATTTTATGCAACACTGAAAGCAGTCATCTCTCTGTAAGGCATTTAGCACAGGGGTACAGCAGCTCCAGCTCCTCCAGTGCAGTGATCAATAGCAGTGACACGTTACTCTTATGCCACAGCAAGTGACATATGGCCATGTAGCTGCACATTATAATTAACCACTGATTAACAACAGAAAGAGGATTGACTGTTACATTCAATTAACTTGCCTTCCTTTCAGCTGACAAGCAGCTGAGTGCTGAACATTTAATATACTTTTTGCAAATTTCCTTCTCTGCAAGTATTATAATTGCAGTAATTAGCACAGATCGCCTATGACAGCAAAACTCTCATTTCATCTATACAATGCAGTAGCTTAGAAAAAGTTAGGTTTTATCTGTTTTATTAATTAACTAACCAGTATTTCTCTTCTACCACAAACTCTCATAGAATTCCATGTAGTTTTGCAGATAATTCAGTCAACTTCTAAATAACTCTACAGAAAATTTTCCCAAGAGATATGATCGGGGTTGTCATCAGTTGATGACAGTCACATGCACATCTACAAAGAGGTACGTCTGTGTATCTGTGTGAAAAATGATCCAGGTGTCTCACATTTGCTGTTAAATGAGTTGGTATTTTCTTTCATGCTGTTTCCTTTCCTTTGGACTGTATATTAGTCCATAGGGAAAAGCTGCCAAGGCACCCTGAACCTCCTTTTTTACTTTCTTCTGTTTTCCATATGGTGGCCTGCTCATATTCCCTAATAGGGTCTTGATGTTTTATTTGACTTGACATTTTGATTTGCCTGTCAGAATGGGGTAGAGGTTAGAAGAAATGACTGGCAAGACTGAGAGGAGTTTATGCTGGCTAATAACCTGCCCACTGAGCAGATATTGAGAAATTTGAGCAAAAGTTGTCAAGCCAGATCACACTTCTGACAAAAGGACCCACAAAGTGCCTTCAGGACTGCAACCCTGCTGAGCTTCATGTCATCCATTCAGGCAAGGAAAGGCACAAAACAAAAGGTTAATGCCAGTGCTTTGTATAGCACAGTCCCACAATCCTCAAGGAAATGTTATCAGCTGTGATAACTGAGAGCAGATCAGGCACTGACCTTGTGAGTCACTGGGTTGTTCCTGCTGGCATTACAAGTCCCCTCTGTTCAGAGGGTACCACGCAAGGGCAGCTGTGGGGTCACCAGGGAATGATGCTCAGCTCAGGCTGTGCCTGTGCAAGGAATGATGCCCAGCTCAGGCTGTGCCTGCACAGGGTGCCCAATGGTCTGACCAGGGAATGATGCCCAGCTCAGGCTGTGCCTGTGCAGGGAATGATGCTCAGCTCAGGCTGTGCCTGTGCAAGGAATGATGCCCAGCTCAGGCTGTGCCTGCACAGGGTGCCCAATGGTCTGACCAGGGAACGATGCCCAGCTCAGGCTGGGCGCTGCCCCGGGTGCCCAAACTCCCGCAGGCATTCCCAGCAGGAGGAGCAGCGTGAGTGACACCAACCACAGAAGACCTTTGCCTTTAGATGTGCATCACTCTGTCCTTGTACTGACTGGCCATGGGGTGGCAATGTCAATCTTCTAGAAAATACTTTCTTGCACTTGCTTCCTGCTCGTCCCCCTTTGTTTTTTGCCTTGTTCTCTTTTTATAGTGAAGGAAGCTGTACTTAAATTTTCATTTCCTTGCAGAAGCTGAATTCTGCTTTTTCTTCTAGCAATAGTTCACCACAAAGACTTTCTGATCCCACTAGGCTGAGCATTCTCTTCTGCTCCTTCTTCATTCAGTTTCTTGCAGGTGCTCAAGTATATTCCTTAAATTAATTTTATGTAAAATGCCAACTTTCCACAAAATTACCCTCTCATTCTTAAAGTGGCAAATGCCAGAGACTCTATCCTTTGGCTAAATATTCTTTGAGAATTTCATTTTATGTTTTCCAAAAGGTACCAGCATTTCTTGACAGCAAAGCATGGCAAGAAAATCAGCAGCACTTAAACTTATGTAGAAGAGTGCAGCCACCACTGCTGCCCACACGTGTTCTAGTCCCATGGTAGGTTGTTTCAGGAGTTAATTCCCTGTATTTGTTGCTGTGGTAGTTCAGCACTTTGCTCCCTCTCCAAGAAGGAAGCAGAGGCAGGGAAGGGGCAGAATGCCATGGCACAAGTTCTGCCTCATGGGAAGATGCCTGCCCTTGCAGTCAGCTGGGAGCCAGGGGAGAAGAGATTTCTTCCAAGAGCTCTCAGCTTTATGTGTGTCTCATTTTGTGCAGTTTCTTCATTCATACAAAAGTGCCCCCAGAAACAGACAGAGAGGAAGTGACATTTTGAGCTGCTCTTAAGGCTTCTGGTTTTGCCTCCCATTCACCTCTTTTCCCACAGCTCAGTACAAAGTGTGCTTTGTATGACACGTTCCTCCTTTCAAGCATGAAACAGAACTGTCCCTCAGCCCCTGTGCTGTACACTGCCTACTCTTGTTGGAGTAGGAAGGAATAATTACAGGGATTATGAACATGGTACTGAATGTCAAGGCATGTTAAAACTGTTCTGTATCTCAGGAGCGAATCAAGATTCGTCCAAGGGGCTGCTTTTCTGCCTGAAATTGAATTACAGCATCGAGTACCTTATAAGTAGATCTACCTAGTAACTAATTTTGTTGGTGTATTTAAGTTACTCATCTCACCATTACCAGAGTGCATCAGAACTCTTTGTGCTCCCCAACATCACCATTTCTCATCTAGTATGATTCCTCAGGTACAGGAACACCCTGTCACTCTTGGGAATGGGGCACACATGTTGTGCTGCAATCTGTATCACACGCGCCAGGCTTTATAAAAAAGGCGGCTCATACAGCCTGGATCTTGGAGAAATCCATTGCTCAGCAATTCCTTATTCGTCCATAAGCACATTTTATTTTGTGCAATGATGCCAAAGCAGAGACCTAGCAGGAATTGTTCAGTGTTTTTGTAGCATGGTTTCCTATGCTGGCAGCAGGAAAAAGCAACTTCTCACAGATAACCAAGGAAGCTTAAAGATATGAATTTGATACACTATGCAAGACAGTCAAGGAACTCTTTCCCAACTGAAAGAATTTAGAATGAAGATTTGTCAGAGGACTCAGCTTGAGCTGAACATGTATCATCCACTTACAAGGAAGCTTTAACAGCCTTGCTGCTATTCCACCTTAAAATTCAAAAGCTGGTAAAGGTATTGCATACTTCTAAGTGAGATCATAAAGCAATAGCTTTATGAGAAATGAGAATGAAATAAAGAAATGAGAATGACAGAGATTTGTGCTCTATTTCTTTCCTCCTTCGCTACTTTAGACATTTGAAAATGGTTGAAAATGCAACTGCTTCGTGATTAGTCATATAATCTGAACAGATGCAGTTTGAATCTTAAATCCCAGCACCTGTCCACATTATTTCAAGCTGATCTTTACAGCGTGGCCAGAGAACCACCAAAGCAGATCTATTCTTCCTAGACATCTGCCTGCTTGTGAGGCCTTTAGCAAAGGGGACAGCTGCTGACATTCAGAGCTCTGCTGAAGCCACTGATCCTGTGCTAAAGCTTCTTTGGGCTTAATTCAGCAAGAAAGGGAATGTAGGGATTCAATTCAGTCAGAATCAGAAGGAAAGCAGCAATGCTAAGCCAGTTGTTCAGGGTGAAAAGGGAGGAAGACATGGGATAAACACCTTGTGGGTGTCAGAAAGGATTTTCCTAGCTCAGGATGTCCTGAATCGGTTTGACAGTGCCTGTATCTTTCTCAAGTCAGTACAGGGAGAGATGAAATCAGTAGTTTTGCTAAAGAGCAGTTGGATTGGTATTTTCTAATGGCTGAAATGAGGAATATAAATCCCAATGAACTGACAAGTAAATGAGTAAACTAAATGTTACCTTGCGAAAGCAGTTCTACTGATTTATTGTAACACATTTCTTACACACCAGCATTAGAGGGGCAAGACAGTCTGCTCAAAGATGACATTTCGTATGACAGTTGGTTCACAAAATGTTATCATATATGATACTATCCTGATTCCCTCCCAATTATTAATGAAGTCTGAAATGCAGGTTGTTAACAATAATGAAAACACAATGCATTTTACCAACTAAAAAAGCAAAAGGAAAAAAAAGGAGTATGGTGATTTTTTAAAAAAGAAAACATCTTTAAGGAGTAACTTCAAGAGCCTTTACAATTTATACTCAAATCAATTTACTGCTGGCAGATAAAACCACAAGGAAAATACTCGAGTGACAATACAACCTTTCACTGCCTAGCTACATCTGCTTTAGGTGGTATCCTAGGTCATTGACACCAGTGCTGGTCCAAGGTTTTGCCACCTCCAGCAGTCTCCATGGCAGTACTACAATCTCCACACCTTGACAGCTGAAGAGGAAAACAATATGTGTAAAATACACACACACACGTTTTATATGTAATTTTTAAATTAGTGATTCACTGGAATCAAAGATGATGTACAAGAGATTGTAGTGACATGACAAGGGGTAATGGACTCAAACTGAGAGTAAGTTTACATTAGGAAAAAATTCTTTACTGTGAGAGTGGTGAGGAACTGGAACAGGTTGCCCCAAGAAGCTGTAGATGCCTCATCCCTGGAAGTGTTCAAGGCCAGGTTAGATGGAGCTCTGAGCAACCTGGTCTAGCGAGTGGCATCCCTGGCCATGGCAAGGGAACTGAAACCAGATGATCTTTAAGGTTCTTTCCAACCCAAACCACTTTGTGATTCCATTATTTCATACATGAATAAAGTGTCTTTGCAGAGAAAGCACTGAACATTCATTATTCTGGTTGACAATTTGTATTGCAGAAGTGCCATCCACACCAAGAACTCCTTACACCAATAAGCGACACACCTTCATTTGCTTTGTTTTGTGCTGTGGAGGCAGAAGCTGACATTTCTTATCCCCTCTGAAATGTGCCCTCTCACAGCACAAAGCCTACCCTCAGACTCCAGACCAAGCAAGTCTGTGTGGGGGACTGCCAGGATTAGTCAGCACTAGTGATGAGAACAACAAGCAGGCAGCTTGTCAGAAGTGCTGTGTGACTCAGAGCGACTCCCAGAGTCCTTCCGCACCGTTACATTTCTGCATTGTCCCTGCACATGCAGAGTAACAGATGACTCAACACCACCTTATTTTGGGAATCAAGCTAACCAAGCGAGCGCTCTGTGATGTGAGGGCTTGTTTCACAAAGGCTGCTGGAGTTTCATAGTGACATTCTTCCCACTACCTGGAATTAGCAGGTGTATTTATTACCTGGCAGCTGTGGGCTGGGAGAAAACCCCCATACTGAAGTCATCTTTCATACAGAGCCTGATTAACATAAAACATGAAAAACAACTATTACAAGCTCAGTGCAGGCAACCAGCTGTGAAGTCTGTAGGAACAAATATAATTTCTGTAACTTGTTACTAATTGCCTGTAATACCTTCATAAACCCCTTTCCCTGTGAATTGTCCAGCAGGCTCTCAATTATGTTCTCATCATTCAAATACAGGCCGTATTTTGGAGTACCACATTTTGGGAAGAGAAAAAGTGTTGAATTTCATGTTGTTTTTCACTAATCAATAGCTATTCGACCCTGAAACGACGTAAGAGCCAGTTTTAAGCACTGCCTTTCACTCACTGTAACTGAAATTGCAAATCCTACACACTTACAGGACAATCACAGCACCAAGTCTAATTTGTACCTTTTGCAAAGGAAAACTTTCACCTACTCCAGTGCTTGAAATCCGATTTCCCTTCTCACCCATTTAAAGGATGGGAAATGGAGTTTTGTCCTTTCAAAAGACACTGTTAAACACTGATATCCAAAAAATAGGAAACCATGCAGTGAGATCTCCCACTGCTGCCCTCCACTACAGCTCTTTCCTTCATCCAGGTTTCTCTGCAGCATTGCACTAAAGATTACATTTGTAAGGGCAAAGGAAAAAAAACCTGAACTAAATGTAGGATCACAACCCTGGAGCTACAGAACAGAGCTTGCCTTGCACAGGAATCTCTCTGCAGATGGCCATGGGAGACCATCCTAGAGAAAGAGGCCCGGGAGAGCTGGAGGATTTTCAAGAACCATCTCTTGCAGGTTAATGAATGGTCTACAGCTACACACAGAAAAGCAAGCAGAGGTGGCAGAAGGCATGGAAGCATGAAGCAGGAGCTCCTGACTGGACATGAAAAAGCAGCATACAAGAGGTGGAAGCAAGAGCAGGCAACCTGGGGAGATGCACCATCCAAGCATGCACAGGTGGGGACAGGAAAGACAAAGCCCAAATGAAGTGGAATATGGAAGGTGGAAGGCAAGGGAAGAAAACGATTTAGCAGAGAGATCATCAGCAACAGAAGGACTAGGGGGAAAAAAGGCACTGCAGCTGAGAGGGGCAGAGGAGCTGCTGACAGAAAATGCCAAGGTACTGACTGCCACCTTTGCTTCTGCTGTTACCAGCAAGAACAGCCCCCAGAGCTACCCTGGGCACAGTGCAGATAATGTTGTGTATCAAAGCACTGTTAATATTCACACCACCAAAAGCACCAATCTGCCCAGGTAACGCTGCTTCACTGACAGGATCACCATCTGCTTCTGCCAATTTGCAACTCATCTGCCTGGACTCGCCCTTCACCCATCAGCGTTTCTCAGCCATGGTGTCCCTCCTGACAGGGCTGCATTTGCAGACCCTGTGTTGTATAAAATAGGTATTCAGCATATTTTAAGTAATGCAGTCAACCTTACTATGACTTCTGGATGTGCAGAATGAAAACTGATCAAATATGTAGCTATGTAATGTGTATTTCAACAAAGTCTGTAAAGAGGCAAAATCTTCTGCTGTACAAAGTATTTACAAAAGCATACAACTTCAAAAAAACAAATTTATTTTACTGCCAAAATTATTAAACACTAAAAAGACAATCTGGTAGCCTATACATTAGGAATGTAAGTTTTCATGTACAATCAAGAGAACACTTCACTGCAAAAAAGGTGAAAAACTGTGTTTCTAAAACAGTGTCACATAATGAGCTGAAGAAAATGAATGGAAGTGTGGCATTTGCTTAAATTCAGGTTCTCATGTGAAAGACATACATCCATAGACTGATGCAGACGTTCCACAGACTTCAGGGAATATCAAATGTGCACATCTAGTCTTAGAAGTAGAATTATACAAATACAAAAGGCAATATATTATACATCTATATACAGCACAGTAAGTCTCAAAGACCAACAAAAGGTACTGGACAATTACATTAGAAATTTCTAGAATTTCTCATAGGAAACCTCCTTAGAGAGAAGTGTGGCTAAAATAGCTCTATTTCTGTACCTTTCAAATTTGTTAGGTAATCAAGGCAATTCAAGACATTTAAATCCATTCAAAAAAGTCACTGCAGCGCTACAGCAAGTGGTTAGAGGCCATACACTTCTTGCACAAATGGTACATATTCTCACAACAAAAATAATTCTTCTCAGCTTCAATGAGTTCTGCAAGTGTTGCTGTTCAAAGCCATCCTTGGAAACAGTGGCCTCTGATTTGGAACAGTAAGGTCAGTTATAAACGTCAGCAGTGAAACAACTTCTCTTTTACAATGTGAGATGATTCACTCCTACATAACATTTTCCCTGCAGAATGGTGCAGCTGTGCATGTTTGGAAGGTATTCATCAGAACTACCCACTCCTGGGCAGACTGTAATATGTGGTGTCTTAATGGGTTTCCTTTACACTGTTAGAAGACATCTACTTTAACAAAGATTTTCCACCTGACAGTCTGAAGTGATTGGATAATGCTCAAACCCCCAGAGTTTGACAATTTTAGAAATATCTGCTTCCTGCCCTACTTCCCTCATCACTCTTCCCACCCTCTCCTAATCCTGCACCATGGATATTGGTCAACAAACAATTTTGCCTCACTCTCCCTTGTGCTTTTCTTTTTTTAACCTTTCAATTTTTAAGAAAATAAAGAAGCACAACTCAAAGTTTTGGTACTCAGGAAAGAAATTCTTTAGACTCAATCAGTATGAAGGTGAGATGTCAGCTCACAAAAACACACTCCTCACTGGGTGGGTGACTCCAGAGACCAATACAAACATGTTTATATGAAGCCACATATCTATGGACAGAACAGTCTTTAGTACCAGAACCTTTCCTTTTACCATTTTCTCAAAAAAGTATGAAGATTTATGTTACTTCAGTTGTACCAATAAGAGCCTAGGTCTTGGGTTCAAGCCAGACCAGCTGGATAAAATAAAAGGACAAACAAACTTCACTTCAACACCATTTGGCTTGTAGCCAAGAGTACTGGAAACATTTGGTTACATATCTACACTTTATGGCATTTTAGATACTAATATGAAATCCTAATTATTTAGAGCTAAATCTTCCCAGTATAATAAATATTTTTTATACCAACACCCAGCTTGAAAGAGTGTCTACCATGGAGGTAACAAACAATTATTAATTAAATGAAACAAAGCAAAACCAGCAGAATTCTCAAAAATTCTAGCCCCTCAACACTACCTCGCAACTAATACCATAACAACAAATATTTGTCTACTGAAATTTTATCTATTCTAGTTTTATGTCAATTTAAATTACTGCACTACTGTGTTCTTTAGATCCTACAATGCAAAAGTGGATTAGGAAACTGCTGTTAAATTTTGCAGGTTATTTCTCTGCAACATGTAGATCAAATTTCAAGGGAAGGAAGAGCTCTACATTCACTGTGTGTAGAGACAACCAATGCCAACTATCAGTGCTAAACATCCTGCTGCTGCTGGTGGTTATGCATGTCCAGCAGCCACATGCATTGGTCAATGTGTAACAAATGTCCTAATATGTATTGCAGAAAAGCCTATAAAAAAGAGGCTAAATTTTCTGCTGTGGAAAGTATTTACAAAAGCAACCTCAAAGAACCAGTTTTTCTCACTGGTCAGTATTAAACAATAAACAGGGCAAATTTGTAGTTGATCCATTAGGAATATAAGTTTTCATGTAAAATTAGGAAAACACTTCACTGTAAAAAGGTCAAGTACTGCATTACTAGAATAGAATGGTGTCACAAAACAAAATGAAGAATGAGAAATTGTGGCATACTCCTTTAAATTCAGGCTCTTGGGTAAATATGAACACCTACAGACTGATGGGGTTCATATTCAGAACCTGCATACTTTGGTGCATTCTCAGGAATGTACAAATCCAGTCTGTTGTCTTATTAGTACAACTATAAAACTTACTCTTTTCATTAATTAATAAACTTATTAATTGCAATAAACCTGAATAACATTAGCTGTTTAAAAGTTACTTGTGCTTCAGTTTAAGTCAAAAGTATCTATACTTATCTCCAAGCAAATGGGAAAGTCTACCAGAATTTTAGTGTTTGTTTTTTTCACAATGGTCTTGACAATAATGGATTAACAGCTGCAGAAATCTGGACAGTTGGGAGCAACTATGCCTTAGATCTTCATCCTACTTCTCCACTCATGATAATAAATTGTCTGTTCATCAGCTAATAACTGCTATTGGAGTGGCTTTGTCAGCAACTGCTTCTTCAGATTTCTGCATAATAAGTTTTACTATCCATTTTTAATTAAAATCTTAACATTATAAAAGTTGTTGTCAAACTCACTGAAGGCTAAAGGTTAGGTAAAACCTTGAATAGGTTGCTGGTTTAGACTTTTGAACTAGAAAAATAATAGCTATAAAAAACCTTAGGAATTACAGTGCTACTGATATTTACATTATAGTTCCCATTTGTGCTTGCAAGTTACTGAAAGTACACATCCTTTGGTAGTATTCTCTTATTCTCAAGCATGAGATTCCTGTTAAGCACATTCACACTCCTGATTTGCTTGCATCAGTGCAAAGGGCTCATATTTCTACATAACATTGGTACACAAGCACATCTCTTCCCCACACACAATAAAAATACTGATGATGGCTTTTCAGTGAGTAGTTTTGGAACTGATATTTAAGAAACCTAAAAAAAGAGTCTGTCACATAATTTTTAAGAGTGACTATTACAGCAATTGATAACAATTCCCAGCCACAAGCTCTGCTACTGTATTACTTTAGGCCCAGTTTCAAGACATACAGATAAACCAAAATGCATCTAAAATTGGACTTATACAGGCATAAAGAAGTCTGAACATTGCTACATGTACTACACTACCAATACAAAAGCCACCAGAACACCAAACAATGAAGTGATGCTTCTAGTTTATATTTACATGTAAGCACAGCTCACATGTAAGAAAATGTCTGTTCTTACAATGCTCTTCCAAAATTGCATGACAATACTGCAAGACTCCTTCTAAAAAAACCCTAAGTACTTGTAGTTTTGCCTATGCCAAGTGGAAGACAAAAAGCAGAATCTGGGAGAGACACTCTATTTGTTCCCACATTGTACATCTGTAAGAATCCACACACCTTGGCAAGTGACACCCAACCAATTAACACTTGTTCAGCTGGTGAAGGTATAAACTTTCCATGAAGCTGTAAAGATATCAGAAGCTGACTCAAAATAATTATAACTGTTTTCTATTCACTATTACTGTCAAACATGAGCCAAGTAAGAATTTACTTGGATTTGAGACTTAAGGAAGTAACGTATGGCATATTAAGAGCTTAATGTACCAATATCAGGATAAAGTCTCAGTAATTTCTCTTTTATACTGGCCAATTTAATGTCAATCTGTTGACAAAGTTATGCTAATACTGGGAGGTCGCTGCTGATTAGGTTGTTTGCTTAAAATAGGAAGATCTGTTCTTTCTGTCCCATATATCAATTTTTCCTCCTGAAGACTGCAAGCTGAATACCTGTTTGCCTCTGTACCAGAGACACCACCACGATTATTTGGAACTGGGACACCACTGACCTGTTCAAAGGATTTACTAAACACAGTGGTGGTCGTTCGGGCCAGGCTATGGCTGCCAGGCTTAGGCAGGGACTGACTGGTTGTCAGTGTCAGTCTCTTCAGAGAGACAAGCTCTAGATTCTCACTCATGGCTCTCTGAGTTTGTTTCCGTGACAAATGCTCTCGGCAGGTTTCCCCTTCTTTTTCTTTTCCTCCAGATTTGCTTCCTCCAGACCTTCGTAGGCTCTTCCCTAAGAGGCTCTTGCTGCTCATGGTGCTGCTGTTAGATAGGGCAGACTGACTTGTTCCAGAAGTAGCCCTAGAGTAAAACCCTTCATCGGTTTCAGATACTTCTATCAGTTCTTCTTCAATTGCTAAGTCAGAATTATCTGCATGATAGAAACAGAAATAAAAAATTAGCAATTGACTGTCTCACATTCATTGATTCTACATATTGTTTAATTTTGATATTTACAAGCATGAAGCCACAAAGCCGTAGAACAGAGAAGACAATGCTTACCTATTCCATGACATTTTGGAATTAAGGTTCATTAGGACATAGAGTTACAGCAAGTAATGTCACATTACATCAAAAGGCATGCCCCCAATCTCATTTTGTTGTGATTTTGAAGGAAAAAAAAATGCAGTCTTGTTAATTCATGCAAGAAATTAGAAACTTAGAGATTAGAAAGTACCATACAGAACAAAACAGAAGTGTAAATCTTATTTTGAGCAAGTGATCCACTACAGGACTTGGCAAAGCTTGTCAATTACAGAGGTATGTGATCAATGCCCCAGGACACCCTATGGCACCTGCATGTTTAGCAACCCAAGAATGCTTTAGGACTGAAAGGTCACTTTCTGCATCACAGGTCTGGTGGTAAGAGTTGGAAACTCAAGCACAACATGAGATAGGCAATATACCATGAAAGGCAGAATTTGGGAAGTCTGAGTTCCAGAGCAAGATACTTTTAATATCCATTTTGATGGATTTTTCATACCATTGATCACTGGATTTTGTAAACTCTCATAAATATGCTTAATGAACTCAAAAGTATGTTGTATTTTCTCCAGATTAACTAGTAGATCTCCAGATCTACTTGTAAGTACGTCCTCATTGTATGTGGGCACAGACAAAGCTGTGTGCAATACATGCAACTGTGTTATTACACATGCAAATATATTAACTGCATACTTTAATTCTTGAAACATGCAGCAGTGACCCTTTCAATCAACAGAGGTACCTTACAGTGCAGCTACAAGTGCTCTGCTAAAACTGCACTCTGCCAGATGAGTTTATTCCATCCTCCATCATTTTTCTTACAGATTTTTGCCTCCTGATTTCTGGCAGGCCTTTGCTGTCAGTTTTAGGTTCTGTAGCTGTTTCCTGTACACCCTGTAAATGCTGAACATCATTCTCTGCTAGAGCTCTGCTCTTTTCCCCATTCCCGGTCCTCTCTCCAGCCACACTTGTGACACTAATCTCAGGTATGATAAAGTTGCCCAATTCAGTAGCATCACTACCATTCTCTGGTTGTTCTAGAATTAAAGATGGATAAGAAAAAAAAAAAACAAACAAACAAAAAATGTCTGAAACAAAACATGAAACAAAAGCCAATAGATACAGATGACTTAAGCATTATAAATTAAAGCAGATGTACACATATTAACCTCTTGTTAATTAGCAACATTAGCAGGTATGGAATTTTGCTTTATTTCTAAAATGGCAGTCTTCAATCTTCCAGTTATTGGCCTGAGTCACATACTGGAAAGGCCCATGCTTGATCTTTCAAAACTGAAATTTCTGAGGATCATGAAACACATTATCAGAAACAAAAGAACAGTTCACAACTCCCTTTTACGACTGTATTCTCTATATCACCATGCTACAGTGCAAATTACTTTTACAATGAAATGGCTTATCAACTTCACATATTATCACTCAAGACTAGAAAATCTTCACATACAATGTCATGATGCTGCACCTTGGTCAGCCTGAAAGTTAAGAGTGAAACAACAAAGTCAACTCAAGCACACTTTGATATCCATTTTCTTCCTTCATTTCAAAAAGCTGTTTTCAACTGGAAAGGTATTTCTGGATACCCCAGAAAAACTAGTGGAGAAGAGCACTGTGGCACAGAAACTTGACAAGACTAAAAATGCACTAAAAGCACAGCTCAGAATAAATCTCAAGTGAGTCCCTATTTTATTTGTAATGCAGCTCTTCCATTACAAATTCCATTACAAACATAGAGGATTAAGCAAGGACCACCCAGACCATACTGCCAGTCTGCTGCTGCACATGACAGAGCTGGCAGCACTCTGAACTGACAGTATGAAGTCCAAAACCAGAGGAATTTACAATGAGATGATTTTTCACAGTGGCAGCTCTAACGCTCTTTAATTCAAGGGGATCCCCTCTTTCTCCTGTCCCCTCCATGAAGACTCTCACGCAGGCACAGTGCACTTCTAGGTCAGGTGGCTCCAGCACTGAGCTTTTCTCTACCATTTGTGCTGTCTGCACTGATCACAGCTGAGCCAGAAGGTTATTCTGGCAGGGATGGACATCAGTGTCTCCTGGTGTAAGAGCTATCCCTTATTTTACCTGAAAATTCTAATCACCCTAAGTCTTTCTAACTAATCAATGACCAAACAAAGTATCTGTTTACAAGCTGCACCACCCAAAGGAAATGGCATTAATAACTGATGCTATTCCTCACTGAATTCCTGATATTTGGACAAAACTCAGAACCACTGACTTATAACAGCACTTTCTGCAAAAGTCTTCTACTTCCAGCAGCAAAAGTGGCAAAAAGCTCCATGAGCTGCAATAGTGATAACAATAAATAAACAATTGTGATAATGAAAGCACCACCAAGTATAGCCCTTTTTTTGCCTAAAAACACAGAAACAGAAAGAAGACCAATGCTCTGACTGGCCTCAGTGCTCTAATTTCACTGGAGTGAGGAGCTTGTGCCTCTCCAATGGCAATCTCTGAAACTCCCTCCTGCTGCCCCAGAGAGAGAAAAGGACAGAACAGAGCTTAACTGTCAGAAAGCACTAATTATCCAACTCCAAAGAAAGAAGACTCAAAGTACACAGCAGAAATCAGAAAAACAGGGGAAGATTTTTTTGGGGGTAAAAGATTCTGTACAAAAGCATTACCCAATTATGGTTATTTGGTGGTGAGCACTTCTAAATGTAACATCCAGCTGTGATATCAGCACTTCACCCACAGCTGAGTAACCATTACTACAATGAACTGAGGGAAAAAAAATCCAAAAAAGTTAAGAGCTTTACTCATTATAATTATGCCTAAAGGAAATATACCTTTCTCTGAATTTAACTGACTACAGAAGGAAACTAATGCAAAAAAGGGGATACACGGTATCTCAATTCCCATTAACACTGCCTACCATAGCAGCTACAGGCTTGGGACAGGGATAAGACTACACAATCCACACCCTCCATAGCAGCACACCCTCCTTATTTTACAGCTTTTAAGGACACCCAAACCTTCAGCTTCATGGTGCTTGGTGGTGAAGATAATACTGCTTTCAAGCTGGACAGCTCTGGGGGTCTAGCCTTTGAGAGAGAGCTATTAATGCCCAGTGCACCAGGTAATGTAACAAAAGAGAAAACCAAGGACACTGCTGATCAGTGTAGAACTGATGAAAATGAATAATTACATCAGTTTGATTGTTAACATAGATATACCCACAGCAGTTGAAGGAAAATGTATTTGGTGTCACATTTCTGAATGCTTTGAGTAGTACAACCAACTCTGATAAATGCATTTCATGTTTAGTAATTGCTAAAACTTAATTCAAAATTATAATCTACCTTATTACAGTTGCCTAGATAATTTACCTCAGACTGCACAGGCAAACTGACCATTCAAAATGCAATTCAATTTTAACCCCCACAAGCTCAAGCTGCATGTCCTGCACAACTGTGTTAGCATATTTAATTAGTCATAAAAGGACCATACTTATACCCTCAGATTAGCATTAACTTCAGATTCTTGTAAGTTACAATTATTTCAGGAATTAATACTGTTACAAGAGTAAGAAAATTCAAAGACTAGTACTTCTAAACCTTGTGTACTACATAAAAGGCAATTTTTGCAGCAAAGAAAAAAGTAACTTTCTGTCCCTCCTTGCTAGTTGATGTCTTTTTTCTTGTGTTGTGTGTCTTACCAACATCTGGTCAGCTCTTCTCAGTCTGTTACATCAAAGTATTTCTGATTACACACACCTCTACATACATGAGCTAATGCTCCCCTCCAGGTGTGATAATATGCAGGCAATCTAATCCAACAGCACTAAATAATTTATTGCTAAGTAGTAGCTAGTATCAGCTCACTCAATAAACAATACCAATTTGTGATTAGATGGATCTGTTTTGCAAACCAACCTCATATTTAGAACCTCTAAAGTACCTATCTGTGAAGTCCAAATTCACAGATTACTAATTGAATTTACTAACTGAATTACTAATTGAATTTTAAAAGTCCTTCTAAGTAACTGCTCCTAATGAACAAATTGCAAGAAGATTCAATGTTAAGTCAACCTTTATTAAAAACTGACTTCAATCTAGAGTTCAAGCAAAGGCTAGCAAGATCTAATGTCTGAAAACTCTATAGTAAAATGAATTGTTTAAAACATAAAGAAAATAAAGCCCATGCTTCTCAGCTGGATATGTGATTCACTGGGGTTCTTCTATTTTACTTTACACATATAAGTAGTGACTGAAAGTTGCTGCCCTTGCTTCCCCAAGAGATAATTTGCTTCATCAGTCTATGTAATGTATAACATCAAATACCTCTCAGCTGTCTCCTCTGACTTCCGTATCCATTTACACTAATTTTTATTATAATGAAAATAAAAATAACCCCCCAAATACTATTTTTCCTCTTACACTATGTGAGAGAGAGAGAGAGAGAGAATAATGGTCAAGACGTATGAGGTTTATCATCTAATTTCTACCAATTCCAATATTCATTTTAATTCGAACAAGCATGTCTAAGCACAAAACTTGTTATTCTTTCTGCATGCCAATTGTGAAGAGGTATTTCATATCTTTCTGTCCTCAGGAACTGTGTGGCACTGAATTAGTTTAGTAAGAATTTTGAAAATGGGAGACCATCCACTCCTGCTTTAAAAAGGCTGTCCAAGTCACATACAAAAGGTTTGTTAGGGTTTTATAATGAGAATTTTGAGGAGATTAGCCAAAGTGATTTATGTATGGAATATTTACCTTTTAAAATAACACAATTGGCAGTCACTCAGCTAGATACCACAGGTTCAGCTTTGGACTCTTAATCAGCCTAGTCTTTGCATAGCCTTCAAATTTACAATTACTCCCACAACCTGCGATGTATTCCACTCCAACCCACCTTACACTGTGTGATTTTCTTCCTCTTCATTAAATCCTGTACTGTTGAGACAAATCCAACATTTTCACAGAAACCCAAACAAAATGTTGGCATAAGCTGTTTTGAAAAAGTCCTTAATTTTTCAGTCTTTATCTCTGAATACTGACTACTCACTCCTCGCTTGGATTGCACTCACTAGATTATTGCTGTTTCTCTCAATTTGTCCTACTTTATAAGACTTTCATAAAATATAGCATTCCACTCCACTTCTGAGTTCAACTGGTATTTTCATTTCCCTTTCACCTTACTGTTCTCTGCTGCAGGGCACACCTGTCACACACTTTTTTCCTTGAACTTCACCAAGCCAGACTCCCTGCAAGGAGGCAATAACTGTAGAAACTTCTCTATTTCTGTATTTGCTGAAAACTTTGCATTCTTATAAGGATGTATCCAATACTCATTTTGGACGCTTGTACTTTCCTGTAAACACAAAGGGAATGTTTATTTTAATACACTTTCAATTTCTCTAGATGACCTAGCACTAAGTATCCTTGATCTGTATTACTCTCCACCATCTCATTTGAACAAGCATCAAAACCACTCAAAAATAATAGCTAACAAAATTGCCAGGCTTCAGAGGGTTTTTGTCCATTTAAAAGCTAAGATATAATACAGTTTTCTTGCATCTGGTCAATAATCCATGCTTAATAACTTTAAGGCTGAAGAAGGAAAGCAGCCTTGAGATGTCAGTAATGACTTGCTACTCCATTTCACTAAAGACACTAATGCTTTGCTCCTCGGGTTTGTCTGATGGTTTTAAGTAGTTTTTAATCAACTGAAATGAAATTTGGTTGTTTCACCTTTCTTCTCTGTCCTTCACCCTCTCTGGCAGCTCAATATTGGTACTAGAACCACAAATGTGTTCTACCACCAAGTGTTTCTCAACACTTACCTGAATTACCTCTAGGCCAATTTATGACAAGTAACTTAGCAAAATTTTTCTAACTGTCCATGTACTACAAAAAACTCACTTAGTAACGTCCTACAGAAATTTTAATGGTACTACAAAATCTTCAGTGAACCTATTAGAAAAGCACTCTACCCTACACTCCTGCTCTTAGCCTGTTTAGAGCCAGGATTACAATCCCAACAGAAAAACTGCCAATTCTGATTGCTGGTCCAGTGGCTCTTCCCTCATCTGAACATGGCAAAGGTGAAGGAATACAACATTTAGACTCACAGAATCTCTTGCTGGTACCGCTACTTCTGCAGTACATTTGGCATCAATTTTTCCTACTTTTCATCCCAGACTTGTGTTCTGCTTTGTGGAAGCCCTTAAACTAGTCTGCCCAAATCTACAGGCTTTGGCTGGAACAGAGACAATTTTCTTCACAGCAGCTGATATGGGGCTATGTTTTGGATTTGGGGTCGAAATGATGTTGGTATTTTGTTGATACAGGGGTATTTTTGTTACTGCTGAGCACTGCTTGCACAGAGCAAAGGCCTTTTCTGCTCCTCAGCCCACCCCACCAGCCAGCAGGCTGGGGGTGCACAAACAGCTGGGAGGGGACACAGCTGGGACAGGGGCCATCCCAGACCATGTAACATCACACTCAGTACACACAGCTGGGAGAAGAAGGAGGAACAGGGGGAGTTATTTGCTGTTTGCCCTCCCAAGTAACTGTTACATATGACGAGCTATGCTTTCCTGGGCATGGCTGAACTCCTGCCTGCCCATAGGAAGTGCTGAATGAATTCCCTGCTTTGCTTTGCTTGCAGGCACAGCTTTTGCTGTATGTCATTAACTGGCTTTATTTCAACAAGATTTCTCACTTTTACTCTTCCAGTTCTCTCCTCCATCCCACTGTAGGGAGTGTGTAAGCAGCTGTATGGGGCTTACTTGTTGTGTGGGCTTAAACCAGAACACCAAAACATAGCAGTTTACCCCTCTATCCTTAAATCCAATTTTTATTTAAGTACTTTAGGACAGATGAGGTTCTGTGGTAAAGTCCTTAAATATTTCTTTTGCTTCAGGAACTAGAAATTAGTTTTCAGAAGAAAGCAGGAACATAATTTTCAGAGGAAGCACTAACTGTGTACACCTCCCTTTAAAAAAAAAGGGTTTGCGTGTGGTGCGTTTTTTTAAAAACATGGTTAAGGAAATAAATAATATACTTCATCTGAACTGTGTTGAGATTCTCATTCACCACTCAAGAAAATAATAACCTCCAAATTGCTGCTTGCCTATAAGAAATAAATATGTGAAATAATAAAATTCTCAATATTATTTTTAAAACATGGAAAAAGCTAAGAATTCATTGCAAAATGTGTTTCTTACCACGCCTTTTCCATCTATGCCCTCTTATAGACATGCTAGTCACAGCATTCCTTGATATTCTGGATGAAGTAGGTGTAATCTCAACCTGAATGCATCTTGTACCTTCTTTACTAGATTTCATGGCACCCTGAGGCAATGAAGCTTTTATTGCATTAGCAACCTAGAACAGAAGAGATGCACTTAAGTTCTTATCACAAAGATATAAATTTTAGAAGAATTCTGTCAGGGATTCTTCCTATTTCAAGAGGAATACTGCGTACAATTCCAATTTCTGGTCAAAAAGCACACCACCTTTTTGCATGGCCTATAAAGAACGCTGGCTGCAATTTGCTCTCAGAACTTCTACTTGCCACTTCCTTAAAGTTTCCAGTTTCAAGATGTGGCTATTCCTTCTGCTGCACCATTAGCTTAGTTCTGAAGACTCAGAAGTGTTCTGCTGAAAACAGCTTGGTCACAAGGAAACGTGACACCACGACTGAGGGCAGTGAAAGCCCTGTGTAGTGTGTGCACCTGCAGACTGAGCTGTTTGCACAAGCACGCACACAGCTTCAGGCTCCTGCTATCATCCTGTATCATGCATGCTCACAGCAAGGATTTCCCAGGCTAAAAATTCTACTCAACAAAGTATTCAGTAGAAAATAAAATACCTACCAGCAGAGGTTCTGGATACAGCTCAAGCTGTGCTCTATACAAAACATCATCCATTGCTTTTCGAGCCAGATCCCATTCTCCATTATAACTGCAAAGGTAAAAGTATATGGAATAATGAGCATCATGTCAAAAGATGAACCTTCTTGGTCACCTAACCTTCACAGCTCTGGTGTTCCTTGAGATTCAGTTTAGCGAATTGGAACTCGTTGTGTTTGTTAGCAGTAAGCCTGCTAATTAAAGAACTTTGAAGTAGAATCTATGGAGACAAAGTTTCATTTTCACTGGCCACCCCAAGCAGTTTAAAAATTGTATCATTAGCTGTTGATCAACTAGTCACAAAATATTCTGAAATACAATCAAGATTTTTTAATATTACTCCATCTTTTGAGTATTCCTGTATTACTAGTCTCCAATTATTTCAGTTACTAAGCTTCACACATTAACATGACTTTCCAATGGTAGATGACACCAGCATTTCAGACAAAAAATATAACCTCTTTTCCTTAACTAGACTGATGTCAAAACTAACCATGCAAAAATGTGAACAGCAGACAATGCTGGAAAAGAGTTTTTACAGTATTTTTTTCCCATCAGCAGTTACACCTATCAAGTGCTGCTCCAGTCCTCTTTCCCCAGTATGGCACAGGTAACTTCATCAACTGCTTGGAGAACTGTCCCTTCCCAAGGAGCCCTTATTGCTACACACAACATGTGCTCACAGAAAATGAAATGCCTCCAAGGTAGTGTGTCTGAACAAGTACACAAATTAGGCTGGCATTTTGTTTGCATATTAGAAAAAAAAAAACAACTTACAAGGCATAATAGATCCCTGTTAGCATTTGGACCATGAATTCAGATGAAACTGGAATCCTACTGTTGACTCCCTTGTACTTTCTCACTTGTTGGCGAGGATATCCACAGACACAAATTCTGAAGAAATCATACATTTGTCATTGGTAAATAATGGGGAACCACCCTTGTAGGTTATAGACTTGCAATACTTCACCACTACTGATCAGTTTTTAGAAGCCTTGAGTTACTTCTTCTAAAAATGCAAGAATGACATCTGAGTAAGGTAACATGCTTATGAAGAGAGACTTAGTAACTGCCCAGATGCAAAAAACCTGGATTTACAACTTGAGATCAACACAAAATATTTTGTGCCGTAATTTTCATATTTACAATCCATATTTGTAATTTAAGAAAGTGATAAAAATTGAATTAGACTTACTAGAAGAAAACACATTTATTGTAGAGCCTAAAGAAAACCCCCTAAATTCCCCATTGCTCAAACCAATTAAAGGAGTTATTCTATATATCCAAATAGCAGAATATAGATTCCACCACATCCAAACAGGACATTGAAAGATATTCAGGGCTTCTGACAAATATTCCCAGTACTCTAACATGCTGTCAATTCTAAATTGCTGTCAGGGTAAGATTTTCAGTAAGCAGATGAATGACAAAACCAGTCAGGAATGAAGAAAAATGAAGAAGTTAAATTGTACAGCATTAAATGATTCAGGATCCAGACACTGAACATTTTGAAGTAGATTTTGAAGTAGATTTTACAAACATTTTGTTTGTACCTACTGGTAACTTGCTTGGGGTTTTTTTGGACGCTTTAAATATTATTTATTCCACATACAATCAGAACAAGCAACATCAGTCTCCTTTCCACAATCCTTAGCTTCTAAGTATTTTTACCTCATATATTAAAGCAGTTTATCTAACACAGATCTTGTAATTACTCTGGTAAATATTGCCAAGTGCTTCAAACTCCGAAGTCTCCTGCCTCCTTTGAAGAGAAGGAAATCTTACAGCATCCATTATCATGCTTTAGTTGTGAGGGAAGCCTAGGAACTAGGCTAGAAAAAAGCTGCTGAGGGTGACTTCTTGGTCTCTTGGGTTTCCTGGGTTAAGGACAGCATTCTAATTTTCCCCTTAACATACAGTCCACTTTTGAAAATCCAGAGACAAACATGTTTACTATCCATTTCTCTTCTTTGAAAAAAGATATTGATAAAAAAATAAACACTAAAATTAAAGCTGAGGTAGGCTTTGTTTTGTTTTGAGGTCAGGAGGGGCATGTTGGCATTGTTATTTTGTTTTTTTGAAGCAACAGCTGGTTTTGGAAATGCTCAATGTATCCATAAAAATGAATGTATGCCTAGTTTCAACGTACTATAATTACAAGTTTAAACCTGCACAGCCCCTGAATTTATTTAGTAAACCTGCAATGCAAAATACACCACACTTCCAAAAGACACTTCTGGTTTTTCTTTAGTTAACACAACTACAGTTACTGTTTTTAAAAACAAACAGTTCCCTTTGACTTCTCTTAAAAGAGAAGCTTAACCTGCATATAAGCCAGGTTATTGTTTCCCATTTTGAGATCTCAACCCAAAGTTCTATAAAAGATAAATTAAAAGCAAATATTGCAGCTGTAAACAGCTATGAGAAGAAGTCAAGTTTAAAAGCGACCTTTGGGAACTCAAAGCTTGTTTTTGAGAAAAAAAGTCCAACCTGACTGCACTTCAGTTTAGTAATGGCATTTCAAGAGTAAACAACCTACAGAAATTACCTTGAAGAAATTTGACACAATGACTGAAGAGACATTGCAGGCATGTAGCTTAAGGCAGCATTGTAACAGAGCAGAAGGAAAGTCAACACTTCAAACCTGGGATTTGAAAGAAACATTGCAATTCCATTACCAACTTTAGTTTTTAAAAGAAAACAAATTTACAGGGAAATTTTTAAGAATTATTTGAACAGATCTGGCATTGTATTTCAATTTAATCAACAGCTGAGTAAGCTTTTCCCCTCCATGTACTAATATGCCCTGCTGATTTTTCTGCATCTCCATTTACACGTGTTTAAAAGAAAAAACCACATGACAAAACACAACATACACCTATCCTCCTTCAGTCAGCAACTACACTAAAAATTAGAAGCTCAGATCTATTAGGGACTCTCAAGCAAAATCCCATGATACAATTTCACCTGTTCTGGGCTGTCAGCATCTCCCTCTGAGGATGAGGTCCACTGTACACAACCCTGGACAAACCGTGCTGCGACAAAGCTCCTTCAGTGAGAGCCATGGAGCCAATGCTAGAAGGCTGAAGGAAAAAAGGGTCATTCAGAGCATGTCCACCTCAAATCCTGCTGTAATTCAAGTGGAAATAGACAACAATAAGCATCACCATGTTTATATATGAATTTTCAACAGACTTAATGTTATCTGACTGTTTAGATGTTATCTGTTCATTTTACACAAAATAAGGCACATGGCTTCAGAAAAGAAAAAAAAAATACATAGTTGCTGCATGGGTATTATGCAATTATGACTATTCCAACTTCAAAAGTCCTCAGAGTACTCTGAAATCTCAGAAGTATATTCGTAGGTCATCATACAACAAGTTAAAACTTCTTTTTCCTTTTGTTCTTAGCAAACAGGCCCCCAAAGCATTTGGGCATTTCAAAGTCCCAGTCTGCATGCTCTCATTGGTTTGAACTCCATGCCCCTCCAGGTTCTGGCCACTGAGATGCCCACAGCCTTGGGAGATACTTGATTGGCCAAGACCCCTGACAATCATGGTAACTTTGCCCTTCTCAATCAGGAACTTCACTTTGTAGCTGTCACTTACTTCATGATAGACAGAAGGTTTGGACAAAGATGGAATTGTGAAACTCAGCACTTTGTTATGTCCCTCTTTGTCAACTATCTCCTGAAAAAGACAAAACATATCAATGGTTACACTGTACTACAGAAAACAGACATCTTAAAGTGTTAAAAACTATTTATTATAGGGACTGATAGGGATACTATAACAATCCAAGCTGCAAGCTAGAAATTATCTCTCTATTTGCTTTCTATCACAGCACATTTTGTTTGTTTATGAAAATTCTTCAAATAACTTAGCCAAGAGCACATCCATTTGCATACATAACCCACATTAAAAACACTAAGAGGAAACATCATGTTTCAAACAACATTATCTCTTTTAATTATACACTGTTTGCTAATTGTGAAGGTTAACAATCAATAATTCTGTTCTGAAAACTATTAACCATCAAGTAAGCACTCAACAAGTAATTTGTTTTGGAAACATTACAGCTCTGGAATGACTGCAGCCTCATAAGGTTTGACAGCAGCAGACCACAGCACTTGCAAAAGCCCAAGTCTGATAATTGACTGTAAGGAATTAAAAGAAGCATGGATGCAAAGCTTTAGAGAAGCTACTTTCCCAAAAGATACCACCACAGCAGTAGCTGGCAGACTTCTTGCTCCTGTAAGCTAACAGAAGACTAATGGGTAAGGCAAAACAAGATGTGGTTTTGTACCACAGAAGAGCACTGGAGTATTTCAAATGAAAAAATGTTAAAAATCCAAAGCAGACTTGACCAAAACAAACACCACACACTAGATTTTACTTCCCTCTTTTCTAAATTTCAGCAGCTGATTTCATATACCCAGAAGTAATAATTAGAGACAAGTTTCAGTGTCTCCTAACACCCATGTGTTGGAAGGCTGAAGTCTAACTTCACATAGTAATTATTAAAACTCCTGTCTTAAAATAAAAGACAAAGCAGTAAAGGAAGACTGAAAAGGATCAAAAGGGCACACAGAGCTGCTCCTTCGGAAAAGCTGCACAGCTTCTCCACTCTCCACATAAACCACTGATACTTTAATTTTTAATATTGCTCCTGGATAAATGTGGAAAACATGTTCCTCAATATTTAGGAGAAAGGGAAAGAAAATGGCTACATCCAAACTTCTAAATTCTAAAAATATTACTATTTGTATTCTTCATTATAATCAGATTTTTAATTAAGTTTCAGGAGTACATTTCAAGATGTATTTGTAGTGTATGATGTGTATTAAAATATTTGAAGTATTACAAACACACTCTGATAACTATAGCTAGGAAAGCAAAAAACTTCAACTGCATGCATTACCACTGTACATCCCTACGCTGAATGTAGAACAATCCAGTTCATGATCTCAAGGTTCAGCCACAATAATTACACATCCCTCACAATGTAGCCAATTTAAAATTATTCTGAGCAAAATTTTTCATTTTTCATTTTCCTTCAGTAAGAAACTGCAGAACTCCTACTGAACATGTTAAGTTTCCAAGAGTCCACTCTATATATTTACATTGGAATTACTTTTATATTAGGCTTTGTATTTCCTCTTGGTTTTGAATACATAAAGTTGTTGGTTAAAGAGAAAGTAAGTATCTAAGCAGGTGACCTACTACCTTTTTAACCTGTACACTAAAGAACAATACCATCTTGATTGTTCCAGTTATAAATTTTATGCAGCAGCAGGGAAGAAGTCAGTGTGAGTACAAGGCACTGCTTTACCATAAGCATTTATGTCTTGAAGCAAAACAGGGAAAAAAGTTCCCACAAGTCATGCTGATCTACAGCTCCCTACAGAAGCTTGCTGTGAAATTCTTATGACCCCAGGCAGCTGGAGATGGAAAGCCAGGTTACTAATTGAGAAAGAAACTCTTCACAGCTAAGGGAGGATGTTATCAGACCAGTTTCAAGCTTAACTTAAATGTAATCTCTTCTGGGAGAAAAACAAGTGATTACAGCCACATCCATGAACCACCCTAAATTACTTCATCATGCATAGAAAGGAGTGAATTGCCTTAAGGCAGAAGATAAGAGCAAATGCTTTTCAGGAATGTTCTTCTTGTCAGATACAACTAAGCATACAGAAAAGGCAGGAAGCTTGTACTCTGCCTCAGGAGGAGTGGAACATAAGGGCTCGGGTCTCTTAAATTAGACTCCTGGGTGAAAAAGATATTTCCATTTGCTTGGTGAAGACACCTATGATTATTTCCAGGAGATGGATACCAGCTGCCTTCTCCAGATTTTTAGATGAAGAGACTTGACATCACTATTTTGCTTCATAAAAGGCCTTCCTAAAACAACCAGAACAAACTACACAGACAAGAATCCCAATAGACATAAAAAACCACTAAGTATTTCAAAATAGCCATAAAAAGACTAAAATATGGTGCTTTTAAGGGTTCCTTATTAATTCTGTTCTTCAAAGCACAGATAGAGCAACAGTCAAGTATTAGTTGAAAGTAATTTTTTTGTGGTTTTAGTCCAGATAGTCAAAATAGAGGCAACAATTTCCAAAGCAGTGCCTCGAAAAGTCCTCAAGCAGAATGTGAGTTCAATCACAAGAAATAAGTAACAAAAAATTCAAGAACCACAGAAAGAGCAGAGAAAATATTGACCAAAGAATGAAAGTCCATGTTGTAATTTCTGACAGACACTGATTTGAAGAGTTGGGACTGAAATAATCAATTCATTTTAATTCCAAAACAAAATGTTGAAATACAAACCAAGTTATAAACTCCTAGGAGAAGAGCCTCTATGCATCCACTGCTCTGCAAATCCCTGCTGGCTGAGACAGCAAGATAGCACCACATCAATTCTGGCAGGAACTGCAGCGTAAAGCGCAGCAAGTGCTCCTCACCGCTGCGGTAGAACTCAAAGAGCTGGTGGCAAACTGGCTCCAGAAGCTGAAATACAATTCACAATCATGAATGAATAAAACATCACAAAAATCTGCAACTTTGTCTGGAACAACCCTTTAGCCAAAACTGTAAACTGATAAAAATGGCATTTTAGTTATCAGGGCATGACTGATGCAGTAACTGCTCAAGTCACCTTACACACCTTCATGCCTATAACATACTTTTGTATGATGAATAAAAAATTCCAATGGCTGCTTTGCCTTGGTTTTGGCTCACTTCCTCCAGCCTCAAAGGCAAAAAATGTGATAACTATCACATCCCTCATACTTTTCAGTATCTCTAATATACAGGCAAAGTACCTGAAAAAAAAGTCTTGTTATTCTACAACTCCAAAAGCATACACAAAATGAAGCTAGAAGCTTTACCCACCTAGTGAGAAGAGCTGTATGACACTTATATTCCAAGTATTACAAAAACTTAGTACACAATAGAATAAGTTTATTTCCTCACTCTCATTATAAGCTTCTAGAAGCTTCAATGTATTTATACACTTAAGACAGAAATGGAAAGCCTCAGGAGTAATTTTAGAATCAAATTTGTTAAGCTGATACAAATGGATGTAAAACACTGAACTGGAAGTAATACACTGAGCTAGATCAAGTCAAAAAAGATTTTAAAACAATGAAGTTATCAGCCTGCCTGGGTTCCTGGATTTAATGTGCCTTCTTTTGCTACCACCTACCTCTGATATAAGGATGAAACACTGCTAAGCACCACCTGTCAATGTATGGAAATTAGGAGATTTCCTAATTTTCTCCAATTAGAAAATATTGTCAAAAACCGCAGGCACTTTCAAAGCAAGCTGAACTACTAAATTCAGTCCTGCTATTTATCTAGATCCCAACTTGAGTTTTAGTAGAGTAAATTTTCAGAAAAATAAGGAAGGCAATTCTATATTCTTCCCTTTATTGAAGCAAAGGAGGCAAAATCACCAGGGAAACCACGCTAGAAAAATACCTGCTTGCTTTCCTAAGCTTTTCCTCCTGAACATGGAAAAAAAGTCAAGTCAACATTTCTTACCTCCCAAAGCTACTTCTGAAACTGAAAGATCTTAGCAGATTTGAGTTCTTTTTTAAGAAGTAATCTGGGACAATCTGATCCATTCTAAAAAAGAGGAACTTTTAGCTTGTGAGAGATATAGCCTCACTCTGGAAATATCATCCCTGAAAATTCTACAGTAAAGGCAAAAAAGCCATGCCAAGCTAAACTAGTCATCAGTTTTAAGAGCAGTACAGCAAAGATCCTTCTAGAAAACCTTACCAGCAGAACTGTGCTCCATATTCAGCTTATATTTTTTACACAATTCACATCCTTCCCATAATGAAGTACCAGTTCTGAATGATGTGTTTGAACTTTAAAAGGCCCATAAATAGCTGTGACAGGTATCCATGTTTACATCGTTATCTCACTTCAGGCAGCTTTGTATCAGCACATTGAGATGCATAATCAGTACAAAACAGATTTTCTTCCTCAAAATGCCACCAGATGCTACAACCTAATATCAAAACGCACTAATGACTGTTGCTGTTTCAAGATATCATTTTGAACTAAGCAGTTCTAAAAGAACTAGACTGAGATGTTTCTTAATGCTGGAACAGAACAATGTCCAAGCAATTTCATCCCTGTTCCTTTTAAGCTGCACCCAAATATGTTAGACACTCCAAACACTTGCTATTTTCTAATGCAAATGCCTGTTTGGCTCCTATCTAAAAAGACAGCAAGAGTGTTTTAAGTAAAAAGCAAAAGAACTTCAATCTTTAAAAAAAAAACCATCACATATTCATTTAATTATTTTTGACCACTGAAAGTCTTTAGTGAATTTTAAGTCCTTTAAATCTACACATCTTCTGTACTCCTCTTTCATGGAACTACATTTTTCACCTAGCAAGTGGCTCAGGAATCTCAAAAGTACTAACAAAGTCTTTACTAACACAGCTACTATGAAGTGTATGTTAAACAAGTACTCCATTTATCTTACAAATGGCTACTTAATTTTTTGGAAAAGCAAATGAAAACAACCCATATAAAAAGCAAATATGAACCAGCAGGAAAATGCAGTTACAGATGCCCATACCCATGATTACTTTTCAAATGCTTAAAAAAAACCCTCATCCATCCTGCAAAATAAGATTAATCACAATTTTATGGTACTCATAATTATTATAAGTGCATACATTCAAAGGTGTACAGATGGGGCTGTTTGTCCATTTTTAAACTCTGCAGTATTTGTGGTGTTCATGCATTAACGCTCCCTTTGCATGACACCCTTGAGATAAGAGAGGACAGCACATACCCTCCACCCTCAGCAAGCTGACATTACACAATGCAGCCAACAGATCTCAAACAGCAATTGGAAGATATGTAACTATTTTCACAATGTGGAAAGCTCCAAGTGGTCTCTCCCACAAAGCAATGGCTGCTTGGAGAACAGTCCAAAAAAGATTTTAGGACCTTTTCTCAAGGCAGCACAACACTCAGTGTCAGCACTAGCTTTTAATTTCAATTCAAAGTCTCACTAACAGGGAAATCTTCAATACCTTGCCCTTGGAATTATGCCAACAACCTTTACAAGCAAAAGTTGCAGCAGCACCCTGCTACTAAGGCCCCTGAGAAACCTAGTGATAGTCAGAAGTAGTAAGAAATCAAAGAGCTTATGAAAGTATTAATTGGGCTATCAACAGGGAGACTCATCAGATGAATTTACATTTTGATACGAATTCTGAAGACCAGACAGGCTTGACTCAGTAGTTGGAATGACTCACAATGCCTTTCTGAGCAGCAAATTAAAAGTACATTTGTTCTTTGCTGGACAACCTGGGGGCTTCACTACCAGCATTCTCTCTAAAAGCATATATATAAAAGCTTTTTATCTTCTGACCTTTAGTACTGCCATAATCTCAAACTTCGGGAAGCTGCCTTATTTCTGGGTCTTTTCAGAAGAATTAAGGATTTGGTGCAGTATTAAAATAATGCACAAAATGATTTCCAGATGGTACAAGGCAGTTGACAACACACAATTAAACCCAGATCAGGATGTTCTGAACATACCTGGACATTTTGAAACAAGGGCAGTCATGGGATAAAGAACCTCCTTAGTACAGGTACTGAGAAAACCTGCCCCTCCTTTCCCACAATTTTTTTCACATTTTCCCCTCATTTCTGTATGGGTACATTCACTGTATAAATCCATGTCTTTATATCATACGCACTTCAAACAACAAAAAAACCTTAAAAAACCTAAGCAACAATTTAAAAAAGATGGCTAACCTAACTTGTTCTCTTTCATTATACAGACAAGCTTCTGACACCAAGAGATTCACATTCAAGTTTTAATTCCAGAAAGAATTCTGTCAGACATAAACATCTTTTCAATTCCTTAATGCATTTCTCAATTCTACATCCAAGTCCTGAAGCCCATGAATGCGACCTACAAGCTTAACTATGATCAGTAGGTTACAAAACTTACAATTTCTTTCCCATGATAGTATGTCATGGCTAAGAACAACTTTTTGAAGGAGACTCTTCATCAATTACCTAGCATGCAAGGTCTTGGTTTCATTCTGCCAGTGTTATGTCAGACATTTTGGGTGAGAGATCCAAAATACTCACTTCACTCTGTGGCTCCTGAATTACTTTGTAAAGAGATGAAATCAAAGCAGTCTTGTCTTTCAAGCTGGTAGCATAGCTGGATATGGATGCTTCTGGCAGTGTCTGAAATAAAAAATATTGTAAGCAATTTCTATCATTAAATATAACAGCTATTTCAACAATTTTCCATTACAAGTCACTGTTTATCAGAGTTTATAGTAAACTGTTTATCAGAGTTTACTATAAACTAAACTTTGTTTCACAAAGAAATCCTCACATTTTCAGAGTGTTGCCAGAAGATATACTGAACTCTGTCACTTTGCAATTTCATAGGGAATGTAACAACAGCAGACAGGAAATTGATTTTTAAAAAGTTACAAAAATGCAACAGCCACTGAAATTTCACTGTGAGATGTCAGTCCTGCGAAACTTTTACAGCTTCAGATCCATACTTCAAGGAGTTTTCAAGACCAACTCTACACAGGTAGTAAACATTAATACCAGATACAGAATTACTGTGGAAAAGCACAAATTCCAGTAAATGCAAATTCCAACTCTTCTCTAACACTAAACATATTTTCTGCCAATACTTAAGAAGGTAAAAATCTAATGTTTTTAACAACTCTTCTAGAAGATGTATGTTTAAATGTGTGCAAGTCTTACAGTAATTCTTATCTCCAGTCCTTGAAAGGACTCCACTCCACAGACAGGAAAACATATTTCCAGTGTATCTAAGCAGAGCAGGAGCAAAACCTACAGTCATGTCTGGTACTCAAACCAATACAATCATTCATCTATGATATACATTTTCACTGCTCTCTGTCAGGAAGTATGCAGCCCCAAAGAGGCAAGGAAAAAAACCCTTTCATGGAGATATTTGCATTTATCACATAATCTCAGCAAAACCCAAGGTTACTATCTTTCTTTTTCTAGAGGATGCAAGCACATCCTGCACACTTCACCAGCAGTGATTCAACACTTCTGGCTACATATTGGAGAGTGTATTACCTTGAACTCTGATAACCACTCCTCCACAACCCCAGTATCCACAGCTAACATCTTCCAACATCTGCTTCAAAAGCTTCAGCCTGAAAGAATAAGCAAACACAGTTTGTGAATACTACATTAAGCATATGATGAAAATTAGGTCTCTGTGAATATTTAAAGAATCTAATCATGCTTTTACTTGTCAACATTTTTACATGCTGACATTACTTTGAACTTTTATTGTACCTCACTTATGCATGCTGCTGGAAACATTAAGCACAGGAGTCTTCACATACAGCAGTTTAATAAATTCCAACTATGTATTGCGTGGGAAGCAAGTCTAAGATTTTCAGAAATGGCATTCTGAAAACAGAAAATATTACCCTCCTCAATTTCAATTTATTTTTCAGCTTACAAGACTCAAGAGGAAACTGTATGGATTCACTGAAGAGAAATGACTGTTTAGGATTTTCCAAGTCAACTGCAATTCCCAGCTTGGAAAAGGTCACTGAAATAAAGGTGGATGGAAAACCTTTCAGTCCTCCCCCACCATGGCAACTGCAGGACAATGAGCCTGCTGCCTCTGCACAGACTCCCCAGCCCAACATTCTGCCCAGTCTCAGACAGAGAGATCATCAGCAACAGGACTTGAACACAAGAGATGCAGAATGGCTACTAAATAAATTCCTGATTTCTCCTCAATTATGAGAAACCACTTAAAAACAACTGTCCCTTGGAGCACCTTATTCTGACACAAAAGACCAATATATCATTAAGATACAAAAGTACTAGAAGTTAAAAGAGCATGCTGTTAGCTTATCCAAATTGTGCCCATGGATTTCAACCAGTGACAAAATTAAATACTCATCTGAGGAAAAAATTAACACTGTCTTTCTTGGTGAAATGTTTAGTCATGGGAGATATCCCACCAAGTTTTACTTCGCCAGTTTAAAATTAGTTTTGAAGTAATGACATCCAATTATGGGCTTGTCTGGGAAAGACAAGGAAGGAAAAGATGGAGGTAAGAATTTCCTTTTATAACACAAATACAGGTATTTTATTCTGAAATCCAGGCTGTACTAAAGCATATACAGACTATATACAGTGTATTTTAAGAAGCCTCAAGGGAGAAGAACCAGACATGATAATAGCAAGAGCTCACTATAACCCTCCAAGCAGGGGGAATGGAGAAATCTCAAAGTTAAATAAAGCTTTGAGTAGTGACCAAGATACAGACAGGGTTGTGAGGAAATTACTGTTCAGACATGAATGGCAAAAGGAATAAAATAGAACAGGCTGTCCAGCAATTTCATTTTCATTTCATTTCATTGTAATACACAATAATAACATAAGGCAACCAGAGACTTCTGTGCCCCTTCTCCTCAGTTGCATGATCATTAAATAATGGACTGGGACAGGTGAAACCCCAGGGCAGCAGCTGTGGCAATGTCCTCTCCAACCCTACAAAGGCATACAAGTCTGCACAAAGCTTACAAAACACTGCCTTTGGAGGATGAAAGGACAACAGGGAAGGGCCAAGGAAGATTTCATTTTTGGAGACCATTCCACTGCCGTGGCTGGATATGGGCTCCTCAAGGCCTGTAGGGGAGGAAAGCTGCCCTGTGTTGGGAGAGCAGCAGGGACACATGGAGCTCAGCCCTGCTGTGGACAATGGGACAGCTGGGAGCTTATGGGTCACATATGAGAGGGCAGAACAACATGGGTGACACTACTGTAGGTGTTCGCTACTCATCACCTGAGCAAGACAAAACACAGGAATTCCTTTAAATACACAGCAGAAGAAGCCTCACATTACAGGCACCTGGTCCTCACTTGGAACATGAACTACCCTCTTATCTCTTGGAAGGGAAACAGAAGAGGTGCACTGATTATTACCTCCTGAAACAGGGGACTGAGGAGCCAAAGGCAGGCCCTCTGCTAAACATGGGAAACTACAAACATGGAAAAAGTGGCTAATGGGGTCAAGGTCAGGGCAGACACCGTGACCGTGACAAAGTAGATCGCAGGATCCCAGTAAGAAGGATCAAAGCAAGAAGGAGGATCAAGAATGTTCTAGAATGGTTCCTGGGCTTTTGCAAAAATAGCAACAGGAAAGCTAGGGATCCATGACTGAATCAGCAGGGGATCTGCTGAGAGAAGATACAGGAAAGGCCAAGGTACTCACTGTCACTTTCAGTTCTGCTGTTGCCAGCAAGAGCATCCCCCAGGAACCCTGGATGTCAGAGCACAGAGAATTGCCTCAAGTGCCAGAGCGGCTGAGGAGTCTCCAATCAGAGACAGTGAAAAACCAGTCTGATAAGATCTTGAGCAGCCAGACAGACACCTGTTCCAATTTTCACTACTTTGAGCAAAGGAGGCTGGACTTCATGATCACCAAAGATCCATTTAAACCTCATCCATTCTTTCATCCTGTATCAACAAAGAAATGGGAAGGACTACCATGTATATTAATTTATAGCTAAATATCAAATCTTTCTGATCAGCACTGACAGTCCTTGAAGGTGTAACAATGAAAATACAGAGGAGCAGCCCCTGACTGCTCAGCATAGGTTGTGTGTGACACCTTGCTGTGAAGTAATACCGTGTGCTAACAAACACAAAGACTAGTCCTACTACAATTATTGAAGCAACCACCCTGCCAGTTCCTACAGAATCCCACAACCTCCCAGCCCTACTTTCATTCCTATGAAGGTGGACAAAGGCTTTTGCAGGGTCCAATGCCTCAGCACTGCTGACAATAGTAACCATCCCCTACTGAGCCCCACTAATAGCACAAATACCTGTCCTAATATTGCTCAGAGCAAAAGTTCATTATTTAAGAGAGCCAAGGAGTCCTGCATACACCAAGTCCATAGCTGATACATATTTCCAAGAGATTCAATTTTTTCTCACCCTTCTCTAGTGATCCATCAAGCATTATTTTCAAATTAAAGGTTCCCAGAGAAGAGAAGTTTCATTTGACCAGTAAAAAAAGTAAGAGCATCCTTGGCTGGCATTAGCCATTGGAAAAATACTTTAAGTTTTTATGACTAATTTTATGACTCAGTATTTAAAGATGACTCTTTTTTTTTTTTTTTTGCAACAACATGAACTTTTGAAATGACATTTGTAGAAAAGAAATAGGACAAAGTTTTTGCTGATCAGATCTTTTATATTTATTTTTAAAGTAGCAGAGACATTCCACTCAGAGTTAAGGCAGTAGAAACATACAGGGTGTCCTTATTTTACCTTATACTTTAAAAAATTCATACATATCTGCTTAAACCACAACAATACACATTTGAGTATCACAAATAAGAACTCTTAACTTTACAATTATTTTCCTTGATGACATGGATTATGTGTTCAATTGATGTCCCCCAGAAAGAAAAAAAAGCTTTAATTCCATATATCAGCCGTGTGGGATCTATTTAAACAGGCAGACAACCTACTGTTTTACTGAGGATTGCCTCATTTTGTTCCAGTTACATAACTGATCAAGTTGGACTGGCACAATATTTGGACAGAGTTGGAAAACCCAAGACTGTTCCAAAAGAAGGATTAACAAGTTTCAGTTAACATCACAATTTTTTCCTGAAGCCCACAAAAAGTTCTTAAAAGGTAACTCTAAAATGGGATTTTTAACACTAAGTGCACCAAAATAAGGCTTCATTTGTACCATCTGTTAAACTTCTACAGAAAAAAAAAAGACCCAGAGGATTAAAAAAGCATGCCTTAATTACAGCTTTGTTTCAGAGGATACAACTGCAAGATATAGGGCACTGGAAGCATGAGAAGTCCCAGCCACTACAGAATTAAAGCAACATAAAGTGGATAAAGTAAATACCTGCTACTATGAGAATTAAAAAAAAAGGAGGGGAAAAAAAGTGTAAAATTGCATTAAGAATGTACTTTATAAATACCAAAACTGTAATGGAAGTTCAAATAATACAACAAACACTACAAAGCATTTTTCCCAAAAAAGTCTTGTTTTAAGGTACATCAGCCTGTAATTCTCTTTAAATTATTATTTTTCTTGGTCTCTTCCTACTAACTCCCTGCAAAGACTTCAAATGAGTGGAATTTGAGAATTTCTTTGAAAACAACTTTTGTCACCACAAACCCAACAATACTTTGATTTAATGTGAAAAGCAGCTTCAAATGTCCCCATGGTCCTTGTTCATCTGGATGTCCTGATGAAGATTTTTATAGGAAAGGGAAGTCTCAATTATTTAAATACCACAAAGCTACTTGTGATGGAGCTCAGTAACAGCCAGGTGGCTCAGGACTGTTGGATTTTTATCAGACAATATATGTAATCTTTGTTTATCTGACACATGAAGTAAATCCACTTTAGGTAATACTCTTGCATTGCAGGTCTTATCTTCATATTTGCCACATGAAAGCAGGCATAGGTTATGCAGACTAGCTAACACATGGCTAATTGTCTATATTGATATGGCTAATATAACCTGCACTTTCATGCCTTGTGAGTTAAAAGCATTTTGGAGTATTTTCCACAAGACTCTCAATTTGGATTAGCAGCCAAAGACAGGATTTATAATAAATAATAATTAACAAGTTCCCAAGTCCTAAGCAGCCTCTGACAGCTGTTAATTGGTCTTGCTCTATCCTAATGCAGTAATGTAAGTCTCCTTCCTTTGGAGATACCAATTTTTCTATTGTTTCAGGTGAGTAGCGTAACTTGAATAAAATACCAAAGGAGTTTATCGGAGAAAACCAAGTCTCATTTAGAATAGACTTCTACAAAGTCCCTAATTAGGTAATTTTCCCTTCCTCACCCTTTAAAGCACAAATACATCAGGAACTTACTGAATTTCCTGTCTTTAATAGAGGAGGGAGAAAAAGTTACATGCACCGAGTTGGTGGAGGGCCAGTCATGACAAATTAATACATATTCTCTGGCAAACTTACTAATGCATCCATGTACTTAAATGGCTTTGGATTTCCATACTTGTCACACAAGACTTTAATATAATAATATCAAATTATGTTTTTGAATGAAATCACAGACAACACGTGCACAGGTTTTTCTTTAAAAAGAAGTTCTCCCAATAGGTGGCTTTCTTGCTCTTTACAGCTACCTAGCATTGGTGGAATTCATCCACAGAATGCACGTGTGTAAATGCAATTTGGATTAAGTACAAGGAGGCTGGACTTGGATAAAGAACGAATGCTTGAGTTCTGCAGAACTGACCTTCTGAAACCACAGTATTACATATTTGCTAGGGAAAGTCAGGGCTGGAAAAAACAAAAACAGGAGCCAAAAACTGCTCAAGCCTCATCCTCTGGGAATTGCTGGAAGAGGAGAATAAGCATATACTTCATCTTTACCTAATCTGTAAAGTATCTGCTTGGAAGTCTGAATTATTTACTAAAAAATAAAATAAAATTTAAAAAAAAGCTTAAAAGGGAAACATGGAGCAGAAAGTTAAGCTGTTTATGAACCATCAGCCAAATCTGTCAATTCACCCCAGAATAGGAACAAAGTAAACTTGTGAGCATTCCATTAGGATGCATCAGGCCCATAAGAGATCAAGCCCCTAGTAAATGTTCATCTTCTGTTCTATAGTAGTTTGCACACACAAGTAGGGATGGGCCAATTAGGACTCAATTTTTCTTCCCTTTTGAAGTGATACAAGAAATATTAAAAACCTCTTGGTCAGCTCTTACTTGATTCATCAAGCTCATTTAAAAGACTACAGTCTACATGTAAAATTCACATTGCTGAACCCTTTCTTCTCCCTCACTTCAGAGACAAAGACACAATCCTTGGTAAGCCACAGAACAGTAAAGAACACTCAGGCAAGTGTATTCTTCATTCAATTGCCAAAGAACAGATGTATTTTCCTGATGCTAATGCACAACTCATTTTAGTGATACAGTGATCTGTTAATCTTCTATACAATTTTGAACATGGCCAAGCTGTTCTGTTCAGATACTTGTATGTGCAATAATGGGCAGCAAAACACTTGAAGTCTCTTGAGAAAAGAGCCAGATGCCACTGTGGACTCCAAAAGCCACTCTAACAGGTTTCAGAAACCACAAAAGTCAGGTCTGACTTCTTGATTTTTTCAAACTTTCACAAAGAAACAAACACCTCATTGTGCTAAGCCTGAAATAGTCACATGTTCTATTCAAATATACAACTGCAAACAGTGCTCAAAGGCTCTGTATTAAATATTCTCTGATAATTGCCATCTTCAGCTTAAAACAGCTATGGTGCACCAAGCATCACTGACTTAGGCTCAGGCAAATTGCTAAAACGACAGATGGTTATTCAGCATCTTCTAACAAGAGAAATAACAAGTTGTAGGTGACACTAGAGGTGGAAGGCTCAAAACAAACAAGAATTACCAAAAACAATGTAGGAAGGAAGAATGCACTGAGGTCCAGGTACATGAACTTTACATAAATGCACAGAAAAAAACCCCACTGGGACATATGCATGGAAAAATCTACCCAGAGCCACTAAATATACAAACACTTCTAGTTCAGAAAGCTGGAGTCAAAGGTTGCTCCCCCAGCGCACTCTTCTAGTTTTCTCTCAGTTCCTTTCTTGGCCTCTATTAACAGCCACTGCTAGACAATAAGGTTTCAGAAATTCTCATCTGGTTCACTATGGTCATTCTATAGTCTTCTGCACAATAAAGTAGTGAACACACAAAAATAACTGTTCTGAACATTTGTTTCCAGTGGTTTGTAAAGATTACTGAACCTTAGGAAGTGAAACTGCAGTCAATTTTAATTTTATCTTGCCAAAGGCATTATTCAGTTTTCCCCTCCCCTCTGTCAGCAATAGAAGCAACCATAGATAGACACTCTTATCCAGAGCTTACACTTTGTATCACAATGTGGAACATCAGCCTTAAAGAGTCAGGAGTCAGTGGACTCTTCCATTATACAGATTTGAAAAAGACTTCCAGATCCTGTGCACATATGCTTCTCCAACAATTTAACACTTGGAATATGACAAAGTGATAGATATTTGCCCACCAAATGGAAAAGTTCTCCTGAATGATACCCATTACAATTTTTAAAAATTTACATTCAGCCACAGATGACAGACCTCAATTCAGTTTTGGTGCCAGCAATTAAGGAAAAAACAGTCTACAGAAAGCAACCATACATCAGCTAGACCATACAGAAACTATAAGTAACTGTCTTAAATGCAATTGTTTCTTGTGCAAAGTATCCAGTACCAGAAAATACTGTTTGGAGGTTTCTGGGCTGTAAAGCATCAAATACTTAAAGTATCAAACTGTACCTCAGTCTTTTACAACCTTTCAATTCTGTCAAGAGGGGAAAAAAAACAAACAAAAACCAACAAACCTGTGGGTGAGGTCATGAAACCACAAGGCCATTTGCATTGCTGGTAAACAGTCACAAAGGCACACATGACCCAAAACATTCATGATTAAAGATTTCTAAAAAGTCTCAAGCAGAAGGTAAGACTCCTAACAGTACAGGAGAAAGATAGGGATTAAAATTGAAGATTTTAATCCCTATCTTTGACTCCTGGCAAATTTATTTGCTCAATTTCAGATTAGCAATCAATTACAAACCACATTTGTACTCAACTAACCTTGTATTCACCCTTTACTACCAAGGGGAATTGTCTTCCAAAACAACCAAATTACTCATGCCAGTCAAACAAGTCACCAGGACAGAGATAAGAGACTACAAGCACTGATATATTCACTTGAATTTATACAAGCCATAGTAAATCAGATCTATATTGTTTGAGCAGGACAAAAGCAGCCCTAACAGTACAGCGCCAAAATGAAGTAAGAGGAAATAACCTCCACAGCTTGAATTTTATTTTCTCATTGTCCTCTATTACTTCTTCCTAGCTACCTTTTTAAATCCTGATTTACTATTTCTCCCCTGTAGACTACTGCACAAATGCACACTCTAAGTACATCTGCCATGCTGAAAACCAGAGTCAGCCAAAACTGACCACCTGTAAGTCAACTTACACCAGGTACACCCCATTCCCTGGCATGCAGAATCCCTACTCTTTCAAGCTATTTCATCTGGGGTATATCCTCAAACATTAGCTTTGCTATCATCTGTAATTCATCAATAGTTTCAGTATAGAGAAATAAAGTAAGATTTACTACTTTCAAAGCAGTTTTTTAGCAGCTAAAATATACTTGCTTCCACTTTTATTTCATGCAAACATTTCTGTTTACATCTTATTGACTCTAAGAAAGAACAGATATATAAACAGCATAATCTTAGACAGAATAAAACACACATAATTGAAAAATCTTGTCTTAATTGTCCTTATGTTTTCTGGATTAATATAGTTAACTCTTCCAACACATACAAAGAAAAATCAATATAACTATATGCATCATACAGAAATAGAATTCAAATTAAGTCACATTAAAATGAGTACAACCATAAGCTTAACCAAATAAATGAATTAGAAAGCTTTAGAAATCTTGTCTGTTTTCTGTGTGTCAAGACTTCCATAACTCGTGTTGAGAACATCAGTGAACTGGCATTTAATTCCAAAGTACATGACACAGTGCTCTCATCACTTCTGCAAGAGAAAGCAGTGCTGCACAAGTTCACCCCCTACAAGAAACATTCTGTACAGAACCCCAAACATACTGTTCTTTTACACCTTAGCTCCCTAAGCCCAAAGTACACTACATCCCTATGAAGTCACCCAAAGGCAAATTTAAAACAGTGAAATATAATAAACTATAGAGAGAATAACTGTGTTACAGTTTTGATGTTAGTATTGCATTTAAGCCTTGAACTTACCAGTGGCCTTCTCACAAGCATTATTTTGGTAGCAATGCTGTGACATGCAGCTCCTTGCCTCCTCAACCTTCAATACTACCACAGTATTATCTTTACAGGCAGTTATACACTTAATCTATTTGTGAAGTCAACTTGCTGCAAGCTAATTTTAAAAACCAAGTTTTGTTTTCTAAGTGAAAATTGCAAGTCATCTCATGTTAGAGTTTGTTCAGTACATTCAGCCATATGAAAAGAAAGGTGTTGGGTAATCCAGCTGCTGAAAAGCTCTCAGTGTAAAGCATGCACAGGCAGATGCTGCACAATAGCTTGAGTATGACTAAAAAGCATGTGGAGAACTGAGCAGGGCCTGTGCCTCATCTCTGAGCATTGACTGTAAAAGACACAATTTTAACACCTTCTACCATTACAGCACATAGTTTCAGGTAGTACAAATCCAGAAGCATTCATCTGGCAAGTAGTTTAGCAGTGACCTACAAGAAGGAAAAAGATGCAGTTCACAAAGCAGGACAGAGGTTTGAGAGACTCTTCAGCTGCTTTTTAGCAGCAACATTTAAAATGCAAGACTTTTGACTAAACTTCCCAATTCTGCTGGCTAAGAATGAGATTTTAGGAGACTGCCTATTTCCAACCCTACTCTAGGTATCTGCACCTCATTCAATTTGGAAAACAGAGATGTCTACCTCTAAAACCATGGCAACCTGCAAGCCAGACACTAACTTTAGAATATACTTCACAAGCCACATGAGGAAGAAATTTTGTAGCAGCTCTTGGGACTTCATTTCAACTCAATCGCCCTTCTGCCTCCATAAAATGTAAGGAGCTCCACGAACTGAGAATTGGGCAGCAAAAGTCCCAGGTGCTTCAGAAGTGACTTATGACAGGATCAGGCCAGGACAGGGTTAATTTTTGCAGCAGCAAGGAAGGGCATAGTGAGAATCCAGATGCTATTCTCTCATCATTGCCAGGGGAAGCACTCTGGGTAGCCAGTTCTGCATGGTGAGCAATCATGTGTGAATTGTTTGCCTATTTTGTACAGTTTGTTATTGATATTGTAGCTGTTACTGTTCACTTTCTTATTCAATTTCTGTTTCCAGTAAATTGTTCTTATCTCAACCTGTAATCTTTACTTTTTGTGTCCCTAATTTTCTTCTCCATCCCTACTGCAGGGGAGAGGGGAAAAGGAGACTGAGTGAGTAGTTGTGGTTTGGAAGGTTTCAGTGGGAACATTAAATTGGGGAGCACTATTCCTGTGCCAGGACAGCCTTATCTGGTGAAGCACGGGCCTCTCTTTCAGGCCAAACCCATTCCAAGGCACCCTTCACAAAGAAAAGGGAACTCTCCCCAGGCTCCCACTGACTTCCCTGGATTGGCGGCGTCACCACACTGGGCTACCCAGGGCAGATCTACAATATAGCATAATATCAGACATGATCCAATACAACTGCAATGGAAAGGTTTCCTTTTCACTCCAGAACCTTTATTTGAAATAAATGCTATGATACATTCCATCACCCTAACCCTACCAATGCAGCAGCATCAGCATTCCTGATGGCTTTCCATCTGCAAAATATTTTCTCCAGTGTACCATTCTACCATATCCTAAAGATCATGAAAGTAAAGCAGGAACCTTGCTATCAGGAATACATCCCAGATTTTATAGCAAAAAGAGATCTATGATAGTCTACTGACAGGTGTTTTAGTAGCTCATTTTCACAGGGGGAAAAACCCCAAGAAACTATACAAAAGTACATTTTCCAGAGGAGGGGTGCATCAATACTGCAGATAACCTTAGGACTTAGTTTTAGCGCTTGATAACTGCTCCCTGTTAAATTACAGAATTAAAATTATCAATATATGCATGCAATGCATGTATCTAGCTGTGTTAAACAGTTTCAGGAGAAACATGCTTTATCTCTTCATGACAGTTCTCTCATTCTTCCCCATCCCTCCACATTCTCCCACCCCCACAACAGCCCATCCACATACACTCACAAGACTAGACACATTCAGCTGAAAAACATTTCAGAGCAACTAAGAACAATTTTGTGGGTTTTTACATACTTTACAAGCTACAGAAGAACATGACTTCTCAACTAAAATTTTTAGAGGAAGGACCCACGCTTCTGTCTCATTCAGAAGATACATCCAATACATTAAATGTTCTACTGTCACATAAAAATGCTGTAGTAGAGACAAAATATATGCAACTCAAAGTCTCAAGAGAATTTACTACCCTGTATGTCTTGCTCTGCATTGTAATTTTTTTTTTAAAGTCAAATCCCAAAAGCATAATACTGTCAAAGCAGAAAAGGATAATAATTCTCTTATGTTAAGAGATGTATTAATTTAGATTGAATTTGAGTTAGATGAAAAAGCTTTTAAAATAAAAGTTCCCATTTCATGAAAGCACCTAAAGGTCAGAATATTAATTACTCTAAGAAATAGAAAGCTAATAAAACTCAAATTATACAGGTTCTGGAAGGACTCTTTATTTGAGTTCAGATTTCCAAGTTAATTGGTATTATCAAGTAATCTGCCATTATTCCAAAGTCACAACAACAGAAAGCTTCTACAGAATTTATTGTTACCACTTTAGTAGCAGAAAACAGTTAAAGATTTAAAATAACAGAGCATACATTCATTTTCTTTTTCTCTTTCTACTACTTGCATTCTCATTAAATCACACAATGTCTTCTGCTCAGGACAGGCCTGACTTTTAAGGGCATTATTACATATCCTACATATCTAGTAGTCCTAGAAGAAGTGAGTGGTGCTTCCATAATCAGTCATTAATTCAGAGTACTGGCTTAGAGCACAGATGTGATGATTTAGAGCCAGGCAAATATTTCTGTAGCTTAACTACAAAGTGGTCAAAATTTATTTCTATAATAATCTCAGGTCTGTGAACTTGAGAACTTGTTTTAGAGTATTGTGCTTACAAGCAGTATCTGAGAAGTCACTTGAATGGCAGGCACAGTTGTGACAATACATGGAAATTGGTCATTGATTGCACATGTACTTGGGGTGTAGTGGACTGGATGAACCAGAGCCAAAGGACATCAATACAGCCAAACAACCCTTGGACACAACATGTCCTGCTTGTAAAAGCTGTCATAAGCACATGAAAGAAGCGCTGCAGTGAACCCAGAGCAAAGCAACCTCCATCACACTGGATTAAAAAAACCCAAATATAATTGAAGTGAATGGGCACTTTTCAAACAATATGACATTTGAGAGTTAATCAGACAAAACAAAAAGATCATACTCTGATTTAACATCTATAGACACATTTAAGGAACTTCTTCAAGGGCGTGGCATCGTTTGGTTCCTGTTTCATCACTTGGTTGACTTTCTATTCCTACTTTTGTCAGTTCCCCTATTTACTGTACAAGCAGGACCTTCATCTAGGTGCTCCTTCTTCCCTTGACACCCAAAGTGTCCACATCCTGCTCCACCTACTGAATTTATACAGGACTTTTATTCTACCACACCAAGAAGCAGCTGTAAATGGTTAAGGCAATTCCTGCCACTGTTTCACAGGATTGGAGTGGCTTTGTGAGCACAGGTGAACTAGCATCCACTTCTTTACCAAAACAGGACAAAACATAAGCCACTTTTGAATACCACTAAAATAGCAATGAACCAAAGATTTCCATTACTTCCTTAAGGAATGAATGAATGTATGTGTGCACTATGTATGCAGGGGAACAGCACAGTTTAGAGATCTCCTCTGATTATGTTGTTTTAGGTGGAAAGTCATTATCATTCTTCCCTGTGCAGCTACAGTTTTCTAGTAACAGTCTGGGAGAAAATATCACTGCACAAATAACCATTCCATTCCAGTAAAAACCCTTGGTAACCAATGCAAATGCATATGCTTCAGATACTCTTAAATTTCAGTCTAAGAACAAAGAGAATGATATTGAAAATACATATACCAAACTAAAGCAAGGCAGCAAAAGAATTAAAAGTGGCAGAGACTGCAAATTTACTCAGTCAATCCCCAGCATGATGCAGAAGTGCTGGAAGAGTAGTTCTGCTATATTTGTACACATCACTGAAAAGTCAACAAAACTTCAACCAATTCCAGCTGAGACAACAGAATCCTGTTACTCCAAGCTGTATCATTACAGACTAAGCAAAACAGATGTTTCCTTTTTTGTGTTTCACTGAGTAACAGAAGAAATTTGATTGTCTGAAGTGTCTCATCACAACAAGACTGTTGTGAAAATGCCCCTTATTTACAGTGCCAACACATAATGCTGCTGAGAATACAGGGAGAGGGGTAAAGAAACTCAAAGTTTTTTGCTCAGCTTTACAATTAAATATAAATCATGCTCTCTTAAGACAGGCAGAAATTGGTAAATATTATACCAGCACTCACAAAGCTGCAGATGCACATGTAAGCAGATGTGCAGAATTACTGTCACAAGCCTCTCAGCTGCTCCTCTGGCTGCTGCACTGGGAATTTAGTTCAAAGCAGGGAAAAAAATGCAGGAGCCTATTAGTCTTTCTACACCTGACATACGGAGTCAATACAATTAGGAACATAAGAGATGTGAGTGGAAAGACTGCAGCTCATTGAGCCTAAAAGCTGTAACTGAGTAAAAACAGTAGCACAGCTGCAGCATGTGACAGACATGAAGCAGGCAGGTATTTTGGCACAGCCTAAAGGAAGTCAATAAGAAATACATTCTTTTAACTGAGTGTATAATAATTGGTTTAACCAGATGTGCTATTAACCACAAACTGTAGGATAATACTCAGCATTTCACTGGCAAAATGAGTCTAAATTAGCTGTAAGGAACACAAAATTGTTGCTTTAGCACCAAGTACCAAGAGCTAAGGAACTCCTCAACCCTGCTCCTTCCCCTACTTTGATCACACTGTTCTCCCCTTCATCAGCCTAACACCAAATACACGATGCTGCAGTCTACCTATTTCCAATCTGGAAGAAACACAATTTCCTTCAGCCAGCAAATCATGCAAAGGAGTAAAAAAAAGGGAAAATAAAGAATAATTTTTATACCTGAAGATCCTTTCGTCTGCTTCCTCAGGTAGAGATGTGACTGTAGCATACCTGACATGTTTTACACAGTACACTGAAAATATTCATAGTATCCTGACAGAGAAGGTAGCCGGTGTTAAAAACTTGTCAAATGCAATTTTAAAAAATTTACTAGGTCAACTTAATGCTTTTACACATTTTCCAGTCGTCTCCTTTAATACAGTAAATAGTATTAAAGGATTGAAAAAAATTAATAGAAAACAATTACTTTTACAAATCACTACACAGTACAGTCTTGTCCATTAACCAGATGCTCATGGAGACCTTATATTATCCAGCACTAGCTATTGTACAATACTCAGACTACTAGACAGGTTAATTGTTGAGTATTAGATATAATTCCCTACCACATATTTAAAGTGTAATGGGATTTTTTCCCTCCTTTCCTAAAAAAAAAATCCACAATAAAATATAGCAAAAGGAGTGAATCATGGTGTTTAGCATTAGCAAAATATTAAAGTTGTATGCACTGTTCGTCAGGTTGAAATTAATGCCTTGCTGAAGCATAAATATTTATCCAGTGCAAACAGCAGGAAACCTTAGGAGACAGCATGGCTTTAAGCACTGAAGTGTATTAATTAGTACCCAGTGCAGCTTCAGAGCATGCTATGCTATTTTTAAATAAAGGTTAGATTCCAAATAGACAAAAGTAAAGGTATGAGATAAGATAGCCTAAGAAAGCTGTCTTTAATAGCTATCAAAAGTGCCCCAAGTACACTTTTTTTTTCCACAAAGTTTAGAATGAGAGCTCTTGTGCCAATCAGGATGGAATACAGACATTTAGCAACTTTTGCATCAGCAATAAGCATGTTTTACTAGTATTACTTTCACCTACATTTCTTTGCTATGCTTCAGTTGCTACACAGCATTTCATATCATCAGAGGTTAGAGATGGAAAAACAAAAACATACATCTGTTTTGTAGAGATAACCATTTCTAAGTCTTAATCTCAACACTCAGATGATTCTTCAGCACTGCCAGTTATTTATAAATTAAGAAACATTTCATGCACATCCTCACTTTCCATGGCATTCTCCATATACAAGAGTGATGATAATTAAATATCTGTCCAAATTCCATGTCCTTTACTGATTCCAGTTCTAATAAATAATGCTACCAACAACCACAGTTTATTGAACCCATCTATTTTACATTTGCACACCATTTAGAAGTTAAACTGAAGCCTTATAAACAGAACCCTTAATTCATCACACAAACACCTACACCAACATCCTCCCCTTTCTGGCACTACAAGACGAAACAGGGTCACATTCAGACAATTTCAGGACTCACTTGGCTGTAAGTTAGACTGCTTGCACTCACAGTCTTTCCGAAAGTTGTTAGCAAAGCATGCAAGTTCATGTGGGGATGTGACCAAAGAAATTGCCATAAATAACAGCTGCCCTCACAGACTCGGCCAAGATGCTATTTTTATTCTGCGCCTCTTGAACGTGGTCCTGATTAGGGCAAAGGCTTCAAAACAGTTTCACCACAAGTAGAAGAAAATACTTCATATCCATTTAGAAATGCTATCAGCTGAAAACTATTACAGTTATTAGATCTTTCAGATGTTTTTTTTTGGTGTTTCGGATTTTTTCTTTCTATCTAATACAAGAGTATTTGAGTTTTCATGCTAGAAAAGTTCTAACACAAATTCTGATAGAAATCTGATTTCCAGAAAGAACAAATGCAGAAGCATTTCACCTGTCAGCCTTGAGCAAAACTTTTTAAATGCTTTCAGATAACTTTAAGTAATTCAAGTGTCAGTTTAGAGAAAATCTCAAGTTCATGCAGAAGTACTTAATCTAAAAAGTGTGGGCATACACTTACACATTATAGAGGAAAGAGTCTGGCCATTGCAGGAATAAACATTTTAATGGCATGCAGAGCTGGAGCAGCAACTTTAAACACAGACTAGCAGTAATATGCAGTTGCTACACATTAGAAACATTTTCATACTTTAGTACTCCTTGTCTTCAACAACACCGACACAGGTTTCTGTCCTTATTCTGACACCTTGTTGCTGCCTTCCAAGATTATCTCACAAAGCATTTCAAGTAAACTAATCCAATTTAAGTTTCTAAATAACTGATGCTAATAAAAAATACTTGAATTCCAACACATTCTCCACTTCCAAATGTGCATTTCATACGTCACCATTTCAATTCTAGCAACTGAGTACAGCAAATGCCAAAAGGGCTTTTTTTCCTGGAACAGAAAGAAATCACAGATTTAAAGAAAATATCTCAGGCCTAAAATTTTAATTTAAGAGGTCTTTTTTACATATATATACTAGCATAATTATAACAGAACAGCATTAACAAAACAAAAGCTATAATTCTCCTAAGCAGGAAAACGACAAGATTCCAGTAAATCAACAACCTCTCTCAACTACATCCTACCAAGTATAAGCCAACACAGTGAAAGACACTGCATATAAACTGCAGGTTTTAAGCATGCTGTATTTCCATAATCCCATGGAAGTCTCAGAGATTAGACAGGGTCACTCCAGTCAAACTATTTAACCTCAGAATATAATTACAGATGGGCAGGCTTCAGTTCTTCTGAAGTATACAAGATTTGGTCTCTAGTTCTCTTCAAAGAAAACAGAGTATGCAGGCAGGGAAGGTCAGACTGTCAGGCTGCTCATTTCCTACACAGCAAGATCAGATCTCCTGCCTGAATTTCATGCACCTTGCTCTCGGAAGACTGACTGCTTGCTAACACTGGACGTAACACACGTGAGTGCGGTGATTCACAGGTGTAACTTCCACTTCTGCTAACAGAACTGCCCACACAGCCCTATGGGAGACCTCAGGACAGATCAGCTTTGCACCCAGTCTTCCATTTGTGAGAGAGGAAGCGTGCTGGGTTATGCAGAGAGCACATCTGTCAGAGGGGAGGGCTGGCAATGAAACCTGACCTGGCAATTCACCTAACGGATTTAAGCCTAAGCTCTTCCCCATGCAGACTTTGTATGTTTGCTGAGTGCACAGGTGATCTTTGTTAAGAGCCCAAGAGCCACTACATTTTAATATTCTCACCAACATACACATTTATTCCTCATGAAAGTTTCATCCTAAAGCCTCAGATATTCCACAAGTTCTTAGTCCCAAAGGGAAACCTGGGAACTGTGACTTTTCTCTAAGAAATCGTTCTGCAAACCATGCATTCTCCATACAACCTGAAAAAGACTCAGTGTCACATCAGACCATTTATTTTCTAATTAAAATAACCAGACATCAGCCAACACTTTATAACTAATAATTTAAACCTCCAGAATGAACAAGGTGATTTTAATATTGCATGCATTAAAGTCAGTGACAGGTTAAGATGCCAATCTAGTATGTACCTTAAGGTAGGCTTCAATGAAAAATCCATTTCCTGACATGAACATGAGGAAGGTTCAAGATATTGAGTTTTAGAGGAATGTGTACTATGAATGAGACTTCAACTCAGTGACTTACTATTAGGTTTGACCCAGTCACATGCATCAGGAAATGGGCTTGTCTCCCAGCCTAGAGCCAGCCCCACTGTGCTAAGTGAAACACAGATGACACACATCAGTTGAAGTGCCCAGCCCTACAGTATCTCACACACAGGCCTGTGATACAAGTCCTCACAAAATTAGAATCCAAGTGACTTAACTACCCAGCTGTGCCTGGGAACACGTCTCCCATGGCCTCTCTCAAGTGAAAGCAAACCCACCCAGCAGAATTCCAATGTGATCCCCTGACAGTCTTTTTCCTTGGAAGAAGCTTTCTGATTAAATATAACACGTCCCTTTAAAACAGCTCACTGCTGCAAGGAAGTGAATTGCTACAGTTAATAAATCATCCCAAGTAGTACAGAACTTCCTCAAAATTATTATCCCTCTGATAAAAGCCCTATTACAAGTGCCTTGCCTCACAAAGAGATTATCACAGAAGAGAAGCAGACAGGTTTTGTATTTCAGAATTAGTGGGTTTATACTTTTTTCCAACTCTAGAGGAAAAAATACATCCAAAAACACTGCCAGAAGGATCTAAAATTCAACTTCAAAGTATACTACTTTTACCAAAACTATTTCACTGATGAAACTACAACAGATTGCAAATTAATTTGACCACATTATACAACATTACTTAGTTTTTGCAACATAAAAGAACTTGCTGAAAGGTGGAGAGAACAAAAGCAAGACGCCATTAGAGGTATGAAACTATATGATCTTTAAGGTCCCTTCTAACCCCAACCTTTCAATGATTCTGTGGAAAGCACAAACTTCTGAAAAACCACTGTAGCATGTAAGTCCATCACTGGAGGGGAAAACTGCAGAGAGGCCTTTCAGATACCACAAAATGCAGTCACCAATGTCACTCTGTGCTTTGCTCCACAACACTGCTTCTTGCCTCTCTGCAGTGCAATTTGCTCAGCTTGCCTTAAAAAAATGCCACTAAATCTGAATTTGCAGCTAAGGACCCTAACACCAACCCTGTAGTAGAAGTTTTAATATTTGGCTCATCTACAGTCATTTCCTCACACCCCGGCAGTGCATGTTAAAACTCCTGAAAGGTCCATCCTAGCAGGACTTGATAATCTTCGAGTACACAAATCCGCTCCCTGCGAACCTAAGGCTGGGGAGCTTTTTCGGCAAAGAGCTAGAATTCAATTGGACGGGAAACAAACGTGATGGCTGTCGGGATTACATGGGACAAGACAAATCCAGGGGCACTATCTCTGCTTCCATCCTTACCTCTGACACACCAAGCACAAGGAAGGACACTTCAATCGGACGCGCTCCAGTGGAAGCACGAAGCCCGTGGAGGCACCAGCCCTGCAGCCGCGGCACTGCCCGCCCAGGTTCCCAACTCCGCGGCTCGAACTGTTGCTGCCGCCTCCCGCATCCCCGCGGCGGGCACACCGCTCGCGGCGGCGGCGGCACCGCCGAACGCAGCCCGGGACGGGTCCGCAGCACGGAGCCGCTCCTCAGCACGCCGCCCAACTCTGCCCCAGCCTCCCCCCGAGGGTCCGCGGCGGCACCGAGCCCGCTGCCAGGCACCGCGCTGCCCGCCCCGCTCCGGGGACGCGGCGGGAGCAGCTCCTTTGTCTCTCCCGCAGCCCCGGCCGCCTTCTCCCGGCGGCACAAGGCGCCGCTGCCCCGCCGGCCCCCAGACGTCCCGGCGATGCCCGCCGTGCCCCGCCGCGGCTGGACCGGGTGCGGGCGGTGCGCGGCGAGCGGGCGGCCAGACGCGGCCGGGATGCCGGCGGGGCGCTGGGAGGACCCGCAGGACCGGGGGAAGCCGCAACCGGTGCCCGGAGCGCCGCCCCGCCGCCCCGCACCGGGGGCAGGGTGCCGCCCTGCCCGTCCATCGCCCCCGGGCACCGGCCCTGCCCCCGGCAACTCCACCGCCCCCTCCCGGCCTCCTCCCCGCGCCCTGCACCCCCCGCCGCCCCGGCGAGCCACGGCCGCCCCAGCCGCGCGCCGCCGGCTGCCCCAGGGTGGGGCGCGGGACCCGCAGCCTGGGGGGGGCTCCGCTCGGGCGGCCGCGAGTTGCCCGACGGCCGCGGCCGCCCCGTCGGGATGCGCCAGCCCCGCGCGGGAAAAAAAGTTGTCCCCGCGGGAGCGACCGGGAAGCGAACTCACCCTCCCGCCCGGCGGCTCCGCCGCGGCCGCGACTCAAACTCACCCTCCCGCCGGGAGCGGCAGCGGCGGGCGGACCCCGCCCGGCCCCGCCGCTGCCTGGCGGCGGCCGCAGCCAACCGGAGCGCGCTGCGCGGTCACGCCAGCCAATGGCGGGGCAGAGCGGGCCGTGCGCGCGCCCCGCTCCCCGAGGGGCGGGGCCGGCCCGCTCCGAGGCCGGGCGGGAGCGGGGGACGCGCTGTGAGGGCGCCCCGGGGCGGGCACGGAAACCGGACCAGTCGCGGGCTCCGGGCTGCGGCCGGGCCGGGAGCCTGGCCGTGAGGGAAGCTTAGGCGGTGTCCGGAGCGCCGGGCAGGGTCGTGCCCCGCGGGGAGATGCGCCCTTCGGGGCAGCGCCCGCTCCCGAAACTGCCCCGCGAGCGCGGGTGGCAGCGGGGGTCGGGACAAGACGGGCGGCAGCGCTTGGGACGGGCTCGAGGGAGCAGCACCGGAGCTGCGAGTGCTCTGCCGCTGTCCCGAGTCACACGTCCCCCGGCCTGTCACTGGGAAATAAAGACGGACCCGGAGGCAGGCAGGTCTGGCAGTGCCCCAGCCCAACAAAGGTACCTCGGCCGGAGATGCTTACAGGCACCCCGATGGGAATGACGCGGAACTGAATGCCTCTTAATTTTCATCAGGAGTGTCTTAATCATTGTTTAGATACTGGATTCTTACCAGCCCTCTCCAAGTGAAGTAATTGTGGGCAATTCTCATTCCACAGCACTCCAAGGCCTTTCCAAATACAAGTACTTTTTTTTCCCCTATTTTTTTTTCTACTGACGTCCTTGGACTGCTCTAAAGAACAATTTTGAAATAAAACTGCATGTCCAACAAACAGCTAATTTTTATTTTTACATTTTTTTGTTACCACCAGAGTTTCTTTTTTAAGTATGCTTTCAGGATGAAAGTTTTATTCCTCAGAAGCACGCACTTCTGGTAAACCACTGGATTAATAAAGATTAAGTTAATCAGTAGTCTAATTGCTGTGTGGTGAAATCAAGGCAAGGAGGCTGTGATTTGATCTGTGTCAAATATCATATAATGGCAGAGCCTGAATTAACACCACCAACACTGTCACAAAGTGCTGTCCCATATGAATACTCATTTAAAAGCCATGGTCCTCTATGCCTGGCACAAGTTATTTTCCTCAATTACTCAGTAGAGGTAGATAATGTGCTATCACACAAGTTTATTGACTTCTCTGGAGCCTTGAACCTGAGAAAATACCAGGTTAAAGGCACTTCTTCTTTCTTGGCCATCCTGCATACGGACATACATCAGTACCATTCTGTCTGAGCTGTTTCTAGACTTGTGCTGTTGTACCATTCATTTCCATAGGTATACACTACACTAATTTGTTGACGATAAAATATGTGTTATTTTCAAGGACCTTGAATAATATAAACCATAATACATACAAATTGCTTTTAGAATATAAATGTCTTACTAAGGCATTTGTCTTTAGAATACTCCCACTGTGTTATGGTCTAAATTCATTCTGTCATCAGTTTCTATGACACTGGATAAAATAGGTCTGTTTTCCTGACAAGATAGTTATTAATTCCAACAAAGGTTTATAAAAGCTTTATTATTTCACTAAGATGAAGAGAGACAGTTAAATGCCATGATCTTAGGAACAACCAAATGGAACCTTTAAAGGGAGATAATAAACTTCTACCTTTGAAATAATACACATCTGTGTCACAGTCAGAATACTTAACAGTTTGGGGGTTTTGGTTTTTAAAGGCTCTTTGCCTGACTGACTTTCTCTGCACTCCCATCACTCTTTCTGCCAACAGCACTGCAGGCATACACAGCCTCCATCACAGGGCCTTTCCCACCTGCTGCCTGTAGCTATTCCTGAGACCCTCCTGGATTTTGGGACCCAATAGCTACAAAAAAAGGCCAAGAGAAGAGAACCAAGTAGAAAAATCCAAGTATTTTCAAACACAATTCTGTCCCCTGAGCTGGTTTACTGCTGGTCCTGCAGTTCTGAGAGGACCAAAGAACAAGCAGTGGAAGCAGAGATGCAGCAGTGCAAGAGGAGTTTATCAGCCTGCATGCCCAGACCCAATGTCAGGAGGGAGACTGCCTACTGATGTGGCTTGTGCCATACTAAGTGACCCTGATAATTGCAAACAGAGGAACTGAGATCATGCTATCATTAGTTATTAATTTTACTGTTATTAATGTGTTATACCACTAAAGATTATCAAAAGTAATGAATCATCTGCAAACAAAAGGCAGGCAGATTATTTTCAGGCAGCAGATAACTAGATAACTGTCTTTCAAGGTCAGGTCACATTAGCAAAAGAAAATAGTTCAGCTTATAATGCTTCAACAGATTTTATTTTTTTAACTCCTATATTATTTTAGTGTTTCAGTCATTCTTAGCACATTAGCCTTAAATATTCTAGATGCACAAAAATTATGCAATAAATTTTGGGTTTAATGTGTTTAGATTTTTGTGCAGAGATGTACACGTCACTTACTGCAGTTTAGTCTGAGTTTTTGCCATTAGCAATCCATTTCAAACTGCCCTCTCAGAGGAAGGCCACGTGGAATCAGAAGTTTTGTTCCACTTTCACAGAAGTCAGGACTGCTCCGTGCTCTTTCACAAACAGTATTTCCAGGAAGAAGATGTCTTCAGATTTCATAAACATTCTCATTTCTCAGAAATATAATTTGGAACCCAGAGCTTCTGCCTGCTTCATAATTTTCAATCTCTGCCTATTCATTACAAGTTCTTATATTTAGATATATAATGGAGTTGTAAGCTTCTTTAAAAATAGAAATCCTTGATAAATAAATACTTAACAACCTTAATCTCTGTCATATGACCATGTTCTTAAAGCTCAATTCAACACAGAGACCATTTTTAAAGCATAATGCATCTGGACCCTGGGAATAAAATATTAGTTATTTCCAGTCATCTGATCTCAGATCAGATCTGTAGCCTATGGGACACCAAGAAGGGCATGTTTAGGGAGAGAGGCAGAATTCCAGAAGGGACAATTGCTTGGTCCTGTGTCCTGGTGGCAGCCTAGGCCAGGCTGGCTGTGACCACAGTAACAGCACAGGCTGCTCCATGGATGAGGAGCAGCCCTTCCATTGTGGTTAGGATGGAGCAACACTCGCTGCAGAATTCAGAGCAGTCGGCGCTCTTGATTAGAAATTCAGCTAAGATTTTCAAAGATGCCCAGAACTCACACTGCATTCCTACAGAGCCTTTGATTAACTCCCCTAATTGGGAAGCATCGAGTCATTCTTCACATCAGCAGAGGTCCAAGAGATTTGTATCAAATGCAGAAGGCTCTGGAGATTCCTGGTCTGGAATTCTTCATGAAAACAGTTTCGGTAACCAAAGCATGTAAAAAGTCAGGGAGAAAAAAAGTAAGAAAATCATGCTGAACTAGGAAGCAAAAACAGATACTCTGAATTTCCCCTTCTAAAACAAATAGGATAACAGCACTTTTTGTAAAAAATCCCCACAAATTCTGAAATTTTTATTTTAGGGCCTCTGAAACCACTGGCTATGATGTTTTGACAGAGTCAGATGTTCAGTTTTGACTTATGGTTTTCTTCTTTATACTCTTGTTTCAACCATAAATAAAATATTTCTATAGCTTTTTCTTGAAAGCATAAAAGAAATCAATATCTTCCTACAAAATGTTATATTTTATCAAATCCATGTTTTGACAGAAAATTGCTCTAGCAGAAAGCTCTTTACCAGATCTTTCCAGAAAGTGAAAAATCACTAGCTAACATCTCTGACTCTGAAACACTGAATATCTCACAGTCGCAGATTTCTCATATTATCACAAAGCATTTTAAAGGAAACTGTTTGAGAAGGAAGGATTCTATAACCATTTTGTTGGTCAATTTTTTGAATAAAGTCCTTTTATTAGAACTTCAAATTAAAAATAAAAATCATGCAGTAGCATAGAACTATACAGAGGTATCCTGAACCTATAATTTGTGGTAAGTTTTATGCATTCTAAATAAAGATAGCTTTTATCTGACACTTCTTACTAGCTTGTAGCTCTCCTTACTTCACTTTTCATGACAAAGCTTACGCACAGGCACAACGCAACTATGGCTTGATTTGCTAATATTGCAAATAAATATTTATCACAAAACCACCACAGTAGAATCAAAACCAAAAGAGTTAATTTATTGTACTATGCAAGGGCTTTCCAAAAGTTTAAATTCACGTAACTCAAATTTAAAACTGCGTCTGTCTTGCTGTTGAAGGTCAGTTATCTAAACAGTATGTTCCATACCAATATTTTGCACTAAGAGATGATACTTCCAATACCTGAAAATGCAACATAATAGATTCTGATTTTTATTAAATTTTGAGAAGAAAATACTAAAAGGATTTGATAACAGAAAAAGCTTTTTCTTACTATACCACTAACATAAGGCAATATTTTAAAACATAGCAACCAAATCAACATAAACATAAATAATATATAGACTATCCTCACTACACAAGAGCTAGATTATCCATTACTTTTTCTTCCTCACACTTAAAAAGCAGAGGTTAAAAGCATGTATGTATGTTTTTAAGCACAGTAGTTCACAAGACTAATTGAGTAGAAAGGCACAAGCATTGCATCAAAGCCTGCGAGGACCAAAATTTTAGAAATGAGCCCTCAAGGTAAGGGAGGGGAAGGAGGAGCAATGTGGAGATTGTTGTTATGAGAAGTCAAACACAGAGAGAACTGGCAGCAGGAGAGGCCGTCTTTGGGAGGGGGAAGCTGGAAGGGAGAGATAAGGATCCACCACAGCAGAGCACCTCCGGTGAGTGCTGTGGCACACTGCCCACGCACTCAGCACCGCAGTCCTTCCTGCTCAGCCAAGGACTGAGAGAAAAGCTGCTACCCACGGGTCTTCTCTGCAACACCTCTGCCGTGGTATTAGCAGCTCAATTAAAGTATCACAGTTATCCTAATTATCACGGCTCAGCTGGCTTTCCTCTCCCAAACCACAACGACTGGGGTCTGCTCCTCGCTGTACACACAGGGAGGGCTGGTGAGGATGCTGTGAGAGACATGAGGAAAAATGCTGCAAAGCAACTCAAGGATGTTTGAGTTTTCATGGTTCTTCAGATGTTTGCTAATTGTTACTCCTACAGAAAATTCCTCTCCCGCCCCTGTGCGCCTGGGCACGTTGGCAGTACCCTGAATGCGTGTATTTGTTATCTTGCTGCTGGACTACAGAAAATTAGCAGCTCGGTTCACAAGGGCGGTCAGACACCCTGGCCAGGCCAGGAGCGGCATGTTCCTTTCGAGAGAGCCTTGCAGCCGTGGGGCGAGGGCAGGGAGGGGGCCCAGCCGTGCCCCGGCCATGCCGGCGGTGTGCGAGGCTGCCCGGCCGCGCCCGCCACTTCCTCCCGCCCCGCTGAGCTCATGCAGGGGCTGCGGCTGTGCTCCGAGCTACCAGCTGACATTTCACTGCTTCCTCTTGGGCCACGCTTGTCAGCTGCGCCTTTGAATCTCAAGAGTTGGAAATACATGCACACGTTTTTATGTAGGAAGCTCTCCCTTCTGATGTAAGCCCGTTAGCCCCAAAGTTAGGGTGCTAGAGCCAAGCCTGCAAAGTTCAGAGGTCCTCTGCCAATCCAGAGGAGCAGCCTGGACACCGTGTCACCCAGCCAGTGTTAGGAAGTCCTCAGGCCATGTAATGTGTTTGGCTCCACACAGAACTGTGGAAGCAGCCCTGAAAAGCAGCATCAGTGTGTCTGCACAGAAGCATCTTTTTGGTCTGACCCGTGGCCACTGCCATGGCCACATCCTCCTGTCAGCTGTAGCTCTCCCAGTGTACAAGAACCAGCCCTGGCTTAGAGACTCGCATTTCAAGCAATTCCCCCCGGAAAAGTTAAGGCTTCAATTACATTACTAAGTTTCATAATCCTGAGAGAGATTAATGTTTATTTTAAAGCAGATAGGATGACAAATTGCAAGCTAAGCTGCGAGGGAGACAGAAGGTTGGAATTAGGAAATCATAGAATCATAGAACAGTTTGGATTGGAAGGGACCTTTAAAGGTCATTTGTCCAACAGCCCTGCAGCCAGCAGGGACATCTGCAGCTAGGTCGGGGTGCTCAGAGTCCCATCCAACCTGACCCTGAATGTCTCCAGGGATGGGATGTCCACCACCTCTCTGAGCAGTCAGTTCCAGTGCTTAACCACAATCATTGTAAGAAATTTCTTCCTTACATCTAGTCTCAATCACACTCTTTTACTGTAAACCATTATGCTTTGCCTTATCACTACAGGCCTTAATAAAAAGTTTGTCTCCATATTTCCTATGTTCCTGCTCTAACTGTACTGATAGCACTGCAGCTGCTGATCCCTGGAGAAAAACGTGGAATTACCATCAGCTCAAGTTTTTAAGAAGAGTTTGGACATATTTGACCCTGCTCAGAGAGAGATACAGAGAACTGAGTGATGTCTCTTTATGATTACCTTCCAGAGCTTCTGGGCTTTTATCTGTGATGCTTATTCTCTCCTCTCTAAGCAGTGAGTTAGAGACTGAATATTTTAAGATTTAAGTGAAATTAAATTACAGTGCTATAAAATGCTTTTAGAAAAAGTATGAGAACACTGCTAATGGGAACATAAATATTCTTAAATGGGACAATATATCTAAAAAATATCTCAAATATTTGAAGCAAAATCCAAAGTGAACATGAGCTAGGTCATTATTTTTGTTGCCTTTTCTGACAGATTATAGCTAAGTTTGTCTCCTGTTTTTATAGTTAATAGCTATATCTTCACAGTTCTTAAAATGTTACTGTAGGGGTTTTTTACAGTTTGCTTTCACTGTTAACTTTGATAATATAACATCCTATATTTCCTGAGGACAAAAGAGATACTTTTTTTTCTCATGTTCTTTGACAGTGCCCAGATGAGGTGATAACTTATAAACAAGTGCATTCTTTGCTACCCTTTCATTACCCCATTTATTTTAATAGAACCTTATGAGGCTTTTCTGCTATTTTTGCTTACTCAGAACAGCCAGACAGATGTCTGCTCTTGTTCTGTCAAAAGCATCAGTTGCTTTGTTTTTATTAAATACATTGTTCTCCTGCCAGCAGAGAGCCTTTCCACTTGGTCAAGGACAAAATTCCAGCCAACATTTTTTTTAAGAATGTGAACAATGACAAAAATCTTGCCAATAAGAATTGCTTTCCTCTTAGTGTTGAGAGGTCACAAATTTGTTTTAGTTATCTGGCCATTTCTGGCAGAATTTATGTTAGTCACAGAGATTTGCTTCAGTCTCAAAGACTGGAGTATGGAGGAGAAGCAGACTCTTAAGTTAATCAGGCCTTTAGTGCTCTGCTTTCTTGCTTTCTGCTTCCCCAAAGCCTGCCATTTTGCAAACTAAAACCTCGTTATTCATAGGGCTATTATCAAGACAAAAGAGACCATTCAAATTATGTACTTATTATTTGATATAGCTGCACCCTGTTGATTTTTAGAAAGTCACATTTCATCTCAGCAGCTTGTTTCACTCAGCTCAGCTTGTGCTCTATTTTATCTGATGACATCTTACATATTGTCAGTCTGTCATGAAGAACACAGGCGTAGCAGTGGCTAAAATTAGAAAGGGACAACATCACTAAATACATATCACACGTTCAAACAAAGCTGTTGGGACTTCCAAGGTGGAGAAAGGGGACTGATATTTTTTTCTAATCCTGAACTTCATGACCTTTGTGAGAAAATCAGATCAACTATTGAACAATAGTTAGCATATTTTCAATCATTCCGTATGTGTTCAATATGTTTTTCAAACTATATAGATGTGTTTGTTGGAGCCTTGCAGCCCTTGTGCAGGTAAAACCACCAGTGACTGACTTGTCTCTTGGCTTTTCTGGGGATTTGTTCTCTGTTGGAGAGATTAAAATTATACCTGGTAATAATACAGGGTTGTGGATTTACTCCCTGCTCAACAACCCACTGAGGCAGCTACAAACCTTACAGCTGGCTGGGCACCCAGCAGCTTGGGTGGTGATGGGTGTGGAGAGATTCACTCAGGGTAAAAATGAAATAGGAGGGTCTGGGCTTTCCTTTGGAGAAATTATTTCTAGAGGATTAGGGCAGGGAGAGGGGAAGTAGAACAGAAAGGATATGATGGCTTTGAGCAGGACAGGTCACTGTATGCACACAAGAAAACTGAATAGTTGTGGGGAAAAAAAAAAAAACAAAATCAAAGAATATACAAACTGAGTATTGCACGTGCATTTCTTCCCAAATACATCTGTACCTACAACCATCCTCAGAGCATATAGACACCACTGCCATGGACCACGGCCTGGTGTTTTACTACTGAACATGGTTTTCTTTATAGAAAGGAAAAGCTCTCCATAAATGCAAAGCTTTGAGAGAATTATCTTGTTTTGACAGAAACAAAGTCTATTACTGCAAAGCTTTCTTGCTGCCTTGGCAAAGGAGATCTCGTTCCCAGTATCCCCGGCAGTATTCTCCATTGCCACGATGACATCTACTGGAGGGGATAGGGCTGAACAAGGATTTTGCTGTCCCAGTGTGAAGGCTTCTAACATCAGCAGGGTTGGTGTAATTTCACTCACTGGGAGCTGCTACAGTAATGAAACTTGTGAAGAGCAACATGACAATGTTTGGGTTCCAGGTATTTTAAATTGCAACTCCCTGAAGAGACACATGAGAAAAAAGGATTAGAAGAAACAATTCAAGCCTCATCTAATACGGGTAAATAAAACTGGCCCATCCAGATAATTTTAAATTAAAATATGAAAAGAAACTTCTTAAATATCTCTTGAAAGATTCAAATATGAATTAACTGTAAAATAATATGTATTATTGTGCACTCCAAAAATATGCTAACCTAAAGCACAGGTTTGCTAAAACAAAGGAGATATTAAAAAGCAGTTATACAGAACAGTATAAATTAAAAAGAAAATATATGCAATGCTTTGCATATGAGGTTTTTTGTTTTCTCCACAATAAAAATACCAGATGTTGGCCAGAATAAATACTGTATATTCTTGCTACATTTTCACTTCATATTTGCAAATGCAAATAGATCTTCACAATAACTGAAAAGGAGTTACTCAGGAGAATAACTGAAAAGGAGAATGAATATGTTTTCTGAAGAATCATATCTAACTTCTTTTGTTGGAAATGAGTTCTGCAATTTGTTTGAATGAAACTGAAGTCACTACTCATTGTAGATGTTTTCTCAAAATAAAATTTTGCAGGGAAGCACACTTATTTTCCTTTAAACCCTTTCCACTGCCAGACTATGGCTGCACCTTGGCTGCCTCCTTCCAGCCTCCAGAGGTCCACCACCTGCAAGAGGGGTGACATGTGCCAAGTCATTCTGTTGTCCTTTTGTTCACTCTGTTCTGTTCCTTTTCCATGGACAGGAGCAGAGAATAATGATGTGGGGCAGAGGCTGTGTGAGAGCAGGTGGTGTCTGCAGGCTCAGCCTGTCTGGAATGGAGAGGCTGTGTGTGGATTCTGGCTCTTGCTTCTGAGTAGGTTTATGGAGTAATTTCCCAGGAAAGGAGTGCACACAACAGGCCAGATTTTGCCATGAAACCAAAGCAAACAAAACTATTCCTGATCAAATAAATTTGCAAATAAATAACTCAAGTCTTCCTGATTAAATAAACTTGCAAATCAGTCTGCACAAACACAGATTCACTGTAAAAGAGATCTTTAATTAACAAAAGAGTTTGCCTCCTGGAGCTCCCATTGCTTTTCTTGCGCAGGAAGAGAAACAGTAATGGGTGCCTGCAGATGAGGGGGTAGTCTGAAATTAATGATTTTTCTTCATAAAAATCACTGTATACAAAATGAGAACATTTTTTGCTACATGAAGAAAATTCACTGTAATAAGGGTGAGAGGTGAGGGCAGAAGAATAACATTAAGCAATCAGAGGTGAGGACAGAAGAATTACACAAAGGAATTGTTTTTGTGAAAGCAAGAAGAGAAAAAATGAGATAAGAATATCACAAGAGTCTTTGACAGCAAGGCCCTGATTCTTAAACTTGGAAATACTTAAAGAGACACTGAAAGCTTCAAATGGCAAAATTAGATCTTGGTAGTGACAGCAGTGTGAGATAATGCAGGATAAACTGGGATGAAGCAGTGTCTGTGACCAGCAGGCCAGCAAGGGACAGCACCATTTATGATATGTGCTGAGCAGTTGCTTGGTCTACAAATGGGTAGGAATCCTGATGTGCCCTCTATCAAACTTCCTGAGCACGCCTGTCCTGCACTTCAACTTGTCTGGAAATCAGAAACACATTGGCAGAGTAATTTGGCAGCAGACGACTGCTGCTAAAAGCAGCCATCTACTGCCAAAGGTATTAGGGTTGGCAGGCTGGGAATTGCTGTCAGTGCCTGGCAGCTTAGGAACCTGTCACAAGCTGAAAAAAAAAACAGTAAATACTATACCTCTACCAAAAATATAAGATACTTCTAAAGATTTTACAAAAGGCTTTTTCAAACTACTCCACTTAACAGGCAATGATGTTAAATCACACTTCTAGGAAACACTAGTGCATTTTCTTTGAAGGATATCACCCACACAGCTGGAGGAATAGTTACAAGAACTACTAGTACATGCAACTAACAGGCTCATTCATAAAATGCTACCATTAGGAGGATTGTACATATCAAAAAGGAGAAGACGGCAAAAGGTAAAATCACAAATATGGAATAGGAAAAAGACATAAAGGGAAGAATGTAGATCCTTCCTTCCTTCCTTCCTTCCTTCCTTCCTTCCTTCCTTCCTTCCTTCCTTCCTTCCTTCCTTCCTTCCTTCCTTCCTTCCTTCCTTCCTTCCTTCCTTCTTCTTATCATTGCTGTAAATACCTCTGACCCTAGTCTGAGCAGGCTCCTTCCCACATCCCAAGCCTTTAGTTATCATCTTTTTTTGTGTGTGTGATGAAATATCATGATGCTGCTTCTTGCTGCTGGGGTCCTGTCTGCACTTCCAGACTATCAGTTACAGCTATCTTAGTCCTTCACACATGACTGTGCTTCTGTTTTCTCTAGTGTCAATGACAGAGGTAATGAATGCCCAGCTTAAATCCAGGTCTATTACTGACATATGAAAGATAAAAATATCTCTAAAACTGTGAAACTGTCCACATGTATAACTGGCAGGTGTCACCAACATATTTTCTGAAAAATCCCTTTGCCAGGATTTCTCTCGTGGGAAGCTGATAAGCCTCAGAGAAAAAGGAAAATAATATTATCTCATTTGCTTCTCCTGTGTTTTGCAGTTTTGGAATGTGGTTGGAGATTGTTTATCCAACATGCAAATTGTTTTTAGTCAATGACCAGTTATGGTCCAGCTGTGTCAGGACTCTGAAGAGAGTCACAGGTTTTTCATTAGTGTCTTGTTAAGCCTTCTGTAATATCCTTTCTCTATTCTTTAGTATAGTTTTAGTATAGCATTCTTTAATTTAATATAATATCATAAAATAAGAAATTAGCCTTCTAAGAACATGGAGTCAGATTCATCATTTCCTTCCTGCCATGGGGGACCCTGAAAACACCACAGGCAGGCTGGCTGTTCTCCTGGCCAGGGAGGCTGTGTTGAGGGACAATGCCTGAGCATTCTCACACCATTCAAGGAGCTGCACACACAAGACCCAACACTTCATCTGACAGGAATGGAGCTCCTTTACAGAGGGCAGCTCCAGTGAGCCAATGGATGATCCCTTTTGACTCCTTGTGCACACACACTCATTCTCGGGTTGTGTTTCCTTCTCCTTCACTCTCAACCGTAGGTTTCCTGCAGCAGAGTTTTGGCTTTGGATTTTTTAAGAATAAATAATTTATTAGAGTCATACAGCAGCAGAGTCAGCTCAATCGGGGTGTCTCCAGAGAGGGACTGCAAAAAAAAGCATCCCTGGGCAATTACACCCTTATGATTTATGCACCCATGCCTCATGTGCTCTGCACGGGACTTTTCAGTTCAATGGTGATTTGTGGGCTGGGGTGTTCTAACACCGTATGGGATTCTTTCTTCATCTCCACACAGGCAGGCCATTAACTCTTTTTAGTTCCTCCAGTTGCATCTTCTGCTGCCAACTGTATTCTCTTTCTCTTCTGGTTTGTGCCTCTTGTGCACCTGCTCACCAAAAATGAAATCACCACTGTGTTATCAATATTATTCTCGTACTGAATCCCAAACACAGCATTGTACAAACTACTAGGAAAATTAGTAGGAAAACAAATTTATTCCAGCCAAAAGCATAGATGTCAATGAAAGTTCACAGCTTGGGGCCTAAGGCTGCAGCAAATCCAGTTACACATGCTAAGAAAGTAAAACCAAGCAAATAGCACACTAAACCATACAACATTGTAACTCTAATTGACTCATTCTATTTAAAACTTACTTATTTAATCTAAACAACTAACATCTCTCAGCAGTTGGATATATTTAAATTCTCTTTGCAATCTCTCTCCTTCAGTTTGTCTCCACAGGGAATTTCTGAAAGGTTATCTTCCCCTCCTGTGTCTTCTCAAAGGGTTTATAAGTCTTTCAACTCCTTTTGATATTCAAGGTCTCAGTCTGAAGTTTGTTTCTCCTTGGAGATTGCATGCCATGTCCCTGAATCCTGCTAGTTTTATCATTATCTTTTCAATGTAGGCTTGTCTGTTCTTGTGTGGGAACAATTACATGTTCTTTGTTTGCTCTTCCCACAGCCTCAGGCTAAGTAAGATGAAGATGGGACACTCATAATCCATCCTGTACATGCAGTGTTTTCCTTCAGTGATTCAGATCTGGATCTTCCACCACATCATTGCATCTCAGTGCTAATAATTTTATTACATACCCTCATTTTTTTTCAGTAACCCATTGTAAGCATCCCAAACTGCTGTAATTCACACTGCTTGGATCACAGGTCAGCCTAAATGTGACTCTGCACAAAGAGTATCATCAATGGACCCTCATTGCTGATGTTGCATTATGCACATGTCAGCAGAAGAAAGTCCTCCTGAGTAATCTAGAAATACTTCACTTAAATGAAGGTTAGAACTATGAGCATTCTTGCATTGCCAGTCTCTTACTTGTACAGAAGTCCATACAGAAACTCATTTTGACTAAATTATAAGCAGCCATGTTTTCATTTTCCCTGAAAAATCCTGTTTACTTATCTGTCATTTCAACACTGAGAATACAAATTCCTGAGAAAGATAAGAAGTTCAGTGGGAAGAACTGGAGAGCAACTCCCATGCAGCTGCCCTGATTAGGGAATGGGATCAGCACAGTCTAATCTAATCTAATGTAGACACAGCATTTTGGAAGTAATTTCTTGTCCCAAAGGCCAAACCACTTGCTCCACTGTGATTCAGACACAGCAGTGCTGTTCTGGAAGCTGGTGCAGAAACCAGTGGAGATCATTATGCCCTTCCAGCACTTTCTCCATTCCCATTTGGAGTTCCCCTTCTCCTGAAGAAACAGAAAAAATTAGTCCTCGCAATCAGCAGTGACTGCTCTGAAGCTCCAACTCCTGCAGTGCTGGTTCCCTGCTTCACTCTAGATTAGTGCAGCTCAGGGTCAGTGGGCCTAATGTTTTAGACACTTGGCAAGATCAAGACACAGTGACTGCCACTTGTAAAATTAGGCCATTTTGAGCAGCCCTTTGAACATTACAGTTATGCTTCTTGCTGGCCATGTAGCACCTGCACTTGCCTGCTATGCTCCATAGATCCTGCATTGGGATATCATGTTTATTGGGCTATTGAGATCAGAAGTGTTATTTCTTCTCTTAAAATCTTATGCTTGTCCATGATGCAGCCAGTTCGTCCAGCCAGACTCCAATCTGCTTTGTAGAGAAATGCAAGAATCACTTACAGGAGCAGCTGCTTGACAGCACACTCCTGCACTACACAGAACAGGGAAAAACATATCCATCTAAAGAAAAACTGAGGAGAATTTCTGATAGACAGAAATTAAATTGAAATTCATCCAAAGACCCACCGTGAGCTGGACTCTGTTTTGCTAAGTGGATACAGCTCTGCTGACGTCAGTGGATTTGCAGCTGTTCACAACAACATGAATTTGGCCTTGGATCTAACAATCTTATTGTTTTCAGGGAGGAGAGAGAAGGATTGTTTGTTTCAGATAAAACTGGGTCAGTGATTGTGTCATAGCCCTGCTCACTGCCTGCTGGATACCAGTAAAGTCTCTATTATTTCCCAGTAGCACCGGGGAGACACTAACACACTGCCACAACTGAATAAGGGAGAGATCGTAGGTCAGTGTGTATCAGGCACTGACTTCTACATACTCATAAAGACTTTTATTAATTTCCTTGAATTTCAGATGATTTTACAAAGGGATAACACACTACTGAAAGCAGCCATACCATTCCCATCATCCATGCAGCACGTACTCAGCACCATCTGGGCTTGGATACAGACGGATTACTGCATCCTGTAACCTCCTGTCTAGTGAGTCTTTCAGCCCTCTCTTGGTCACCTCCTGTGTCAGCCCCCAGCTATCTGTGCCAAGGATCAGGTCCAGCATGTCCTAGCTGCATAATCTTGGCTTGTACTTTCAAGAGAATTGTGAGAGAGTTGCGAACAAAAGCTGTAAGACAGTTCAGGCAAAAGGAAAGGAAAGTTACAGGTAGAGGTGCTGAATAGGGGTAATTAAGAAGTCCAAGAAAATCCAAGAGGAAGAAGACTAAAAAGGAAAGGCATAAAATATTACAGGCAGGGAAATATAGAGGTACCACTGTCACTGGAGGACTCAGAGAGACATGACAATCCTGCCACCCTCGTGATTGCTGCAGAAAGCAACTGACTGCAGAGCTTCTTCTTTTAATCACCATTAATTGTTTCTTTCAAAACCAGCTTCTTCCTACCCACAAAACAAATGTGCAGTCAAATGAGCATGACAAATAGATCAGTGTTGTTATGATTTCTCAAAGCTAGTTTCTCCCACTAGCACATGTATTATCAACACCAATGATCCCTACTCCTCCAGCAGTCATTCAGCATCCAGGCTGCTCCCAGGCTCTCAAGGTCCCCCACCTCTGTCCTATGGAAAACCTCCAAAAACCTCAGCCTGATGAGTGACTGAGAGAGAGAAGAGTTGAAGAGACTAGGTATTTCATTTTCTTCAGGTAAATGCTGAAATGACAGAACTGTCATTGCCTGTGTAGTGCCTTCACTTTGCTAACAAACCAGTGTTTTCTGGGTTTCCTTCTAGAGCCCTTATGCACCCTGGGAACTGTCAATTCCCAGGAGAGTGGATGAAGTTCAGCTCCCTCTTGTGCTAGCCCCATATGGCACAGGCCTGCTAGCCCAGGAATGTGAGACCAACAGGGCCTACTCCAGCAGTAGGATGGAACAGCAGGAATAACAAGAAAACTTTACCACTGTACAGGGTCCTGCCGACTCAAGGATGGGTTCCACACTCCTTCAGCTGATGCATCAGGTCATGCAAAAGGATCTTTCTCCTTGTGAGCAAGGTGTACCTTGTTTCTATTTTGTGAGACCCTCTATCCCTCACCTGCAACTAACAGGCTCTAGCATATACTTACCTCTTCTCAAAGCTTTCTTCTCTTGCTTTACTTCTCCCATACCATTCAGAGTGGGAGAACTCAAAACTAGAGCCAGGGTTTGAGGTAGACAGCAAGCATTAAGCCCACGTATCACTGGGAATTTGTGAAAATCTATTTTATAACGGTATTTTCGTAATACAGAAATGTACACAGAAAAAAAGAGCAATATGCACAAGTTTGTGAGTGTTATCTTACATGCCAAGTCCACAGATGAGTACTTCATCTGCCCTAAGGTTCCCACATTAACCCTCAGAAAGTATTTTTTACATTCAGACATTCAAATAAGTTTTTAACAAGGAGTAAAAAATTTATGAGCCTTAAATGATCACAGGCTAACACTTTTTAACATAATCCGGAATAAACTATCACTGAAATGGCATTTTAATCTTCATGTGATGTTATTCTAGCTTTTAACATCAACAACTCAACATTAATTCTTACTGTCATAAAAAAACCAGATTGTTTCTAAGGCCGTTGGGCAATTATGTGAGTAACATAATACTGTTTATAAATGGATATTTTAGATGGATGTACATGGCCTTGTTCCAAAGGAGGTGCCTCAGTTGTAGGTCTCCTGAGGATGACTCACACATTGTTTCCTTGAAGGCATCCTCTTCCAGACAGCATTTGGAGTGGAAAAATATGATTTGTTTAAAATATATATACACAACTATCATTTATATCCTATATATTTATATCATTTATATTTGTGTTTATAATATGTACAACTATTGTTGGGGCATAGAGGCTGCGAGGTCATGTAAACAATGGTAGAATTCAACAGGACTATGAAGGCAGTTTTGTCATTTCCTCTTTTGTTGCTATTAAAAAATTTACATTTGTGCCCTGCTAAGAACTTTCCTTAATGAGACCAATCTTTTCTTCTCCTTTTTTTTGGTCTGTGAACAAGAAGTAGTTAATTGACTTATTCAAGTAGAAGGGCCTGAGGAATACTTCTTGTTCACCCTGGCAAATGTGTAAAAATGTGAATTGGAACTGCTAACACCAGCTTTTCTGTTTTGCAGCCCTTCATTGGTAGGTGAGATGGCATAAACTTTGCTCAATTGTTAGTGTTACACTCCCTTTCTGCACCTCAGTTTAGCTGCGGGTAAAGCTCACAGAGACAATCTCAGGTAAAACCAATCCTTGGTGTCACTCTTCCTACATTGCCCTGTATGTTCCTATAGAAAAAAAAAAAGAGATACTAAATTATAAATTTTTGTTGCAAATAGACCCATTCAAAGAGTTCATTTACAGATTTTTACTGGAAGGTCAGATGATGTTTATTATTTGGCTGAAAATAGACCTGTGAACTGATGGAACCCTTGTTGTGGACGACTGATGTTCTCTGTGACACAAGACAGCAGTTTCACCCATGGCTTTGGACCTTTGCACAAACAGTTCCACCACTGTCTGATCCAGTTTCCAGCATGGAGGTTAACCTGCTGAGAGCTCAGGCAAGTTCAGACACTTAAGCACATACTGCCTGAATTCCCCTACTTAGCAAGAGGATTATTAACACCGAGAGCCATCCCCAAGAGCAGCTATTTAGGTGTAAATAATCTTTCCTGCTCGGTTTCTCCTAAGAAAAGACTAGTTCTCAAAAGGAGAGCTCAGCTCTTGGTAGGGACTGGGGTTGTTGGAACATGCTGAAGCGCAGAACATGCTGGAAGAAGACAAGGCAATATCCTATTTTATGTTGTCTTTTTGAGGTTATGGTATTTTAAATTCACTAAAAAGAATGCATGTTTCAGTGTTCATCAAATTTATGCCCAAGAACTTAAAGCAATAAAATCAAGAAGATCACTTTTAAAAAATTTATTCCCCTGTACATTTAGGGGTTTTTTTCCTATGCTTTTTGTGACCCTGCTACAAAAATCTCCCTTGCTAGGGTTGCTTACTTTTCCCTCTCATGGGCAAGGAAGTCTAGGCCATTTTGCAGTATCCAGAAATGTGTCAGCAGGTTCAGGCTCTGCAGTCCCAGCCCCAGGCAAGCTCCCATGCATCACAGAGGGCAGGAGTCTGTGCTACAAAAAGACAGAAAAACCAGCCCCAAATCCTTAGACTTAACGAGAGGGCTTGCTATGTTCAGCTGCTCTACTGCTACGTTGGTAGAACCCGTGCTAGAGTAGTTACTGAACTGGCTTTAGGACACATCAAATATTGTTTTTTTTCCTTGACAAAGGGACAAAGAAGTGGGCTAGTTTAGGAGCATGGCAAACAGCCTAAGTATTCATTGTTCTTCAGAGCAGAAAATCTATATGAAGGAAAAGGTCTGGAATCTGGTTCCAAGTGACACCAAAGCCCAGGAAATACATTTATTAATGACTTTGTGCAACACCTCTTGTGGCAGAATTATCCACTGGCTGGGGTCAGACAAACAGCAATTCAGGGAATCCTCTGCTTTCTGTGCCTTGTTTACTTTATCTCTTCCTGAAAGGAGATCGTTTCCAGAATTTTCATTTGTCACAGTTACTGCCTTTGGCTGGCTCTGACGATAAATCATCCCACAATGATCTAAAATGGAAATGCTGGCATGGAAAAGGACAGCTGCCTGACAGAAGGCACGTCCCCTCCTGGCTGCCAGGCCAAAGCAGCCCAGCACGTCCCCAGCCCGACCCGTGAAGCACAGAGCAGCTCTATTACAACAGCAGTACAATTAAACAGCATTCAGTTCAGCTGGGAGAATGCAGGAGGCACACTTTCAAAACCAAACAGGTCTCACTGGAAGAACTTCCCTCACCCAAGCTGTTGGAGCTGTGAGGACCCAGGCAGGCTCCAGAGCCCTGAGCACCCTGGCCCAGCCCTGCTGCTGGCTGCCCAGGCAATGCAGCTCTTTGTCACCTCAGCTCCTTGTCACCCTGGAGCCAAGAATGACACCAGAACAGACAAGAGACTCAAATGCAAGAGGAGAAAAGAAGGCTTTGTTACAAAAGATTCAAAATTTTATATTAATACATTCCACTTGATCACTTGATTAGCTAGTTAATAAAAAACATTTTTTGCACACACGTCCTTGAGAAGAACAGGAAAACAAGGTGCAAAAACGCCACCTGCAAATTGTTTGTACTAAAAAGTTATCACATTCCTACAACTCCCTAAAATTCTCACAAGCCACAGTGAGAAACAATTGCCATTTCTCTCTCCCTGAGCAGACTGGCACCCACAGCTCCTCTGAAGGCCTCAGCATCATCGGCTGCTCCTGTCAAGCCCTGGCTCTGTTGGATGTGGGGGAAGGCACCCTGCCAAGGGAGGGATGTCAGGATGGGGTCTCCTCCACTGCTGGCTCCCTTCTGGGGCAGCCCTGCTCTTCCTGCTCCCTGGCACAAATGTGCTGCTTTCAGATAAGCATTACTTGCTTGGGTGAACAAGCAGCAAAAATTACACAGAACGCCCAGCAGCTGCACAGAGTGAAAAGTGCCAGTTGTGGCCTCAATTGTAAATTATGTCATGGTCCAAGTTTTCAAATTAATCTTAATTTTAAGACTTTAATCTTTAATGCAAAAAAGGGGAAAAAAAAACCCCACACCTACCTTACATCATGAATGAACAAATAAACTATAAATCCATTTTAGTCTCTCTTCTCTTTGCCTGTAAAGTTTAATGCAACTGAAGCATCTGTCAGAACAGGAAATTTGGGATGCCAGGCATTATTGTAAGCCACAGTTCACATCATGGTAAGAAAACAAGAGTTTTCCATTCATTAGCACTGAAGGCACAAGTTTAAAACTTGAGAGAAAGAAGAAAGGGAAGAATTTCATTTAAAAAGAAGAGAAATAAAGCCATGTGAAAAGGGTACTTGGGTTCTAGAAACAAGCAGTGAGAAAGCCTCCATTCAAAACATTAAAACAACTCTCCAAGGAAAGAAATCATGACCTCTTGTAAACTGTAGATGAAAGAGTATCCTGGAAATACTTCAAACATGAAGAAACTGTTCAGACCAAATTCCCCTCGTGCTCTGGCACAGCTTGGTGGGACAAGACATCCTTGCTCAATAGAGGCCACTGGCACCCAGTAAGACCAAGCTCCTGGAAAGACCAGCAGTTAAGAATGAGCTGGTCAGAACTGGAATATTGATTTCAGGCAGTCTAAAGTCTCCCATTGCTTATGGGAGTACAAGGAAATAAACCTTTGATCTTCTTAATGTACACAGTGAGGCACCCTGGCTAATGTGGTGATAAGCTCATTTTCTCCTTGAAGTTTATGTCTCTTGTAAGCATCAATGCTAAGGCTTGTCCTGGCACTCCTTCTGGCATAACACAGTTTAAATTCCTTTATGTAGCTGGATGGAAAAAAACCAGAAACCTGCTCTGGAATAAAAAGAGAACAGCCCTGAGGTTGCTTTTGTCAAAAAAAAAAAAAAAAAAAAAAGTATCTGGGATGGGCTAAGATTAAAAGAATAAGAAACATTGCAATTTGGGAAGTACCTTGCCACTGTGTTAGAAATATACCTGAGACCCTCATGCAGTTCACTTCAAAAAGTTAAACCTTCTGACAATCCCTAATTTAATACTGTCTCTATCAAGTGTCTATTTTCTTCTTTGATGTCCTATTTCCACTAATCCAGTAAAGTCTCATCTGAGCATTTGTCATTGATAATTTTGCTCTCTGCTGTGACAAGTTAGTTTGTATTTCTCTAATCCACTGAATACAAATCGATGCCAAACTGAAAAGAACTGGTTTTAAAGGCAGTGTCGGCTAAATGCATAATTCAGGCCTCATCTGGGCAATCTTTCTTTCATGCCACATGTGCCAGCTGCTCTTCATGCCCTGAATGAAGCCTGTTTCCCATTCCAAGTCCCAGGTTTCAGTTTGATTTCACCGGGGCTGCTGGCTATGCCCGTGACAGCAGCATTGCCTGTACCTGCCAGTACCAAGCCACGCCAGGGGAGCAGAGGGCACCCAACCTGCCACCAGAGCTGGCCAAAGGCATCTGAGTCTGTCACTACTGCCACAAATAAGATCACAGCACTGCTAAGTGTCATACTAGAATGAGATCTTTCAGACAGCACCACTGTGCTTTCTGAAGCAAGGTGACTTGGCATGGGAAGAGGGAGTCCTCCTGATCTCTGTGAGAGGAGCGCAGGGTTCTCTTGGCAGCTTTCCTTCCAGGGCAAAAGTGGCACTGCAGGTTGGTATGAGATGCTCTCTCTATCCAGCACAGTCCTCCCATCCTCACTCACATTCCTACTAGGACCCACAAATTTCCTCATCTTCTCTGTCTTCTCAAACACATACACTTTGCCCACAAAAGGCAGAGGCACTACAGGCAAGACAATGGGAAAGGAAAGGAGAGGCCTTGCAAGCAGTGCTGCTTCATCTGAATGAAGAAAAGGCATATGGAGATGGGTTACTTGCCACAGGCTCAAGGGAGAAGACACAAAACAGCAACAATGACAGATGAATTCATAGTGTGCCTGCAGATTCCATACAAAGTCCATATAATTGTGACATAATTGATGTCCAGGTGTCAGAAAGATAAATTACTTGTGGGTAGAATTGCCTTGTTAAAGTTTAGAGCTTGAGATGCTTTAATGATCTCAGACCTAGGGGGAGGTTAACAAAGCCTGAGGGAGAAGGATGTACCACTGATAATGGGCACAAAGAATGCAGAATTTACAGGCCACTAGGAGATTTGTCAGAACCCCCAAGATAAAGGAGAAACTAACAAAACCAACTCAGCAACTGTGCTGAAACCAGCTCTGACTGGGTAAAAGGTCATTTCAGCAGGAGGAGATCTGCCACCAGTGACCCAAGAAACCCACAAATCAACAGAAAAGGAAAACTGGGCATGCAGATTAATTAGCATGAGAAGTGAGAGAATTCTTAACCATAAAAGAAGGAATACAAATTAATAAAAGAATGAGATAACTTGTAGCCAATGAATGCTAATTCCTTCATTTGCTAAAATGTATAAATAGTGAAAAGTTTTCCTGGTCCTAGTGCTGGCTTTGGGGATTTCCCACCCAGCATCCCTTTCTGCACAGAACTGTCAATAAATTGTCTCTCTGTATGGACTGGCCTCTTGCACAATGGGTGAAAGAACTTATTTTGGTGACATTATAAGATATCTCATATATCACATTCAGAACTTCTACGTCTTGTCTTTGTGAATCTGAAAAAACCAAGGCACAGGTGAACTGTTACTATTTAGAAATAGTATATAACAGATTATTAATGCCTAAGTAACTGAGTAGCCTTCCTCCTGCCTAAAGAAGCACATGCACCCCTGAGAAAAAAGGATGCTGTAAATATCCTAACTTTCACTCCCAGGCTAGCTGAACTACTCTGTGTCATTCTGGGCCTGTACTGCAAAGTCAGGACTTGCTAATCTTCTCCTTTCAGTACAATATGCTTATTACTTCAGCTTCTGGATGGAAAGATCTCTACCACAAGTATGTATTATAGACAATTAGATTAAACAAGCAATGTTTACTAAACATTTCAGGATATCTATCTATCTTGCATCAGTCTGTTTAGCTGCATTAGCTGATGGCTTAAAATGTAATTTGATATGTTTTTGAAACCACAGTGGATATGTTATTGTTTGTGTCAGGCCAATGGTTTTCCTATCATGAGCATTAGAGGATAATCCTTTTCTGGTTTTGATTTTAACTTCAGTTTGTGAATTGAGGGATAAAATACCATTAAACTATTAGTGTTTGTAGAGTACATTGAGAATACCAATGTGCTTAGAAGAGACATGGTACATTACAACATTTTCATCTGTATGAAACCTGTTACAAACTTCCTAATCATTTGGATTATTTCAATTTCATTTCTCAGCATTCACAAGAAGCTGGCTCTTCTTTCCAGTCCTTACCTCAAAAATCTGAGTAAGAGATTTCTGTCCCTGAGATTACTGTCCCTGTATTTTCTGCCATCCCTCAAAGATGCACAGAGCAGTACAAAGGGAGCTGCCACACCGAGTGCTGGCAGGGCCTGGAAGGGCTCAAGTGCTGTTTCTCAGTGGAAAAGAAACCAGCAGTAAATTCTGTGCTTCTTCCCCAAGGAAAGGAGGGGCAGACCTCTGATTTTATCTTTCCTCACCACAGCTCGTGTCAGCAAAGGGTCCGACCTTGGGAGCAGCAAGCTGAACTCCTCAACCTGGACAGCTGACCTTCCTGAAAATGGCATTTATCCTCATATTTATCCTCCCAGCACAGCTATTTCTGTGCATCCCATGGATAAAGCAGGCATCTTATGATTGCCTTCAAGATGAAATTAAAACTCTATATGTAAACTCTTTTTAAAGAGTTCACGTATGTGTATGTAAACTATATGTAAACTGTGAAATCTGAAACTGGCCAGAAGTACATTCCTAGTTTTCTCTTTTTTTTTTTTTTTTTACTGTTACATGATAAAATCTGGAAAGTCAAGTGATAGCTGTGTCAGTTTTGTTTATTTCAACAAAGCAAAGGTCAAATGCATTAAAATTCTTACAGCTTCAATGTAGTAGTAATTGTTAGACGGCAGAACCACAGAATATCAAAGTCTATTTTTTTAAATCTTACCATATGGGACATGATATCACTAACAAAGTGGCTCATTCCTTTTATTAATAAAAGAGTCTCATTTTTCCAGGAATCTCTCTCCCTTCAAGTCATGGCATTAAGCTGTTCAACGCCTTGTTATCTGTGGAATTAAAATTCGGAACATCACATGAATGCACAAACAGCAAGCTCACGCTAAACCCCTGCTTTGGCTGTCACTATCCTATTCAAAAAACGAGAATCAAAGCAACAAACATTTTGGCGTTATTTCTGGGACACGGGTGTCTGTGGCTGTCAGGACAAAGAGGTTTTCTTCTGGATCACGTTTGTTTCCTTAGCCAGCCCACGTGAGACCGGGACACAGATCGCCAAGGCAGGACGAGATCCCTCCAGCGGGAGCTGCAGGAACCATTGCTCGGGACAGAGGCAGCCCCTCCGCCCCTCGGGCAGGGCAGCCCGGTGCTCCCGGGGTACGGCAGGGTGTCAGAGACACGGCAGGGTGTCCAGGGACACGGCAGGGTGACCAGGGGCACGGCAGGGTGTCACGGGCACGGCAGGGTAACCAGGGGCACGGCAGGGTGTCAGGGGCACGGCAGGGTGTCCAGGGACACGGCAGGGTGTCAGGGGCACGGCAGGGTGTCAGGGGCACGGCAGGGTAACCAGGGGCACGGCAGGGTGTCACGGGCACGGCAGGGTGTCACGGGCACGGCAGGGTGTCCGGGGCACGACAGGGTGTCACAGGCACGGCAGGGTGTCACAGGCACTGCAGGGTGACCAGGGGCACGGCAGGGTGTCACGGGCACGGCAGGGTGACCAGGGGCACGGCAGGGTGTCCAAGGGCTCCGGGCGCGCCCGTCCCAGACTGGGATCGCGTCTCCCGGGAAGGAGCCCCGGCCCCGCCCCTTGGGAGACACGGCCCCGCCCTCCAGCCACGCCTCTCAGACCACGCCCTCACATGAAGGCGTGTTCTCCAGCTAAGCCACGCCCCCTAGGACCGCGCCCCCAAGGGCCGTCGCGCACGCGCCCTCCACGTGTCACTGCCGAGCCCCTCCCCGCTCTTTGTTTACCCCGCGTGGGGCCGCGCGCCGGCCGATGGCGTCAGCGCGCCCGGCCCCGCCCCCAGGCCGCGTCCGCTGCAGGAGCCGCCCGCGCCCCTCGGTGTGCCCGTGCCCGGTGCCCAGCCCCGCACACGCTGCTCGCCGCCCGGCTGCCGGCGGGCGCATGTTCCCGGGCGGGGTCGGCGCGCCGGCGGTGAGCGCGGGCGAGCATGGCCACGCCTGGGTCGGAGAAGAGCAGCAAGAAGAAGACGGAGAAGAAGCTCGCCGCCCGCGAGGAGGCGAAGCTGCTCGCCTCCTTCATGGGCGTCATGAACGCCATGCGCAAGCAGGTACGGCAGGGGCTGGCCGGGACTGGCAGCCCGCGGGCTCCGTGCTGCCCTCAGGGCCGGTCCCGAGGGTTTCCCGTCCTTTGGGCCCGGCTGCGGGGGAGCCCAGCGGAGGCGGCACCGCCGTGCCCGGCCTCCGGAGCCGCACGGCGAGAGGGCCGAGCTCCGGTTTGTGTGTGCCGGCCCCGTGTGGTGCTGCCGGCAGAAGACGCCGTGGATCTGTTTTTCCTTGCGGGCGGTCGGGCAGGATGAGGCTGTGGGTGATGGATGGCCCGGTGTCCCCAGCTGGAGCATTCACGGAGCCCGTTTCGGACCGAACCCCGAGGGCAGGGGACAGACGCTGCTGCTGGATTGTTGACCAGAAACTCTTCTCTGAGCAGTGAAACTGCAGCGGGAGGAGAGGGAAGAGTAGAACCATGGTTTGGTTTCGCAGATTGTGAATACCTCTTTTGTCTTGAATACCTCTGGCCATCGCGCTAGGAAGCCAGTGGCAGTGTAGGAGTGTGGTGGCTTCATCCAGCCTCAATTTGTGAAACTCTTGTCTGATCAGCTTCCATGGTCAATATTTTAATAGTATTAAACGTGACTCCTCTGTTCACCAATAGAGCAAGAGCGGTAACCAAAATCACAATCATGCAAGTGCATTTCAGTTGAGCTCTCCAAACTGAAATAAATACTAATTGTCAAATATTTTTCTATAAAAGACATTGAACTAATGGTACAAGAGCAGAAGGATGATAGATGTAACTCCTTGCGTGTGAAGAAATCTTTCTTCTCAGAGAAGGATCTAGATTGGTTGTAGAACTTTATTTAAAAACAGTGATGTGCAGCAGAGTTAAAGCTGACTCTAAACCCAGACCATGTAGGGGCTTCACACTTGGCACTGTCATGTGTTGTATCTTCTAGAGTTTAGTTGCTTGTCCTCCAGTGTTAGTCTTGCCAGAGGCTCAGCCCATCTTTTAATGCTGTCTGCACCAGCAGTCTGGGTCCTGACCTCACAAGTATTGGTGTTTGTTCTGCTTTTCTCTGGCACTTCAGCCCTGTTCTTCTCTCAGTAATAGACAGTCAGTTATGTTGTCTGCATAAACCATTTCATGCAACTAAGCTCTTAGGTATGAAAAACTTCTTTTTTTCAATTACTTCGGGTATTAGAGTAAAGACTTAAGGCCTGTAATCTATGTTTTTTATGTAGGCTTTGTTTCTGATTTGAAAGTGTGAACATATTCCAAGGTGTGGCTGAATTAATAACTTGGTTCCTCAGTGTTTAGTTCATACCTCTGCCATTGTTTACCAGGACATACCAGATGCTCTTATGATTTGTGAGTAGATAAAGGAAATATTGCCCTCCTGTGGATATATGAGCAGTCCCCAGCACAGAATTTCACAGTGCTTTACCACGTCCCTGTTCCAGTGTGTGGTGCCACATAGTTCTGTGTAAGTGCCTCATCTTGCAGTGCAGTGGGATGCCAGCTCTCATGTAGCCAATGAGCCACTCCAGACAAGGAGTGAGAGGGTCAGGATTAAGTGCTGTGAAGACTGTGTGTACTTCTGATTCAGATTCCAGAATCTGTTATGCTCAGGGAGTAGCAGCTCTGAGTTTTGCCTTCAGACTTCTCATCTGACCTCAGATGAGCTTTACATAGCCCACACGGTGCTGACTGGTCCAGACATTTTTGCAGATTTCATGGAACTCATGCCTCTTTTATGAGTTGTTTGGAAGAGGACCTCAAGTAGTACTGAGGGAGTGGGGGGAGGTGTGGTTATACAGGATAAATTTGGGAAGTCAGCAGGAGCCAGAGGAAAACACACTAATTTCAGCTCATTAGTTATGCTGAAGTTGCAAGAGGATTTGTAGTCAGCTCTTTCCTCTTGTATTTTGGCAAGTCAAGAGCTGTTCTGTAGTTACAAAACCTGAATATGAGTTAAAATTTCCTGTGATGGAAGTGTCAAGGTACACCTGCAGCTCTAGATATTTAGCTCATTAGTTAATCCTGTAGGAATCTGGGCCAATGGGAACTTACAGCTCATTTTAATGGGGCTGCTTTTTGTGTGAGCTGGGATCCTCCATCAGTATGGGAGTTCAGAGTAAATTGTGAGCATACCTGCACTCAGTACAGGTGAGATGTTGGGCCAGGTGTGTTTAGTGCTTGGAGGACTTGATGCTTGTCTCCAGCATTGATGACCCACATCTTTGTGGGTTTTCCAGAGCTATTGGACAGTGTGTGCATAAACAATTTGTTGCAACATTGGAGCTCAGTGGAGGTCAGCCAAGGATGAAGTCATTGGGAATGAGGCTGGGATAGAGCTGCAAGGTGTTGCTGAACCTGTTCTTTAGAAGGTGAAGTGTCCTTTGGTTAACACCAGTCACCTGCTGCGTCATGGAGGCGACCCCCTGACAACAGTGGGGCCTTCTGGGGAGAAGTGCAGCAATCCTCAGAAGAGCAGGAGTTGAATGGAACCATCACACCCAGAAACCTCCCAGGGAAAGAAGTTGAAATGATGGTCTGTTGGGGTTGGCAAATGCACCGGAGCAGCCTCAGAGCATCTGAGGTGTTACAAATGCTGAGCTGAGGCATTTGAAGTGTCTTAGAAATGCAGTGTGGAGCTCAAGCAACAGCTGCAAGTCTTGGCAAAGCTTGCCCATAGGATTTTATGGTATCTTGTACTGCTAGTTTCCAATGCTTGTTTTGAACCAGAAGTGTTAGAAATTTCAGCTTTTAAAGGATTTCCTCTGAAACTTTTCCAGAATGGTCTCTTTTTTTGTTGTTATTTCAATCATAAATGGTTTAAAACTACATAGGAAGCTATATGTCACCCCCATCTAACTTCCATTTGGATAATATTTTTGAAAGTATTATTTATATTTTGTCCAGTATGTGCTTTTGAGTGTCCTGTAAAAAAAATACAAGTAGGCATGTTTAAAGGAATTGTAAATGTGGGTTATCAGCGCTAGATAATATTATCTCCATGTGGAAAACTCGCAGTTCTAAGCAAGTATGTATTTCCCACACTAGAAACATTCTTTTCTGGGGCTGGCCTTGGATGGGTGTATGTAAATGTTTTTGAGAGCAGTTCCATGAACTTTAAGGTAATAGTCCAAAATTATTTCCTATTTTTTGAGGAAGCAGTGCTGCTAGTTTTTCTTTTTTAGTAGATAGTTATAATTAGCTGTAGTATGATATGCATTTATTTCACTCAATATGTTCTCAGAAGAGAAAGCATTTCAGAATCTGTTAAAATTATGTGTTTTTACCCCAATCCTCCCAACAGCTTTTATAAGTTCTGTTGCTTTCCCTTCTCTTTCTAGAGCATGACAGGTCACATGTAGGGGAGAAATTAGCTGCCTACATATAAACAGCAACAAATGAGAAACAAATTAGGTTTTGTTTGTTTGCTCATGAGGTATGTCCAGTCAAACCCTTCCACAGAAATGATATTTCTTGATAAATTTTCTTTAAAATGCTCCATTGAGTGCTTTAAACTCATTCATCACTTTGACTCCAGTTGGGAAATAGGATGGCAGTCTTCAGATATGAGGTTCTTGTGAATTGTTTTGAAAATCAGCGTCAGAGTAGAGGAGAGCCACTGGTAGATGAAAGCAGTGCAATATAAATGCAGCCCCTACTAGGTGCTGCAGAGCTACATTACTGTAGGGTGATGTAAAAGCTACAGGAAATACTTTGATCAGAGTTGATGTTATTTGTGACCATCCTGTACAAATTCATGGGTAAATTGATGTTTGCTAGTTCTCCAGGCTACTGAACTTTGACTTCCAGAAAATCTTTTTGTCACATAATGCTCTTGAGTTGTGTGTGTTACAAAAAGTAATGAATTTCCATAAGCTGTTTTTAAAGAAATGTTGTTGAAATATTTTCAAAAATGCTAATTTTTGTCTTTTTTCCCTCTGATTCAGAAAACTCTTTGTGATGTCATTCTTATGGTTCAAGAAAGAAAGATCCCAGCTCACCGTGTTGTGCTTGCTTCAGCCAGTCATTTTTTTAACTTGATGTTTACTAGTAAGTCTTTTGAAAATTGATTCATTTTAAACTTTCATTATGATATCCTGTTATATATGTGTCTGTCAACCTGTTGATCTTATGAAAGTGATTAATTTGAGGGATAAGTGTAAGTGAAGATATCTCATTTTGTCTCCTTCCATTCATCTCTGTTCACCTCTCTCCTCATTTTTCCTTTAACTCTTGTGATCAAATCAAGTGTTACTTTATATATAAGGTCTCTTAATTAATATCTGGGGCCTATACACTGTATTAGTTTATCATCTCCCTTCCTTAACCTGAAATTTGGGAATTTTTTTTGTCCCATTACAGAATTTGTCTGCCATCAGGCATTACTGCATATAAATTGGGTTATCAGAGGTTAGAGACATCATTTAGTGGCTGGAGTGGATGATCTTAGAGATCTTTTCCAACCTTAATGTGATTACTTTAACTCAGTGATTCTGTAATTATTTCATTTATGCTCTCTTTAAAACTTCAATCATGGTTTAAAACTACAAAGGAAGCTATCTGTCACCCCTTATATTTTCTATGCTTTACCCATAAATTGTAAAATTACTCTAAAATCAAAGTTGAGTGGAAGTAAAATAAATAACCATTCATTCTAGTGCTCCTTGAATGAAATTGCCCATCTGTGGGCAAACCTAGTGCTGTCTCTGGATGTGGGGAGCTTGGAGCTGTCTCCATTGTTACCAGCTTGAATGTGGAAATGGCTTTTGACAGTGGTAATGCTAACATGGCAGTCTGGCTGCAGTCAACAACGCCTAGGACTTTTCCTACTTAACACAGTTTATCATAATTTAGATAATACAAGGATGTACTCACACCAGTTATCTTGTTTATTCCACTGCCTCCTTTCCTGACTTGCATTAGCAATCCTGGGAAAACAGCAATCAACTCTGAGCAGTTTTTGGGAGGTTACCACTTTGAATAATTGCTTTATTTTCTACTGTTTGCAAAACATACAATAACTAGAGTGAGTTCTTGATTAAAAGTTTGTCTTTTAATCTGTTTGCAGCAAATATGATTGAATCAAAGTCCTTTGAAGTGGAGCTAAAAGATGCAGAGCCTGACATTATTGAACAGCTCGTGGAGTTTGCTTATACTGCAAGGTAGTTTTGTTATTTCAAGCTCATGCTTTTCTAGGAAGCCTGCCAATTTTAAAGGATAAAAACTTAATATACTGTTTTTGTGATTCATCAGTTTTGTTACCATTGAAATTCTTTCCTTTGTTTAAAGCCTGATGTGACTAGACCTTCTATCCTTCTTCCCTCTTCCTTTTTCTTTAACCAGTAGGAAGCCCTACAGACTAAAGGAAACAGTATTTGTCTCCAGAAAGCAATTCAAAGCACTTCAAGCTTTTGACTTCAGTGTTGGAGTCAAATGATGTTTCCCACGGTTCTGTAATTCAGGTCCCTATTGATGTCAGCAGGGTCTCTCTTTGTGGCCCTAGTAGCTATGGCACAAAACCACTTCCAGGAAGTTATACCTTCATCTCAAAACAGGCAGGGTGGATAACTCCTCTGTCCAAGTGTTTCCCCCCTGTCTCAGCTTGTCCATGTATTTGGGGGTTTTTGTGGGTCTTTTTTCTCTTCCAGCCCCTCCCCCCACCCAAGCAGAGCTCTTGCAGATGGCTGGGATTGTAAACAGCATTTAATCGGCTTTAATCCAACCTATGGATGGCAGGCCTTTCATCTAATGGGGTTAACTCTCATTAGGGAGGCTTTCTCCTTTCCTTTGAGAGCAATCTTCTTGTATAGGCCATCAGTGGTAAGAGACAGTCTGTGTCAACAGCCCACCCCAGCCCCATGTTTGCCTGCCCTGATAGCCAAGCCCTAGATGGACTGTGGCTTCCAGAAGTTCTCAGGAAGCACTGCCAAACTGGTTGTTCTGCTTATGCACTTTGGGCAAATCAGACACACCAGTCCTGACAGAGTTTATACAGATTTTGCTGATACCTGTTTGGAAGTTGAAAATAGTCATTCAAACAGTTCTGGGTTTGTTGGGTTTTTTTTAACCTTTTGTGAAGGTGGTTAATCACACAACTCATAGCAATAATATAAGGACTGCAGAGGACCTGTGTTAAAGGCTTTTATTCTTCAAATCTGAGGACTGGTTATTCTTTGCCCTGCCTAGGTGAAGTGGAGCAAACAAAAGCAGTTTGGAAAGATCATGAAGGATGTGTCCTTAGACAGTATGAGAAAGATTCTTGGGTAAATAGGAGGGAAATCATTTTGCCATTTATGTGAATTTGTGTAAGTTTCTTTTTTTTTATTGCCGCATTAGGTCATTTCAGTGATGCTAATTTTACACCTTCTGTTTTGCAGAATCTCAGTTAACAGCAATAATGTCCAGTCTTTACTAGATGCAGCAAACCAGTATCAGATTGAACCTGTGAAAAAAATGTGTGTGGACTTTTTAAAAGAACAGGTTGATGCTTCCAATTGTCTTGGTAAGAGAGATACACTTAAATTTGCTGTTTATTTTTTAACTTCGCTGTATTGTCTGTCTGTGGATAGCCATAACATTTGTCTAAATCCAGGCATGTAAAAATAATTTTTCTCTGAATCTGAACTGTTGCCCCTTGCCACAGGGTCTGCTGACTGTGCAAGGTCTCATCCAGCTTGGCAGGATGCTGGGGCTTCTTGTTTGTTAGAGAACTGCATGTGTTCAGTGAGGTGGAGCTTTCAGTTGTGACTGTACTTGCAAACAGAATTTTACATATTTGTAACTTCTCCAAAACTAGCATATCTTTTACAAGTATAAACAGAGTAAGTTTAGGCTACTTTTGGTTTTATTCACTTTTTATTTTGACTGAAAACAATGAATGTTATCTGGACACGTTTGATATGTTCTGTAGCTCTAATGTGGACTTGGTGTTACAGAAAAGGTAAACAACAAGTAGAACTAAATACTTTTTCATGCTTAAGATTTGGTGCACTTCATATAATCAGAAATTTAGGAGAAACTAAACTTTTTTGTGTTTTTTATTGTCATTGTTAGGTACTCTCCTAGTAAGATCTCAGTCATATTACAGATGTTTATAGCAGCCATAGAAATGTTTTACAGAGTATATCTGAACTACAGTGACAGAGTATATCTGAACTACAATGACTCAGCTGACACTTCAGTGCAGCACAGCTGTGGCTCTGAAACAACTGCTGCAAGAAAGGCATTACCTAAGGAAAATACCACTTAGGCTTGCTTTGAGGCATATTTCTGCCCTGTGGCTTCTGTTAGGTGAAAAAAAATAATTATGATCTCTAGCACTTGCATACTTTGTTGCTAATTTATTGCAAAAAGATTGAATCAGTTTTTCCTTATGGCATTGTTTTTAAATTGAAACATGGTTTGTGCAGACTCATAAGCAAGTACACAGTTCATTTTAAAAAAAAGTATTTGAAAGAAACCATGCCTTAATGTGAATCTTGAAATTTTGTCATATAGGTGGATTTTATACTTCTAGTTTGGATTTTACTACTCTGAGCAGCTCAGACTGGTTGCGACCCATATGTTAGTGAATTGCTCCTACCCTACTTGCCATTTCCTCTGTGAGAAGGAAGACCTGTGGCATGATGAGAAGTTGCTGCTGAAAAACTCTGTGCTTACCTGGTTTTTAATGGCAAAGTTGGCAGTGGTGCTTCTCAGCTGCTATTGCTGTTTATACCTTTATGCCAACCTTCTGTCCTTCCAGCAACATCAATTTGACTTTGTGTTGGTCTGCAGCTGACTGTGTTACATGTACAGAAAAATCCCAGTTCACCATGGCTCTTGAAGGGAACTGGGCTTGGCTGGTGACTGATGGTGCATGAGCAGGTCAGGAGAGGTTGTAAAACATGGATCCAGTTTCTCAAGCTGTTCTGGTTAGACGTGGTTAGGGTGGCTTGGCTCAGACTTGGTTAAGGTGCTGTTGTCTGCTTTGTAATTGGGAAAGAAGCAGTGAGGAAATAGTGCTGGAGAGACAGTTAATACAGCAAGTGTTACAGGTCTGACTCTCCAGTCAGCTCAGCAGGGATAGGAATCAGCAGCTTGCCCGTCTTAGTTTGCCTTGAATTGCAGATGAGTTGTGATAGCATGTGTTTTAATGGGGGTAAAAAAGGCATGGTAACAAATATTAAATTGGAATTGTAAGTATCACTGAAATTACAGTAATTGTATTCTATTTTCATATATTAAAGGTAATTGCAGTTCCAGTTTAAAAGGGGCTTTTTCTTAATTTTCCTTCATATAGGCATAAGTGTGCTAGCAGAATGCCTAGACTGCCCAGAGCTGAAAGCCACTGCCGATGACTTCATCCATCAGCATTTCACTGAGGTTTACAAGACAGATGAGTTTCTCCAGCTCGATGTTAAACGTGTGACACATCTCCTGAACCAAGATACACTGACAGTGAGGGCAGAAGACCAGGTGAGATCCCTGTTTCATAGCAGCTAAAAGTATTGAACTATCTTTTTTTTAATCAAGAACTCACTTCAGGTATTCAAGTGTCTCACTTACTGATGTTCCTAGAGGATATGATGCACATAGTGCTTGCTAAATTGTGGAGTAAAAGGTGAATCCTAACTTGATCAAAACCAAATATTAATAAATATTCACATTTCAAGTGTAGTTTAAAGATGTGTTGTTTCAGCAAAGTTGGAAGAAAGAGAGGGAATAAACAGTTTCCTTTGTCAAGATAGCTGTAGGACTTCTGATTGAATAGTACATAAGCTAAATTATGTGGTTTGTAGTGATTGCTTCTAGATTGGGAATTATGTGCTTTTGGTGAACCAAAGTGGACCACTTCGAAGTGGTGAGCAAACTGCACCTTAATGGATGCACATTTCTACCTGAGTATGGCCGAGCCTGTTCAGAGAGGAGTTTTGTGATGGAAACATATAAATATATACACAAGCCTGGGGAAATGAGGGACTTGCCAGTAAGATGAGTAACACACTGAAAGCTACACGCATTGGCAGTGGTGGATTGCTGGAAGACCCTTATTTAGGGACTGGGCATAAAATTTAGGTGGCTGAAATGAGCGTGGAGTTCACTCAATTCAAATTTGTAACTTGTAGTAGAAGTCACATCCGCAGTTGTCCCATTTGGAATGCTTGTTTCAGCTTAGAGCACAGCCCTGAATGATTGTTTTCCAGCTTGTTCTTCCTACTGCAGGAAAAGAGGAAGCAATAGGTGTCTGCACTGCAGCCCAGACAGGTGGTTGTAGGCTGTTGTAGCAGCTGAGTGGTACTTGTAGCTTCTGAGTCAAAGCTGTTGAAAACAAACTGAAATCTTCTCTTTGTAGCCCTGCTGTTCAGGTACTTGAATTTGGTAATTTAAGTTTGTGTGGGTATGGCATCATGAGTTGATGATGATGATGAGTCAACTCATGATGCCATACCCACACAAACTTCTCCTTTGTAGTGCAGCAGAGGGATGTTATAGCTGAGATGGTGTGTATATCCTCTTGGAAATGGATGTTCTTCTGACTTCTGCTGGAGTTTCCATTGACATTGACGTCCAACAGGCAGAGAATTGATTTGAAGCATTAAGGTTTAATTATTTATCTTACTGTATGTGATGTAACTTATGAAAATAAGAATTAGTAGGAGTGGGGGATAATATCAAGTGATTTAATGTGGTAGTTGGTTTGTTGCAGGTATAAAAATGAGTAGTGTCACAGATCAACATTCTTACTGAGTGCTGGGAACAGTTCAGGTCATGGGGTAACATTCTCAGAGCTGGAATTCTGTTTGGCTTGCAGCCAAAATGGCACTTATGATTTACGTTCTTGAAGTTCTATTTGTCACAAGTATATATTGTTACATATTCAGCATGGCATCATTAAAATTCCTTTAGGAGACTGGTAGTGTGCAGTAGGAAACTACAAAAGTTTAACAGTTGCACTACAGGAATCATATTTCTCAGAAGTACTGCTGGGAAGTTGACATTATTCTCTAACTTTTGTTTTGGTGTGGAGCATACTTGCATTTAGCAAAAAGAGAAGGTAGCATTAAGGACTGTCTGTCCTGCACTATGTTCCTGCTCAAGTCATTCTGTTGAATTTCCTTAGCTGATGGAATTGAGCCTTTGATTGTTTTCTTTGCTCTCCCATATTCCCTGATAATTTTGCAGAGTTACAGCTGGGCTGGTCTCGTAGTCCTGAATTATTCTTCCATGCAGTGTCTTTCCATGTCATATCTCAGTCACCCAGCACTAACTGCTGTGACCAGTTTCAGCTGCAGGTGTAGGCACTGCCTGTGCTATTGCTTACAGTGAGGTTGTCCTGCCACTTCAGAGTCAGTGCTGCTGAGTAAGCTTGCTGTGTCTGAGAGCAGCATGGAAGTATCAGAATACACATGTAATCCTGGATTTTTTTTTTTGCATTTCTTCCTGACCCAGTGTCCAATTTTAAATAGAGCAGATTTGTTGATATCTTCCCTGTTCTACCTTATCTGACCTCTAAGAATACCCATTATCTTTTCCTGTGAGGAGGAGAAAAAGACGAGATGCTCTGGTAAATTTACAGTAGTTCGCAGATAAAAACTTTAAGTGGTCCCCTAAGACACAACAATAGCAATGTATTTGGATACCCAACAGGATGATTTATTCAGAGAACTTCTCTCACCTCAGGAGACTGTATCAAGAAGAAGTTATTTCATTTCTGTGAAAGCATTACTGATGTTATGACACAGAACTTGAGTAGTATTAGATTTTACCTGGTACGGGAGTTACCCACATAAATGTGAATTGCAGATTCTTGTTTTCTATTTGGAGGGAAAAAAGTTAAGTAGCAGCAGTAGTAGGCTTTTGAAATTTGTTGGTGAGATTTATTCAGTGGTTGTGCATTTGTTTTACTTGTCTGAGCATTGTCTTTTTTGGGCTTGGTTGACTTTTGTGGTAGGGTTTGTTTTGGGTTTTTTTGAAAGACAGCAATTGGATCCCCACATAATGAAATGTTAGTATACCTCCAGCAGGCATTAGAATCAGTTATAGCATTAAGGTTCTGTTACTTGTCATGCTGTGTGGTGATGTACCTTATCCCTTTCTCTCCTTGTCTCTTGTTGAAGGTTTATGATGCAGCGGTCAGATGGCTGAAGTATGACGAACCAAATCGCCAGCCCTTCATGGTTGATATTCTTGCTAAAGTCCGATTTCCTCTAATATCAAAGAACTTCTTAAGTAAAACTGTTCAGGCTGAACCACTTATTCAGGATAACCCAGAATGCCTTAAAATGGTGATCAGTAAGTTGACCTCTAGCTGAAATCTTTATGATGCTCCATATAATTTTAGAAATGCTTTGAAAAATTTTGAAAATTGTTTGCTTTAAAATGTTCTAACATTTTCACATTAAATCCATCTAGGATTGTCCAAGCTGTGTGTTAGTTGAAGTTGGATTAGCAGATTATTATGTAAATAAAACTCATCTTATGTAACAGTGTGACTTTCATTTGTTTTCTCCTAGCAAATGGCATGAACTCCATGAGAAGTAATGGAATGGAGATTTTGTCAATGACTCCTTAGGGTAACTGAAAGTTAGCCTGCCTTTGTGACAGGCTTGTAACTTCAATATTGTTCATGTTTGTGTGTGCATTAATAAAATAAATATGTCAATATTTTGAATATTTTAAAGCTTTCCTAAACAAGTTAGAATTTTAGGTGTATGTTTTACTGTTTCTATCTATTATATACTGACCATTGATCCTGCAATGATTGATCCTACATTTGCACTCTCAGGGTGCAGACAAAATAGGAAACAAGCTTCCCTTTTGTTTTTAGACAACATTTGTAAAATTTTATCATGTAAGAAAGAAAAGCAATTTCAGTAGCAGTTAGCTAGTTGGCTTCAATTTAGTAGATCTAAAAAACAGCACACAATTGTTTTCCTTCACTCAATGAACAGGATTCAAATTAACCCATATGTTGGTAAGTATCTGCTGACATTTGACATCAGAGTCATACTTTTTGTGTGACACCAAGTTGGGTACATCGTATAGGAAATAAGGATTTTTATCTTCTGGTTTTAGTGGTTTGTAATGTCACCGGTATTTTTGCACTCTTAGGAATGCTTTCTTTTGAGTGTTTCAATGCAATAATCTTAATTGCTTGTTAATATTGGATAAAAGAGCTGATCAATCAATTGGTACATAACATGAGTCTGTATCTGTCCTGTTTTCACATGGAGCAGCCGGTTTGGAATAGGGTGTAAATCTGGATGTATGCTCCCACCCTTTCATGCTGCCATGCATTCTTCCATTTTGAATCAAAGCTGTATAGATGTAATGTAGAAACTTGGTGTTCCTCTTTTCCTTCCCTTCCATGTCTCCCCCATGCCTGCCTCTGAAAGCTCCCAATCCATGTGTGAGCTGCAGTGGCTCTGCAGCTGTTGCTGTTTTCCTGCAGGTGGGATGCGGTACCACCTCCTTTCCCCGGAAGACAGAGAAGAGTTAGTGGAAGGCACGCGGCCGAGAAGGAAAAAGCACGATTATCGCATTGCTTTGTTTGGAGGCTCTCAGCCCCAGTCCTGCAGATATTTTAACCCCAAGGTAATCGTTACCTCAGAATGCATTAAGATTCACTGCTTGTAATCTTACCTGTTTTCTTTGCTGGTGATATTAACTAAGACATAATGATCTACGAAATGGTCTTAGGAAGGAAGTATTCCATCCCTACTGGGTATACAGTTGGAAGAATATAGTTAATTAAGCATTTTTAAGTCTGTGTACCTAGATGTAATGCTTTGTTTTGAATAGAATGATTGTGTTTGTTTCTTAGCAATATTAGATATGGAGAGCTGATCAATCTGTCTGAGTTGAGCATTGACTGGTATGTGTATTTCTCAGCTGCAAATAAACAAAAGGTCACTAAAACATCACGCAGTTGGTTAGGAATATATGAAAGTCTGTATGCATGTGCATGCACATAGGTGTTAAGAGATTACTCAAAGCAGGTTTTTTTAGCATATAATAATTTACTGGCTTGTATGTTAGTGTAGAACCCAGTTTTTATTGGGATTTTTTAGTGCATTTATTATAAGTATGCAACCACTTCTAAATTCTAATGGTTCACAATTTTGTTTGTTCTTAAAAGTATATAAGGAGAAGAATGGGGAGCCAAATATTACATAAGTGGAAGAAAGTGAGTTTTTACAACAAAAAAACTTAGGGATGATCAATTTAGACCAAGCAAGTTCTGCCTGAAATTTGTTTCCATGTTTCTTGAATAAAATCAAGTCTCAGGAATGGTGTAGATCTCAGCTATGCAGATTAAAGTGTCTAAAAACATCAACTGCATGCAGAAGGATTACCCATACCCTATTTTACCAGGCAAGCACATACAGTAATACAGAACAAATTTGCCACATAAGCATCAGGCTCTCTTAAGTTATGAGATCCCATGCATGTAGTAATATTTTGTTGAAGAAATTTTGGTTCTAATTCAGCGTATCAAATGCTTGTTAAAATTTCAAGCAGTTTTGTGGGCTGTGTGAACTTCAAAGTGTGCCCTATCAAATCTAATTTTGAATGAATGAGCCTTTGGGATGTGTTTTGAACTTTTCTTTCACATTCCATTGTAAGACAAAATTCAAGCCACCTCTGAGTACCACTCAAGTCTGGGGGTAAAATCCCCAAAACCCACCAGCTTTGCTGACTTAGCTTGAGAGACACTTAATATGTATTCCTATTGGGAATTCAAAATTCTTAACTAATGACTGCCTTTTTCCTTTATACATATACTGAAGATAAGCAGCACTTCAGCTAGGGGTAAGGAGGTAAGGGGTACAGAGCAGATAATTCTCTCCTTTCCAAAATCTAAGTTTGGGAAGCCTTTCATCAGGGCATTTGTAACTTTTCAAGCAGTTGCATGGTTTTTGCAAAGAAATCTGTTTTGTAGGTAAAGAGTAGTGTCTGTGAAAGTCTACATAAAGCATAGGATAAAAGAGCTTTACCTTTCATAGACTGCTTGTCCAGGAATAACACCAAAAAATAACTGAGTTTGGAAGAAATTTTGAAGAATTGCCTCTTAATCAAAACTTACAGCTTTGCATGTGGGCTAAGGAGTGGGGGAAGAATGGGGCAGGGAAAGAAAACTAAAAATGGGTAATTGGAGATCTTTATTCTAACAAATATGTGTTCCTTCAAAGTTTTCCTAGTGCTTGTATGTTTCCTTGGGTACTCTTAGCTAGCCTGTTATGTCTTGTTGAACAGCTTTTACCTAATTTCCAACTCTTAAGCTATTTAAAGGTCCTTTTCTGGATGTTTTGCTTGAGTATTTGATTTTAATCTTTAAACTCTGACAATAGCTTATTAAAAGCAACAAACCAATGATCCAGAACCGCTGCTGAATTACCATTTAACTCACTTTAACTGGTCTCATCAAAAGATGATGGAAGGGTCACAGAACAGAGAATTAAGCTTATGCATGTACTTTTGCAAGGTTAGGTACTTGGGAAAAATTGAAATTTTGCTTGTCTGTTGAACTGATTGAATAGTGACCTAGCCCCTCACTTCTGATATTAATCAAAATCAGAAATTTAATTAAATTGTTACATGTCACATAAACAATTCAAAACAGAAGTTATATTTTTCCTGAAAATATTTTCTTGGTTGCAATATGAGTTTCCATAGCTGTTATATGATAAAACTAGTGCAAAAATTTTAATTTTCAGTGATTCCTTTGCACACAAAATTAGTCTCTAATGCTGATAGTCATTTCTTTGTTATTGGAAGGGTTCTTTAAATAAGACTGGATTGGATACTGTGTTTTATTTGTGGAGAATATTAGCAGTATTATTTTAAGACAGTATTTGCTCTCTTTGTTGCACTGTGACTGGTATTTCTATTGATGCATGTTCTTCATCAAGAAAGCAAAATGATGCAACGGGATAGATGCAGATGGGCATAACACTTGTGGAGCAGTCTGGCACTAATTTCAGTAGGCATACATGATTTCAGACTACTACTAGAAATCCTAGATGTTCTATTAACAGTTGTGGGAAGCATTTTCTTGTTGAATTTTTCACAGAATTAAAAAAAAAATCCCTAGGTTGGGAATAAAATACTTGTTTTGTTTTATGAATTCTCAGTACAGAATTTGTATATGATTGAGATTTTCTGTCAGCAATATGCTGCTTCTTTTGAAATTACTATCTCTAGTGGCCAGAAATGGTTGGAAGTTTTAAATTCTCAGCAGTGCAAAATTCAACAATGGCAAATAAAAAGTAACAGATGCCTGGCAATGCTATTTCTTGATGATCAAGGGAACCAGTATATCTTTTAGGAGGACATAGAGCTGTAGTCAGTAAGCTGTTCATGGGGAGGTTGTCCACAGTGGACCTGTCTGCTGGTTTTTATGACAAACTTGGAAGAGGAATCAATTGAAAATGAGGAAAAGTCTTACACAAAAATGGTACTTTTTCACAGGGCCCGTAATTTTGTGTGCCGTTCTTGTCACAGGGTCTTGAGGCTCTCAGGAATTCAGGTAGTTTTAATAAGTGATTCAATAAATTGATGAGAGAGAAACAGGTATAGCTTTTGGCTCTGGTGTCCTGCATTGCAACTTGATGAAAACAGATCAGCAGGGAAAGAGTCACCATGTACTTACCTTGGTCCATCTTTCCCTACTCAGTCCCTGAGAACGGAGACTTGCACTGCCCAGGGCTGTGTGGATCTTGACTGTGCTGTAAAGCAACACTTCTGCATAATTCTTTAATGTGTTCAGTTAAAAAAGTGAAATAATTCTATGTGGTACAGACTAACGTCGAAGAGCATTGCAAGAGGATGACCTAAATTGCCTCCTGCTGAAAGAGGAGGATACTGCTGAGTATACTCAAGTTATGGCTTTTCATTTGATAAAGGTATGGATGAAATGGATACATGAACAGAAGCCATAAAAGTGGGTCAGGTCACTGCCCTTTATAACAGGAAAGGAAAACAACGGGATATTTTATAAAATTACCAGAAGTTTGGGCTAGAAAGTATGTTGATCTTGCACAATGCACTGAGACATTTTCTTAAGATTTATGCAGCTATTTATTTTGCCATGCTGTAGTATGGCTTTCCTTTCTAGGATGCCCCAGGACCTGTTTGTCACCATAAAAGGCCACATGCAGCTGACAGCTCTTCTTGATATGGGGGATGCTACAAGAAAAGATTGTAAGATGTTCTGGACTATAACATGCTCTGCCTCTCTTTCTTTGAACCCCCATGTAGGAGTCGCTGTTCTTCCTCATTGACCAAGGTGTTTGAAGTATGTCCTTGCTAAGAAAATGTAATGATGTAACGTCTTGTGTGAACCATTACAGTGAAGGTCATTCAGCAGGTTGAGGTAGACCTTCTTGAGGTGGCACAGATAGCAGTTAAGGTCCCATACTTTCCTGTTCAGTATAGGATTCAAGCTATGCTCATGGAATATGTGAGATGCTATTACTCAAGAAGTGTTTCTTGTGCTGTATGCTATCCTGGTCTGCCATCAGTTGTTGAGTTTGGTGTTTTTAAGGCTTTGGGCATTACTGCTCATATTTGGTACTTGCTGATTTTGCCAATCTACGCAAAATCAGTTTCTAGGCATCATGACTGCCAGTATTTGTGATGGAGCATTACCCTATTTCTCATGCTATCAACTGTGGATAGCTATAGAACATTTGTGTTTTGTAAATTCTGTAAATAAGCTTCTAGTTGTCATGGTAATAAAGTATGTATCAGAGCTTTTTTACTGAGTTGCTTGTCAATTTGGATATTATCTTCTCCTTTTTCCATTGTCTTTGTTTGGTACATTCTGTATTTTATTATTTTTTAGAAATAATATGTTACTATATGTAAGATGTCTTTTTCCATTGCTATAAAAGAAAATGAAATCCTACTTTATTGGTTACATGCATTGTTTCTAACATTATAGCAGCTGGAGGTCAATTGTGTTGGAAAAAAACACCAAAACTGTTTTTCAGGGAAGTTGTACTGGGTGCACACAGGGAATGTGGAAATAGAATTTCTTAATGTCATGGTTCATTGCATCTAACTATGTCTGTTGTCTAAGAGAATTTTTCAAGAGTACGCCTGAGGAGTATTCTTCAATAAACAGTGTTCATGTTTGTTTTGAAAAGGAACTTAAAACTGACCATATCTAAATCTCTATGAAAAGCTCTGTTTGAAAACACTCACTGTACAGGTAAGTGTTATAATCTATTAGACATTACTTGTTCTTTGTAATGCAGGATTACAGCTGGACAGACATCCGATGTCCCTTTGAAAAGCGCAGGGATGCAGCTTGTGTCTTCTGGGACAACGTAGTTTATATTTTGGGTGGTTCCCAGCTCTTCCCTATAAAGCGAATGGACTGCTACAATGTGGTGAAGGATAGCTGGTATTCCAAGCTAGGACCTCCAACACCTCGAGATAGCCTTGCAGCCTGTGCTGCTGAGGGCAAAATTTATACATCTGGTGGTTCAGAAGTGGGTAAGACACTAAAAATCTTTAAAACAAACAAAAAAGCACAAAGAAAGATAGCTGGAAAATTTTCTGGTTTTTTGCATGATTTTGTTGACAAGAAACTGCACGTTGCCATGTTAGCCTAATGAGTTTATTTTCCCATATTTAGGATTTTATCCCCCTTTGCCCGTCCAACAACCTCTTTCTGTTGTGTTTTGAAAATGGTTTCATTGAAATGAATAGTATTTACATTAGTAAAAAGTACACTGCACCTCTTAAAGAGTTAAATAGGGACAAGATTTGATGGAGCTGTGAGCAGCCTGATCTAGTGGAAGTGTCCCTGTCCATGGCACGGGGATTGGAAATAGATGATTTTTAAGGTTCCTTCCAACCCACACCATTCTGTGATGATGTGATTCAATGAAATATATTTTGGGAGTCCCAGTCTTATCTTTCTTCTGTAAATCCACAGAATTCACTGTAGTTTAAAATTTTCTGGAATGTTTAACCAGAATAGCTGTATTTTGGCAATGGCCTTCCTTTTATGCAGCATATGTTGGGCCTAAGGAGGCCTTTTAAGAAGGGGGCAGGCAGGGGGGAAGTGGAAAAGAAATCTCTTATAATCACTGCTTTTGGTGGTGAAATTGTACTTGGTCCTGGTCAAGGAAGTTGTCCAATTTTTTTTGTCAAATGACAGAAGTCATCTTTTGTTATTTTGTTTATCTGTTGGCTTACTTCCACAAATGGAGAAATGATACCTTTAGATCATTTCAGCCTAGTAAAGTAAAAAAAAAAAGACCATTGGGATTTTTTTCTCTCTCCAAAAAGCCTAGAAGGTGACTTATGCTGTGGTGTTGCAGGAACATTTTATTTTGTCTAAACATGGCACATCATCAACAACCCAAAGGTTGAAATGCAGGCGTGGTATACCCATAAAAATAGTTACAGTAATAAAGCTGTGTTCTGGGGAATAAAAACAAATGGGGAAAATCGTAGAAGGAAGATCCTTTTGAGGTCTGCCTTGCTGCAGAGGGAGATGAACATGGGAAAAAATTGTTGTGATCAGTGCTTAACGCTGATAAGTCACTTAATGAAGGTTGTAACATTTAGGCCATGTTTTCTGACCTCTAAAATATGTTAAGAAGTCTAATGTAGCAGCAGAATAAGCAGTTCCCAGCTGCCACCTCGTGTGGTGACTGTGAAATAGCACCTTTCCTATTACTTGAAATAGGCTTAACTAAGGCCACATTGGGCAGCTTGGAACACTACATCATCTCATGAATCTTTACAGTTTCCCATGTTTCAGTTTATGGGGAATAACAGGAAAATTTTTTGGTTGTACAGTATATTTTCTAATGCATGATAAATAGTTAATACAACTGTAGTTGAAGTTTAATGTAGCGGTTTTCTTACAAATACACCCTCACATTACTGCACAATTCCACTTTGCTTTCCATAAATGTTAATCAAGACAGAGTAGTAAAAGCTAAACATAAATAATGGGGTTTAATTTGCCTGTACTTTTTCTTCAGAATTTTATGAATACTGAAATTGGAAAGATCTGTCTCTCCTGAATCTAGTATTTTTGAATTTGAAGCAGGCAATTATGTTGAAAGCATTAATCTGATCAAATGCTACAGTGTGTTTAGCTGTAAAGAAATCTAAAATTTTCATGTTTTTTTCCATCAATTGAAGAGGTTGGATTACTGTATCAGTCCATTACAGACAACATGGCTCTTTTCCCCTTCTTGAATTGATGGGAGTCCTGTTCTATTTGCAGCAACTAGCAGAGTTTGGAAGCTGAAATACCAGATTCTTTCACTCTTGTTTCAGTGCAGGAAAAAAGCTTAACATTATACTGAAAATGAAAGCTTCCGCCTGTTAAAAAAACAAAACAAAAAACCAGGTCTGATGGATTTTTCCATGGAGGGGAATTTCTGCAACTTCAAAGCAATAAGAATGTCTGTTTACATCAAAGAAAAAAATGTCCCACTCTATTCAGTTTGTGGTGATACTGAGAGTGACAGGGTGGGAGTGAACAAATGCACACTTTATAGGATTGTGTTTATAGGAGTCATTTTGGGTCTGGAAACATAGCATCCTGTTGAAGGTTCAAATCCTCACCTGGTAGTAAGTGCTGCTAGTGTGACATGCTTAATTTTAGAAGTAGAAAGCCAAGGTAAAACAGGCACAATAAAAGGCACTTTTAACTATTTTGGGTGAAGATACCTTTGGAAACAAAGGGAAGAAGGATGTGGTTCTGTTCTGAGAAAGTCGTATTCAGCCTTCCCTGCCTTGGTTATGATTTGGTCACTTACCTGAGCACAAGATTTGAGCCCCCATCTCTCTTTAGCAGAAAAATTGCTTTTGATTTCAGTAAGAGTTTCCTTGGCTTTTGAGGGAAGAGTACACAGACCCTGCACTTCCAGGCAATAAGTATCTACCAGTCCTCAGGAAGAAAGTAAATTGGGCAGAGGTAGCTGTTTTCTGGTTGCTAATAATTTCAGGAGTATGTTATGACATAAGCTATCAAATTCCAAAGGCAGCAAGTGTTCTGGGTATTGGACAAGTCACATTGCTTAGAGGAAAAAGACTCATGAACCTATAGTGAGTTTACAAAGCTGGTTTCATCTTCACATCTGAAATTACAGTATATTTCCAAGTAGAAAGAGTAGCATGACCTGATGACAATGGGATGGGTAATTTATATACATCTCTATTTAGCATTTATTTCCCTCCAAGAAAAAAAAACCTTACCTTTTTTCATGTTGTTTTTAAACACAAATAGTAACTTTATAAACTTACTTGCATATTTTGGAACAAAAGAAGCAAAATAATTACAAGTATATGCTTTCTGAATAATCCCAAGTTTAAAGCTGGTTAGTTCTACTTTTGGAGGCAGGAAAGCAGCTTTCCCTTTTCCACTAGCAAACAAAGCATCAATTTGATGATTGCTGTTAGACTCTTCTCTTGAAAGACAACCATAAAGATTAATGCCACTTTGGTGGGTTTCTATTTTTTTAAGGCAATTCTGCACTGTATTTATTTGAATGCTATGACACGAGAACAGAGAGCTGGCACACAAAGCCCAGCATGCTGACTCAGCGCTGCAGCCATGGAATGGTGGAGGCCAATGGGCTCATTTATGTGTGTGGAGGCAGCCTGGGGAACAATGTTTCCGGAAGAGTCCTGAATTCCTGTGAAGTTTATGACCCAGCCACAGAAACGTAAGTGTTGTTTTAAGTCAGGTTGGCTTTAGTCTCTTGTGTAAATGAGTGAAGCGTAGATGACTACAGGAAAACCTCTGGTAAGGAATTTTCCCTGAGTCAGCACTAAGAAATCAGTTCTTTGTAGTTCTACTTGAAAGATGTTTTTTCTTAAGCACCTTTCTTCCATATTTTATTTTCCTAATGATAGGTTATACTTAGTTTCTCTGAATCAGATGGTGATTTTTCTTTTTTTTGTTTGATTTATTTTCCCAGGTGGACTGAACTGTGTCCAATGATTGAAGCCAGAAAGAATCATGGGCTGGTGTTTGTCAAGGACAAAATATTTGCTGTGGGTGGACAAAATAGTTTAGGTACTTTCATTCTATTAATTCTCTATCTGGTCACACAAAGTTTTGTGGAGTTGCTTTTCTGTTTTGGAATGGATTCATTCCACTCTGTTCAGCTGCAAAGCTTGAACAGCACCATCAAACATGTGTTCTTGTTGTCACATCAGTGTTGCCTTCTTCCTTTCACCTCCCCACTTCATTGTTACCTTATTTTTCAAATTCATGTACTCGTGATAGTCAAGTTCAGATATGCACCCCTACTGTAGCCCAGTTCTGAAGCAGTTAATATGGCTAAACCAGGCATCTGAGAAGATTTTGTTTGTTTGTTTTTTATTTTGGGGGTTTTTTTTAGTTATTCATGATTTTAGCATTCTTTTGAGAGACAGGTAAAAGTGTAGCCACTATTTTAGAACTTTACTCTAAAGACTTAAATCTATTCTGCTATTGTAGAATGGTGAAAATGTGAGACCTCTCTTGACTGCTCTAGCTTTGAAATATGATTTGCTGTCATGGCCAGGTCAATTATGATCTGCCTGTCTCCTTGTCTTTTAAAACTAGAAGAATGATACTTTACAAGAAGAATTGAATTTTAATTGCACAGAGTTTCTGAAATGATTTTCAAAATGGAAAAATTCTCATTTATGAGGTTTTTGAACTCACTATTTACAGTAAGTGGAATTCTTGATTTCAGATAAATGCTGTTTTAGAGTACAGCTTGATTTTTAATTGGCTACTGAAACTATTCCATCATGATTGATTCCCAAAGATTTTATCAATCCATAATCTGCCACCTTGCAAAATATAAGTGTATTCGCTGAATGCTCCTCTTAGAAGTGTTAAAAATTGTTCTTACTGTAGTAAAATGAGGAAGAGTTATGTCTGAGTTTAAAAACTCATATATGTTAATGTGATAGATTTTTTTAATCTCTCAGATCTAATAATTGAGTACTGGAAGTAAAACCTGAGTTAAATAGGGACAGTAGCTATTGTTAAGTGTAATTACTAGCATATTTCCTGAATAAGCAAATCTTAGTCACAAAATATACTCTAATAACTTTTTGTTCCTTTGGCCCTTTTCAAAGGAACTTAGGCTTTTTCACTTAGATGATTTTAGTATCATCATGACAAGAGACCTCCTCTATCAGTAAATTGCCAGTTTTGGTAAAAGTACCCATGAGCCCTCTAGAATGAAATGCCACTGCTGTAGGGAAGTTTCAGGTAATTCCTGAGTTTTAGTCACTAGCCCCAAATTCATCAGAAATTCAGTGCTGAAGCTTCTTCTGTTCATGAAGTAACATGTTTGAATCTATAGAAAGCATCTAGTGTGAATTTGTGAGAGTGCATCTTACTTTCTATCTCCTTTTCACTTTTCCCTGGTTTTATATTTATACAAGCATAAGCTGCTAGTTTAGAAGCTGGGGTATATTATCAGATTTGCCTTTTTAAGTGTAGGATTTTTGAAACCTTGAAAATAAAGACTTGAGTTTGCATGCTCTGGTGCAGTCCATACAGTGCAACATAATAAGCAGTTGTCTATCTCATTGTTTTGTAGGTGGCCTTGATAATGTAGAATATTACGATATCAAGATGAATGAATGGAAGATGGTGTCTCCAATGCCATGGAAAGGTGTAACAGTGAAGTGTGCTGCTGTGGGACCTATAGTCTATGTCCTGGCTGGTTTTCAGGGTGTTGGTCGCTTAGGGCACATTCTTGAATATAACACTGAAACAGACAAGTGGACAGCCAACTCCAAAGTCCGTGCTTTCCCAGTGACAAGTTGTTTAATCTGTGTTGTAGACACTTGTGGGGCAAATGAAGAAACTCTAGAGATATGAAGACTCTAGGAGATGCTGAAGCATTCTTCAAGGACTTGGGAAAAGATGGTTTTGGTGCTTTGCTTCCATGTTTTACTGAATTGTGTTAAATTTAGTAACAGGAAGAAATTGAGATGCAGTCTTTTAATTTGTATATACAGCATATATGTATAATGTGGATTTTTGTCATGCCCATTTTCTTGTCTGTTTTAAAGAGATGGGGATGTGTTTTGAGAATCCACTTACCTAGGTGATATCACATGGCATCTTCCTTTAGAAGAACTGTAGGTGTGGCCTTGTCAAACAGAGACCCAATCCAAATATCTAGAATGCCTCTAAAGCATTTGATAAAGAAAAAAATTCTGGTTAAATTTTACCAAGACCAGTTGCAGAGACACGTCCTTTAATGAAGGCGAGTAAATACAGCTTGACTCGTAAGAAAGAGGAACAACAATTTTTTCTCCTTCAGACCTACCTGCAGAAATCTTACTGGGATGAAATGAAGACATTTTCTCAGGAAAGACCAGGGACTGCTGTCTAATAAAGATTCCCAATGTTTCAACAGCTCTCTAGACCATGATAGCTGCCCTCTTCCAGTCAGTTTCTTCCATTATTTGCATGACTGCTTATCAATTTTTTAAGGTTAGAGAGGCCATACATAAAAATTAGAGGAACACTGATGGTCTCTTTGACATTTTGTGGAGCCTTCACAGAAAGACTTTTTGTTTGTTTTTTTTTTTATTACACTGAGGTAGGGAATGGTGGGGCAAGTCAACGACAATTGTGCACTATAATTAGCAAGTTGGAAACTTGGAAAGAATTTTTAATCTATCTTCCCAGGCATCAGACTGTACATATTGTGGATGCCAAACCATTAGCAAACATGGGAACAGGAATGAGAAAAGCAAAGTCAGTACGACACATATATTGATTTTCTTCTTGAAAATGACTGTTTTTAAAATGGCATGAAGCAAGTAATTAAAGATACTTTACAGAAGTCTTCAGAAGTTGCGCATGATTATTCATCTCTGGTTTAGAAGCACAGAGTTCTGTAAATGCTTCCAGCCCACATGATGGTAAATTTCTTCATGCAGCCTCAAAGTCCAGCCTCTCAAGCTTTGGGTGTCATCGACATTGTGTGCTTCTTCCCAGTTCTGGAAAACTATACAAATGACATCTGTCCTGCTCCTGTGCTAGTTTATTCATAGATGCATTGTAGTTTTGTCGCCTCTCTTCTAACTTGCTGATTTTTTCAGGTCTGGTTCTATGAGACTAGTGAGTAAACTTCAAAATTTGGTGCTTGCCTGCCTCTACCTCGCTTGTGCTGTGGATTTTTATTCTGTTTTAGTTCTGAAGTTCCTCCAGCTTCTCCTAAGTAAATCCTGGTTTTTCCAAGTCAGTACTTCTTAGTAGACTTGATCCTCGTTTCCTTCCTCATCCTTACAACTCTGCCTGTACAGACAGGGCTCGATGCACTCACGGTCTCCATTGTGGTTCCTGCAGCTCCCTTCTTTATTCAGCAGTAAGTGAAGGGTGTGCGACTTATTTTGTTTTCCCTTGCCTTTTCACTTCTCCTGGCCACGATACGTGTTCCTGGTGTCTCCACTCCTTGATTCCGAATTACTGGAATTCTGGAGGGAACAGTGCTTTTTAGACTGGACAGGCACTTTTATCTGTTTTGCATCCGCTTTTAAACTCGCGGCCCCCGTTGTCGCCAGGGGTGAATAGTCCCCGGCAGCGCGGGGCGGGCGCGCTCGTCCTTCGGCTCTGCGGGGCTCGGTCCCGGCCCCGGGAGCGGCATCCCCGCTCTGCGGCACCGCACCCCCGGCGCTCCGTGCCCGAGCGCGGCGGGACGCGGGCGGCTCCCGCACCTGCCCCGGTGCTCGCCCCGTGCGGCCGCTGCCGGCGGGAGCCCCGGGGCAGAGCGGGCCGGGCGGGTCTCGGCTGGGGCTGTCGGCGGCAGCCTCTGGCTCGGCACTCCCGGGATTGTGTGCTGCCTGAAGGACTGCGGGATGGGCCACGGGGCCGTGGGAAAGCAGCCCGGGCACCTCTGCTGCCGGGAGCGGCTGCAGCAGCTGCGTGCTGTTCCCGTTCTCGCCGCCTTCGGAGTGGGGCAGCTTCGGAAGGCGAGGCACTAAACGGAGAGCCGAAGGCAGCGCTTGCCTGTCCTTATTCGTGCTCAAAGAGCCGGCGTTTGCTAATTCATCTGGGGCGTTTACGCCTCTGGAGTTCTGTAATGAATCCTTCGTGTCTCCCACTGTAACTGTTTCAGGACAAGACGATGTACCAAGGCCCCTGTCTTTTGTAAATATGGAGGTTAGGTTAGAAGTTAGAAGTATTAATCTCTTTTCTTGGAAGTTTTTGATTTTTCCTGTCCTTGCAGGCTTTTCAGATGTCTTCTTTCAGAAGAACTGCACCTGGAGTACTATGACAGCAAACTATAATTGAGAAATGTGTAAGTTTAAAAATGATGACTTATGGGGACAGTCTTTGGGACAAGACTTGTTGCCAATCTTCATGTGGCAGCTCTTGACTTATCTCCCAACTCTAGGAGATGATCAGAATGCCAAAATATCCTTCAATTCCTGTGCACCAATGAGAGTGCCAAAAAAGCAGCTGGTCCATATGGTCTACCATACCATCATCTTTTTGCCTCAGATCTCTGGCTCAGAATGTCCAATCTGATATTGCTCTTTATATAAAGATATAAAAATTTGATATAAGGGCAACAGTAAGAGTATTTAAATGAATCCTGTATTAATAACAAAAAATTCATCTTTTCCCCTTGAAATGGAAGGAAAGCAAAATTCCTCTGTTGGATTAGTGAAGTTTCTCTTCTGATTCTAAATATTTTTGTTGTCAGACCACTTTTTTTTTATTTTTTAAAGCCTTCCCCAGTAATAAAAATATGCACTTTATTTCTCTCTCTTTTCAGATAGATGCTGTTGAACTGTTAGCAGAACAGTGGGAAAATTGGCTGATACAGTGGAAAGCTTTAAATGCAGTAGCCAAAGCAGCATTGGTAGGTGTTCACAAATGGCAACATATCTATGCTTGATGACAGTTTTAATGAAATAATTTACACAGATGTTTATTATGGCTAAAAAGAGATTTCTGAGATGTGGCAATTGTGATGTGCAACCTGGGCATAGTCTCAGGACTCCAGAAATCAGTGAATCCCAGGTGCTATTAAAAAGCCCTTCAGTTAACTGGGGGAAAATCATGCATAGGGATGGTTCCATGGTAGCAAGGCAGCAGCTGGATCCCAGCTTTGGAATACTCTCATTGCAAGCCCCATGAAAACAACCAGAGCTTCAGTTTGGCATCTGGCTGTGTACATGACCAGGAAGCGGCCAATCCCCACCACACCTTTTTTTCCCATATGCTGATGTTGATTTTTCCAAGAGAGGATCAGCAGACTGGAGCAGAATTCCCCTCCAGGACACCTTAGGATAAATGGAGCATTTGGCCAATGTCAGAATTGAGGGAAAGGTGGGAGAGAAGCCTTTGGATACCATTTGAAGACAGAAAGAGTCATTGGTGTTGGGAAGGTGACAAACACTTGTGAATGGAGATGGGTTTGCAGAAGCAAATACCTGAGTTCAAGCCCACATGAAATAATCAGGGAGGCAGAGGAAGTGGCTCTCTTTGAGTGCAGGCTGCATGAAGTGCAGGGAAGGTTGAGTGATGTGATGCCAGCCCTTGGTCTGTTCGGTGCTGAGGGTGGACAAGCAGGATTTGGGCTTTCCCACAGGAGAGGGTGACAGACACAGATGTGCTGAGGACAGGGAAGAGAGTGAGTCAAAGCTGTGCCCTAAGTACAGTCACAGAGCACAACCTGGAATTGTAGGAGATGAGAAATTGAGCTCCCAGGGGGGATCAGGTCATGGACTGACAGGCAAAAATCGATCAGTTGTTACAGGTTTGCATTTCTGGAGGGTTTTACAGAGAAGAGCAGGTATGGCCCTAGAGCACTTAGAGCTCTGCAAGAACAGGCAGTTGTGAGGAGTGATCACTGTTGAGCATGGTTGGAGTTGGGTTCAGTAGGAGTGGGCAGCTCTGGTTTTGTTTCAACTAGCTAGTGAGAGAATATTCCCTGTTTTGGAATCTAGTTTTCATGTATGTCTCTGGAATTTTTTCAGCTCTCTGCTTTCAAGGCCACAGGCACTCAAGCAGCACCTGCCTTTGGAATGGGAGGACAGCAAACCTCAGGCTTTGGGCTGTCAAGTAAGTTCCTGTTCTAAGAGCCAAAACATTTTCACATTTTCTGTAGTTTGCTGCTGCATCTTTGCAATACAGCAGTTGTTTAGTAACCCTTGGGTATGAATTCTAATAGTTTTTGTCAATTCTCTGCTTGCAGGCTTTCCTGTGAGCAGCAGCAGCAGCACCAGTGCCAGCAATTTCTCCTTTAAAGCCAGTTCCAGCCTCATCAGTGCAGCATCATCTGGGAGCAGCCCTGCTGCTGGGAGCTCTTCTGCTGCTGCAAATCCTCCTGCATTTGGGACAGCATCCTCTCCCAGCACAGCCCAGTCCGTCGGCTTTGGCAGCCCGGCCGCTCCCTCCGCAGCCTCCTTCTCCTTCAGAGCAGCTGCCACGGCTGGTGCCTTTGGGACTTCTGGCTTCTCAGGCTTTGGCAGTGCTTCTGCTGGGAGCTCTGCAAGCAGCCCTGCAGCAGCCTTTGGAGCCTTTGGTGCCACCGTAGGCCCTTCTGGCTCGCCCTCGAGCGGAGCTTTATTTGGGCAGGGCGGCGGTGCCGCTGCACATCCTGTCACCTCAGCGTCCGCTGCAGCCGCCAATGCCAGCCCTGCCTCAGACAAGCTATTCACTCCCAAGAGCGAACTGTCAGCTGAAGAGTGGCAGCAGTTTGAAGCAAAGGAGTTCACAATTGGAAGGATTCCTCTGAAGCCACCACCAGTAGAACTTTTAAATGCTTTTGACCTTTTAAGTTTATTCTGAAATGTTGTTAATTTTTATTTCCTTTCTCAGTTCTCTTCTGCAGAAACAAATGCACAAGTATAAACTTTTGAACCTTGTATTGGGATGGACTTCTTACATCTGAAAGATGAACTGTTGAAACTAAAATAGAACATTTCCTTCTATGTGCTGTCCTGTGAAATTCTGTACAAAGACTATATGAAAAATATGGTGTCAAAAAAAAGAATGTTTCAGTCAGATATTTAAAACCTACTCTTGTATCAATGTATTATCTCCAAATGTACAGTCCGTGGGATGTAGGACTGGCCACAAAAGCTATTTTCCCCACTGTCCCAACAATTGATATTGTAAATTTTTTGGTGAGCCCTTACTGATAGTTATTACTGAATGTGTGCCTTTGCTATCTGTCTATAATCTGTTGTTTTATTCCCCAACTTTACTGAAACTAGATGATCTGTGAGGGATGCCTGTATAATTTCCTCCAGTCCCCTTCACTAATTATCAAAATCCTCCAGCATCCTAACGTTTACATCTTTAAGTTGACCCTTCCTGTCCACAACTGGCACAGGGATTCAGGTCAGAAGGAGGGGCCATTTCAGAGCCCAAAACCCCTGCCTATCCTTTTGCCTTCTCTAATACCATTCTCTTCTCATCCACATTAAAAAGGGGTTCAATATAGCCTACATATGCCACCAATTAGGGCTATGAGTCAGCATGATAGTTTCCAAAAGCTGATACATTCCTTCAGGATTCTCTCATTATGAACCAACAGATCATTTCCAATTCAAAAAATCAAAAGTAGTACAAGGAACATGTCCAGAAAAAAATGGCTGATGCTCTGACCCCACTGCTTGTCTGTGCTCTATATTTTGAGCTGTATCCTCTTTATCCATCTCCACCCTGCTGTTTTAGGGGTGTGGAATGAAGGGAAGTAACATTTCCACATAAAACCTCATCCCCTTTTCCAACATCCACTGTAAAATAATATTAATCTGCAATGACACATTTTCCCCATACTCCAATTTATAAAGTGGCCACTCGTGATGACAATATCTCTTCATTTTATCTTTAGTCACTGGATCTCCCCTAAACACATTCCAGCTTTTGGGGATGCATCCTAGATGCTATGGGGAAGAATTGGGCATTGGCATGTTCCCATCATTTAATTTAATAGCATTCAGATTATGCAATTCCTTTACCCTTAGGTCCAGACCTTCAGTAGTTACACAACCCCAGTCCCCCTGACTGGTTACACTGATAAATATGCACCATTTGAAAGAGGAACACTGGTGTACCTACTGATCCAAGAATTCTATTCCCCTTTTTGCACTTACTCGAGTCTCTCTGCAGCATTGCACCTTGAGACTGGAGAGGATTTGATGGAGTCCATGATCAGCTGGTCAGTACATGCAGCAGTCCTGTCTCATCCAATTATCCATTGCCAGAGGAAGCAAGATGGTCTAGTCAAGGCTTGTGGCCATCCCACCTGGACACCCAGAACTCCCAAATATGGATTCCACTGGGTGCAAGAAGCAGATTTGCACGCAGAGTAGAGTTCATAGAATATCCTGACTTGGAAGTGACCCACAAGGATCATCGAGTCCAACTCCTGGCCTTGCACAGGACCATCCCCAAGAGTCACACCATGTGCCTGAGCTCTGCCAGGTTGGTGCTGTGACGATTTCCCTGGGGGGCTTTCTTAGCACCCAACCAGCCTCCAGGTGAAGAACCTTTTTCTAATACCCCACCTAAACCTTCCCTGACACAACTTCAGGCCATTCCCTCAGGTCCTGTCACTGATCAGTGGTGAGAAGAGGTCAGTGCCTGCCCCTCTACTGCCTGAGAAGTTGTAGACTGCAACTCATCTCATCTTCTCCAGGCTGCACAAACCAAGTGCCCTCAGCTGGTCCTCAGACAGTTTCCCCTCAAGGCCCTTCTTGATCTTCACTGCCCTCCTTTGGATGCTCTCTACCAGCTTTATATCATTCTTATCCTGAGGTGCTCAAAACTGCCCCCAGGATTTGAGATGAAGCCACCCCAGTACAGAGCCAAGCAGGACAATCCCTCCCTTGCCTGGCTGGTGATGCTGTGGCTGATGCACAGAGATCTTTGTTACATGGCTGTGCACATGGGCAGTGAATCCCTAAATGTAGCACAGCCTCTGTGTGCCAGCCAGCCACTTTTATACACTTCAGACAGCAACAGCTCAACATCTCCAAGCTATGCTGTACCTACAGTGAGAGGACTACAGAAAATGGCCTTAGCCTAAGACAGGGAGATTCAGGTTAGATATTAGAAAAACGTTTTTCACTGTTAGTGTGGTCAGACATTGGAATAGGTTGCCCAGGGAGTCACTGTTGCAATATGTGGTACGGTTTTCCTAAGAAAGAATGTTGTTTAATGCCTGATTTTTATATACTTTTAAGCCTAATCAACAAGAAGGGAGATTTAGTCCCTGAAAGAGATAGCAGCTGGCAAGCTCTAAATGTGCTCATGTGTTAGAAGAACATATTACTTGTAGGTAGAATTGCCTTGTTAGGGTTCAGGGCTGACATGCTTCAGTGATCTCAGCCCTGGGTGAGGTTGACAAAGCTTGGGAAGAAGGAGTTACCACTGATAATGGACAAAAAGAATGCAGAATTTACATGCCACAAGAATATTTGTCAGAACCCTCAAGATAAGGAAGAAAAGAATAAAAACAACTCAGCAACTATGCTGAAACCAACTCTGACTGGGTAAAAGGTAATTCCAGCAGGGGGATCTGTAACCAGCAGCTCATGGACCACCAACCCAAAAAACTCATGGGCCCACAAGAAGAAAAAGAGTGAGCATGCGGACTAATTGACATGAGAAGTGAGAGAACAATTAACCAATAGAAGACAGAATGCGAATTAGTAAGAGAGCTGTGTAACTTGTAGCCAATTAATGCTAATTCCTTTGTTTGCTAAAATATATAAATAGAAAAAGTTTTGACAGTTGGTGTGCTTGATTTGTGGAGTACCATCTAGCACCCGGGCTTGTGCAACTGTGAAATAAACAGTCTTTCAAATGTGTAATTATTGGCTTCTCACTGGGTAATTAATCCAGTTTTTGCAGACAACATCACCATCCCTGGGGGTGTTTAAGCGGTGCCTGGATCTGCCGGGTGATGTGGTTTTGTGGATTGCAGTGGTAGGGATGGGCTGGTGGTCGGACTGGGTGATCCTAAAGGTCTCTTCCGACCTTGCTGATTCTGTAGCCATGGGCTGTACATCCCTTGGTCTCCCCGTAAAGTAACAGCACAGAAGCGCTTTACCGCGCAGGCTATATGGAGTTTATGTGAGACAGGGGCGGTCACAGCCGAGGGGCGGCTATTTTACTGTGTCCGCGCCTGCAGGTTTGCACAGCACAAATCAAATCTGCTTTTGGCTTTACCAGCAGCTGGTTACAGCGCTATCCCCAGCTCTGACGGGATGTATGCGCCGGCCTATTCCCGCCTTTCCCCGGCCCTGCCCGGGGCCGAGCCCGGCCCGGCCCCACCCGCGGGCCCGCCCGGCGCCCGCCCGGCGCGTCAGAGCCGCGCGACGGCGGGGCGGCCATGGGCGTCTGCCAGTTCTTCCTGCGCGGCTACTGCCGCTTCGGGGACCGCTGCTGGAACGAGCACCCCCGCGGCGCCGCCGGCCGCCCCGGGCCGCCCCCGGCCCACGGTACCCGCGCCGGGACGGGACGGGACGGGACAGGGCGGGGGGACGGGGGGACGCGGCGCTGCCCGTCCCGGGCGCCGCTCCGAGCACAGCGGGCCGGGCGGGTGTCGGCAGCAGCCTCTGGCTCGGCACTCGCCGAGCTGAGCTCTGACGGAGGGTCTGGAGCACAGGTCCTGTCAGGAGCGGCCGAGGGTGCTGGGGGTGTTTAGCCTGGAGAAAAGGAGGCTGGAGGGCGGCTTGTCGCTTTCCACAAGCGCCTGACAGGAGGCTGTGGGCAGGGGGAGGTCGGTCTCTTCTCTCAGCCCACCAGGAGACACAGCCGTGAGCTGCACCATGGGAGGGTTGGTTGGGCAGTCACAGAAAGGGTGACCAGACATTGGAATGGACTGCCCAGGGAGGTGGTGCAGTCACTGTCCCTGGAGGTCACTGGATGTGGCACTTGTGCCATGGTCTAGTTGACACGGTGCTGTGTGGACAGAGGTCCGTTTGGTCAAGGTGCTCTTTGGTTGAACTCGATGGTCTCAGAGCTTGTCCAACTTGATTGATTTTGTGATTCTGGGGCTGCGGGATGTGCCTCAAGGCAGTGGGAAAACGGCTTGGAAAACTCTGTTCTCATGAGCAGCGAGCAAGTTTCCAGCAGCTGTACCCAGTGAAGGCTATTTCCATTCCCTTCTCTGGGTGTTTGGGGGCTTTGGGAAGGAAAGGGGCACAACAGAGAGCTGAGGGCTGCAGTGATGGCACGGCAGGAACTCACTGCAGCCACTTGTCCTTATTCCTGCTGGAAGGAGGGTCGGGGTTTGCCTGTAACAACACACACAGGTGTGTCTGAGGTCTCAAAGTGAAACTCAGGAGGACACTGTGCTGGAGCAGAGCCCCCACTGGAGCTACGGAGGCAGGAGCCCCTAACATAAACTTACAGTGCATTCAATTCAATCTTTTTCTCCTGGGGTAGTTACTTCATGAAACAACCTAAGCAAAACTGAGCCAGTGTCTTTAGTGCCACGAGTTGTTGGCACAGTGATGTAGTTGAAGGTGTCTCTCTCATTAAGGCACAGGGGCGATGGAACTAGATGACTTTGAAAGGAGCCTTCCAACCCAAACTGTTCTGTTTGAGAAGAAGGACTTGAGAGCTACCCTTGGTAACTCACTAGTTAGGCTGACTTAATAATGAGGTTAACTTATTAGGAAAAAACTATGTTTTAATTTCAGACTTTTTATTGTCACTGTAGGACTAGTTATACTTACAGTTTTTGTTGATATTGATTCATATCTTAATGATTTTAAATGTCTGTTGCTTGCTTTTCTGTTTGTTTGTTTTAATTGGCAGGTACTAGCGGAAGAGGAGGAGGATGGGGTGCCTCTAACCAGAGATACAGCAATGTTATCCAGCCATCTTCCTTCAGGTCTGACACGTGGGGTGGCAGCAGAGATCACGGAAGAGGATTCTTTGGCTCCTCTGACTTTGGATCGTCAGGAGGCAGCAGCAGAAATGCAGACTTTTCACAGAACAGGTTCTCCGCCTTAGCCAGCAGTCAGAGTGTTGCTGATGGCTCTAAAGATGAAGAGGAGAGACTTCTGTAAGTTACAGTCCTGTCTTACTGGAAGCATTTAGAATGAGCAGGTTGAAAGCTCACTGATTTCCTAGAGATAATGCAGAGGACAGGATTGTGAGGAGAAAGCTGGGACATGGGAAGAAACATAGAGAACATCACTTCATTTGGGTCTCTGGAATGATGCTGGCATGGGGAGGAAGTGATCCTTGTTTGGCACCTGGGCTGGGCAAACAGTCAACTGTGAGTAAAGATGATGTGGTATTTAAGTTGTGATCAGGAGGATAAGGAAGGAAACAGATTTCAGTGCTTGAAAATAAGAAATCAAAGCCCCTTTAAGCAAATGAATTATTTTATTTTGTTTTTTGTCACTTAAGACAACAAATCTTTCTGCCAACAGCAAAACTATTGGTTTCACAGAGGTGAATGTTACAGTCAGCTACAAGTGACCAGCACCTGCAGGCAGGTACTGAGAAGCAGCAGCGTGATTTCCCAAAGAAGCAAGGCTTTGGAAACACTTTCCATTACTTTTTTTGAGATTACGTTAAGAAAACAATTGGTTTTCATGGTAGCAGGTTTTTGACTCTAAATTTGGATTCACACCAATTGTTTGAATTGGTTGTTACTGGCATTTTTGGTTTGATCATGCAATTTCACCTTCATCTGTGATTTTGGTTTTTTTGTTAGTGAATGTGTAGTGAAAGACATGGAAATTTGGGAATCTTCTGGACAATGGATATTTTCATGTTACTCACCAATGAAAGAAAAGCCGAATGTCTCAGGTAGGTAATGTTTTCAGTGTTGTGTATTGCTGCTGTTGAGGACGTTTCTGTGACTTGCAACATTGTTGTACCTCTCAGCAACCATTTGCCAGGTGATGATTTGCCTTGTCATACAACAGAAAGGAATATTAGTGGAGGGAAAATTCAGTTTGGACGTTCACACCTCTGACACTCTCTAATGAATGGGGTTTTTTTGTCTCTGACTATAGCTCTCTTAAGAGAGACAATGTATCAAGGTCCATGTCCTTATACTGTAGAGGGCAGTTGGAAGTATCAGTCTCTTTTCTTGGAGGTTTTTGATTCTTCCTGTCCTTGCAGGCTTTTCAGATGTCTCGCCAGAAGAGCTGCGTGTGGAGTATTATGACAGCAGAGCAAACAATATCGTTGGGAATTATGTAAGTATTTATCAAATGTTGGCTGGTGTGGACTCTCTTTGGACAGGACTTGTTGCTGTTCTTCAGGTGGCAACTCTAGACTTATTTATCTCCAACTCTAGGAAATTATCAGAATGCCAAAATATTTTTCAATTCCTGTGCATCAAAGTGAATGCAAAAATAGACACTCCTTGACTGAATCTTGTCCCTGCTCCTGTGTGTTATTTGTAGAAGTTACTTGAATCCTGTCTCAGAAGTTTAATGCCTTGTACACTATTAGGCAGTTTGATTGTTATAGGTGGTTATTTGGTGCTTTAAATAGAACTTGGCCTTGTTCTTTTACATACCTTTGTTGCAGGGAATTAATGATGAAAATAGCAGCAACTTATTTTCTAGAAACAGATATGTATATACTCATTTGGAAGTGAGGCATATATTTTATATAAAACATCTCTCAGTGTGTATATATCATTCCTCCCTTGTAGTCCTGTCAATACCAAGGAAGCTAACAGTTTATTGTTGTGCCAGGAGAGAAATTAGGCTGTTAGACAGATGCAAGTAATTCAAATTAATTCAAACTACATTGCACTCTTTCCTATTCTGGGTTCTGTGTTACAGAAGGAATTGCTCTTGTCACCATTTGTGCTTCATAGGTTTAGATTTACCAGAATCACATTTTTAGAGACAGGAGACACATATTTTTTTTAAATTTCAATTAAAATAAAAATAAACAGCAAATAATAAACAATCTGCTCTCCATGGCTATTTAAATAAATAAATAAATAGTGATCTCATCAAAGCAGTAAATGCAAATTTTCCTAACTCTCAGTGTATAGATGATAACTGTATGAAACAGTTCTCTTACAAGATGTTTAAGTACAGCATGTCTTTTCCATGTTTCTATTCTTAAACTGGGTCAAAATCTGAATTTTCCAGTTTGTTGTACAGGAGCAGATACCAAGCAACATGATCTTCCAGCATGTGACTAGACACAAAAGAATTATTGATGTTTGTGGTGTAAGACTCTTTTGAAAAATGAAGGAATTTGTCTACAAAAAGATTACTCACTCAATTTTTGCAGGCATTTGTGACACTAGGTGTTTTACTTGTCTAGGTTTTAGAGAAAATTCAATTAGGCCAGGCATCAAATTAGGTGTGTTGCTAAACTTAAGTATAAATGTAGGAAGTACACATTTGGAATTCCTGAAAGGTTGTTTGAAGACTTTTTAGGTTTTTCCTTAGTAGCAAATCACAGTTATCAAGACACAGATACCATTTCTTGCTGCACTGTTCTGTGCAGTTATCTGATGGATCACACTCAGGGGGTTGATTTAAATTAGGGAAGGTAATTTCATCAAAAGTAACTATTTTAGGATGATACAATGGAACTGTTCTGAATTACAGTGGTTTGAAATTAGGTGGGGTTTTTTCAAAAAATGTGGAAGAAGCTAAGGTAAATCTTAGGACTTCAGCCTAGTGAGTGAGTGCATAAGTGGAAAGGCCAGATTGTAGAGTCTGTTCTCATATATATAAAACTTACATATCTTGTTTTGTTCCATTTTCCCCCCCAGCATCTAATTCAGAAAAAAATAGAATTTGGATTTGAAAAGTCCCAGAACTTGTCTGAATGTTACTCCCATGTAAAGTGAAAGGGTTGGTTTAAGGACAATAGTAAGAGAGTTTAAAGGAATTCTCTGTTAAAAATATCAGCTCCTCACGTTGAAGTTTCTGGAAAGAAAATATCTTCTTGGGTTACGGAAATTTCTTTTCTAATTCTAGATATCTTTTTTCCCTTCAGTTGCCAGATGACACTTTTGTTTTTAAGTCTTAAATAATAAAACCATGCTTTTATTTCCCCCTTTTCAGATAGATGCTGTTCAGACGTTAGCAGTACAGTGGAAAAATCGGCTACTTCAGTTGAAAGGTTTAAATGCATCCACAAAGGCATCTTTGGTAAGTATTCACAAATGGCATCATGTCTCTGTGCCTGATGTGATTTTTCATGAAGTGGTTTACACAGATGTTTATTATGGCTAAAAAGAGATTTCTGAGATGTGGCAATTGTGATGTGCAACCTGGGCATAGTCTTAGGACTCCAGAAATCAGTGAATCCCAGGTGCTATTAAAAAGCCCTTCAGTTAACTGGGGGAAAATCATGCATAGGGATGGTTCCATGGTAGCAAGGCAGCAGCTGGATCCCAGCTTTGGAATACTCTCATTGCAAGCCCCATGAAAACAACCAGAGCTTCAGTTTGGCATCTGGCTGTGTACATGACCAGGAAGCGGCCAATCCCCACCACACCTTTTTTTCCCATATGCTGATGTTGATTTTTCCAAGAGAGGATCAGCAGACTGGAGCAGAATTCCCCTCCAGGACACCTTAGGATAAATGGAGCATTTGGCCAATGTCAGAATTGAGGGATAGGTGGGAGAAAAGCCTTTGGATACCATTTGAAGACAGAAAGAGTCATTGGTGTTGGGAAGGTGACAAACACTTGTGAATGGAGATGGGTTTGCAGAAGCAAATGCCTGAGTTCAAGCCCACATGAAATAATCAGGGAGGCAGAGGAAGTGGCTCTCTTTGAGTGCAGGCTGCATGAAGTGCAGGGAAGGTTGAGTGATGTGATGCCAGCCCTTGGTCTGTTCGGTGCTGAGGGTGGACAAGCAGGATTTGGGCTTTCCCACAGGAGAGGGTGACAGACACAGATGTGCTGAGGACAGGGAAGAGAGTGAGTCAAAGCTGTGCCCTAAGTACAGTCACAGAGCACAACCTGGAATTGTAGGAGATGAGAAATTGAGCTCCCAGGGGGGATCAGGTCATGGACTGACAGGCAAAAATCGATCAGTTGTTACAGGTTTGCATTTCTGGAGGGTTTTACAGAGAAGAGCCGGTATGGCCCTAGAGCACTTAGAGCTCTGCAAGAACAGACAGTTGTGAGGAATGATCACTGTTGAGCATGGTTGGAGTTGGGTTCAGTAGGAGTGGGCAGCTCTGGTTTTGTTTCAACTAGCTAGTGAGAGAATATTCCCTGTTTTGGAATCTAGTTTTCATGTATGTCTCTGGAATTTTTTCAGCTCTCTGCTTTCAAGGCCACAGGCACTCAAGCAGCACCTGCCTTTGGAATGGGAGGACAGCAAACCTCAGGCTTTGGGCTGTCAAGTAAGTTCCTGTTCTAAGAGCCAAAACATTTTCACATTTTCTGTAGTTTGCTGCTGCTGCTACATCTTTGCAATACAGCAGTTGATTAGTAACCCTTGGGTATGAATTCTAATATTTTTTGTCAATTCTCTGCTTGCAGGCTTTCCTGTGAGCAGCAGCAGCAGCAGCACCAGTGCCAGCAATTTCTCCTTTAAAGCCAGTTCCAGCCTCATCAGTGCAGCATCATCTGGGAGCAGCCCTGCTGCTGGGAGCTCTTCTGCTGCTGCAAATCCTCCTGCATTTGGGACAGCATCCTCTCCCAGCACAGCCCAGTCCATCGGCTTTGGCAGCCCGGCCGCTCCCTCCGCAGCCTCCTTCTCCTTCAGAGCAGCTGCCACGGCTGGTGCCTTTGGGACTTCTGGCTTCTCAGGCTTTGGCAGTGCTTCTGCTGGGAGCTCTGCAAGCAGCCCTGCAGCAGCCTTTGGAGCCTTTGGTGCCACCGTAGGCCCTTCTGGCTCGCCCTCGAGCGGAGCTTTATTTGGGCAGGGCGGCGGTGCCGCTGCACATCCTGTCACCTCAGCGTCCGCTGCGGCCGCCAATGCCAGCCCTGCCTCAGACAAGCTATTCACTCCCAAGAGCGAACTGTCAGCTGAAGAGTGGCTGCAGTTTGAAGCAAAGGAGTTCACAATTGGAAAGATTCCTCTGAAGCCACCACCAGTAGAACTTTTAAATGCTTTTGACCTTGTAAGTTTATTCAGAAGTAACATGTTTTGAAATGAAATAAATTTCTACTTTTAACTTTTGTTTCATCTCTGAAGTCTCCAGCAGGAATAAAATTACAAATATAAACATGTGGACTTTGTATTTTATAGTTTATTTGTTATTTTGCGACAGGCTTTTTACACCTCAGAAATGAACTGTTGAAAATAAAATGGAGTATTTCCTTCTATTTGTTGTCCTGGGGAACAAATATATATTCTGGGGAAACACTCTTTACAAATTGGTTGTGTCAAAAGGAACAGTGCTTCAGTCAAGTATTTGCAGCCTACTGTGAATGGAACCCTAGACAGACACATGCAGTTACAGTGCTTTTTGTTGGACAGCCTTTTCTTACACCTCTTTGAATTGTTTGTGCAGTGCGTCGAGAGAGAGGGATGGCTCCTGTGTGGTCTGTGCCACACTACACTTTTCTGTCCCCTGGGAGCCAGTTCCTGTGCCACCTGACACAATTCAGCTGTTGCCAATAGTTTCACCTGTGGTCACCAAGCCTGCAGGATTGTCATATACAGCCCTGAAAGCATTCATTCTGCAGAAGGAGCTTATGGGTTGTTATTTTGGTGCCTCTTAGGTGAAACCTTCCAAGTAGTAGCAAAACTGCCTTTCTGATGGAAGGAACGATGGTGAATGATGGCATTTTGTTGTCAGGTTCTCAGCACTTGATGGGTGCATAACTAATGTTACCTCTCCTGAAGTCATGATGTTAAGACATCAGTTTTGTTGCCAAGACACTCTAAAGCAGGAGTCAGGAATCTTCCAGAGGATATCCTGGACTCAGGGAAGGAGAACATTTGCTCTTGACCCTCCCCTCAGTAGTCTGTAATTGCCAGACCTCATCTTTGAGAGGAAAGCAAAAGTTTACTTCAGGATACACAAAACTAAATCAGTGGTTTTTTTAACACTTGTAGATAACATTTCTACATAAAACTTCACCTGTGTTGTGTGTCCCACCACAGGTCCATCAGAGACTGGCTTGCTAAAAGAGTGGGAATGACTGGAACAGCATCTAGAATGGCAGGCTGGGGGCAGACCCTGCAGCCTCCATGGAGATCCAGGTTCCTCAGTGTGTGCTCAGTGCAGGTGTAGCAGAAATTGCAGGAGTTGCATATCTCAGCAGCCCATTGCTGCTAAACTGCTCTAGGAGCTTTTCAGGCTTAAAAGCGAGCATGTGCTGTTTTAAATGGAAGTATTTTGCTTTAAAAAAAACAAAATTGTAAGGCCATAAAAATCTGGATATTCTCCTGCACACACCCAAATAGTATTGACTAGATGTTCAAGCATCCTTCTAACACATGGAGACCTAGAGGAAGAAAGGAATTTTTAAGTGTTAGGTCATATTGCCATTAATAAACAAAGATTAGGTGAGGTATTCCTAATTCTGATGACAAAAAATAAAAAAGTTTGATCAAACATGGTTTTTAAAATCATCTCCTCACCTTTAAATTTTTTAAAAAATTACTGTTGCAGAGGTACTAGGATTCGGTGTTTTCACAAATGGGCTTCTGAAAAGATGGCAGGGAGCAGTGTGATGTGACTTACCTGGCAAAAGGCAAGCTGGATGTTTGGCTGCAGAAATAGGGATAAGGATAGAACAGAAGAGAAGGGAATAATATTACTCTAGGGGGCTCACTAAACTGCAGAAATTAGGCAACAATTTATTAAACCAAAGAAATCTATCCCAATATTTGCTCTGTGTTTCTTTTTTCTTTTTTTTTTTCTGTTTTTCCTTTTCTGCTTTTGGTATACTTTATATTAAAGTTAGCACAAAGGAGGCTAAATAATACCTTCTATTAGCTACAATTCTTTTATTTTTTAACTTTTCCTTTTTGCAACTGTTTTTGTTTGTTTGTTTGTTTGGTATATGGCTGCTCCCCAGAAAGTGATAATATCATGGTCTGGCATATAAAAACATATATAGAGTGGCAGCAAACTCACAGATGTCACTTACTGTATTTTGATTTAGAACAGGAAACATGAGGGGGATGTCCAAGCAAAGATGTGTAATGTCCCCTGATTAGCTGAAAATCTTGGTCTGTGAAATAGGCTGGCACATTCAAGCTCCATGTGATATTTTCAAGTACTTCCCTTACTTTGAAATAACAGGATTTATGAGTCACTGAAATTCCTGCAGTGTGGTGCAAACAACTAATTTGAAGAATGAAGTTTTGGTTTTCAAGATATCCTGGATTAATCCCCAGACAGCAGCACTTGAGGCTGGCTGTATGCAGGAGAAAAACTCTGCTGCCCCAGCTGAGGAAGCAACCCAGCATCTAACAAATGGAATTTTCTCTGCCCTTTTCCCTCACATACTAGCAGCATTGGCAGATCTCAACATGTGATGTAGCATCTAAGAAGGAAAAAAAAAGAAACCTGGGAACCTCAGAAAGCATTACAAACAATTAGGTCTTAAAAATGAAAGATCACGGTGCTCTGCAGTTTCACAATGTGCAGCAGCAAGTGGCAGGGTAGCCTTACACTGAATGAGGGAAGATGGACTGCAAATAATCAGCTGAGTGGATTTGAGCCTCAGAGAACAAGCTAAGGGCACCCACAACAATAAATTAACAACCAGAGGGCTGAGGAAAGAAGAGCTTTCATAAATGTGCCTGGGGAGGGAAAGGAATATGAAAATCCTATTAATACAGGAACACTGAATTGAGATTGATAAGACTGAAATGGTGGAAATCTATTTTAAAAGTACTCGAAATGAAGGATGGTTGAAAATCAATAAGGATGTCATGCAGTAGCTGATGAAAACAAGTAAGAAAATATTTGTGAAATGTGAGCTTACTGCAGCATAGTGGAAGTACAGATAATTTGCTGTACAGGTCAGTAAGGGAATCAGATAATGGACTTGCTCCAGTTTTGGTAAGCGATATCACTCAGATTAGTGGCAGAGCACCAGGGATTTGCTAGCAGACTGAGGAAAAAACAAACCTCAGTGAGCAAAGGCACTTCATTTGTTGACAGTTACAAATAATTTGAGGAGATTGCAAAGACAGATCAACTGGCTTTTAGTAAGGCATTTGATACAAGCATTTAGGAGGTTTCAGAGGTTTATGTGACCATGATTAGGGTTAGTGATTAATCAGAAACATCTATGAGTGAATGCTTTTTGTTTCTACTCCAGCTCCCATATCCTAGATAGAGAGAGATTTACCTGAGCAACAGTGGAGGAAAAAATCACAAATTCTATTTAGACAACTTGTCTAAATTGATATCAATTTAAGTAGCAATCTAATTATATTTGAGCCAATATAAGCCTAATGGAAGCTGAAGGAAAAGACTGGACTTCTAGTGTCCAGAGAGTGGGAGCAACCTGTGGAGTAGGAATGTTCTGATTGTGGGATCTGAAGCCATGCTGGTTCACATCAGGAGGAGGCAGTTTGAGCTGTAGGAATCTCCTATAGCTACAGTAATGCTGTGCTTAGCTCTGAGCCTGCAGCTGCCAGAGAGCTGCAAGATGAGGAGAAGGAGATTCAGAGTGCAAGCAAAGCCACTGGAAATGAGAATTTAGGAGGGAACTTGAGAGCTGAATATTTACTGCTTGGTGAAAGCAGAGGCTGCGACATGCAACAACGTCTTTTTGAAAGGGTGCCCTCTCAGGAAGGAGGAAACAGGACTTCTCTAGTAACCAGAATATTGTGCTACTTTCACAGACTTGTCTTAGACAGGAAGTTTCCCACCTGGAAAAGCCCTGTTCTACACCTCTGTTAAGTTTTTGGTTGGCCAAGCCAACCAAAACATGAGAACCAAGTCCCTGCTTGTCAGGACTAGCAGCACATGTCCTCAGGGATGCAGCAGTCAGCACAAGTAGACTTGATCAGTTCCTTTGAACCAAAATACAGCAATACTTTCACAGAGAGTGACAGGGTTGCAACACTGAGCATTTGGGGCAGGGAGCTCTATGTGCCTGTCACCTCTCCTGGGAATGATTCAGGGTGCTGGCCATAAAGACACAACTTCACTGAGTTTAAAGAGGCAGGTTAACTCTCTAACCCTGGGAGTGAATATGCCTCTTGGTCTTGAAACTCTCACTTGCAATTGCCTGGTTCTCCTGTTAAGAGCAGCTAAGTAAAAAGCCACAGTTGTTCTTAGCAGCTCAGCCTTAGGCAATTTGCTTATTTAATCTCCAACACCCTTGCAAATTTCCAGCATCACACAACAAGCTCCTTGGTGGGACTGACTTCCCTTGCGAAAAAACAAGTCCAGATCTTAAAATGGAGGGAAGAAGAGCAAGCAGAACAAGACTTAAATGTCAGTAGGCTGATGCACATTTTTGTTCAGGTACATGGATTGCTTTGTCTTTCCTCCACAGCCAGTAGGATTTGTTCTTACCATGTGCATGAGGGACATAAGAAACAAGTTCTATGCCTTCCCCCTTCCAGCAAGCAGCTCTGTTACATTGCTAATTGCATGGCAGTCATCAGAAATGCAATCTGGTGGTTTTAAAGTACCTGCAGCAATTATATCCTGTTCCACCTGAATTTCTATTTGGTTGTGGCAGTGAGTTCTTAGCAAATTAAATGCATTCTGGGTAACATCAAGGAAGAACATTCTGTTCTTCAATGGAGCCTTATCTTTGCAAGTCACATGAAATATTCCCATTGCATATGCCCTACAAACTAACTAGTTCTAATTATACCAAATAAACCAACCCTCCTGTGTGAATCAAACAAGCAACATTTGCATGTGTGCATGTAAAACCATGTCACTTCACATTTAAGAGAAGACTGAGGTACAGTTTTGATCTCTGAGAGCTTTTCCATCAGAGAAAAGGCTACCCAATGCTGTGGAGGTTTTCTGACGAGCATCTCTGCATCTCTGGCTTGTGATGCACTTCAGTATTTAAGGACTCTTCATAGGCACATGAAACTTTGTTATTACAGTTTACTTGTGCAAGTGTGGCTTCTCTTGAAGTATCTGCAATGATTAAATAGAACTAAAAGAATATAAAACTGAAATAAAAGTGTATAACCATGGGTTGCATTAAAAAAAAAAAAGAAAAAAAGAGGCTGTTATCACTTACTGTTCCTGTATGATAAATAGACAATAGATGAGGTGAAGAAGAAGAACCCTCTGTACAGAATACATGAACTCTTTGGGGCAGAAGAGAGCCTTCAGCATTCTCCCATAGCCTTGTTCAGGAGCTCCCATGGGCTGGGGGCCAACAGGCCCTTGCAAAGTGAAGCACTGCTTGAACTTCACCCCAGGAGCTTGGCAGAGCCTAAAAGAGAGCCCCAGCCTGCAGGCAGACCTGCCTGACTTGAGATAAGGCCTCAAATTTTACTGCAGATCCTCTGCCTGGAGTCTGCTTCAGACATCTCTGACTCTATCTAACCTACCTGACTTGCTGGAGACTGATTTCTTTACTCCTGTGACGGTGTTCACAGGGGTCTTAGGATGAGGGAAGAGACGAGGATTTGACTCCATGTTTCAGAAGGCTTCATTTATTATTTTATGATATATACTATATTAAAACTATACTAAAAGAATAGAAAAAAGGATTTCATCAGAAGGCTAGCTAAGAACAAAAAAGGAATGATCACAAAGGCTTGTGACTGACCGAGACAGGCCAGACAGCTGGAATGTGACTGGCCATTAATTATAAACAACCACATGAAGCCAATCACAGATCCACCTGTTGCATTCCACAGCAGCAGATAACCATTGTTTACATTTTGTTCCTGAGGCCTCTCAGCTTCCCAGGAGAAAAAAATCATAAGGAAAGGATTTTTCAGAAAATATCATGGCTACATACTCCGTGCCCTGTGTGTCTCCCAATCCTCCAAGCTCTTGCCCAAAGTCCCCTGCATTTCCACACATGGAGCAGTGACTTCCTCAGCCTCCCTGTGCAGGTTTTGCAGAGGGAAATGGCCACCAGGAACCCTCCTCTCCACAGCTCTCTGCCTCCACCTGAGCCTGCATGGGAACTCCCATGAGACTGGGGCAGGGTGCTCCTGAGCTGAGACACCTCCGAGCCGGGCTCGAGCACCCAGGCAGGGCTGGACATCGCCCTGGGTGCTGATACAGCTCCAGCATGACCTGCCTTTCCAGCTGGTGCTGCTTCAAGGTTCTGTCCCATCAGTGCCCTTTGCTCACATATTCAAATTCCCTATCACATGGCATTTCTAGCAAAATGAGTCCCACTTAACCTGTGATCATGCTCTATAACCACTGGTGAACTCCTCCTGCCTGTTCTTCCCACACAGCTGTCTCTGCCTGCCCTTCTCATGAGTAGTACATCTAGACACTCAGGGGTGCTAAAGCTCCCCCCTGACCCTGGCAGGACAGTGCTTCTGCTTCTCCAGACATTTGTCTGAAACACATCTAAAGGTTTCTTGTCTCCCAAAGAACACTCATGCAGTGATGTACCTTCCTTCTGGCTTGTGCTGTAGTCCCCCACGCCTTCAGTGCACTGGGGACAGAGGGGGCACCACGTTTTGTCATCCATCAGGTGTGCAGCCTGGGAAAGGAGGAGACACCCCTGGGCTCCACACAGGAATGACTGTAGTCTGTCTGCAAACAGCTGCTTAATTGTTTGTGTCTGATAACAATCAAATTAACTTTCTCCTATTTTTCCCTTCTGTGCGTCACTGTACAGAAGATGAGGAAAAGACAGGGGGAAAAAAGGCATAAAATACTCAGGCATGTTTGCTGAAATTCATTATACTGTCAGGGAAAAAAACCCAGACACCCTAGCTTTGGGTTATATGGCTGAAACACAAGCCCATCCTCCTTTTCACAGCAAAGCTTCAGAGCAGCATCTATCAAAGAGCACACATGATACAAGTAATACAAGTAATCTAAGTCAGTTCTTGCAGAGGGAAATACATTTGGCTGCCAGTAATAAGTCCATACTGAAGTAACCAAGGTACATTGGACACCTGATGACATATAAGGCTGTTGAAAAAAACCAAGGATCTCTCTCTGACCTTTTCTTATGTATTTATCTACCTTGTTTTGGAAAAATATTGGATAACATTAAAGATACTAGCAGAGCGTCTCAATACTACAGACAGCATTGAAGAACAAACAAATAAATGCACAAAAAAAACTCATGATCACAGCTGAAAGAAACTGGTTCTGGCAGCAAACTTCTACTTAAGTGGTCACTGGACAGATTCCATCCTTACGATGATCTATTTTGAGAAGGTTTATTCTTCCAACAATAACAGAAACAGTCACGAACAGAGGGAGTCCTATAAAGTAACTAAAGAGTACACGAGAACAATATGTGATTATTTTGTTGTTGTTGTTTTAAAAAATCTGTTAGAATGTGTGTGATTGAAATTTATAGCTGTGCATCCAAAATAATTTACTTAGAAGTCTGTATCTATTGCAGTACTTGGTGTAGAGGAAGAGGAAATAAATTGCATTTTCCAGCATTCCCACCTCTGATGCTGGGCCTGTGATGATTCACACAGCCCTGGAGGTCAGCCAGGGGACTCAGAAGCCACAAAGCCCAGTGCACACTGTGCATCTCCTGTGCTCTGCTCAGCTCTCACAGGCCTTCAGTGTGGACTCGTCCTTAGAGAAGATGCCCCAGGCTTGTGGTGCTGGCTGTTGTCCATCTGAAAAATTCCCCATGATCACAGGACTCCCAAATACCAATTTTAGTCTCTGACAGAGAGCACGGGAGCCAGGAAACTGCTGAGGTCCAATCCATAATGCTTTCTGATTTATATCCAAATTACTCAATTTTAGCAGGTTTCCTAAAATAATTACATGGCTTTGATCATTCCATCTGATCCTCTGTCTGTCCCTCTGCACCAGTCTTTTTTTTAACCCCACAGCAAATTTTCAGGAAATTAATTTTCAAAGATGACCATATTCTCATAGCTATAGTAAGAATTGGCAAGGAAGGAAAAGCAGGCTGAACTCAGCTGCTATGAATGCTGTTAGCAACTGGCTGGCTGATCAGCACACATGGAAATCTGGGATCTAGAGCAGTTTACCAGACTTTTGCCTCATTGGGGTACTAAAGAGGACAAAGGGCACCAAACTATAGGAAACTAGGTTTCATACACACATTCTGTGGCTCAAAACCATCTTGTTTCAAGTATTAAAGCAAGATTCTTCCATGTTCAAACATGAAGTTAACCAAGGAAAAAGGTGCTGTGTAAGTTCAGAGGCAAAAGAACCAAAGCTCATGACTTCACCATGGGAATTTCCAACTTGCTGCCAGTTTCATACTTAATGGAAATCAATGAAATTATCCATGATCCAAGAGCTTTGCAGATGGACCTCAAGTGTCCTCTCCCAGAATTCCTAGGATCCTGCCATTGTAGAAGTTTCCAGCCTCCTAGGGCTTAGGAGAAAAACAGGATCATTGCAGAAGAGCTTCTCTGATGGAACAGAAACCATGAATGATCTTTCACTTAAATGAAACTGGAAATAACAATCTGATTAAAATAAAACAATTTTTTGCCTTCTGATCAGTTTCTAGAAATAATTGTGCACAAACCCATTAGTGTATCACTAACCTTTTATCCTGTCATATGACACAATATATTAATTTTCTTGCTCTTTCATTTGGCAGAGAATGGCATTTCTGCCAAAGCACGAGAAGTTTTTCAAGACATTTCACATATCCTGATTATTTTGAAGAAGCTGCTGGCACAGTTCAGCTGAGGAAATTTGCATATTCATTAATCTTCTAATCTTAAATGTAACTTACTCTATAAGACTTAAGGTACAGGAGAGTGGGATTGTGACTGAACAAATCCAGACAATAAGAGATGTTTTTCCCTCACACACAGCTGGCTGAAGAAGCTCCAAGAGTCTCTGTTCAAACCGGAGAGAGTTGTTCATGCATCAGTATATGGAGCCTCCTTTACTCCAGAGAGCAAATATGGCCCCCTGAAAACATCCAAAACATTCAAGGCAACCCAAGTGTGAGCAAGAATATTTAAACTCACCAGTAAACTGAAGCTTGGGCAGACTCCAGAGCATGGCTCAGATGGGCTTTCCACAGGAAACACCTTTGAACAGTAATCACAAGTCCTCTAGCATGATGCAGCTTCTGCCTGTTTATAATCCATCATCTCCTGATAGGGATTTAGTTGCCATACAAGGCTTGGTAGAACTTTTGAAACAGTCAGGCAAGACTTCACCCATTCAAGTGTAAGAGAAAGCAAAGAGCACAAAAACAGCAGATCAAGCCTTCATCCCTCTTGCATCACTCCTGGAATACCTTCACTGCCTGGGGACAGGACCTCCTTCCTGCCTGCTTCAGCTGTGGCCCATTATAGCCTGAGAGGGTGAAAGAGAGGAAGCAGGTGTTGAGAAGTCCCTTACAATGATGATGAGAAAAGGATGACACTGGAAGTTTGCTTGGGTCCCCAGCAGGGAGTGGATTGCATCTCTGTGCACCTTTTTCTGTGTCCTGGCTCCCCAAAGCGTTGCTCTATCCATACACAAAGGGTGTAACTGTGCTGCCCATTCTCATTCTCTGCTGCCACCCTCTCCCTGCCCCAGGTGCTGTTATTGGTGAAACTGGAACTCACCAAGGGTCCCTGCTGATCCTGTGGCTACCACAAGGGCTTGGGTTAGTACAGGAGCAGCCTTTGCTCACAGTTAATGAATCATACAGGTAACAGGAAAGTGCTAGGTGAGGTTGCATTTGTGCAGGACACCACAGCTGGGGTGGTGGACGGCTGGCTGAGCCAAGGCCATACTGCAGAACCACAAGAGCACATGAAATGCTCCTGCAGTTCTGTGCTTGGCTGCCTGGATGGTCATTGCATGGTCATGAAATGCTTAGCACAAAGCAGTGATAGCTGATTATGCCTGCTAAATACTGCTCTGGTTCCAGCACTAAGTGGCTCTATTAGCAAGTTCGTTTTGCCAGTTCTTAATTGCAGTGAAACTTGGGAAGATAAAAACATCAAAGGAATCCTTTTAGCTAACCAGATAAGTCTTGTCTTTATTCCTATGACCTTTTAAAATTTCTCACCCTATTCAATTTGAAAACCTGCTGTAGGCTGTTAGAATTTAAATTAATATATGCTTATTTGGAGATTTTAAAGGTAAATGAAAGGTTACATATACTGGACAAAATTGCTTCTTTTTAATGGTTTGCAGGTACATAAGAAATAGAATTAAATAGCCTTCTGGTTCCCCAAATTGTCCATTATAATCCCCCTGGCCACTATTTTTTTAACTGAATTTTAAAGCTCTCACTAAAGATTGTGATGTATCTTGAAGATGTATCTGCCTGCTCTCAGCCCTATCTCTACAAATTATTATTAGCAAAAAACCTGTGTCCATCAACCTTCTCCACACAAACTTCTGCAAAAGCATTAAAGGACTGACTTAAACACCAAAGGAGCTGGGATTCAGAAAGGAACTTAACCAAAGGTGACTGAAAGGCTTTAAACTGAGGCCTAACAAAAGAACCCATCCAACAAGAATCCAATGACTAAGGATGGAGTGTCTTTTAAATTTCCTGCTTTGTTTTAGTCTATATTTGCTCTTATTTAAATAATGAATAGTTCTCATTTATGTTCTAACCAGAATTAGCTCCTAAGAGCCAAAGCCTTTCTTATCATGGGTGGTCCCCACCCAACAGGAAATCACCTTTCCTCTTTTGTAAATAACCTGAAACTTTTCTTTTCAATTTAAAAATAGTATCCATTACAAATACATTTTGTGAGAGAGTTCTACATAATTGAAAACACATGCAAAGCATTCAAATACCGCTGGAATGAAAACTATAAAACATGTTGTAGATCAATACAAGATAGAGTTTGCACATCCCTCTGCTTTCAGTGCAGAGTTGCGATGAAGAGTTAGCTCTGTAATGTGAGCAAAAATTTCAAGGAGGTTGCCTTTTCTGGAGCTTTGGACTTCTGTCTCTATGAACAGACTATGTTGAAGTTTTCCAACAAATGTCACCTGAAGTCCAAAGCATGTCACAATGGAACAGCTTAAATGTCCTCCCTGTGCCTTCCAGCACAATCAAATAATGTCCTTAAGCCCTACTATGTTTGACTTCAAAAATTTCATAATGCTCCTTAACTTTTATTTAAAGTATTTTTATTTAAAGTAGCTCTAAAAGTCTTGAAGACCTGTCACAAAATCCTTAATTAAATGCTTTGTGATTTTCACACAGTTTTCTACACAATTTAGCTAGCCAGAAACATTTTAGCTGCTTAAACAAAGGAGGGGGTGTCAGTGTGAGATCAATCCCAGGCAGAGATTGTATTAGCTCCTGGGAAGATCATGCTGGCTTATCCAGAGGGAAGGGGAGCTGGTTCATGATGCTTGGGTGGGCTGCTAAACATAATGTCACTTTCAGTCACTTTCTTTCAGAATCTTCCCATTTCATATGAACTGAAGAAATAAATCCAAATGTGTTCAATCACTGCAAGCACATGTCCTTAACAGAGCATTAGGGGTGCTGGGGGAATGTAGGGAGTCAGAAATACAAATTGCCATTCCTCAGCACAGTGGGCAGAGCCTTGAGGGTGGTTATTGCTAATTACAGATACAGCTGCATGGTACTTTACATATTGTTATGCTTGCAGAGCTCATTTTGTTTAAAGCATTACTAACCCTCCCTTCACCTGATTTTCCTCCCTCACTAGTAAAATTATTAATAAATTTTTTACTCAAAGACTAGAGTGGTAAAGGAGTCTCCTTCTTCATATTCATGCATTTTTTTCGCAGCTGCAGAAGATGTTTGGAACACTTCATTGTGCTTTCCCTCTCAGTTTGCACGGCTGAGATGAAGAAGATGATGAAGAACCCTTGTCTTGCAGATTCTGCAAAGCAGCCTCACACAGAATTGTTGTTCTCAACATTTTTTCTGAAAGTTCTCTCTCCCTTCTGTCCTCAGTCACAAGGCCCTGAGAATTTATTCTGAAGCTTTCCACCACGCTTCAGTTAGACAGGGAGATTTTCATTGTAACTCACTTCTGTGCTAAGTGTTAAGACACAAGCAAAAAATTAAAGCAAACAAACTGATCTCATTGTTGTGATAGTTCATCTGCAGTTTAACAGGAAAATTTTGAGATGCCTTGTCAGGTAAAGACATCTACCAGAACCCAGAGCTGGATTTCTCCTGAGGTAACGGTGAAAACCACACGCATGCAAAACATTTCAGAAATGCTCTTTGCACAGAACCACACATTCAGTTAGAAAAGACCTTTAAGATCCCAGTGTTAACCCAACGTTAACCCAGCACTGACAAGGCCACTTCTCATCCCACTGCCAAGTGACAGCGCCACCACAGCAATGACATCCAACGGCATTGTCACTGTGGGGTTCATTTCCTCATTTTTCACTCATCAGTGACCTTCAGCTGAGCTTTTCTACCTGGAAGATTATGCCTAAAAACATAAACATTTGTATTCTCAAAGTAAAAGTAAGGTCACAGAAGAGGAAGGGAATCTAAACGTGTATCTGGGTGAAATCCAGCAATGTGGCTGCCAAAACAGGTAAACAGCTTCATCATTTGCTCCTGCTTTCAGACTTTTGAATTTCATCCTAGACAAATAAACAGCCTGAAAAGGTAAAGAAGCTCTAACTTCCCATTATAGTCTAAATAAAACAAATATAGCCATTTGGGTTATATACTACATTTCTTTGCTTTTGTCAATGTCTCAACTAAATTTCTTGATTTCTTCTTGATTTGAATAAAATATAAACACAAGGAAAGGTATTAGCAATTAATTAGTGTTATCTCAGCACTCATCTGATGTAGTTTTTATTTGTTACCAGAACATCCACAAAAGCTGAACTGATAAAAGAATTGCTCAGTGAAGAATTATTTATAACTTGAGTTTCCTTGGCCTCTATGTCTTAGCAAAACCTGATTTTTCTTGTTTTTATTTCTCATTCTACAACACACCATTCAATAACTAGTTTTTCTTACCAAAAGTTCTTTTGCATTATGTAATAATAGAAAAAGTAGGTACTCTGAAATGTAGTGGAACAACCAATTTGTAACTAAGAGATCAAATAATATCTATTTTCATTTCATATTAATTCATAAAAACTTATGTTTTGCCTTCATCTAAATACCACTCACTATAACAGCAGCATGAAAGTCAGTATATACATACTGAATAGTCTATATATATTGAATATATATAGTTAATATATAGAGGTTTGCATGTACAACCCATTTTCCTCCATTTATGCTTCTCTTTTCTTTACTTTCTTTTCTTTGGGTCTATTCCATTTTCTACACTTTGATGTCAGACACAGCACAGGACTAAATTCAGACTATGCATATTGGATATAATAACTTCTACTGAGAGGAATGGCTACAACCACACATTGGATCTGAATTTTTTTAATAACTTTTTTCACCTTTTTAAATTCTTTTAATAACTTTCAGCCCATGAGCAGCAGAGCTGAACCATTTGCAGTGTGAACCATTTGCAGTGGAGCCTCCTGTGCTGGGCACCAAGAGCTCTCCCTTCCTGCCAGAGCCCTGCATGCAGCAATGCTCTGAGCAACCAGCTGCAATTAAGCAGCGAGGCTGAGGAAAGATTTGTGAAGCTATTTTGTTCTTTTTGGGGAGACAGCTTAAATTATAGACCTAAGAAGCAGATTTTTCTATTACAGGATGCACACACATTTTCTGTAATGATTTTAATCATGTTATACAGTGTTTCCCATGCTGGGCCCATAGCTCTGGTGACCAGTGCAGTCTCCATGCTAGACAGATTTTACCCTCACTATTTCACTTAAGCCAGGGATTGCAAGTAGGCTGCTGTATTAAATCAATTTTTTGGTTCTCACAGGGGAACACAGTAAAGCCATGTTAGATTTTCCAGTATTGGCAAAGAAAGCTGAAATAAAATAACCATATTCCAATGCAGATTTAAAACAGAACCAGTGCAAATTTACTGCCCCTATCGCAGAGAATATGAATAAAGGATATGGGTGTTCATTTAAGATGAACTCAGAAGATTAACTCCTATACATTTAATATATTTCCCTGCCCACATGTGATCAGAACTTTTAAAGATTGCTATGTAGTGCATTTGGGAGCAGGACATTAAAAACACACGTTTGTCCCAGTCAAGCAGCAGCTCCTGCTGGAGTTTCTGCAAGCAGGAGCCCCTCCAGCTGTGGGGCAGGGTGGTAACCCCTGATTTGGGGCTGCAGGAGCCTGGGCATCCTCCCTGCCCTGCCAGCAGAACACCAGGGCCTGATCCTGCCACCTGATGCTCTGCAGCAGCTGAAATGAGGCAAGGAGGTGATGGATGAGTGGGAAGGGGCAGATAATGGCAGAGCCAGGCTGCTCCTCCCGTGCCTCCCTCGTCAACCCACGGCCTGGCAAGCTGTGGCCACGCTGTGAAAAAGGCAGCAGGCAAACTTGGGAAACCCAACCCAACCAACCCCTGCATGAGCTCTTCCCTTCTATTCCCCCCAGACCCCCAGTGAGTCCCCCTCAATGCTGTCAGCTACAGAAGGTGGATTTCAATCCTAAGGTGATGGCAGCCCCTCCCCAGGAGTACAACAGCTCCACTTGCTCGCTTTGCCTCCCTTTTGTGCCATAAATATTAGTGCCTAAGTGGGGCATTTAGATAGAAGGCTGGTTGCTTTGTAATATATTTATCTTTTTTCTCCTCCCTCCATTGCCTGTATATTCACTGCTTGCTCTAGCCTCTAAGGAAGAGGTTACTCTCTGAATTACTGCCATGAGTCAGTGGGAATACAGTCCAAAAAATGCAGCATTTTGCCCATTTTTTCTGATGTTAACACATTAAAGAGTATGTTACACTAAAGTTCAGCTGCCAGCATTTTCATTACTTCTGACTTCTATTTCAGGGAAGTGCTGAGGTTATTTCTTAAGCAGTCAAGGCAATTTCACTGGACCATAAAACAACTGAGCCTCTGTGGTGAACTCTTATCCCTCACCCATAATAAATGAAACAGCATATACAGGGAGCAAGGTGCAACTGAGTATGTTCAGTTTATTTCTTAAAAAAGCTTTAAAGGAGCTTTGGCTGTGAGACTACTTCTCCTTCAGTGTCCTCCCACCAAGGAGTCTACAGAGCAGATGTTCTTGGATCTGAGTTTTTTTTTAATCACTTTTTTCACCTTCTGTCCATGAGTAGCAGAACTAAGCCATTTGCAGTGTGAACCATTTGCAGTGGTTAAGTATATTCTCTTTGATAGGTCACTTTTCTGGCTGGGGTTTGCTGGTTTGATTGCTTCTGGATAACTTTTTTTAAAAAAAAAAAATTTTCTCTTCTTCCTAGCCAAAATATCAATTAATGTTTTTAGAGAAAACAGAACTTTTCAGCAAAAATTTTCTCTCTTGAGCTGAATGATACAAAATCAATCTTTTAACACCCCTCTGAGCAACAGGGAAGCCTGAATCAATTTCATTAAAATATGATGAAAAAATAAGGGTCTCATGCAGCCATGATCATGTGCTTTCACTGCAATTATCCACTCTCCTGATTGGAAGAGCTCTGTGCCTCCATGAATCATGGTGACTATAAAATGCATCGTTAACAATTCATTAAATCAATATGAGAAAAGCAGCAGAGTAAAACCAGTGTCCAGATTGTAAATTAACTGTGGCAGCTGCAAAACTGGAAGTGGGTCAGCTGAGGTGCCCACACAACAGGCCAGGAGCTTACAGAGACTTTGGAAGACCATGGGCTAGCAGAGCAGAGCCCTGGCACTGCCAGGATAGCTGCACCTCCTCCTTGCACTGTCATCATAGTGAAAAAAAAACCACAACAAACCCATCCAGAGGTAATAAATAACCTTACTTCCTTTACATACCTTTAGCAAAGGTGTGTCTTGCAATCTGGATGGTCAGAATCTGTTATTGTGCTTTGTCTTCAACTGCAGCCCTGCCATGGGCAGGGAAGACAAGTCCACCTGGGAGGATGAGAGGGCCAGGGCACTCTGTGGGTCTGTGTCTCTAGGCTGAGCTCTTGTGAGGATTTGCAAGTGCTGTAAATGATTTTTTGGGCTCCCCTACCTTCCCCACAAGCTGCTCTCATGAGGCATTTTGGGCACTGTCACACACACGGCTATGACTGAGCAGGGAGTTTAGCATTTGTAGGGAGGGACCAAAACAAGCAGAGTGGCAGGCTCATTCAAACCTTCCCTCAAGAGCAAATCTGCCCAAAAATTATTTGTATCACAAAAAAAAAATAAAGTTACATCTTTCATGGTGCAACTTGAGGCCATTTCTCATTATCCTGTTGGCTGTCACCTGGAGAAAGAGACTGATCAGCCCCTGCTACAACCTCCTCTCAAGTAGTTGTAGAGAGAGATAAGGTCACTCCTGGGCCTTATCTCATGCTGTGGTCAAGTGCCAAGTTTGGAAAATTGTCTTTAAAAAAGTCTTTAAAATTGGAAACAATTTTAGATTGGATATTAGGAAAAATTTCTCCACAGAATGGGCTGTCAAGCGTTGGAACAGGCTGCCCGGGAAGGGGTGGAGTCCCACCCCTGGAGGTCTTTAATGGATGTGTAGATCTGTCTCTTAGGGAGTGGTTTAGTGGCAGTGCAGGGTTAACAGTTGGACTCAATGATCTTAAAGGTCTTCTCCAACCTAAACTACTCCGTGATTCCATGACCAACCCCAACACAGGAATTTGGGAAATGTAAGACTGCAGGAAACACCTTCCCATAAAAGAATGGCAAAATGCACAGCTTAGCTACTACAAAGGCAAAAAACAAAGGTGCTGGAATTACTAAAAGCCTGTTTGATCAGTTGCAAGGGTTAAATAATCTTTCAGTGATAAACTGAGATAGTTTATACTAGATACTGATCAGGAGCTTTTTTTTCCCCTTCCCAGTACAAGAAGAACTGCAGCCTGCTAAGGCAGCTTTGTTTACGTGTTTGGTTCAATCAGCTGATGCCCACTGTCCCGTGTGAAGCAAGGCACAGATCATTTCTTCCCAGGAAAAGAATTTGTCAAGCCCTAAGCAGAGTTCTCTTGAGAGATCACTGGTAATGGCAGACAACACTTACCTAAATGTACCTGGCTGCCAAACCAAGATTGTCTTGTTTTGCTTTACTTTCTTGGCCAGAAGCCAAGTTCATACGTCAAATCCCCTTTTTTTTTTCCTTTGCACTTACTTTTTTTTTTCTTTTTCTTTTTTTTTTTTTTTTTTTTTTTTTTTTTTTTTTTTTTTTTGTTAAAGTTCCCGTGAGCAGCAATAAACAGTTCCTGTGCTGGTGTTGCGTTGATGGCGGTGTGATAGCAGGGTAAGCATGCCAGCTCTGTCAGTCTAGACATGCAGGTACACATGATGTGTTCACACCCTGTCATCTGACAGCCTTCAGGTAGCAGAGATGTGTATCTCCTCAATGAGATTTAATAACTGAGCTGCTAAAGCTGTGAAGTACCAAGCACTTCCTGCCCACGCACTTCTTTGTCAGATGAAGCCCTAAATCTCCCTGAATGTGTGTTTCTTTGCTGGGAGGATGTTTAGGATATATTTCAAACCTTTTCTCCTTTATAGCTGCCTGATTCAACTCACTTGTTTAAATTGCAAAGGTGTTTCTCAGAGACCAAGAATAATAATGTAGAAATGATAAAGGTAATTTAAGATCTGATGATGATCCACAGGTTTCAAGCAATCCTTCAGTGTTCCAGACACTCATTTTCAGACAAGTCAGCTATGGCTAGAACACTTAGAGAAGTCAGCTCAGTTTTCAGATGGTCCCTTCAGTCTTGACTTATCACATTTTTCTTAGCTTTTTATTCTTTTCACTTCCTTTACAATTCTGTTCCGCCTGGCTCTTTCTTCCCTTCTGCTCTCCTCTTGTGAATGTTGGCTGCAACCACACCACAGATGGACCCAAATATTTTCTGTGTCAGCCCTGCAGGAATGTGTAATCTAAGGCCCAAGAGCAGAGGAGGAAGAATGTGAAGGACTGGAGTGTCACAGTAAAGCCACCTTTTAGTTATTACCCCAGCCCTGGTGGGTTTGGATTCCTCTAACCACAGGCCTGATCCTCAGTGCCTCTGAAGTCTATTTACAACATGTTTAATAATTTCTACCAGCTGGTTCTTATTCAGACTGTCACTCAAAATTTATGTAACAATTTCATGTATCAAATAACATGGCAAAAAACTCCATCGTAACCAACTTTATTGTTTTTAGGCTGATAAATTTTTGGTTTTAATTAACAGGCATTTGTTGTCAGCAGTATTTCTCTGGAGGTTCTCAATAGCCTCTTGGGAACGAGCATTCAAACTTCCTTTCTCCCCAGCAGACTTTGGATCAGGCTCCCAGTGCTGAACCACAATGTTTGAAGGTCACTTTTCACTTCTAGGATCAACAACCTGGAAACAAAGGAGTGCAATTAAAGTTAATGTCCCACATGGTTTAAAAAATAATTGTGAATGCCTTCGAAACCTGACATTTCAACTGGGAATGGAGCTGATTGAACAACAACAAAAAAAGCAACAATCACATGAGGACGCTGCAGTCATATGATTTTTTTTGCACAGTCAGTCAGAGCTTTGACTTGGATTTATGCTCCCCCTTGTTTCTGTCAGATAATGAGGGCTCAGTTTAAACAGGCCTGTAGCCCTGAGGCTGTTGCTGTCACCCAGCTCCTTGGCTGGCAGCAGCAGGGAGGGTTAGCTCCAGCCAGGAGGATGCTGAAGCACGGATTCTAAATATGCAACATCCACAGGACTGGACATCAGAGCCTGCACTACTGAGAGAAATGCTGGCTAGGGTGCTCTGGGTAGTGGTAATAACTTACACAGTTAATAGAAAGCACTAGAAAAGTAGAAGAAACTACAAAAAAAAAAAAAAAGTGGTCAGAGTGCTAAAATCTCTTTCCATTGAGCAATGTCTTCATTCTGTTGACAGTGCCTTGGAGTGATGGACTTCCACCTGCCCTGCCCAAAATAAAAATGGTTTACTGCTGCCCACCTCACTGGTTTCTGGCTAGCTGGTGTCACACTTACGAGTGCTGTTCTTTGGGACCACTGAAACTACTACTCAATTCTCTCTTGAGGACTGTACTTGGCTCTATGCCTTGCCATCTTACCAAAGCCTGTTGTTTGCTGCAAACAACAGCCAAAAACTTCACAAGGCTGCCAGGGCTTCAGTGAAAAGCAGCTGCTGCACTGCCTGTAGAAGAACACCTGGGCTTGGCAAGCCCACTGAACCTGAATTTGAACCACCAGGTGCAGTGTTTGCCAATCTACTCTGCTCCTCTTGAGCCACTGGTTATACCTCATTGTTAGGCTGGCAGCAAAGTCTATTTTTCGTTTATTGCTAGAATCCAGAAGTTTATACAATCAGTTGTCTGTGTGAGGGTCATGGATATTGAGTGGCCATCAGCACACAGGGGCTGTGATGGCACCTCTAGCCATGGTTAGGTTGGATGGGCATCTACTCACTAAAAGTTTAAATAATATTTTCCTTAACAATCACCTCTGATCAGGAGCCCAGTCAAGAGATGTGTTGGAATTGGCCATGTTCCACTCAGTTTAGAGTTGTTGCCCAGCATACGAGATGAGCCATGTGGTTAAGGAGCGATGGGTTCATCAAATGCAGTGAGCTGTGGCAGCAACCCTTGCAAATCAGGCTGGGGCAAGAGTTAATTTGGATTCCTAATTTAAAAACAAATTAAGTACAAAAATTGATCACAGTGCAAAACTCGTATAAAAATGCCTGTGAGGTGAATGGTGTGGCTCCAAACAGGTCTCTCAGTAATCCCAGGGAACGCTGAAAGCAAAGGGAGTGAGTCATAAGCACATGAGCCGAAAGAAGCTGAAGACAAAATCATGCATCTCTGCTTAATTCCATCACATGATGAGTCCCGGGGCCCTTCATTTAATGGGAGAGCGGAGCGGCGGGGCAGCTTCACTCTCACTCCCGCCGGCACCGGAGCGGTCTCGGTGCGCAGCTCCGGCAGGACCCGGCCCGGCTCTGGAACCATGGGCGCCGCTCGGCCCCTCGCACTGCTGCTGCTGCTGCTGCCGGCCCAGGGGCTGCTCTGCGCTGCCGCCACACGTGAGTGCTCCCCCTGCCCTCATCCCTGCCCGGAGAGCTCCGTGTGCCCAGGCAGCCCGGGAGGAGCGGCTGCTCCCGGCACCGGGAGCCCTGCCCGCCCGGGAGCGACAGCCGGTCCCACCGCAGGGCGGCCTGGCCCGGGCTACCGAGCTGCCTGAGCTGGAGGAGTGCGCTGAGAACTGCTCGGTAATCCGCTCCCTGCGCTCCACAGGTACACGGAGCTGGCTGCAGCTAAAGCTTGGCTCTTGGCAGCGAGTTCTTAGCGATGCTTCCCCAGTTCAAGCACGGCTAAGACAGCAGATGCAGAATGGACTTTGCACAGTTGGCTTGGCTCAGCTGTGCCTGCGAGAGGCCAGGTCAGAAACTGTGCTCCCCACTGGGACACTTGGACCTGGGGATCCCAAACCTCAAGGAGCCCAGCCAAGGAATTAGATCTGCAAGTCCCAGTGGGCAGGGAGTGGGCTGAGCTGCTTCTTTCCGGGCTCCCAGCTTGACTCAAGTCTTAGGATGACTGAGCTCAGGGCTGGGAATGTAGAAATGGGATTTTAAGCTCAAATTCCAGAATGTACAGTATGGAAATTGAAAACCTTAAAAGCTGAATCCATCTGAGCATTCATCTAGCCTTGTACCTGCCTCCAATGGAGAATAGTACTGGATGTATAACTGTGCAGGTCAGGGCACTTTCCCAGCTTTTGATGATTTATAGCATTTATAGAATTGCCTCTGTCAAATGCAGAGTCATTGTATTTAACAGTTTTTACTAGACTTTTTCCATCTGTTCATGCATTTTGGGTTTTCGCTGCAACACGTGTAAGATTTTGGGACACACTACGTCCTGCCAGCAAAAATTTCACACCTTAATTGTACCTTATGTGAAGAAGTACCTTTGATGTGCTTAGAACCTGTAACCTGCTGGTTTCATTTGATTCCCCTTAACTTTTGTTCCTTCAGCTTCTTCCTCCATGCTGTTCATGGTTCTGTTTTTATATTCTCCCCAGTCACCTCTTCCCCAGGCTTCAAGACACAGTCTATACAGCTGTTCCTCATATGGAAACAATTCTATCCCTTTGTAGCGTCCCCACCACCTCTCCCTGTATTTTTTCAGTTCTTTTATAGTGATTGAGCTGCAGAGAACAGAGCATACAGTACTCAAGACATGGCATTATAAAATGCTGTAATGATGTTCCCATCTTTGTTCTCTATCTAGCCTTTTCCCAGGTTTTCAACTACCAATGAGTACTGCATTCAAAACTGCAAAGCTGAAAGATTCCATTTCTGAGTTTAGAGCTAGTTTAGAGCCCCTTATTCTCAGTATAAGGTTACATTTAAAGCTGTTGAATTTCATACAGTTTCATTCTTCAGTCATCTAATTTCATACAGTCCTCCCCTCTATTATATTAATGCACAGTCCTCAGCAGATTAAAGAACTTTGCTGTTACCTGTTTTCCAGATTATGAACATTTAAATTATTTTTTCAATGGAGAAAACTGGGCACTTATTCATAACTTTTTTTTTTTTTAATATCCTAACCAATCATTTACTCATGTGAAATCAATCCTTCGTTCTTATCCCACGGTAACTTAATTGCTTTATGTTCCTTTAGCAAGGGACCTCATCAAGTGCTGTCTGGAACTCAGGCAGACTGCAGCAAGCAGGTCAGCCTTGTTCCCATGCTCTCTGTCTCCCTTGCAAAACTCAGAATATGTTTGTGAGCAATGCACTCCTTTTATGGCAAATCATATTAATGCACTGTACCTACTTGCTCTGTTCTTCACTGCTGTTCCTACCAGCTTCTCCAACTTGAGCCCCAAAGGGTTTTTTTAATCCTCTAAATCTTCCCTGGAAGTGTTTTTAAAAACTGTCATCACATTTGCCAATTTTTGTTTCTCAGTCACTGAAGCAGTGTTAAGCAAGATGTTACATGCTATGGTTAATAGCTCATTTATTTCACTCTTGAATAACTTCCATACTTGGGCCATCCTATCTAGACAACTTTGTCATTTTGTTGATTTGTTCTATAATTGGGTTTTATGTGCCAACACTTCATTTTGAGAGATATTCTCTGTCATTGTAAAAAAAAAAATTCTATCACAGAAACTTCCTATGTTCTTCCTTTGTGAATGAAAATATAAACCAGCTGACCTATTTGACTTTTGTGCTACTCCTTCACCTTCCCTGAATGCTTTTTTTGCATCTACATCATCTTTTGGCCCCATACATCCTGGCAAGCTTTCCAACTTATTATCTATTTGTTGAAAAAATGTTAATTTGTCGTTTTTATGTTTTTTTCAAGTTGCTCCTCAAATTCCTTTTTGTCCTGCTTTATTATGTTTTTATACATAACTTTAGAAAGTTTATGTTACAGTCTGGTGCCATTTCATCAACCTTTTTACTTCTAATACACTTTTATCCTCTTTAGCTGGGTCATCTTTCTATTTCTGCTGTCCTAACATTGGCTCTCATTCTCTCTTTCATGGCTAATACACTTTCACAGGAAATACTCAACTTGTCTCTGCTATGTTTTTCACCAAAATGAAAGTCAGAATGAGAAAGAAGGAAGTCAATCAAAGTATAAGATCTCTTCCCCTATGATCACCTCACCAAAACTATTACAGGAATCTGTTCCTTGGAGCATAACATTACTCTGTCTATTTCGAACTGAATTGCTCTAATTTTGGTTACGACCAACATCTGTTCTTGAGTGGTTTTCATTGTTAAAAAAGAAATACAGTAAAGCTTTTTGTTCCTTTAAATTCACCAACTGAAAATCTTCAGTTCCATGTGTTAGAGAAACCAGTGCAGAAGTCTTTCCTCATCTGAAAAACCATCTTTGTCTTGTCCTGAAGCTTGTGAAACGTTTTATATTTGACTGAAATAAACAAAGCACATCAGAGAGGCAAAGAAATACCTAAGCAGCTTGTGATTTAGAAGCAGTAACAACAGCTATTACTGGACTAGAAAATGAATTCTGAATTCAAGGATTGTTAATGAAAACACAAAATTAAAAGCATTTATAAAATTAAAAGTGCTCCAGCTGTTTTTGATAAATTGAACATTTGGGAAAAAACAATGATTGAAAAGTTTTGATCTGACAAAATCAAAACGCTTTTATTCATGAAATAATTTTTACAGAAAATCAAGGAGAATAGGAAAAATAAATTACAAAAATTATGTAGCCATTTACTTTTGAATGATACATTAATTTAATGATACCCCAAGTGTAATTGAACTTGCTAAGCCTTTGTGAAGTACTTTTATAGTTGCTAATTTGTTTTTTTCCTGAGCAAAGTTTCTGAACAACAACATTACCAAACTCTCCTTCTGACCAAGACTCAAAACAATACAGCATGTGATACAGGTCATTAAGTAAATACCAGTCATAATGTTATGCTTGCTCACATCAAAAAATATTAAATCTGCAGGAAAGACTTGATTCAAGTGATTTAAGTGAGACTGCAGGGAGTTCCTGGAGGGCAAAAGACTGTGGGAGATTGTGTCTCTGAGTGCAAAATCTGTTATTTTCCTCAAACCCTTCAGTCCTCAAGAGTGGGGAGAGAGCTACCGGCATAAGCTCAGATTGGGGATGGGGCTGGCCAAGGGATGTTCTTCCTGCCCAGCAGAAATCTCACTGGGCAATAAAACGCCAAGAGAAAGCAGCTCCAGCTCTTCTTCTGAGCTGTTTCTCTGATTCTCTCTTGCAGTAAAATTAGGAGCCACCCACCTGTAAAGACCGTGCTTGAACTGGCTACACCTGCTCTGTGTCTTTTCCAAAGCTTGGAAAAATTCCAATACAACCAGTTTGCTTACAGCATACAGGGCAATTCTTGCCCTTCTTACAGGCCTCTGCATTTTCCTTGAAGTCATCCAGAACTTTGTTGCACTTGGGTATAAATCTAAGTATAAATCTGCATCAGCTGTACCTTTACAATAAACCATGGAAAGCAGAAATCCTAACTCCCTTAATGTTGTGACAGAATGGCACACCCAGCAGTTACCTTACCTGATTAACATGGCAGAGCCCTTCAAAGCCTCCAGGCTCTCATGGAACTATGCCCATGAGCCCTCTTATAAACATATTTTTATGGCATCCTACAGTGGCCAACGTGTTCCTACAGGTTACTTGGATATTTATATTGCTTTTCACTATGTATCCTTTGTGACAGAAAGAGGGATCCTAGAAGCCTGGGAAAAGTTTGAGCCCATCATTTGTAGTAATATGAGAAGAAAGAGGTTATTGAAGTTATTTAATATCGGAGCCATTTCTAAATAAAAGGCATGAAGCTAATATGTTATTGTTGTTATATTATAAACACATTGAATTTACTATTCAGCTCTAAATTTCCTTTTCTGGAAATACCAGCTTCTGTTATAATTGGTTCCACCCCTCCCACCCAAACCACCAGCCAACTCACCAAAGGAGCTGCACTGGGTCAAAACTAATTCCTGGCACAACTTCCACTAGAGCAGAACTCAGACACAGAATGAATTTATCCCATTAGCCTTTTACTTGTAGATTTATTACCAGTCAAAGCAGTCAGAAATCAAGCACCTCTGTGCAGGGAGCCTGACTGTTGCAGGGTTATGTAAACTCTTGCAAACCATTGCTCTGATACGGTCAAAACATTGTAAACATATTTATTCTTTGTCTGGGAAGTCTGCAATTCTGCAAGTAGAAAAATATGTCAGTCAGACAATGGTGGAATTGTCTTTGTGTTGATTATAGTTGATAAGTGTTTATAGCTGCAATGATAAAATTCTATAATTTTCTACTGGTGGAAAGTTTTCTACCAGTACATGATTAAAGTTCAGCACAAGAGTAATGTTTTTATAGAGTAGTAGGGAAAATTGCATTACATTAACACTGATGTTTGATTTTCTCTTTAGGGTTTCAAGATGTGTTGAACTATGGAAGCACTTCTCCTGTGACATCCTACAAGAAGCTACAAGGCTGGTCTAGTGATCAAAATAAATGGAATGAAAAACTTTATCCTTTCTGGAAAGAAGGGGATCCCAGATGGAAGGACTGCTGGAAAGGTGATAGCACATACACATTTCAAAGACACTTGAAAAACTGTAGCGGCCACAAAGTCCACCACAGTGCAGAGTGCAGGTGCTATAGAGCATTTTCATAGGGGCAATATCCGCTGCTGCGCCAAATGGCGACTTAGAGAGGACTGGGTTTGATACCATCCCCAGTGGGCTGTCTGAGGAAGCAGAACAGTGAGTTATTTCATAAAATGCTTTCCCATTATGACTAATCTCAGACATTATTACTTACTAAGATTGTCAGGGCTTTAGCACAATCCATTATGAGAAACATGCTCTGGAGGACAGGCAGCTTCAACTCTTACCTCAGCAGGGCACGTGGGCTTCAGACTGACACCTTCAGCAAACACCATGACTGTTGTCACCTGGTCTGAGCTGAGGGCCAATGACTATCCCTGGGGAAAAACAAAAATCTTCTCCTTTGAAAAATATTGACCCACACAGTTAGAAAATTATATTTTTGGTTTAAGGAAGAACATTAATGGCAGACCAGTAAGTGATCTGGGGGGATATGCTGAGTCCCTCTGATTGTTTGAAGCTGGAGTTTTGGTAAGAGCACAAGTGACTTAGGTGCACGAAAGCCCTTAGAAACAGAGTAACCAAGAAAGCATTTCTACTGTAAATGGTGCAAGTTGATGGCAGCTTCTGCTGCAATGCATCTTTCACTGCAGCAAAGACCAATTTTCTTTCCTTCAGGTGGAAGGGTGACAGCCAAACTGGACAGTGACAGCCCAGCACTGGTAGGATCCAACGTGAGCTTCACGGTGACTCTCCAGTTTCCCAAGTGCCAGACCGAAGATAACGATGGCAACATTGTATACAGGAGAAACTGTACCCGGGGTAGGTAATGGCAATGTCCCTGCACCAGGCTCACACCTGCCTGTGCTGTGTGAGTGTGTCACTGAGCTCTGACAGTACCACAGGCACACCCAGGGAACTGCAGCCGTGCTGATATAGCTGATAACTGATAACACTTACCTGTGTTATCAGCCTGTGCCACACCAGTTTTTTCCTAAGAAGATCACTCTGATATTTTCAGTGCTCTGCCCCACTCCAGATATACGGACCAGGTAACTTGAGAGTGACCATAGCTATAAACTTGCCTTCCCAAAGCAGTCACATAATCTGACTTCCCAACAGAACTGTTACTGCTTTTCAGCTCAGACACTATGTTGCACTGTTTTCATCATTGCACAGTTACACTGTTTTCTTTCAAGTTTATAAAGCTGCCAAATTATAAAATTGGAGGGTTTGTTTTTTCAATTATGAATTGTAGAATACAGTTACCGTATCTGCACAAAAAAAAGCAAATCTCATACTTCCACATTTTAGGAATTAAAAAATGAACAAATAAATATCTAAAAATCAAGCAATATTTTCCTCAGAAAATCACCCTTTTTCATCTTATTTACTACTACATGGAGAAAAAAGCCTATCATAATTCCAGTGTTTTAAGCTGCTGGATCTAGAACAACATGTGCTGTTGTACCTTTCATCCTCTGAATGCATAAATGTTGAACAAAATTTTTTACTGATCAAAGTCATTTTCATTTCATACCAGCAAGTTTTTTGTCAGCCTAGGTTGCAGTTAACTATCTAATATTTTGTTAGCAGCTTATATCCATACTCTACTTAATATCTGCTGTGCTGTTTGGAGGAGGAAACTTCTCATTTACTATTCAGAAAATGACAGAAATTCATGTCTAAGTTATTTCAAGGTGCCATAGAAAACTTTTCTGACAAAACAAACAAACAATAAATAAATAAATAAAACCTTAGAGTGCTTTCACAGCCACTCTTTGTACTTACAATTTTAGATTCTGCCTGCCAAGTATTTAGGTAGCTCCGTTATCCTCTGCAGAACAGTAGCATCCTGTGTAGTCAACAGCAAGTTTTTGGGCAAGCACTTCTAAATTGTGTCTGGCCCACGAGACAGCAAAGTTAAAAAAAAAAGCTTCTTAACAAAATAGCACCACGACAGAACCATTTTGTGTTTACATTAAAAACCAAACAAAGCACAACTTCAGGAAAATTAATTACCGTCAGTCTAAAAATGCCCCACTTCCCCTGCTGTTTAAATGCAGCCATTGCTATAACCTGCAGTGTTTGCCTCCTGTTTTCTGACTCTCTGCACACCTCCCAGTTGACCAGAACATGTCCTCCTTCTATCCTTAGATCCTCCAGCTTCCATGGATCAGCAAGTCTATGTCTACAACTGGACTGAATGGACGGACAGCTGTGGCTGGGAAAACTGCACAAGCAACCACAGCCACCATGTATTCCCAGATGGGCGTCCTTTCCCTTATCACCCGGGCTGGGGGAGGAGGAACTTTGTCTATGTGTTTCACACTTTTGGTTAGTACTGCAACACGTGCCTTGGTTGGGGTGATGCTGCAAACCTTTTATTCCCTTTGTACACAACTCATTTGTCAAGCATGTTTTACTAAAAGCGCTTTAAAAATGATTCCACACTCTTGAGTGGAAATACTGAATTAATTCCCCACTTTTCCAGAGAGGCCATCACTTGTTTGGTTTAAAAATCATGGATTACCAGAAGATTCTCTTTAAACTTGCATTCACAATATTACCACTGAAGAAAATTAATTTCTTTTCAGTATTACTCAAGATCTTTTTCTAGGAAAATAGAGAGTCTGAGCAGGTCAGTCAGACGATTTATTGACAGCTCACTGCCATTTAAGACTTTCAGATTTAAGAGAGAACACAGTGCTGTGTATCACCAGTTTAACAGTGCAGCACTTCTTGTCTCTAGGGAGGCAAGAACTGCCACTGACTGTTCTGCTGCTCTGGTCACAGATGCTGATTTTCAATGTTTCCTGCTCCTGAGTATGTAATGGTTGGGCTATTCCTGCCATTGGCTACATACTAAATCTTAGTGCCTTCAGTTCTCCTGGCTAAATCACTATTATTGTCAGTATCAGTAATAATAATAATAATAATCCAAATTTTATGCAGAGGTGATTACTATTTGCCTACCTCAGTCAGCTGTTAAAAAGACAAAAAATCAAATATATAAAAATGGTTCTAGAATATGAAGCAAGAGGTATTTTATCTTCGGGCTACTCTGAAAGCAAACACAAGATCACTGAAAATGCCTCACACCATCCACTACATAATCCTAATGACTTAATGTATTGTAACTGCTTTGGAAAGAAGTAGATGTCTTGGCAATTTTTTCTTGGATTAGTCAAACTGGGGACATCTTTTTGACAACTTTAAAAAATCGGAATTTATGTGAGTAAACACACTGTAAAAGTATCCAGTCCTTCAAAATCACCTGTCAGATTATTGGAAGACATTTCTAAACTACTAATTTTGATTTTGACAATCTAAGATTCTCAGAGACTTTGCCTCTCATAAACCAACTTGTGGTGAGGCTGAGGGGGAAAATGTAAAGTTCATGTTCTGTTTCAGGTCAGTATTACCAAACAACGGGACGATCTTCAGCAAAGTTTTCAGTGAACACAGCAAATATCACCCTTGGTGAACACGGGATGGCAGTGTCCATTTACAGGAGAGGCCACTCAGGATTTGTTCCGGTTGCAAGAGCAAAAACCACCTACTCTGTGACAGGTGAGCGTGCTGGAACTGGCTATGGCGACATGCTGGGGGTGTTTGTTGCTTAGCTGTTAAAATAATTCAGCACAAGCATTGTCTGGCATGAAAAGAAGAACATTGGCCTGAGAAAGGTTTTTAGCATGAAAGTGGAATCTCTGGTAAATTGCCTTAAGTAGCTTAAGTAACCTTTTTGTCCAATTCAGCAGTGGCTCCTCCACTTTGTATTGGAAAACGATTTACGAGAGATAATGCAATCTTACACAGATGTCTATGATTCCTCATTTGTTCCCATATTTTTCTGGCTGTTTCCTACTGACATTCACTCCTCAGGTCATAAATCAAATTAAAGTACACACCTGTGTTAAAGATACCATGTTCGCATCTCACACTCTGGCTGCTGCTATACAGGGCTTTGGAACTGTTTATTGTTTGCAGCCAGGTATCTCTGCTGTATTTATTTATCTCTTTTTTCCCCCCTCCAGACAAAATTCCAGTAAGTGTGAGTATGTTCCAAAAACACGACCGCAACATCTCAGACTCCATTTTCATCAAAGACTCACCAATTACATTTGATGTGAAGATCCATGATCCCAGCTACTATCTGAATAATTCTGCCATCTCCTACAAGTGGAACTTTGGAGATGGAAGTGGCTTGTTTGTAGCCAGTGGTTCTAGTACATCTCACACCTACACTCTGCAAGGAAACTTCACTCTGAATTTAACTGTCCAAGCCATCATACCTGTACCTTGCAGGCCAGTAACACCCACTGCACCACCGCCCACCTCAGCAGGTAAGCACTTATCAAACAGCACTGGCACTAGGAGCTGTGCTAAAACTCTATATTCTGATGTTTTAAGTTAATATCTTTAGTAGTTTTACTGTCATCATGAAAGAGCTGCAAGCCTCTGGAAACCCTCTATAAAATTGGCTTAGAGACAGAATCAATAAGCATTAACTCCTCTAGGATTCTGTGGTAGAGATCACTTACACATTTAGCTCCTTATGCATCCAGTTCCACCACCACACTTCCAGCATACAAAACATAAATGTTCACATCAGGTGAACATAAATGTAAGTTTGTATTATCTCTGCCACACTTGGTCAGGAAATTCTAGCCTTGTCTACTCAGGGTCATCTTCTGAGGTAAGATGTAAATTTCAAATGAGAAAAGTGAATTTCAGAACACTCTTACAGCAAGCTCCTTTCTGGATTGCATTAACTTCTGTCCAAAACTAAATGAGATTGGATTGAACTAGAAAAACCTAGTCATATTCAAAAATACAGGATTTCCACATGGCATTAACCCAGAACAGCTTTTCCACTTTAAATTTATTGACTAACATATTTCAGAACAAATTTTATTATGTTCAGCATTGGTTTATCCTCTCGGAGGGTTTTAAGAAGGCCTGCAGTTTCAGCCATAATACTACTACTGTGAAACTCTAAATGTGGCTATATTTTTCAAATTTCATATTTTTAATATGTGCTCTTACCAAAATATGGAATGAGAATGAAAAATGAAAGGAAAGATATAATTTTCACCACTTCCCCTCTTCATTTTTCCACTAGCTGTAATGTAGAGCAGTGGGAAAATACCAGCTTTTAAAAAAGCACTTTAAATGTTTTATTGGCCTTTGGATTTCCTATATAATTGATTTGGGGATTTGAAAGAAGTATTTAATTGTATTACACCTTGTAGTCTCCCTTTTATTTCACAGAGATGGGTGACTAGTCAGGTGGCTTTTGGAGTGAATGAGGCTCCCCAGGCCACTCTGGGGTTCTAAAGCTGGGCACATGTGCTTTCTTTAGGGGTTACAGCCATGAGCTCATTGCACAGATACACACATGAGCTGCAAACCAAGGCCACTGACAGCCTGTGGAATGCAGGAACAGCTGGAACATGTGGCTGTGCTCAGAATACCCCAAAGCAGGGCTTGTTCTAAAGTTGTTTCATCTCTATCTCTTCTGCCTCGAACAGCTCCAACAGGAGCATCTTCTGATTCTGACTCTTCTCCCACTGTGGAGTCAGTGGAGGACAATCCTGATGGAGGCTGCCACATTTACAGAAATGGATACTATGGAAGCAGTATTGCTGTTGTAGGTAAGGATGTGTGTCAACACCTCCACAGAGGAATGATGTTAACAATGAGCAGCAGTGCATGGTAGAAATAATGTTTATTTAGACACGTCTTTATCAATTACATAAGATCCACAAAAAGATCCTTCTCATGGACATAGCTGAGAGGTTTAGGGATTAATGTCCAGACATCTGACTGGCTGACTTTGGTTTCTGCCTGCACTCTGCCAGGGGCTAGTTGCAGAGGTTGTGGCCCCTTGCTTTCAGACACGTGAGGCTGGACCTTGGTCTGGATCCCTGCTGATGGCTGACCCCATGTGCTGGTGGGGACGTGCATTGTGTCACTCCTTTCTGTCACCAGCTTCTGAACGTGCCACAGCAGGAGCCCACGGGCTGGGGAGGAGGTTTACCTAAGGCTGAACTGGCCTTTGAGTGCAGAGAAATCTCATGTAGTGGGAAGTGATTTAGCAAAATAAGGAAGTAAATAACAATAATGAGGGGGAAAAAAGGCAGACCAGAAAGGAGCAGCCTCACAGGGAAAGCACTGGAAAATTTCTCAGCTTTCAAAGCCTTCAAGAGGAGTGCTAAGGGAGGGAGGAGGTTATGAAAAACAAGACCTGAATGAGCATCAGCCAAACACTCGAGGTTCAGTACACATGGACTTCAAAGCTTGTCATGTGTCCTACAGTTGATATGTGTTTCCTCTCCCAGAGGGAATCCTCGAGGTAAATATTATTCAGATGACAAGCATCCAGATGACAGAAAGTCAAGCTGAAAACTCACTGGTTGACTTTGTTGTTACCTGCCAAGGGAGGTAAGTGTGTGAATGAAGCTGTCAGTCTTCCCAGTTTAAAACTAATTAGGTGCTGGAATGCTATATGCACTTAGATGCAGATGTATGAACAAAATTTGGGAAATGCAGTGTTTCTATTTCTTGATGGGAACTAAAGATAATGCAAGTCTCATTTTTAAACTATGCCAACAGAGGCTACTGCCAGGGACTTAGGATTCAGAGCAAACATCCAGTCTCAGTAAAAATAAAGAACTGATTGTGGGGGAAAACCAATTTACAGTCTCCTGGCCAAGACAAGATTTCAGCACTTACAGTAAAGCAGGAAGCAGTTTACTGAAATTGTAAGGAAATCCTTTCTTTTTGGCCATGAGTTTTTGACACTTGGAGTAAATGGGTGAGTTCAAGAAACTTCTTGGATGCAAAAACATTGGACTAATATTCCTAGGTCTTAGAAGGACTAAGAGGTGGACTAAGAAGTACAAGAAACACTGTGGTAATACAACTGGAATACAATTAACCTCTCTTAAGGAAGTATTTTCTTTTCCAGCACATGATAAATACTACTTAAAAGAATTTGCATTCCTTTCTTAAAGATGTGTATTAAGTGTATGAAAGGTCAGGGACTTTGAAACATAAAATGTTAAATGATAAGCAAAACAAGCAGATAATTATACAGATTGTATACATGCATTCTATATAAAATCCACATGTACATATATAAATGTATAGGTATGCAAAAAATACACATAGTACTAATAAAATACACTTAAGTCACTGGAGTGCCACTGATTTCAACAGGCACCAGCATAAAACTGGTGCACCAGTGCAGTGTGTCTGTGAACTGGGCTAAGTGGGCTGGCAGGACTCCACAATGCAATGAGCCCTCTCTCCCCATGCCAGTCTCCCCACAGATGTCTGCACGGTGGTTTCTGACCCCACGTGCCAGGTGTCCAAGAGCATGGTGTGTGACCCCATCGACGTCACGGACGAGTGTTTACTCACCATCAGGAGAGCTTTTGAGGAACCTGGGACCTACTGCATAAACATCACCCTGGGTGATGACACAAGCCAAGCCCTTGCCAGTGCCCTGATCTCTGTAAATGGAGGTGAGTCCACAAAGAGCAGATGTGGGTTGTTGGTGAAAAGCTTCTCCCTGTGGTCATTTCCCTGCAGGGGAGAGAACACAGGAGTCCATAGCGAGGTTCTTGTTCTGCCTGGAAGCCTCAGCTGAGACCGCACCAGCTTGTCTAAGAGTCCATGCAAAGATAAAATGATGATTATTTCCCTGGGGGAATTTTAGATGTTAGACCTTGGTTTGACTTCTGTTTACAACCCAATGAGTACAGTAATTACACAAACTATTCAGTATCACAGAATATGAACAGTTCTTAAGCCATAATGTAATTTTCCACAGAAAAATGTTGGGCAGAAAAGCAGGTGGGGAACATGCCAGCCAATCCATTGCACACATGGAGAGGTGGCAGAAATAGAGGGGAATTCAGCTCAAGAAATCAAAGTCTACAGCACAGTTGGCTGCCCTGGGACCTCTTTACTGCCCATGGGCCTCGACATGGTTTCTATTTCTACATGAGGATAAGATGAATTATATCCAGTGACTACAGAGTCTGCCCAGTTTTCCAAACCATTTCCAAACTATTTCCAAAAAGGAGCTTTACCTTTGGTTGGATGAATATCACTGTGTCTAGTTCATAGCTATCAAAGCAGACTTGACAGAACCAGCTATTAAACTCAGCCTCAGTCAGAAGACTAAAAGACAGTGCTGCCTCTCTGCTCCCACTTCATTGCCCTCCTGACTTCCTATTACAGTGTCCCAGTGACTCTTCTGAACTCTCTAATTACTATCACCCAAACAACTGAGCCTTTGCAGTCTTTTTCCATAGCATTTTTGATGGTTTGATTTAATCTAGGTGTAAGTTTATCTGTACTGAAATCAGTTCATTATGAATAAGGCACAATGCCTGACCTCTAAATGCATTCTGGTTCCTAAAGGTGAAACTAAGCATGCAGAAAGGTTTTTCTCAACTGTATTCACAGAGACTATAGCCCAGTAAGCCTGCTCTGTCTAGGTTTCCTCCAGAGGGCAAAGCTGACTTGAACTTTTGGGCTTCTGCTATATTCAAAGCAGAATTAGGATCTAAAAGAAGTTGCTGCTTTAAGTCACCTTCTGATGAACCCATCTAATTTTGTCAAAGTTATCCTATAGTCAGTGCAAACATTTCTCCAGCATAACAAATGGCAAGGATCAAATTAGCTTCACCTTATGGGGTGCCAACAGGGCCTCTCATTCCTGTCCATGCTGGAAGGGTAGTCATGTGTCTGAGGAGCAGGGCTCATATGAGAAAACTGGCAAAGCACAACTCACACTCTGGTGGAATCAAGAATTACATGGATTAGGATGTGAAAGCACCACCTCCTGCCAGTCACTGACCTCTAATGCTTAGCATTTTAGAATTAGTAACTGTGCTTCAATTGGTACAGCAATAAGTAAAAATGGCATTTTCTTTGGAAAGTCTATCTCTCTGTAAAATAGAGGCTAACTTTTAATCAATCTACTTTCTGAACTATAGGAGCATCATCTGGAACAACAGAAGGTGTCTTTATCTTCCTTGGCTTGTTGGCAGTGTTTGCTACCATTGGGGCATTTGTCCTTTACAAGTAAGTTGCTAGTTTCTGTTATTAAAAACAGTTCAAAGAACTGTCAAAATATTATTTAAATTAACTAACTGAACAATTTAAATTTGCATTAGCTACATTTTTGTTTAGTTACTGTTGCAGCTCACAAATATTCTGGCAAATACTAAAAAAAAAAAGAGATTACTGGTTTAGGCCACAAAACCATTGGAAATTATGCAGATGTTCAGGACTTTCAGAAAAAAAATGGGCACATTCTGTGCCCATTAGCACAAACAGTAATACTAGCAGGCCTGGGAACTCCATCTAAGCAGAAAGCAAACTCAAACTGCATGATGTGGTTTATATATGCAGTGAAACCAAACAAATTCTTCATTAAATAATTGATTAATAAATTCTTTGGGGGAAAAGGTGCTGAGCATGCAGGCCAGTAGTTGACAGAAGCACACGTTGCTGCATTATTAGTTTGGAAGTTTCTCATGAGACTTTGGAAGTTTCTCTTTTGAGACTGCCCGAAGACTCCTGAGTCAAGTGTGGGCTCACCCTTCCCAGTGAGTGGCGAGAAACACACACTTCCATGGAGCAGCAGTTCTCCAGCACTCCTTCTGCCTATCCAGGCCCCTGTCACCACTACTGACCCATGGCTGCCAGACATTGGATGTGACTGAACAGGGGAGGAGGAGAGGGAATGCCTGATGAGCACATGATCAGTGCTTCTATGCACTGGTCACATGCTAAATGTGCACCCTCCTTCAGAAGTCTTTCAGCAACTGACTGTTCACATTCCTTGCAGGAGATACAAGCAGTACAAGCCTATTGAGAGGAGTGCAGAACAAACACAGAAGCAGGAGGGATTTACTGCTTACTTCAGCTCTTTCAAAGCCATTTTCTTCCCTAATAGCACTGAGAGAAATCCTCTGCTGAAGAGTAAACCTGGCATTGTTTAAACCTTTAGTGGAACACTGACTATTAGATTAAGTACAGCACTTGTATCTGAACTGTACTTTAATGGGGCTTTCTTCTTGTTATAAAAAAACCCGAGGGAGTAAGGTGAAAGCACATGTAGACAGGATGGTAACTTTTGGGGCTTGGTGCAATTAGCAACATTAAAGTAGTCTTTTGTAGAAAAACGAGGTAGTTTTAAGCACTTGCTGTTCTTGCTTGTGATGTAGGATACACTCTTCTGAATTACTAACCCCCCACCCCCTTATCTGGCTTTTCTTATTTCGAGGTTAACAACGTGCAAAATTAATCACATCCAAAATCTGGAAAGGGGGGGAGGGAGAGAAGAAGTTAATTAAAAAAAAAAAAAAGACAAAACTCCCCACAAACCAACAAACTTGTAAACACTTAGCTTTTATTGCTGCTTAGAGCCTTAGCAGGATTCATGTCTTTGCTGTAAAGAGAGACATGGGGGGCAGGCATGTGTTATGTCTGTGGAATGAAATGTGCCATGGCCTATTCCCAGGCATTCCCAGGCACTGGCACCGAGCTGCGGCCACTGTTGCACTGCTCAGGAGGTCCTAGCACAGACTGGCCCCAGGCCAGCCAGCTCCCCACCAAGCAAAGCCCACATTCTGGGAACCACCAGAGGCACAGCCCCCACTGTGAGCTTGGCAGCAGCCACCCTGTGTCTCAGGGCTCAATAGCATGGGTGCAGCTCATTCAATGCCAGCAGGCCTCAGGGCCAGAAAGCAGGGCTGGACACACTTAGCTTCCCACTGGACATGGCCAGCAGTGCATGAGTCTCGCTATAAATGAGACCACAGACACCCAGGCAACAAGATGAGGCCCATTGGCTTGGCTCTCCCTGTTCAAACTTTGAGTTCCATGTAAAATTCTGAGTTGCAGCTGCTGATGCTGCCTTTGCCTCCTTTGCTTCCACTGGTCTTGAGACACTGGACTGGCCCCACTGCTCCCAAGGGGGCAGATATGATCTATTGTAAAATAATAATCCACGTGACATAACATTGCAATACAACAATCTATGTCCAATGAAGGGTCAGCAGAAGAAGGGATCTAGCAGGAAGGGGCAGCATTCAACTGCCTTTTCCTCTTCTCTTTTCCTTTCTGCCTTTCCTGCTGTAAAGAGACATTAATTTCTGCTTGCTCCTCCATCCCTCTGACCACTAAATCACATAAACGAAAACCCCAAGATAACTAAAACCCTCTGCTCCAGTTTCTGCTTTGACATGATGCACCTTAGAAAATGTAAATTTATGCAAAATCAATGTGCCTTCACTTGTTCACTCTAGCTGCAATTCTGTTAGAAGAACTCATTCTGAGGCCTTGCACAAGTGGTCTGGCCTCACAGCCACACGTGCTCATCACTCAGCATCATGGCATTTCACAAACTGCTGAAGGCTGGCTCCCTGCATGATGAGAAAAGGAGGGCATCTTATTTGCAGAAAGGGAAGAGGTTGCTAAAAAGGTTCATGGAGATGAGCAAACAGACCAAAAATTCTTTATAGCTCATGTTTCAAAAAACTCCTTTGTTGTTAGCAAAGGTTATGGCCAAAATGGAGGCTGGGCAAATGACCTTACGTAATCCATTTCTAAACACTGAATTCTTTGAAGATCTGTATTTCAATATAATTAGCTTATTTAACATGTCTTGAAATATCTCTGATATATACTGTTTTCTGTTCCTGTGGCAATACATAATTATAATTATAAACAAAACATAATTATAAATTTCCCTAGTGCTTTAGCAGATCTTCAAAATGCTTGTCATTTGTAATCTGAATCTAGTCTTCACTCCCCCTTCCCAGTGTGCACAGACACCTTTCAATGACTTAAGGATATTTTTTTAAAAATGCAGATTCAACATACCTGTGAGATTAATTCTTTAGCTCTAAAATTCAACAGCCCCTTTTCTTCTTTTGTTTATAGGTTCTCTCATTATTTTAATTCTTTGGTGGCTATTTCAGCTGTATTATTAAAAGCAGTGTATTTGCTATTGTTCCATCTTCTTCATATGTAACATCCTACTGTCTAAGAACTACCATCTCAAGTTATTTTCTGACTTAAACAGGAAACACATTTTCTGCAAAAATTACTCTTAAAGTGTGTGCTCTGTTATCAGTCAGGCAGGACTGTAATTTGTATTTGTTGCTCTAGCTTGAGGCAGGACAGGGGTTTAATGGAAAGTTTAAGATGACTTGTAATGAAGCATGAAAACATAAAATCTGTCACAGCTCAGGATCAGTGAAGATGCAGGCTACCACCTGGGCTACATGCAGAAAACATCTTGTTTCTGCAAAATGCTGCATCTTAGATGACATCTTAAGCTTTTGCATAGAAAACTCCTTTCAGGCATTTGTTAAGAACTTTTTTATACTTAAAGTATTAGGAATATCTTGCACTGTGTCCCTTTAAGTGCCATGTCAGAATACTACATTTTTATATTACCATTTTGCCTTTTCAGCTGTAACTTCTATTTCATACATCTTTACTTTTATACAATGGAATTTAACTGCTGCACTGACAAATAAACCATGTAATGATTTTAAAGAGTTCGCTGCTTTGTCTCAGAACAAGAAACTGCAAGATAAGCAACTTGATGAGTTGCCCAATTATTGATCAAAAGAGTGTCTAACTCCATAAAACACGGGATGTGCCTTACCCTCAGCCCCCACCTGCTCTACCAGGGTTATCAAGCTGATTTTGCAGTCTCCCTTCAAGTGTACTCAGAGAAATGGCCCCACAAACCTGAGAAGCAAGGAGACTTTCTTAACACCCAGATGACACAATTTCAGAACAGATCAGGATACAAATGAGCTTCATGTCCTTCAAAGGCAAGAACAGCTGACAAACAACAGATTTGTGAATGTCAGCAAATGTTACAAGACAGGTTTCAGGCATTCCCTTTGGAGAAATAACATCAAGAATGACATCAAAGATAAATGTACATTGTCTTCATAGAAAGAACATCCTTTCAAACATGTCTTCAAAAGAAACAGAAACATCAATTGGGTAGCAAGTTTGTTAAGAATGACTTTAAAAATTGAGTTGCAATTTCAAACCACCTATTTTGTTCCTCCCCCCTTTTTTTCTTGAATATTTTTTATAGCACACAATTAAGGCTCATCAGATGTGGCACTTTTTTCTTACCGTAAGTATTGTTAAGCTGAAATCAAGGCTTTAAAGCACCAGTCTCTGAAGGAATTGTAGAGGAATGAAACAAAACTTTGCAAGAGTCATCCAGACACTGTGGCTTATTAGTACGAACAATCACTTCCAGCTTCGTGCAGCATAGTCAAATTTTCTTTAATAATAAATCTTTTATCACAACAGGTCCTTAAAATTCACACAGAATTCCATAATCCCAGATTTGTTGGGTTGGAAGGGACCTCTGGAGATCGCCTAGTCCAGACCCCCAGGCAAGGCAGGGTGACCTACAGCAAATGACACAGGAGTGTGTCCGGGAGGGTTTGGAATGTCTCCAGAGAGGGAGACTCCACGACCTCCTTGCACACCGTGTTCCAAAGCTCTGCCATCCTCAATGTAAAGAAGTTCTTCCTTATGTTTAGGTGAAACTTCTTGGTTTTAGTTTATGGCCACTGCTCCTTGCCCTGTTGCTGGGCCCCACCAGAAGGAGTCTGGCACCATCCATGACTATGTCTTTTAAACCTTAATATTTGACCATCATACTTCCTGAGAGTGGGAAAAACATTCTGAATGGTAATTCTCTTATTTTAGTGTCCCTTTAAACTCCTGGATTTCTAGGGGAGGGAGGTGGAGGGATATGTTTCACCCGCATTAAATACAAATGCTTAAAGGCCATAATTTCTCAGCCCTTGACAACTTTCTCCAGAACAAGACTACCAACCTGTGCCCATTAACACCATGCAGGAATTAAACAAACAGAAAACACATTCCACAGGAAAACCATATTAATTTCAAACAAGGTGCAGAATTTTAGGCAAAACTGTAGCCTATAAAAGGGGGCAAAAGGCTTGAGCTGGGATATGTGGTTTAGGTGTGTATGGAAGTGCCCATGTACTGTACCTGCCCTTTCCAGCTGCCCAACAACCCAGCATAACACAGTGGTGTTTACAGAGCAGGAATGATCTTTCCTCTCAAATCCAGACATGTCAAACCATCTTTAAAACTGATGCTTCTTCTACTGCCCTCTGGCCCACATTTCCAAGCCATGGTACCAATCAGCCCCCTCAGGATGTATCCCCAGGTTAACCTGCGTCTGTGTTCTGGCTCCACAGTCCCACAGGCTGCAGCTGGAAACCCAACAGGACAGCTCCACCTGCCAGGGAGGCCAAGGGAGACCACAAGGCTGAGGAGCAACAGAACAAGGGGAAGTGGCTTCAAATTGAACGATAGTAGGTTTAGGTATGAGGAAAAATTTCTTTACTGTGAGGGTGGTGAGGCACTGAAATAGCTTGCTCAGAGAAGTTGTGGATGCCTCATCCCTGGGAAGTGCTCAAGGCCAGGGCTCTGAGCCACCAAGGTGTCCTTGTCCACGGCAGGCAGGTCGGAACGGGACGATCTTTAACCTCCTTTCCGACCCAAGCCCGTCTAGGGCTCTGTGACCCTGTGCGGGCCCACCCCACCGCCCGCCCCCGGAACCAGCGGCCGCTCCGGGCGGAGGAACCGCGGGCCCAGCGGGGTCGCCCAGGGGCCAGCGCCGCGCGCGCGCCGCGGCCCGACCGGCAGCCGGCTGCACCAATCAGGAGAAGGGGCGGCCCCGCAGCTGGCCAATGGCGAGGCGCCGTGCCGGGAGGGGAGGGGCGGGGCGCGGGCGGCATGTGGCGGGCGCTGGCGGGAGCGCGGCGGCTCCTGCGGCCGCTCGGGGCCGCGGCCGGGGGCGCTCCGCGGGCGGAGCCGCCGCTATTCCGGGCCCCGCCGGGTCGGGGCTGCGCGGCGGCGGCGGCGGGAGGCGGAGCCGGACCCGGGGCACTGGGGGCGGCGGAGCAGCGCCAGCCGGCAGGTAGGGCCCAGCCTGGGGCCGCGCTGCGGAGGTGCCCAGCGGGACCTTGAGCGGAGTGTGCCGCCTGTTGAGGAAGGGGCACACGTGGAATCGCGCCTGCAGCTGCGGGGGATCCTCGCCGTGCGCAGTGCCGTGGGACCGGCCGGGATCGCGGGTCACGGCACCGGCACCGGGCCGGCACGGCCTCCGCAGCGCTGCTGGGAAGTGAGGAGCCGGCCGTGTACAGGGATCCCTGCCGGCCGCACGCCGTGCCGTACCGTGCCGTGCCCTTCGGTAACAGCCTCGGAACAGGGACAGGGACGGGCCGGGTGTGCCCGGGGCTGGGCTGCGGCTGTTCCGCACAGCTCCTCTCGCCCGGATCTGACCGAGACGGGCAGTGCCTGGTGATGTTCACCCAGGCAGGCTCTGGAGGCTTCTCAGGTGGCTACCAGGCAAATCTTTGCCTTCTGTAACACCGCTGTGTCCGGAGGATCTGTGGCCACTGCTGCTTTTCAAGATGTGTGACCACAGCAGAAAGTTGAAAGAGTGCCCTGAGCTGAAAGCCTTAAATTTACAGAGATCTGATCCAATTTCATATCCCCATTCATGCATATAATTGTAACTATTGTTCCTTTGTTTGGCTTTTTCTTTATATTGGGAAATATAAAGCTTGGCTTTGTGCTGGTGCTCAGTCTGCACTAATGTTCGTTTTATAGTGGCAGACTAGCACTGCTGACAGATTCAAATTATGCCTAAAGTGTGAATAGAAGTTGCATCTACCTAATTAGGACAAATTAGAAATAAACTTTTTTCATGGTGTGAACAGAACATAGTTTCACTGATTTACTGTTCTGTAAGCTGGCTTCCTTAAACTGTTGAAGGACTAAAGCTTCCTCTACAATATCTTAATGCTCTGCACCAGGTCAGGGAAAAAGAAAAAAAGATGGCCATACTCTGCCTGCAGATAAAACCATGTCTTCACTCTGCATCATGTCACCTCCATTTTTAAAATATTGGTTTCTTCTACTTAACATTCTAGAACAGTTTAATCACAACGTATTATCACAGATTGTTGAAAAGCATCGTTCTGAAATATTTTCAATTTTGTCTGTTGTTTTAATAATGTCTCTTGAAGTCCGTAGGTTTAATTCATCTGCATTGACAAGTGAATGATATTACTGGCTTTTAAATAGCAACAACAAGAAATAAGTAAGTTAGCAAAAACCACAGTGATGGTGTTGTTTGCTGGAAGAGTGCTTACTTCTCCACTTTGGTGGCTGTAAAAGTGATTTTAAAAAATCTGCAGTTCACGTTGCATTGTCAGTATCAAACCAAACTCAGTGAGTGACAGGCTTAGGCTGTAATTCAGTTATTGTTATTTTATGGCTTTAAGTGATTTATTTTTGCAATTAAAAAGAAAATTTCCCACTGTACTATTTTTCTATGTGCTCCAGATACTGTTCTTCCAAAGTTCAACATTGACTTGGCTGTAGCACTGCTGAGGCAGGAAAATGCTAAAGACATCTGTGTCATCCAGCTATCTCCAGAACTAAAATACTGTGATTATTTTATAATTGTGAGCGGATTTTCAACGCGACATCTTCATGCAATGGCAAATTACATGCTGAAAATGGTAAGACCATAGTTCTTGCTGCTCTCTCTGAGTTTTGGGAATGTGTTTAAGTGTTGTGAAGGGAATTTCCCCAGGATTGTGTGTGTAGGGGTGTACCAGGTAAGATAAAACTGATGGCATTATGTAATTTAGTCCTGAATACATCTAGGAAGTAACTGGGTTTTTTCCTTTAGCAGTACTACACTAAATATAGGTATTATGATTTAGGAACAGATCTCTCTGTATGTGGAATGCTGAGGACACAGTTGGGTGACTAGAACATGAGTGATGTGAGATGGTGATGATGACCTGTGTCTGCCTTTATTTTTGTCCAGCAAGCACCATTCCTATTCCCAGTCATTCAAAATAGCTTTATCTGGCTGTTCTCAAACCCTGATCCTTAAAATTTCCACTTTCTCAGATACATTGTAAGGCTGGAAAAAAAGTTGGCCTCTTAAGAGGCTCAGGATCCGCTCATGAGCTTTAAGCAAACTGGTGGTTAATGGTGCCCCTGCTGTGCATGTACTGCAGGAGAGGAGAGGCAGCAGCCATCCTTGCTCAGAAATCCTCTGCTGCTTGCCTTTGGAAGAAGGAGAACTTCTCAGTACAGGAATGGAGGTCAGAATAAAATTACTGGTCGAGCTTAGAGATGAGGGTGAAACTCAGTAGGGAGAAACTTTCTTTCCTGAGAAGAGCCATGCAGCTGTTAGAAAGCACAGCATGAGGAATATGACCACCCCATCAGTCAGCTGTCTGTATTCAGCCTGGAGTTTGCCTTCTTACCACCCACTTTATTTCCCTTCCTGACCCTGTTTTTCCTTTCACTCTTGGTTTTGCTCTCTTCCTTCCAATCCCATTGGTTTCAGCGGGGAGACTCATGGGGGAAAGGAGAGTGGGAGAGATGGTTTAGCTTTCCAGGGCCTTTCAGAACAGGTATGGGGAGTTTCTTGTGTTCTCTGCAGGAACTGGTACATCTTGCTAAATGCAAACCAAAATGTTGCCTTTAGCTGGAAATTGCATTAATGGGATTTGGGTGTGCAAAATCAGAGTGCTTAGTATCTACTCTATTGCTTGTATAACTTGCTAGTCTTAACAGTTTTTCATTTCCCCCAGAGCAGGAGAGATCAGTGAGTACCACCTGCCCTGCAAAAACTTGGCTGGGCTTCATGGCTGCACCCTCTGGTGGCTGTAAAAGCAGCAATTTGGCAAGGGCAGAGCCTCTTGGGAGGCATGGTGTCCTCCTGGGCATCCTGAGAAACTGAGGAGCCTGGTCAAGTACTTGGGGTTGGCTGAGTTTGTCTCACACTGGAAATTTTCTAGGTAAAAAGTAGCTGAAGCTTAAGAGGTAAAGCAGAGCAAGTGCTCCAGTGTGCTGCCGGGCAGTTGGCAAGCTTTACTGCCATTCCTAAACCCTTATGATTTACTCACAGTAAAGCAAAGAGGTGCTCAGGTGTAGCATGAGATCTTCCTGTTCTGCTTCCAGGAGCTTGAGAATGGCAAAGGCCCACATCCCCATCTGGTTTGCTGTCAGAGGAAGAAGCTAACACTTGGCTGTGTTGTAACTGTTCACCTTACACAGCTCTAAAGATAAGGCTTGCAAACTGGTAGCAGGGATCAGCTTTTGCAACCTGATGACAGCTGATGGCAATTCACACTGGGCTTTTTGAGCAGACTGTTGGAGTCTTTTGAAGATACCTCACAAACCATCTTAAAGAAAGGAAGGTAGAAATGGTTAACTGAGTTAACATTTTGAAAGTTTTCTGTGCTGGTTTGCAAACTAGCATCATTACCCAGCAGCTAACAGCTGCATTTTGTGGTAATTGCATTCCCAGTGAAGTGAGACTCATTTGCCATGCTGGTACAGTTGGTTTGTGTTCTGTCTTCCATGGCAGAATGGACTTCTGGAGCCATTTCTATCGATACTCCTAGTAGAGGAACAAGTAGGTTATGGCCAGATCTGAAAGTGACCATACTTCAGCCTTGAGCTGTCAAATTTCTCCAGCCCTGGTGGGTGTTTGGGTTCTTCATGTACTGCCTGGGGAGAGCTGAGCCTCTCAAGCTGACACCACAAAAGGCATCACAGGGAGCTGCCCACTGTCCCTGACTGACCTTGTGCAGCCCTGCTTTGAGCTGCCCCCTCCCCTGACCCAGTAATGGAAAGACAATAGTATTTAGTATTCATCTCAATAAAAGATAGCTACAAAATTCTTGGACAGTGGCATGGGAATCCAGAGCATTAGTATTTCAGATTTGAGAAATCTGTATATATTTTCCATTAGTACAAATGTATATTAGCCTTTTTCTTTTGTGCAGACCCCAGGACCACCATGAAGCAATCTAACCCATTTAAGCTTTGGAACAACTCAGCAAAGTCAAGCTTCTCTGTTAAGTTTGAGTGCTTTTTAAATAAATGTAATGGACTTAATTTTCTGCCATTCATTTTTTTTTTCTCAGTACAAGCATCTCAAAGAAGAAGGTGGTCCTCATATTCAGATTGAAGGAAAAGAGACAGATGACTGGCTGTGCATTGATTTTGGTAAATATTTGTGAATCTGAGAAAAACAAAGTTCTGCATGAGCTCTTTGTTGACAGAAGCATCTCACCATGAACCCTGGTTGCTGTGGAAAGTTCACAGTTCTCTGCTGTTTGGGAATTCCAATTGTTGCTTGAACTCACTGAGATAATAAATTATTTTTCATTAAATATCTTTGGCATTGAGAAAAAAACAGTAACTGCTCTTCAGTGGCTAAAACAGGTCCTAATAAATTGAAGGTAACAATAGTGGGGGAAAAAAAGCTACTTCAGTCAGTTTCCTGAGGTTTCTGTAATCCATGTTTGGCTAAATGGGAGCTCATTGTACACTGCCTTACTAGTGAACTATTGAACACACTTTTTCACTGTCCAGATCATACCATCACATGGAGTAAAACCTCAGTCCTAAGACACTGAGTTTAATTCTTTATTCTACAAGTGTGAAACTCTACACAAATACAAAAGACTACATTCAAAAAGCAGTTCTCCTTCACTGCTACTTTTAGAATCTCACCCCCTGGCTTGGTGTTTTGACCTAAAAGATGAAAATGATGTTTTCACCTACGGATGAGTGAGGAACACCACAGCCACTGATGTTGAGCCTGGGCTACCTTATGATAATAATTATTGAGGGTAATAACTGAAAATTAATTGGAATTCAAGGGAATAACTACAGAAAAGTGCATTAGACAAACACTGGAATTAACATTCTCTGCTGTTGGCACAGAATTAATGAAACCAGAAAAACTTAGTACATCAAAGTCTGAACCTATTTCATTGTAAAAACCACCTGAAAAGTGAGCAACACACCTAGGAAGAATTACTTTGGCTTTAGCAGAATGCTGACAATACAAGAAAGCTGAAAATCCATCTGTCACCTTGGAGGACTCTTTCACTGAAATTCCTTTTGTATTTCGTCTGTCCCATAGATGTCATAATTTCTTTGGTTTGGAGTCTTGTGATAGTGTCTTGTTGATAAGTATTGTGTCTCGTATATTGTTACTGTAGTCTTGGAGTTTTTTGAAAGACTGACAAATTCCTAACACTGAGAAACTGGAAGCAGCAGCTTAGGAAAGGACTTTTATCAGCTGCCATTTTGTATCTAGCCAGAAAGGGGGTGGAGGGCTTGAACTCTGCTCAGCTGAAGGTGTAGTAGTGCTTTACTGTTCTCATGAATTCATTGTGGATTTCTGTTCTGTGCAGGTAACATAGTGGTTCATTTCATGCTGCCAGAGACACGAGAGGTTTATGAACTGGAGAAGCTGTGGACTCTTGGTCCCTATGATGACCAGTTAGCACAGATGATTCCACAGTCCCTGCCAAAGGACTTTATCTTTGGACTGACTCCCAACAGCAGTGATCATCTGGAGACAAGAACTTAAAGCAGCTACTGCATGGAAGGAGGACAAGTGTGCCTGAGTCATAGAGTCTTGAGAGCTGAGTAGTCAGTACAGTTGATCAGTACAAAACTGTGGTTTTATTGGGTGTGCCCCGGTAGAGTTCTGAGCAGGCTAAAGTGAGCAGCATCATAGAATCACTGAGATTGCAAAAAAACCTCAAGAGTCCAACCATGAAATGTCAAAGGAATCCTATCAGAGCTTCCCAGGGGAGCCACTGGCATAGTGGAGTTTGCAGTGAGAGGAGCAGGGCAAAGACAGCTGCTTAAGCTGGAACTCTTGCTCAGCCTCTAGAGTAATTGTTTTTCTAATATCTTTGAAAGACACCCTGTAGTGGCAGTGCAAAACAGACTGGAGTGCTGCAAGGAAAATGACACTTCTTGTGTTGAGCCATTTGCTTCTGGTCACAATAAAGCAAGTCATGGTCTGAAGGGGGGACAGAAAACAGACTGGTGTTACTGAGAACATAAAAGCCAAGAGCAACAGTGACAAATAAATGTGCTTTGAGTTATCAGAACAGTAAATCAGTTTTCCAGCCAAGGCAAACCTGGTTTTAATAATAAAAAAGTCCCAAACTGAAATGCTTCAATTACTTGTTTTCATGTGAGAGGATTCAGCTCATCCTTCATGTGCAGTTGACTCCTCTCTTAGCTTTCCTCTCACCTGCTTTCTGAAATGGGCCACTGAGACAACACACTGTGGCAGTGAAAACCTTCAACTCTTTGAAGTGGAAATGGACTGTTCAGCACTTTCAGAAGTCACTGTTCAATGTTCTTAGCATGACTGATGCATGGTCTGATAACCAGTTAAAGAACTTCAAGGTGGTAACCAATTTGTCTGTATAAGACAACATGCTTTTCTGTACTACAGGACAGGAGTGTTACCACTGGAGTAGGATCTCTTCCTCTTGGGGAAGTTTGCACTGCCATGTATCAGAAATGGGAGAGGGTAATGACCTTTTTCTCCTCATAGCCCACAAATTTCTGCAAGCCCTGTCTGCATCTCTGCCCTGCACAGCAGCTTGTTTGTAAGGCTCAAAGTGAGCCTGGTCTTTGTGCTCACTTTGTGTGGCTGTGTTGTTCAGGAAGAAGTGTGTTTGTTTGAAAGAATCCAAACAAACCAAAACCCACTTCTCCCTCTATTTCAGGTCATGTTTTCTTGCTGTGTCTACCTCTGTTTTTAATGAATGATTGCCTCCAAGTTCACCTGCTCTTTGATACAGGGCAGCAGATAGTTCTGCAATGAAGGGTATTTGTTAAGTGTAGTTAAACCATGCAGGTAAAACATCTTTGCCCACAAAACAAATATGTTGTTGGGAAATATAACTGCAGAGAAAGGTTTTCAAAATGCTTTGTTACACTTTTTGAAAGTAATCACATGGGAGAAAGATAGCCTTGGCTGTCTTACAGCCTGATGGGTTCTAAATCAGGCATTTCCTCCTAGGAGGGATGCGTAGGAGTAACTTCATCTTATTCCCTGAAACATTTCCCTTTCACTGCTGCTGAGGATAAGTTATATGTGCTGAATAGAGGTAGGTGCAGCAAACATTACACCATCATATGAACCCACTTTTAGTAACCAGAACTGCGTACAGTATCCTGTCTGAAAGAGCAGTAACAAAAGGAGTACCCAGAAAACAACAACTGTGTGAACAGGCTAGGACTCTTAGAGGTGAAAAGGGTTACTAGTCTAAAAGACAAAAAAAACAGAAGAGAAAAATACCCAGTAAATTAAATATAGCTGACTTAACTGGCAAAGGATAATGTGAAAAGGAGTTCTATGAACATCTACTGGTTGCTATTAAGCAATCAGAACTGCCAGCCTAGGGAAAGAGCTTGGTCCTCATCCATTTAAACAAAGCATTTCTAATCTCTGGTGAGATGCTGCAGTGCTTCAACCACGTTACCTGCCTGCCTTGGTGAGACTATGGCCTGATAGTCCCAGAAGCTGGGAGGTAGGAATTAACCCAGCCTGGGTTAATTTAGTGTGCAACACTAAAGCCCTTTTGGAAAGAAGACATTTGGGAATTATTTCATTTGGATAAATCAGGTGGTTTCTGGGTAAAATAAAAATACCAAGCAGTTTGTGCAAGGAGTGTGTGGATTCAGCATTCAGTCCTTCTGGACAAGTACATGTAGGTTTGGCTCTGTGAAGGATCCCGTGATGAGATGAACAGGAGAAACCATTAAGTGGAACTTCTGTCATCATTTCTCTGATTTCTTGCACTGCATCTGAGTAACTTCATTTTCAAGCAGTGTTTGTGTCAGTCACTTGAGCTAACATCTCTGTTAGCACTCAAGCTGGGCTCTTTCTCAACAGTTTCTCATGTTTGTCTAAGAATCCTCCACCTCACCCATATCAAGCCCATGCTGTCTTGCACAGCACACATGCTCCATTTAATGGAAAAGAGCGCATGCCTTGGAAATTGCAGCTTAAGAATAAAAGCTCTGGAAGGTTAGAAGCAAATAAGAATGTTATGATAAAGCAAACGCTTAAAACAGTCAGGGGTTGAGCTGTCACAAATGCACCAGCAGTACAAAGCAAGGCTTGACTTTTTATGCTGCTCAAGTGACAGGGTGCTGTTTCTGAGAGGAAAGCTTGATATTGACATGGAGAAATGAGCTTAGGGTGCCCTGTGAAATGCAATACTCTATGCAGTGCCTTCTACAGACATAATTTCTTCAATTCCCTCTTTCTGCTGGTTGGTCCCAAGAAATGAGCTGTGAAGTAGGAAGGTGAAGGAATTTGGAAAACAAGTTGGGCTTCCCAGTTCTCTTTGAAAAGATATGGAATTGTGTAATTCATGATGCTCCTTCATTCCCCAACTCATCCCTCTCATGTAAGCATTCAGTTAAACATCTGGTCTCGTTTTACTCCACATAATGTTAACAAGGATCAAAATGGAGAGGTGGTACCACCTCACTGGCAAGTGGTGTGTTTGGGTGGTCGTGGTAGGAGTGAGAGATTGCCAGCCATTTGTTTGCCTACGTGACTGGTTCTGCCTGTCCAAGCTTCTAGGGCCACATTGATGGCAAAGCTTCATCATTCCAAGACCACCACAGCAGAGACTGGGTAAAAACAAACTGCCTCCTCTCTCCCCCTACCCACCCCCCCCCAAAAAAATTTACTGCATTTCTAATTTCATGTTTGTCCTGAGAGTCAGGACTGTCAAGTCCATGTTCCTTCCACAGCAAATGAGCCCAAGTGAATGGTGCAAGGCAAACCATGAAGCATGGGCTGTCCTACAGACAACATGGCATTGTTAGATGGGAGGGAGAAGATTCATTACAAGCCACAGAAGTCACAGCTTCTTTTTTGGGAAGTGCAAAGATTGCAACCTGGCTGTCCTAGCAGCTGTGGAATGAATACCTCTAGGTTACTGCTCATCCTTATCCAGTTATTATGGACAGAAAACCAACTTGATCAAAGCACCGCAAGTACTCGGGACGGTCTGTCCCTATGCCTCAATAATTTTAAAAAAACACCACACAACTGTATCTGATGATAGGAGTTAAACTCTTTATTCCATTCAGAGGCATCTGGCAAGTAGAGCTGCATTGGGGGGCACATTACAGATGAAAAATGATCCATACTTTCTGGATATTGAAATCATTTACAGTATTTACTTTCTAGCTATTCCCAAATACTCCAAATTACCAAGTCTCAATTGAAAAGAAAAACATGAGATACCATATTAAGTCTAGAAATTTAAGAGAGATGACAGTATTTAAATCAGCAGATGTAAATGCAGCGCCTATCTGTAAAGTAATTTTTAATGGAAAATAAGTCAAATCCTTCTCAAATGTTAAGAAAGGAACGTCCGACTGACTTAAGCCTCAACAAAAATTAAAATGCTATGTACTTTCCATACTTCAGTAATTTTAAATTCATTGTAAGAAAAAAAAATTATCCTAAAGGCTAGATGAAGGTCACTGTCAAAAAAGGAAAAGAAACTCATTTTTCTTTGCTAAAACTACAACATAAGTTTGTGGTTTTTAAACCAATTAGTAAAGAAGAGATGCAGGAAAAACACTTCAGACCATTTTCAAAATTATCTAATCTGTACAACAATGATCTTTGGGAAAATTATCTAGTCTATGTAGTAATGCCTCTATTTCAACATGAACCTAAGAGGTAGATAACAAAATGATGAAACAAATGTTTTTGCTCGCTGTGCCCCTCAAATCAGTGCAGCATGGTGATTCTGATCATCTCATGCACAAAAAAACATCACAAAAAAAGGTTCAGAGGTAATAGCATGGCTCTGTCGACCACACACACACAGGCGCGCACGCGCACACACACACACAGCAGTCTTTATGCACCATGTGTTGCCACATTTTTTTTTTCTTAAACTGAGGTAGACTGAAGTTTATTGTAGAAACTTGAATGTGTCACTATTACCACAATCATCATTCAAATTACATTTGGAAATTTAAAAATTTGGTAACTTTCCTGTTATCCCTGCCTTTTGACATTTTTTTTTTTTGTTCTCCTCTAATGGTTGGTTGCAGAACGTGCATAAATCCTGCTGCATCTATTATAAGCCAGGCTAGAGAGGTTGTTGTTTAGTTTTGTTTTTTTTTTCTTGTAATCATTTTCAAAACCTTCAAAGTGGCTTAGTGTGGCCCATAACAGCGGCTGGATATGTAAACTTAGCCTTTCATTATCTTTCAATGTGATCAAACACTGTTTGACCTTCCCCCATCGTGGTAACTGAAAGCAGTATGATGTGATCTGCAGGCAGCAGAGACCCTTCTGGCCTCAAAAAATGCTCCAGCAGATCAAGTGTTCTATCAAACTGAAGATGAAGCTTGCTCTTTGAACAAAATGGCAAAGTCCAAATGGGCTGCAAATGGTTAAATGTAGCATTATTAGGTAGTGATGGTCAAAGGCACAAAGGGTTCATGCATTCAATCAAGTAGCACAAAAAAAAAAATTCAGCCTCTTGCAGCCTTCTAAATTTTTCCCCCAACCCCAGCCTCTTGCCATCACTTCCTTGTCCTGTTCCCAAAAAAGTACCGTCACAAACTTTTTCATCCCATCTTAAAAGAAAACTAAACGGCATTGCTGCTATCAGAATGTTGGCATCATTCACTATCTTTTGAACATTCATTGAATTTTTTTAAACAAATGATGGTGTTGAAGCCCTCAGGAAATCTGAGGCTGTGTTTTTTTTACCCACCTTACTCCCATCAGCCAGCAGCTAGAAGTGCTCTACTATATTTTTCCCCGATAAGTCTGTAGTACTCCTGGCTGGTGGCTGATCAAATTTTAATTTTTTTTAAAAAAATAAAATGCTCAAGAACTATTAGCTTTATAAAGTATACAAAATACCAAAAAAAAAAAGCAAAAAAGGAACAATTTCTCATTGAGGTACTAAATGCCTGAGGTAGTTTAGTAAAATGCATATTTATCTTTTTATGCCCTGGCCAACACCATTCAACACTTCCCTTAGGTTATTCATGGCAGTGTTATGTAAAAATGCAACCAAATTCTTTTTAAAAAATGCCACTTGTTTCAACATTGGGACTAACACTTAAACTCTTGTCAATACCCTTGCTCTAACCCTAGCCCACCCGCAATCCCACCCTCCAAATGTGTTTATTCTTTTACAACTGGACCTATAAGAGCAATGCCTTTTCTTTTTTTTTTGTTGGTTTTTCTTTTCTTTTTTTTTTTAAACCAGTGAACTCAGAAGAGAAAGCTTCATTAAACCAAGTTCTAAAGTTGTTGGGGAATAACAAGAACAATAAAAAAGACTAACGAGTTTATGTTAAATTGTGAGAATAGAACAAAAGGGAAGTGAAGGGGTCCTTATTTTAAAGCTGGGTTTCAAAAGTTTGAGAGAGCCTAAAGAATACATTCTCAGAGACAGCGTTCAACGGTTGCCTGGTCCTCGAACAGGTGATTGGCTTGGTGGATCTTCTGCATAAAACTTCAACAGGTGCTCACCACCTGTCTCTCTGTCACACAGTCTGTCTTTGGTCTGGCATCTGTCTCTGATGGGCCATTTCCTAAACCTTTATTTCCGTCTTGGCTGAGGCTGTCCGCTTTGCAATGTTTTTTGCTGTTGCTGCTGCCTTCTTACCTGAGCCAGTATTTCCTGAATTTTTCTCTGAGCAAGCTGAAGGACACAAAAAAGAAGAAACAACCCATCATGATGCCATGCTGCAGTGACAGCTGTTTACAACCAACAAGAGATGCTACTGGGATTAGGAAAATCTGGAATGACTAAATTTCTAGTACTGACTAGATTACTTGTTAATTAAAATACACTTGAGATTAAGCATGATTTACAGCCTAAATTTTAATTTTTCTTCTCTTTTCAACCTACCTCAACTACTTGCATGGTCAGTTTTCTCATCTGTAGCATAGAAAGCATGAGAATAGGTAGATGACTACCAATGTTGAGATTATTGAAGCTACAACCTTAATTTTACTTCTCTGGAAATACAAATGCTTTATAAGAACCACTGTTGTAATAAAGAGGGTAAAATTTTTTTATACACTAGGGTAACCAGGTCAGACTTACAGGACTTCCCAGCCCCCTCATCTCCTTTCTAAACTACAAGTCACCTGCAGCAAAGTATCAAAAGGAATAAGTCTGACTTAAGTGAAGGAAGGAATCTTGTGACCCTTTTCTTTATGATATTATATCAAGAGATTGGGCAACGTGGATGAATGACATATCTGGGTGTATTCTTTCCAGATACTATGGTATGTCTTGTGACTCTGTTCCTTCTGAATTTCAGCCCAATCACAACTTGGGCTTGCTTTGGGCTTTAGTAAAGTTTTAGCAGAGCCAGAGCCTGCATAAATTGACAGAAGAATTTAAGGAGACTGTTTTGCATATGTGAATGTGCAGTATTGTTATAAATCTCTCTCACAGGCATGAGGAAAGCTTATTGCAGCAAGACAACCAGAGGAGCCTGGCAAGCACTGCTTGCTTATCCTGAGCAAAAGTCTTCCATCCCTTGGCTCCTGCACATGGCTATAAAAGAAAGACCATGGAAACATCAAGGCAAATACAGAAAATCACTGCAGTCCTCCTACCTGGCATGCATAGAAGTGACCAGTTATTTTCACAACCACCTGATCATTTTCATCAGGTGTCTGGTCACGAGGGACTACAACTTCTGCACTTGTCAAGTTTTGAAGCTCATTTACCTATAAACAGATAGTAGAAGTCAGAAAACTTTAAACTAACAAATGTTATACAACCACCAAGCCTCAAAGACACCAGCCATTGAAACATCATCCTCTAAGCTACATTTTTTAAACCCCTCACTAACAGAAAGCATCTTGATGCAGCAGTGTGCACTCTGCAAGGTGGGCCTCTTGGGTCTCTTAACATAAATTAGCACCAAGTCCTCTGGGTTTGTAGAAGTGTTTTAAAGACTAAATACAACACACAGAAGGTGTTAAATACATGATTTTAAAAAGCAAATAGTTGCCACAGTATTTACAGTTGAGTTTAAAAGTGTAAGGTCAGAAAAATCATACAATATAGGGAAGAAAAATGCCAGAATGTTTATACATTTTTCCTTCAAAAACCTATACAATATAAAGAGCTTCAGACTGTGCAGGTGGGAAATTCTATTTGTTCAAATTATTTTCAGCAGCTTGTCAGGCTTCCATCATGTTAAGTAGAGGTAAGAGTCTTTGTCTCATTAATTTTATTTTAGAAATGCTTATCATTATGTAAATAAAGATTTAGATGAGCAGCTTCTCAGACATGTTTGTCCTTAAACCTCTTGCCACTGCAAGTAAAGGAAGAGGCCACACTGCCTCTTGACACCTGACCTAAAGACCCTGTTGCACTCAGGATGGACCCCCAAGACTGAACCAAGTCTTGGCAAATATCATCTAGCTCCTGACTTAACACCATATGAAAATACCTGAGCACCAGCCGAGCACCAGCACCTTTTCAGGATTGAAAAATCTCAGTGATGTTATTTTACACAACAAACTGAGCCTAAGAAATGCCATCAAGTTAATTGAAACAAAGATAGGTATGATTTTTTTGGTAATACTGAGGTCTGAACATGTCTTAAATTCCTACCACTTGTTTAGAAATGAAATAAATCATTCGAAGATTGGCTTCAACTCCATAGCAGAAGGAAAGAAAATGTAACAAGTACAGCTAAGAAAACAGCTCCTGCTTTAATGTAACATCAAAGAATTAGTTTAGCTAAAAGTTTAAGCTTTATGTATATATACACACTGAATATGAAACAAAACTAAGCAACACTAAGGGTTCTATTTCAGCTACTTACAGTTTTGCCTCCTTTACCAATAACTCTACCAGCAGCATAGGATGGCACTTTTATATGAGCCTCAAGTTTCACTTCTTCTTTAGGTCCAAAGAAATTTTCTTCTTTAAGTTTTCCATAGATTCTCCCTTGAGCCTGCAAAATTGCTTTCAGTTAGAGAATGTTCTTCTTGGAATCTAGTTAACATCAAGTAATTCCACAGAAAGGTGAATTCTTAGTACACAATCCTGACAAAGTGTTCTCCCTAATAAATATACTACTTTTCTAAAAGAAGTCTTTGTACCAGACTAGTAAGTACCAGTGTCCAACTTCAAGGACTGCTTGACAAACCAGGGAACCACACAGCAATTTAACAGAGATCATTATTATTATTATGCTTTTCAGTATGAATATTGCTTTTAAAAGAAACTACCACATTTCTGTAGAGGTAAAGAGTGGTGGAGAGAAGAACTGTCAGGCAGAAACAACAATCCCAAATTTTTTATTATAACCAGAAGCACAAAATGCAACTAATTGATTCAGAAACCCATTCTTTTAAGATGCTAAACTGAAAAAGCCACAACATCCCCAACAAGTCATGGTCTAAAGACTCCAATTGAAGCAAAGAGCTTGCTTTTACAATCCATTACAACATATTGTTTAAAAATAAATAAATTTGCACTTGCTCAAATTTCCAAAGTAAAGAAATAAACTGCCCAGATCTAAATAGTTCCATGGGAACAGTACTATTCCAACCAGCACAGAGTTCCTTTTTCTGGGAAGCACAAAAGTGCTTCCCAGAAAAGATAGCAAGAAGAATGTCCACTGAGAGTAAGGTTGTAGATTTGCTGATTTTTAAACACATTTATTTCCTTATTCACAGCCATTTATCAGTGAATTTGTGAGAAATGGTAACCAAGTCTTCTACTCTTTGGCTCCTAGAAGCTTCAAAAGAACATACATTACTGCTGAATTATAAAGAAGGATGGGATGTGGACTTCTTTATAAAAAAGATAGTACATGCTCTTCCAACATCTCCAGTCTTTCAGTTCTTGAGAAGGTCTCTAGGAAAGGAAACATCCTAACTGGGCTGCAAGCCCCTGCACAGTAAAGTGATGGCTGAAATGTGTTGTGTCCCCTAGATTCCCCTTCACTTCCATCTATCCCAGATCCAAGGCAGGACAGCCGTGCATGAACAGTGGTGTCACAGGGATGCCAGAGCCCTCAGGAGCACTGCAGCAAGGCTCTGAACAGTGCCATGTTCCCTTCCCACTGCCTTGCCAACAGCTGGCCTGCACACTGCAACATCCCCAGGCTGCAGCAGCACAGGAGGAAAGGGATGCAGCCACTGCAGCCACCAGGGACAGGAATCACAGAGAGCAGAGCACAATGGAGCAAGGAAAGGATGTCCTAGTCACAGGCTCTGGGATAACACTGCCTCTCCCAGAGCTCATGACTCATCTGAGCAGCAGCTATTTCCTCTCCAGGTTGTTGAGAACCAGTTTACTCTTGGTGCCCCAAAAACTACTGTCCCAGGAGAGGAGACCCTTCTTAATCAGAGGAGAGCACTAATGAAGTGTGGACCTGGCCCTAAGGCCAGCTTCAGGTTAACAGTAGTGATCAAAGGAAGGACTGAGCTCTGCCTCTGCCCATCCCAGTCAAGAGGGCATTGCTCAAAGAGAAGCTAAAACACTACAAGGTCTGGAGGTGAATAAAGCCCAAGGGATAATCCCTTTCCTTCATAAGACCAGCATAGCCCAGGAGCATGGACTGTGCTACTACACTGATGCACCTTTGCAAGCAGAGCTCAAGTGCAAAGTAGTGACTGATTGGTGTTAAACTACATATGAGGTGCAGAAAAGGAACACTTTCCTCCTTGCAGGAGTCAGGCTGGAGAGAAGAGCTTCCAGAAGAGCCCTGTGGGACTCCCAGTTTATCTTGGGGAGGAAACCTGAGGACAAGCCTTTGCCTACATGAAAAGTCAGGATAAGGGATGCCCAAATTTCCTTTGGCATGCTACTCCTTGAGGGTAAGTCCACTGATATCTGATTAAAAGAAAGTAGCCAGTATCTGACCTTTTGCTGATCCCAGACCATAAGAGTTCATGTGGCCAAGCCCACAAGCACACAGAAAATATCAAGGACACAGAGCTTCCTAATCATGCTTTGCCTTCAATGGCATCTCAAGTGCATATGGTAACTGAGCAACAATCACAAATGCATCTAAGTTTGTAATTACCACTGCAAAATACCTGCCCTGATAATTTTCCAAAAATCCTAAAGGCATTAATGAAACTGATATCCCTGAAGTTTGTGCACCTCCTTCTTGCAAGATGCCCTGAAGCAAAAATACAAAGTCAAAAATGAGAATAGGCAAGAAAACGATGCCAGGATACAAGAAACTCTCAAGTGACTTTCTACATGCTCCAGGCCACATCTGTGATGGTGCCAGGCTGCTGCACTGAGCTGCCTGCATCACTCCTAGCACAGTCAACTCCTTTTGGGGTAACTAGATTTATCCCTTGACATTTAAGGCAGAAGGCCACTCTGGAACTTAATTGGAGCACAGATGGGATAATCAGGTTGAGTATCTCCTTGTAGTTGCAGTGGAAATACAATTAGAAATCTTACATTTATCTGTAGAGCTACCCAAAAAGCATTTTCCATTTGGCACAAAACAGCAACCTGGGAAGACTCAATTTCATCTTGTCAGCTTTGTTATTTCAATTAAGCACACAAAACTGTTGCACATACCAAGACAGATTAAAAGACTCAACTCAAAGGTACTTGTAGATAGAAGAGACATTTAGGAATGTAATGTGGCCATATTTTTATGCTAGACTTGATTCTTACTTACATGGAACACACATGTGTTTTCAGGTGACCAGAATGTGGCCTCTAATAGTACTGTATTACTCATATTCCCATGAGACCTTCCAGCAGAAGGAAAGCAAAACTCAAGTATTTACTAAAATTATGAATAAAGTGTGCTTGGAACCAAGAGTTTAGTTTTTTCAATATTGTCCCTTAGGATCCAAAGGCCATTACATACTGACAAGTTTTTGTATGTTGTACCTTGAACTGAGCTTCTGGAGGTCCAGTGATGATAACCATTCTCAGCTTAGCATCTGGTCCTTCAGCAGGGGCAATCTGGAATGGATAAACATAGCTATTGGTAGCTGTCTTTTGAAGGAATAGTTTAAAGCCACCCCCTCCCCATTTCAGTCTCACATTCTGTTCAGGAGTGAAAAATTATTTGTTACAGCAGCAGCATCACACTTCAGTCATGACAGGTTTGTTCTCTTTAAAGTGCATTAATTAGCTGTAATGAAATATGGAGAAACTGGCTAAACCACCATGAGCAAATTTACTTCTGAAAATTAAAGACACAGCTACTCATCCACACATGGCAGAATCCCACACGGCGTTTTCATGTGGCTATGAGTGATGTAAGACATGTAGCCTTCAAAAAGACAAATCTGGTTAATAAACTGAGATTCTCATCCCTACCCACTAGCTTGAATAGTCTTTCTAACAAGTTTTGCTCATTAGCAAAAGCTCTCATCCATTCCCCTGAGAACAGAGGATCACTTTACTGTTGTAATTAATCAGATCCAAAACATTCCTCTATACTGGACAATGTGAGACCCAAATAAAAATTAAGCTCCACCAGAGCTGAGACAGAGATGCCTGTAGGGTCTTTAGCAGTTCATGTCACCACAACAGTAAGATTTCTGTGGGTGTTTTTCTCAGACTCCAGTGGCATTGAATAATTCAAGCTAGCCTCTGACATTCCGAATGAATCTTTTGTTTATCACAACTGACATTTCCATTGTTGCATCTAGTATTACATAGCTGCTGTTGAATGAGCAATATATTAAACACTACAGAATTTCATCTCAGCTGTTGGCATAGGGATGTTATTCATATTTAACAGCTGTAGTTTATTTCAGACAAATTACCAGTCACCAGGCATCATTTTCACTAAAGAATTTTGCTAAGGAAAGTTTGTAACATTATTCATATTGTACCCTAAGATGGAGAAGGCATTACATACTAGTTATCTGGTTTGCATATCTATTTTTCATTATTTATGAATTCCAATTGGATAGATCTAAAAATACACATTAATTTTACAGCAGTACATTTATATGGCATGACGATGTAAGAACAAGCACAGACTAAATCCATTCATTCTTTGGAAAAAGTATTTTAGAGGAGCAAAATTTCAGGGCACATTTGGAGACAGCTGACTGAACAGAGCTCAGCCTGACAATTGTCATTTGTGTAAAGTGGACAGGTTTGTCTCTCAGCCACCTCTAGTTTTCTTAATAAACACCAGCACCTTCATTAAAATTTTAGGAAAAATATTTTCCCTCAAGCCTTCTTTGCATCCTATGTGTGTCTAAATGTTCTGGAACATATCTTGCTTTGATTTTATCCTAGAATATTCTGTTCTCAGAAGCTGGGGTAAAACATGGCTGAGGGCTGCAAAAGAAACATACACCAACTAACATTTCAATGTCTGAAGGGGTAATCTGAGACAATTCTGTGTTAATCTTGTCTGTCTGCCTTTGGAAAAAGTAGTTATATACATACAAATAGTATACAAGTGGTGAGTTTAACTTCTCAGATTAAACAACTTTTCATTCCTAACCAGAAAACAATCTTTTATATGCCAAAAGTCACAAACTGACAACTTCATACACCCAAACCCAGCTTTCATCAGGAAGGGCTGCTCTGCAAGGAATTCTTAACCAAGGAGATGACAATTGTCCTCAACAGGTCCCAGCAGCACAGGGTGGGCAACAGACAACTCAAATCTCTTTTGCTGAATAATTGAGTCTGGAGTCCCACAGTGAGCCTGCACTGCCAAGCAGCACTGGGACACAACCTGAGCTCAGCAAGAGCCATGTTCACCTCTGAGGTGACAGCCTGGACACTGCAGCCTCATGCAGAACCCCAGTGCATCTGCAGTTTAGTCTTACATCGTGGGTGGTGAGTTTCACCAGATCTACAAAGCTCAGCGTGAGCACAGAGGAGATGCAGGAGGATGTGAGAGGCTTTCAGCTGCACCAAGCTACAGCACAACTCAAAACAAGCATTGTGCACAGACTGGCTTCCTCCACAAAGTATGGTTACTGCAGTTGAGCAAGTTAGAAGTTACTCACGCAGCACTTCCTCCAACTCTTAGCTAAAAGCACAGATTCCTTGATTCACAAATTATCATTTCCTTCCAAAGTTATGACAGAGGGCAAGTTGAAGTGGTCCCATTTCAACATGAGGGAAGTTTAGAAGTTTTGACTAATTTACCAGTTGCCATATTTGATACTTTCACACAGAAGCAAGCCTGATGCTCCACATTGTTCTGCCAGATCACAGGTAAAGTTGCATTATTTTAATAGATAAGTACACATGCAGCATCCCAATTTTGCAAGCATACCCTGAATCTGTGCACTTGTTAAGATTTAATCATGTTTTCACAAAAAAGCGTCTTTACTTTATTCCTACTGAAGGAACAAAAGACCAGAGCTTGAGAAAACTTTTATCTGAATTTAAATTAAGACAGAAATGTTAAATGCATGGGGTAGAGGGGTGCCAGCCAGTAGAGGAAGCCTGAGGCCACTGTTAGCCAGATGCATGAGAAATACTGGAAATTCCCTTTCCACTAAACTCTCTTCCAAGGACCAACTGAAGAACTAGTTTGGACGGGTTCTTGGAGGTCCAGGTTGTTTCACATTTCTCTCTCCACCTAGCTGTACCTTCCATAAACTTTAGATACAAGCTGCAGGAATGGAGAGGAGAAGAGGAAATACATATGATGCATCTCAGCCATGGCCATGCAAGACAGATTTGATAAAGAAATATTGACACCTACCACTTGCTCTTGTTTCATTTTCCCCCTAAAAATATGGTTATTAGTGCTCAATTAATGTAAACCATCTGGGTAGTATAACTATTTAACATTCTGCTCAAAAAAGGATGGAGTTGGGCAGAGTGTCATTGGCTGACTGGCCAGTTAACAGATCAGCACTAGGCAAACCACACACAAGACTCATTCATCAGGGCTCCCCAATTATTTTGCTCTGTATACTTAGATGAACACCTTCCAAGCCAAGCTCAGCTTCACCAAGCTCAACTCAGCATAGCCAGCTCCTGCCCTGTGCCCCAGACTTTTGGCAGATCCCTGCCATAGCACTCACTAAACACATCACTCCTCTGAAACAAAAATAAAGAGGGCTGAGAGAAAAGCATTTGTTTTATCTGTGCAGTAAAATGTCAATCTAACAGCATACTAAAGCTACATGCTGTACTTTAAATGCACTGTTCTCTAAACTTTTCTTTTTTTTTAATTTAGGCCAAAACATTATCATTACAGCATAAAACAGCAGAAAATACTATTTGTAAGAAAAAAGTGCTCAAGCATTTAGAGTAGATCTTTGTGGTCACAAGGGCATTAGTGGCCAAAAGCCAGGGCCTTCCTACAACTCCAGCTGGTACTAACTAACCTCTGTAGATAGCCAAGAAAGATTTGACCAAAATGACTAAAACTCAAGCTTCTATTAGAGGTCAGCCTCTGCAAACCATCCTGTTCTTGGCTACACTGAGGTGGTCAATACACAAACAGCTGGATGCTAAACCTGATAACAAGAAAGTAAATGTGCTGTTTGAGGACTGACTGGCCCCAGGAGCTTGGAGCAGCACATGGGTGAAGTTCCACCACCAACATTTCAGCACAGAGCCAATTTGAGCTTGACAGCCCAGGCCAATCCATCTGGCACATACCAGGGGCTGCCACGAGAGCAGGGACTTCTACTGGGCTGCTGTGTTTAGGAGGGGAATTTACCCCACCAAATTTCACTTTACCTAAAGCAAGGAGAAAGCCTTTAAGCACTGCATCATTAAGGCACAAGTCTGTTTCTAAGACCACCAAAGTAGTTTTCTTTGCAGCTTATATTTCACACCTCAGGAGACGTCTGAAAACATGCTTCTAATTATCTTGTCTCAGGGAAGATTAAAAGATGATTTATAAACAAATGTACTATTTATCACATCATATTCTAAGCATGGAGTGGGGGAGGATGTTCAGGAAAGCACTGCTTGTGCAAACTTGCTGAAAGTGTCACGTAGAATAGGCAGAAAGTTATAGCTGGTGTAATAATACCTTAATAGATGCGCCTGCAAAACGAGAAAGTTGTTTGATGTGCTGTCCCTGCTTGCCAATAATAGCTCCAACTGCCAAGGCTGGGATGAACAGATGAACAGTTTCAGACTCGGGCTGTTGCTGTGGGGAAGAAGGAAAAATGCAGTGAATGTTTTTGAACATTATGAATCAGACTGACAGGAAAATGGGTACAGAACAGGCATGCATGGAAATGAGGGGGAAATAAGATTTCCCCCTGTGATGTCTGAGTATTAAGGGTCTGGCTTTTTTGGGAATCACAAAATGCACAGAACAAGAAAAACAGTTTGAGCCAAAAGAGGATTCTTTCATCTTGTATAAAATACTCACAATTTTAATGCATAAAACTTTAAAAACAATTGAGGAGCTATTTCTTTGTGAGGCTTTCACTCTTACCTGTAGCTGTCTGGATTCTCTTCCATGTGCAAGACCCTGCAGATGAGGCTACTACAAGCAGAAAGAGGCTACTACAGCCTGAGCAGCAAACTCTTTCTAGTTTCCCAGTTATATTTTTAATTTTAGATTGTGCTGAGAGCAGTACAAAAAGCCTCAGAGTTACATATATGCTACAATTTCCTTTGTGTGGGAGTGATCTGGAATGATAGCCAGCTTGAAATCTGCCAGTGATTCCTCCTGTGTAACATTATGCAACAGTTGGAGCCCTGGCAGAATTCCTTACACAGGCTAGTAAATTAAACCCCGTGTTTCTGAAAAGTGAGAGGACCCCAGCATTGCACCCACTGGATATCAGGCATCACTGCATCTTCCTGTTGCTTCCAAGCAGACACTCCAGCTGGAGAGCATGACACAATGCTCGAGATCCTCTCTACGTGCTGCAGAGCAATGATCAAGCTGCAGGGGTGCATCTGCCACAGTAACTCACAGCTCTGTTAGCAGCCCCAGAAGAGCCTGTCTCAGAGGAAGGGAGCACCATCAAGCACACACCATGCTACTGGACCACTGATCCATCCACTTCCATCAGGGCTACCCCTAAAAAGCATTTCACACAAGCCTCTCTTGGAACTAGGAGGTATTTAAGACACTACACAGCTGTCCTTCTAAAGTTTTTCTTCCTCTGTGTATCCCTCTCATGTATTTTTGAAATTTGCTTTGCTCATCCTCACTAAGACAAACCAACAAGCCCTTTTTGTGCAGAGGTATTTTGAGACAATGCGGACAATCCTTGTCCTTGCTTTTCCAGTGCCCACCATGCACTGAGCACCAGCAAGCAGAGCACACGGGACCAACCAAGCTCGTTGGGCTTTGCTCAGTTGTGCATTTTGATAGGGGTACAGGCACATACAGAAGCTCACCTAAACAGCTTTTTCCGTGATATTTTCAGAAAAAGCCCCACACTGCTATATGCAACACAAAGCAAAAAGCAGATGCAACCCTAAAAGCAACACCCCCAGTTTATTTTTAAATTTCAGTAACTCCTTTCAAGGTTAAGTCTTTCAAGGCAAAGTCCCACTGCACTAACCATAAACAAATCTGAACAAAATGCTCGTTTCCAAGTTTTACCGCTTCATTTTCAGCAAACACAAGTCAACTGTAACCTCAGGGGATACAAATTCCAGGCACAGCTCCACGTACCAGGTGAAGAAACCCCAAAATAGGATATTGGGAACAGAAACACTTGAGGCAATTGCAGCAGTTGCAGAGTTTATCCTGTGTTTTCACACATACAAGGCATTAGGATTCAGAGGCATTTCATGCTGGTTTGAATCCACATGGATGCAGCCCTCCACTCCCAGCCTCCCCACTGCCTTGCATGCTTTGAGGCCAGCAGCTTTGCAGATCCAGCTGGTTTTTAAGGCAGGCAGTAAGTCCCTGACCCTAATAACCAGAGCAACACAAAAGTGGCAGTCTGTGACCAAGGAGGAAGTAACAACAATTAGAGAATGGGAAAAGGTAGGAGCACCTCTTACTCTGCCTCCAGATCAATTTAAAATGATCTCAAAACTACACCCTAAAACTACATATTTGTAATGAAAGATACAGCCACTTCAGTATATACTTATATATATATAGTTTCCAGAAGATTACTCATATTCTCCTCCTATTATTACAAACATCCTGAGTGTTGTCATAGTAAGTCCTTTTACATGTTCACTGTACTCACTTGATCTTTGCACTTCAAAAAACTGTTTCTAAATGGTTGCAAGTTCATGAAGCATTTAGGTTTTTCCAGTTTTGTTGCAAGGACCCATTGCACTGAGTGTAGAGGCAACCCCTCCTTCCAATCCTGGCAGCTTATCCACCCCCTTGCTCGCTCTTCTTCTTCTTGACCCCTACATTCAGTTGTCCCCACATACTTCAGCTCCTGCAGAAATCCACTGCTGAAATTTTCCTTCCACATGCTTCTCCAGCCAGCCTCTTCCAGCTAATTACTACAACACTGCAGCAAAGCAAATGTGTAACTGCCTTGGTTTTCAAGAATTTACACAGTTTCTACCTAAACCCACCTCCAGACATTTCTGTACCATAGAAACAAATCAAACTTCATTATTTTTGTTTGCATATATTTCCTGCCTTCCCTCTGTTGCCCATCTGCCTGCTGAGCAGCTCTCCCCTCTCCTTCCCAAAGCTTGGTTTCAAGCCACTTTCTTGGCTGGATTCAATCCACCACTGAAATTCCTTTTTGCTGCCTCACCCTCAAACACAAAATATGGGCAGCAAAGGCAACAGAAGACAAAAGATGTACCTGTGCCTTTCTAACTGTGCAATCACCTCACGGTAGCACCTTCCTCCCATCCTTCCTCATAGTTTTCACTTTGATACATTTCAACTTATTTTTTCGTAAAGGACATTTTTTCAAAAGTCCTTTTCTGTGAGTTATGTTCTTTAATAGTAAACTTGCATTTTGCTGTAATAATGATACATGTTTTAGGAATAGTGGAGAACTGTCAATATTCAGCAGTTCAAACATTGGAATTTTTAAAATTCTTGTCTGGAGCACCACATTGGCATATACATGTAACTAACCAAATTCATCTCCAGTATAACATCACACAAGATTTAGAGAAATTATGTTATGGACACTGATTTTTAACGACTCAAAACCCATACTCCTCTTTTATTTTTTTCTTCTGGCAGAAATCAAGTCTAACTAAGGCTTTTGAGAGTATCACAACACCAAGTCCAAATTACTATCTGTCCATCTCCTTACCCACAATAATTTTTAAATCCTTTTGTATTTACTGGAAACCTAGCCTGCAACAGAAACACATCAAAACCTAATGCAATGACTACACCACCCATCAATCTTACAGATGCTTCTGGGGATCTCAGGATGGAACAAAATCAGCTATAATTTAATCTTACCCATACCATGCCACATAAGTCATAGAGCTTTCCAGGAACTCCTAACATGAGTTACAGCAGAAATAGATTCCTAGACCTTAAACATGTGTTAGAAGCACTAAATTTAGGGAACTGATTTCCCACTCTGTGAAATCTGAGCTTCAACGTTCACTCCCTTATAGCCAAGTCTGCTTAAATATATACTTACAATTTAAAAGCCAAAATATGTATGTGTATATATTTTTTGACAAGAGTAAGGTCTCCTGGACAATTTTCTCTTCTTCCCCATTCAGTTTATTTTTTCCCCCACATAAGGAAATATTTTATTCAAAGTCAGCCCAGCCCTGGGAACAGACAGGAATGCAGAAAGAAAATCTTTTTAGAGTAGCAGCCTAGGTTCACCAAGATTTGTAGTCCATGCACCCTAATTTGCAAGCAGCCCTCTGCAGTATCTGTGATGCACAGAGCACCTCTTCTGCCTCAGCAATATTTGCAGTATGGGCTCATGGCCACCCAAATAAGAGAAGTTTGTCTTGTGTAGCTGTGGCACACAGACCACTGAGATATTCACGTCTATGGAGAACCTAGGTTGTTTTGGGGTTCTGTGGCTTTGTGTTTTAAGAGAAGAGCTCCAGGAACCAAGATTCTTAGATGTACAAAACAGATTCTTCAAAAGCATGGTGACCAGAAACAATTAGTTCAGTTCATAAATAGCTGAAAATACTTGCTTTGTTTCTGCAAAAATCAGTCTGCTTTAGTCACAAAACAGGGTTGATAAGGAATTTTTGTCTATATCCAGCACATTGAACTAATGAAAACAATTTCAAATGCTGGTTTTGTTCATTAATTGGATTCCAATTTCCATCCAAATGTTGCCTGATAAAAATCAAAAGTTAAAATTAATCAAGTAAATAAGAAAAGCATCATTCATCATTTTTAGCAGAAAAAGGAAAATATACATTACCCAAAGCAAATGGGAAATTGCATACTTGTATAAATGGACATATTCAGTGTAAGCAAAGGTACAGACTACTCTAAGGCTTTCAGAAAGATAAGTAAAGTACACATATAAAATTCAATAAGTCAACTTAAATCAGATTTCCTGCTTGCTCATTTAAATCACGATTGAAAATGGTGATCTAACACAGAGATGGAAATCAATCTACCCCACTGGATGACACTAAGCAACTGCTGCAGCACACTATTAGCTCTGACTTTTTACACTAACACAACTCTTTCCTGGAGCAGCTTGGATACACCTCCCTCCACACCTCCTGCAAGTCCCTGAGCTCCAGCCATCTGTCCCTAGCCCAACAGTCCATACCAACTATTTATCTTCTTTTTTTAATATTTCCCTTTTAAATTCCCACCATCACCATCCAAGACAAACTGATCTGTTGGTAAATCATGTAACCCCTGGTTGCTTCCCCATTACTCTGGGCTCACCTGGAGCCCCTGCACTGCATGTAGCATCAGGATTAGCCCCTTCACTCCAGCCAGACCCTGCAGCCCTACTGGAGATTTTTCCAACCCTAGCACATTAACTCTTAGGAAACTGGCTTAGCACAGCCATCATCTCCTGGTTTCCAGAGTTTCAGCAGGAGTGAGGTTCTTCCTCTCCTTGGGATATTGCCACTAGTCCTTCAGCATGAGGGCTACTGCTGCACACCAGAGCTAGAAGCTGAGGAGTCCCAGCCAAGAAAATTTGCAGATTCACTCCTCTTTCTGCAATTCTTGCCTGCAGGGTTAGAAAGATTTGTAGAGACCATCTGCCCTTAGGATAAGGTCGTTATAACTTTTCTCTGTCAACTCCTGGTGCATCAATCCTACAAACTGCAGAAAGTCACACAGGAGGAGAGATTTTCCCTTACCTGTTAGACTGTCAGAAGGAAAAGCATTGCTCCTCATCTCACACTTGGGTAACAGAGCCATAGCACAGCCAGGCAAGAATGAAAACTCAGGAAAAGTAAGCTATGACTCTCCAGAGTAGAGGGTGGTAGGTAAAAAAGCAGGTCCCAAGCCACTACAGCTGAGGGAAGGGACATCCTATTTGAAAAATGGCATTTGAAAAACAAAACAAAGAACAACAGAACAACAAATAATACACAGAAAAGCCAACAGATTTGCCTCCTCAGTTCTTCCCCAAGACGACCCCTCCTCGCTTGATTTTGGCTGATGATGCTGCTAGGTCAGTCCACAGCTCCCTCAGTCAGCATGAGTCAGGGCTCATAAGGGGGTATGTTTGTTATTTATGTCCCTCAAGTTAATTTGAGCATTAATCTCAGTCTTTTTCTGCAAGCCTGCCAACAGTACAAAATTTTTTCCAGTCATGTGCCTAACTGTCTCCATAGACCCCTTGCTCCATCAAATGCATGTGGTTGGTAAATCCTTGGCAACATTTGGGATGAGGCTGTAAATCTTTTAAAATAATTTACCCACTGAAGTAAATAGACTTTTAAGCCAGACATGAATGGGAGAAGAATCAGATCTTTCCTGGTTCCTAAGCTTGTTATGTTTCATGCTGCAAATAAATTACCTTAGCACGAGACATTTATTTTAAGTCACAAAGTCATGTTATCCATTTTAAGTCAGCATCAGGATTTTTAGTTATGAAGGAAATAATTAAGAACTGTTTTAATACTGCATGGAGCTACCATTTAGCCTAGTGAGATACTGGTTTTGGTTTGTTTTTTGTTTTTTTGTTTTTTTTTTTTTTACATAGTAAACAAATCCACTTGGCAGAAGTAAATTAATACAGACAGTAAGTGACTGCATTAAAAAGTTCCTTTTTTTGCTTTTCTATCCTCTTCCCAAAAACCGTGATTACCAAGACAAGGCAGATTTGCAGACAGCTCATTCAGTCTTCAGAATACCCTGAGTTTGTCAGGAAGTGAGGTATCATATTATTCAAACCCTGTACCAGATCCAAAGCCAAAATTTAAACCATGTTTTTGCAATGTACTGTGAAGAATTATCCCGGCCCACAGCTATATTAAATGCTCTTATTTATTCAGTAATGAAAACTTGCAGCAAGGGGAAATGAACATTTAGCCAAGTATCCTTGAAGACATGCTAGTTGGATTCAATGCAACGATAAGAAATAAGCTTGAGATGATGGTGAAAGAAATCCTAGAGTATTCATTTTGCAATACTAGTGCTAAAACTTTAAGCCTTCATTGGAAACAAGGGGCTCATGAAGGAAAACAAAGTTTTAGCAGATAGGTCTAACATGATCCACAGTTTCATAACATCCTTGCAGATACCTTGTGGCACCATCTTGTACAATCACTGAGCTGAAGCGCTGCTGCCAGCACAAATCAACAAACTGCAGCCTGAACTCCCTGCACCCTCCAAGCTTTTTAGGTCTACTTCAAACAGATTTAGGTCCATGCTGAGAGTCTAAAGCTTTCTGCCACACTCACTGCCTGAAAAGCCAGGATCACACTCAGAAGAATTCTGCACTGCTGAATTCAGTCAGTCAAGCAGTAGCAAAACAATTTAAAAGAAGCAATGCGTATTTTTCACTTTGATTTGCACATTAAAGCACTGCTCATATTGCCATGCATGAACTGCCCAGCCACCATCCAGCCAGGGTTCCACCTTCCCATGAGCCCCAGGTGAACCCAAGATGCTCCCCTTTAGTGCAAATGCTGCATTATATGAGAAACACTCATGTCACTAGATGAACCAAGGGCATGACCCTTTCTGGGACACACAGCCCATGGAAAGGCCATGCAGCTCTACCTCTTTTCTATCAGCCCCAGATATTATGTGTGAGTGTCCTCTGTCCATCTAGCTGAGCTGGTCCTCTCCTCTGGGTTGAAAATCTAAGAATGACCCTCCCTGTCTACATTTCCATTTTGGAGACTACCACATTTCAATACCTGAAGTTAAAGACAGCTGCTTCTCACACAGTGATCAGTACCTTAAGTGAGATGCCACTGGAATAATTTCACTTAGTACTACTCATTCCACTTCTTGGCTCTCAAATTTACTACTTTTCATCATGATTGTCTCTGAACTGAGGATCTTCTTGGACTACTAGAAGTCACTAAAAGAACCATACATAGAAGTTTTTCCAACATGACAGCCTAGCTAGCAACAAGGGAGTACAAATCACAGAAGCAGAGAAGGAACATTTTCTGGCAGGCTGGTTATAAGGCATTTTACAAGCAGGAACTGGTTTGACATATTTCTGAACATGGCATGAACTTTTTGTTTTTGCAAAATCTGACTGGCCACAATGCCAAAAAAAGCAATCTGCCACCTTTTATTCAGAACAGACAGCCAAAATCAGAAATCAGCATAAGGAACAGATTGTGAAACTATGTAAGCAGGAATTTTGCTGGTCATTCACAAGCAGCAAGCATAGGTATTCAGTGTTGCAACACTGTATGACCATCAAAAAGTGTATGCATATAAACACTTCCACTTCAAAAATAATAGCTGTGACTCAGACACACGGGTACTCAAAATCCATAGAAGTTGCCCACGAAATCACTGGCTTTGGAAGATGCAGGTACTCATCAGCTCTGGTTTATAAAGGCACTGCTCTCAGATTCCTTGACAGCTGCCAGAAAAGCAGGTTGTGTAAACACAAGGATCACTTATTCTTCCATCATGTTTAACAAACAAACCAGAGATGGAGCCAGATACAACAGAATGAGGACCTGACCTACTTTTGTTTCTGGCCTGAAGGAGCTCAGTACACCCTAGTAACAAAATATTTGGCACCTTAAGGAATTAAATTTCCCATTCAGTTTAACGTCCAGAAGGTTTGGAGCCTAGTACTTAGGGCTTGAGGCTCTGAGATGGTCAAGGGGAACTCCAATTAAATCTTCCCACAAGAATCTAAAAGCAGGGAACCAACACAAATACCAATTCTCTTGTTCCAAGAAACTACAAATCTCTACAAGTATTCAATCTTGCAGTGAAGAAGAAACCAGTTTTATTTTAAAAAGCATGGATGACTGGTGATGTTATTTGCATTATGACAACCTGAGAACTCTAAAAGAAGCTATTAAGAATAACTGGAGGCTTCAACACCTTGACAACCTACCACTGACCTGCCAGATCTTGGAACACCATCGGGTGCCAGTTGCATTTTTCCTTCCCTCACCAAGGGGTGGGTCCATCTCTAGAGGCAGAATAGTCTGACTGCTCTGGACACATGTCCCTGACAGCACAGCATGGCAGAAGCAGGAGACTTTCAGCACAGTGGGAAGACCAACCATATTCTCCACAGGGCAAAACAATTCCACAATGTTACACACCAAGAACTAAATTTTTTGTCAAAAAAAAAAAAAGCCTCATTAATGAATGAAAGAAATTAAGCATCAGTAAAGGTGTATTTCAAGGCACTGAGGCTGCAGTCTTCAAAAGGAGTCTAATTAGCAGGTAGATTTTTTTCAGACAGTGCTGTTGTCCTACAGTGCCCTCCTCAAGATTGCATGTGCTGCACATGTATGGTTCTAATTTCACCAATGTAAAATCATTTGGTAAAAGCACTGGCAAATCCTTCTTCATCCCCCAAAACCACATCCTCTTTTGGCTGCAGGACAGCTTCTCAAAAATCATCTACTGCTTAACAAGCTGGGCAAATTAGGGCAAAGCCACTTGCAACTACACACATCATAGATGAACAGACATTACTGCCTCTGGGTAGATCAGGCATAACAGTTGCACAAATTAATCCTATCAAACCCAGACATCCAAAGGAGCCCAACTTTACCAAGTAAGAGTCAAAGTACCTGGAAACATAGGACAGTTTTTCCTCTTCCTTGTGTTTCTCATCTATGCTCAGGGCATCAAATGAAGGCCCTCAATGGAGCAATTTTTCATTTTAAATTACTTTTTTTTCCTGCCAAAAGCACAATGCAGTTATTTCTTCTCTTACTTCTATTCAATATAGAGGTTGTCTTCTTTACTATTATTATTTAAGAAAATGACTGGAGAATAAAGAAGGAATCTTTCTCTTGACCACAACATCTTCTAAGAAGAAAGTTTTCCATTGGCATGTTCCTCACCTGCAACAAAAAGCTTCAAGAGATGGCAAAAAAGAATAAAGGAAAGCAACCTATCAGCCTAACTGTACAAGAGCTTTCTTGTAATCAGAAAAAGGTGGTTTGATTTCTTGGGTTTGTTTACTGTATGAAATGACCTCTTTGTTTTTGTTGTTTTGTTGGCTTTTTTTTTCTTTAATTTTCCTGTTCCTCTCTGTCTCTTCGGAGAAGCCCATATGCATATCACATAAAAGTTCACTGTGAGGCTAAAGAAAAGGTTAGGAAGAGTGCTCTTTTTTTGAAGGCAGAGCTCCAAGAAGCCACAACAGGTGTCCAAAAAGGCCAGCAGAGAAAGCAGTCCCACTGCAAGCAGAGGAGCATCTCTTCACTCTAGCCAACTTTCACAGGGCTGAAGTTCATGTATCTCTTCCATGACCTTACAGAAGAAGAGGAGCAGCTGGTGTGAACTTCTCTTATGGAGAAAAGCTCTCTACTTCTCACCTTACTTTATGTTTGAGTTTACCTGCCATGAGACAGAATTAATTCTACTACCCTGTTTCAGGGCATTTAAGGGCAGGATGAGGTCTCCACAGGTTATCCCTTCTTCCCCCATGCCCTTGGGATGCCAAATTTCAGATCCAGAGGCTGCAAAAGAAATGCAGTTGGATGTAAAATTAAACATGCAAAGTTCCAATTATAAAAGGAAGGGCACAACCCACTTAACCCCAGTAGGTGGGCCAGGTGTATTAATTGCATGACTGTACACAGTTGGATTTTAAGATACGGATTTCTTGTTTGCTTGGAGCTTTAAAACCTTCAGTGTTGCATGAGAACAAAATTCTATTCTTGAGAGACAAGTATGTGCATATTCTCCCCACAGTTCAGAAGACAGAAGCAACAACTCCATCAAAACAGCTTTGAGCAGTACAACACTACATCTGAAGCAGTTTGGCTGGGATACTTGCTAAAAGTACTTTCTTTTTTGTTTTTTTGGTGGCAACATATTTTCTGGAAAACATAAGCATGGGTGATATTCCCTTTTGCAGAACCTTACTGTCCTCCTCACAGAAATCCCAGCACTTTGTGCAGGTGCTCAGGTCACAACGCTTGTTACAAGTGACAGTGGGCAGACCAACAAAGCTCTTGGCAATCGTGTCAGAGCTGCAACACACACAAGCATTTAAGTGCACAGCTAAGGAGAAAGATTTGAGGATAAACAGAAAGTGGTGGTTTTTCCAGGTCCAAAAGCAGCTGGACAAGACATTGGGTACAAATAAGCACAGAAAGGCTACTGGTCCTTAATATGGTCACACAAGGGCATTGATCAGTCAAAAAAAGACCATTAGCTTGATCCTATCACCAGGATCATAAGAGCAAAAGCACAGCCATTTGACAGTAAAAAGAATTTTTAGCTCTTAATACTTTTAAATGTCTCAGTTAAGTCCTACTTTTTCCTCAAACCATAAAGCATTGCAAAGATTCTCACGTTCTAATTTGTTTGTATTTTAGGAATCCAGGAAAAAAATCAAATAGATCTTGGACTTTTGCAAGCAGAGATAGGAACGTTCAAGAACTGAAGCACAATATGCAATTCCATTGCATCCCTTTTCAGCAACTGCACAAAATGAGTGCTTTGAACAGGCAAACAGAACCTGGACTCTGCAAATAAACTATACAATTTCAATATCAAGGATTGTTGCTAGCAATAGGTAAAAATACAAGAAAATGGATGGTTAGCCTGCACTGCTGTGGAAATCAGACACTGTTAGCCACGTGCAAAGGCCACGTGCCAGAGTGTGTGTGTTTGTATCTGCCACCAGACAAGTACCAAGGACAACTTGTGCCTTCCTGTGGGGGCTCCACTGCCAGGACAAAGAGTAAAAGCAGCACCCAGATTATTACTGAGACACAATCTGCATCTTTTTAGATTAATTTAGCTGAGGTTTTGGTGCCGTAAATCACAGTTAACCATCATGGAACAAGGTCTCTGAGTCACATGGAAATCATTCTCCTGAATGTGACCCAGTCCAAGGAACTAAATACAAACTAGTGTTTGATAACTGATAACATCACCATTTCCTAAGTTTGTGATACCAGAGTGTAGCTGAAGCAGCTGGAGAACAATGTTTATGCTCTTGTCAAATGTCTTAAAGGTTTGCATGAAGAGGGATAGGATGAAGCATCACACACGTTAGCACAGCCAAACCTATTTAACTACTCAGCCTCAAGCTCCTGAGTACAGAATGTTTCAGGAACACTTGGCTCCAGCTGTGTTTTGAGCATTCAGAACTGTTGCTAAGCCCTGGCACTGTTACAAAGTCCTAGATCTGTCTATGCAGGTTTTTCCTCTTTATACCCATGTTAAAAAAGCAGAAGCAGGAATGTGACAGATCATTGTTTCAATAATTAAGATGACACTTCAGTTTCTTTGGGAACAAGTCCTACACAAGGTCACAGCCACACCTTGTCACTTGAAAGCAGTTCATATGAACCATCAGCTCCATATGGAAAACCTGCTGCAAATGCCCAGACTCGCCCACCTGATTCTTCTGACCCAAGGGAGAGCCCCAGGCAAGTCCATCCCCACAATGAGGTGAAGAAAAGGTCCATACACAGATATTACAACAAAAGCTTCAAACCCACCCTCAGACACAGCACAGGGGTGTCCCAAGGCTCTCTGTATAGCTTTAAGCACAGACTTCAGACACCTGGATGCCAAGTGATACTGCAGCTGAAACTGCTGGGGAGCACACCTTACAGGAGACAGGGAGGAGCCAGCCCTGAGCAGAAGGCAAAACTTGCACTACACACAAATAAGCAGGGCAGCAGCAGGATACACTTCTTTAGACCCTGATGCCAGCAGTGTTTTCAGAAAGGATTTCCACTTTCCTCAAAGGGATATCCTCAATATCCACTAATCCCTGCTCCCGAGCATAAAAGGACATGCACTGAAAACATGGTAAAGGGACTTGGGTTGTCCAAATAATGAACTTGGTAACAAATAGCTCATAGGTAAATCGACATAAAGTCTCCCTGGGAGTTCTTCATTAATTTTACTTCTAAGACCTTGTTTCCCCAAAGCCTCTTTTAGACACACAGATTTTATTTTAGTTTTTAAATCCCTCATGAGTTCTCCTAGATCTCCCCCTGTGGTTACCTTTAGCCTTTCAAAATGTATCCATTTCTCCTTCAAAATATAGCCAGACTTTTTTTTCCTCTTTCTACTTGTGAATGCCTCAATAACCAATTTAATCAGTGTCTGAAAAGCTGTTCTACTAGGGGAAAAAGTTAGAGGAGAGTAAAGCTCAAAAGTTACAGAAAATTAATTCATACACAAGTAAGACTTAAAAGTCTTCCAAATGGAAACTAATGCATCCATTAAAGGAATAGACTCATACTTTTTCTTGTTTTCTCTCCTCAGAGAGCAACAAGCACTCCAAGTAATTTGAGGGGCTGACTCACCTGAAGCCCACAGAGCCACCTGCTCTTTTCCAAATACCAACACATTTAAGTACAAACAGGTGAGATAATTCCCTTTGTTCATACATTTGCTTTAGAAGCCCTTAGTGTCTGCCTCGGGGGCTGTATCAGTACCACCCCCAACTTCCACAAAATCTGTTGGAGTTCACCTCCCAGCCTGTGAGCTCATCCCTTCTTTCTGCATGTTAGCTGGTCACACATCTAGACTGCATGGAATGAGAGCCATTTCAGAGGAATGAGCACAAACAGAAGCAAGAGAGTTCAGACAGTGATCTGAACTTCCAGCTGCACAGTTTCCACACACTGACATTTGTTTCTTGATGCTTTTTTCCAGATGTTGCCATTATCCTCTTTCCAGAAACCTGGATACTGCCAGAGATCTTTGCAGGCCAAAAGAGGTGCATTTGGGGGGTAAAGGTGCACTAGCAACAGAGGCACAGACAGGAGTAACCACCAAATTCAGCACTGTTTAGGTGCATGTTTAAAGCAAAAGGAACCACAACAGGGGGGGAAAGTGGGAAAGAAATGAAAATAAACTGAGTGATGAACAGAACTGTGGGCTTACAATATGAATCTCAAGAATAGCAAAGTAGTCTGCAAATCTGGAGTAAAAAGACAGGAAAAGCCACACTTTTAATTACCAATATAGAAAGTTATATACTTTTAACAAACCACATCTAGTATTTAAGAAAAAACCTGAGGCAATTCATTACCAGAGATGGCATTTTCTATAATGCAGTGAAGCAGAAACCTGTATTGTTTAGCTTAGTCTGCCAATCTAATTGAAGTGCAGAAGGACTGTGAGGGAGAGAACTTGTTTGTCATAAATGGAGGCTCTGCTATTGACAGTAAAATAACTGAGTATAAACATATTTCTATTGTAGCTTTCATTGAAGCACATTTTTCTGATAAAGCCACTATTATACTCAATATAGTTCATAATACATTCCTAACACCAAAGTTGTTCATTCTTACAAACAATGCTACAAGAGAGGAATTTTTTCCTGGTCCTTGCACTGACTCTCTCTTGGCTTCTTCCTCTGGGAAAAATATTTGTACCACAACTACCCTTTAGTACAACATAGCTCGAGTTATTTGATGAAGTTTAGTGTTGTGCTGCATTTTCACTTTTCTAGTTCATGAAGAGTCTCAGACTTAGCTCTCTAGATGTCACTGTTGGGCAAAGAAGGGGACCAAGTCAAACACAGCAGAGTTTGTAAAGTTCTGCCATCTACTTCTTAAGAGACTTGTTAGAATTGTTTAGAAAATTCACCTTGCATTAAGTTGCTAACAACCAGCAAAACAGAAACAAAAGAGATGAAAAAACACCACCTTTTCCTTATAATGAGGTTGTCTTTTCTTGAAAGCAAAACACCATCTCAGCTCCAGACTGACTCTGGAGGTTTCTGGTACAACAAATCACCTGCTCCCTAGTAAAATTCCTCATTTATGTTTACTAATCAGCAAAGAATTTGAGTAAGATTCTGTTAAACTTTTTCATATATATTTTTAGAGAGCAAAATGCAAGTAAATCACAGCTTTCTGGAGACTGATCCCTGCAATTTACATACTATATATTTAGCAGGATTGCATTTCAACAGGGCATTTATAAAACTGCTACATTCAAACAAACACTTCAGCTACACATAGATTCCCACTTCATGACAAGAGATAATTTCTTTTCCTTCCATACCACAAGGAATAAAACTGCAGACTAGCATTGTTAATTGCCAATTCCAGCAATTTTGAAATGCTATTTTATGTGAAAGTTCTTTGTGCAATAATTCAAATTCTATATAAAATAAAATCTAACACTTTTCTAAGCAGCACTATTTTCCAGTTTCACTGAGCATTTCACTAGAAAAACAACTAATGCCTGCTCCCAACTGCAGCCACATGAAATACTTTTCAGTGTGCAAGCAGGAAGACAGACAGCATTTAGAAAAATGACAGAACACAGCTAGCAAAACACCCTTCCAGATTTTCTGGGGAAAAAAGGCAAAAGATGCAGCATTGCAGAGAATAGTATCACCATGCACTGACCATCCAAAATCAGAGCTGCCCTTACCCCAAAAGGTGGATATGAAGCAGCAGCAGCAGCAGAGGCAACACTCACTGCGGGAGGTGGTATTCCTGAAGAAGAAGGTGGGAACAGACCCAAGGCATTCAGATTTAATCCAGGAATTAAATGTGCTTGAAGCTGCAATGGCAGAAGAGGTAAGATTTAGAATCCTGGTTATTAACTCTAATAAAATCCCAGTTGGCATATGCTATTAACCTTTTGGGATGTTATTTTAAAAGAAAGTAATTTCCATTACCCAAAGGACTCTCATTCAAACCTGTTTCCCAGACACATGTACAGACCAACAACATCAAAAACACATAGTAGGAAAGGCAGATGGGGATCACTTGCTACAACTTAGTCATCAAAACACATTTCAAATTTTACAGCAAGATGTTCAGATAATAGTACTATTTACTTTCAGAGTGAACAAATTTATCAGAAAAACAGTAGTTTTGTCCTTACACTAAAAAGACAGCCCTGTCGAAACAGAGAAAGATCATGCACAAAGCCCTGCTTTTCTTACACTGGGGGAACATGTATGTGACACTATCACCCCATCCTCCCTCCCCTGCAAAAGATGAGGTGAGATATCTTCAGCAATTGCTGGGAAAGGATCAGCTATAAAGCTGCATGTCCCTTGCTTGACCACACCTGAGAAAAGTGACATCGTCACGTGGTAGGAAGCATTTGTTGTCTGATACAAAACTAGTCAGCGCCCCTTTCCCTTTTCCAGATTATTACTCAAAAACATGAACATGCTTTAGAAATATTTCAGCTAGAGAGACAGATGCTATCTCAGGCCATTAAGATAAGTCAATCACAGGACACCAAAAAACCTCAAAACTTCACTACCTCAGAAACTACCTGAATAATCACTACAAACTAAACTCAAAACCTATACAGTAACAGAGGTAATTTTTTGATTTTCCATACCTTTGCCAAATAGCAATAGTCTCTAACTCACTCCATGTTCCTGCTTGTTGTATGAAACAAAAATGCACCACTACTGAATACTTTGTTCCTCATGAGTACCTCATGTATTGCAATTTGCTTCATGTGGGGGAGGCAGGGGGAAAAGTGGGGAGAACATTCGCTTGGTAGGACAAGCATAAATAACACACATTTCTAGAAAGTCAGGACTACTGTAAACTGAAAAAACATTTCCATTCTAACTCTAGACCATAAGATTTGGATACACATGCACATACAATGCTTTTCCTAACTATCAAAAATCTCAATCATTTCTCAATATGCATTAGTAATACTTTGGCAAACTAATGAGGCATGTTGTTTTCATTATATAATCACCAATCATCTTCAAATAGGTAAATGCCTTTATCATCTACATCAAGAAAAAAAACCTTAATAAGACCTTCTTAAATGAAATAATTAAAAACAGGAGGGATCTTTCTTCCACACATTATTATGCTATTTATGTGATGAGACTGAATCACTTCTTTAAAAAACATGCAAGCCAGAGCACATAAGCCACAACAGCACAAACATACCTTGCTTCAGGTCCTTGCAACAAGAAAAAAATTAAATGCTCGTTCATTTCCTCAGTCTAAATAAAGTTCTCAGTTCTCCCACTCAAAAATAAACCAGAAAAAGTCCCCATTAAAATAGCATACATAAATAACAAAAATGCTTGCCTACACTCCCACAAATAAATGAAGCAACAGAGAGGCTACAACAGAAAATTCTGATGTGATATTAGGAAAAAAAAAATCATCATGAGAGCAGTGAGACAGGGCACAGGCTGCCCAGAGACACTATGGGTTTTCTATCCATGGAAACGTTAAGGAGAACTCAAGTCCCTACACAACCTGGTTTAAATTTGAAGTGTGGCCTACATTGAGCAAACCCACTGCTGGGCCAGGCAACCTCCAGGGATCTCTCACACCCAAAATCCTTCTGTGGTTTTAGTCCCAGAAAGAGCCCACACCCTGAGGAAACTCACATTCATAGCAGCAATATCATTTTCATAGGACTCCCTGATTTTCTTCATGATTTCTTCCTCAGCCTTGGCACAAGTTTCAATACTGCCTTTAACTGTAATGGTCCTTTCTGGATTATAGAGTGTCAAGTCCTGCAATCTGCAATGACACAGAAGCACAGTTAATTAGCAAACAAAGAAGATAATCCAGATTTATCATTTGAGTGTAACAACATCCAAGCATGTCGAGTTTGCCCTCCAAAGGCTGTAGTATCAGTTCATAACAGGATTCAAACACATCCTCAGATAATCTGGGGAAACTCTGTCCTCATGGGAAACCCAACAAAACCCTCACAGCGAGGTTTGGGGGGGGATGGCTGGGACACACTTGGGTGCTGCACAAAACAGAGCCACACACTGTGCATGAGCACACGGAGCTGCTGCAGGGCAGTGCAGCCATGGCCCACCTCACACCAGCACTACCAACCGGGACAGGGCTTCACACATTCATTTTAGACACCTCAGAAACACACCATAAAAACATTCTTTCCTTGAGAACTATGGTATATTCCTTAAGGAAACTGGAAAAAAGCCCAGCCTCAGTGAAACTGCAGGAGAGCCTCCAAACCCTCAAAATGGGGAAAAGAAAAGCTGTGTGCAAGTCAGCATTTGCTGCTCAACACTAGTAACTCCTCAGGGAAAATGAAAGGGTGACAGCTTTAAACCAGTGCTCTATTTGGCAACAGATGCAAACCTACTGTGGTAACATGGATTAAACACACTGGGAGTTTGCCATAGCATAGCCAGGCACTGAGGAAAGGTAGAGGGGTGCAGACAAAGGCCAGGGCAGGATGCAGAGTGAGGAAGCCCATGGCAGGAAGGAGAGGAAGCAGCACACGAGGCCTTGCCTTCCTGCACAGCTCAGCCGAGCAGGGGCAGGCGCAGAACACATCCACTAAGCAGTCCTTGACTCTCCAGTGCATGAGCACTGAAGTACTGCCTCTGGAAGGAAAATGTTGGGAAACTCCCAGAGAAGAGAGGAAATGCTTTCCCAAACCAGCTGCCTTTAAATTTATGGAAAAGCTTACCCAAAGGCCTGAATGAAGAGATCATGAGAAAGACTAATTAGAAATAGCAAAATCAATGGGCATGTATGCTCTCATTTTTGTATTGATTACACCAGATGAATTCAGGGGGCTATTTTAGGCATAGTATGACAAATATAAGCTTGAGGCCAAGATTTTAATGCAAAGAAGCCTTTAACTCACTAAATTAAAAACTACTCTGTAGCTATTTACAGACAATGTGTTATTTGTGTCATCATCAATAAAGACAAGCGGATTTCATGGAATGAAGACCATTTTTTCATGTACTCTGTACACATTTTTTCTCCTTTTAGTATTAATAGTCTGTGTACTGTTTGCAGATAAAATGTTTATGCAAACACATTCAGGAGAGCATGCTAGCCCTATAAAATCTATTCTTGAAGCACACCTATTTAGGTGCTTTTTCTCTATTTATTTTCCTCAGATTAATTCATAAACACACACACACACCTTTAAGGAAGGCCTCAGGTGCTTTCATCTAAATTTGTTTTCCTCTTTTTGAAGAGCCACATTTATTTGCAGCTTCCTTGTCCTCGTTTGAGTTATTTCCTGCACTACTTTTTTTGTCTCCTGCATGTATTCACACCTCTTCATACATCTTCATGTGTCTTTCAAACCTTTTCCCTTTCCTACAGCCTGTAAGCCTAATTCTCACCCTTCCTGGCTAAAGCCAAATCCAGGATGCCTTCAAATACTTGGAAGTTCATGCCAGAGCATTCATTATTCAGAACAGGAGGTTCTCTGAAGATATTACTCCAGGGTAAAACTACTGTTGACTGCCAAGCTTCTACAGAGATGTTAATCTAATCAGTGATTTACAGATTTCCAGTAAAGGTGAAAACTCCTGTTTAATCTCAGCTAAATTTGAACAGGTCTCAGATACCCTCATAAAGTCAGACTAAAAAAGCTATTACTTTGCAGCAGACTAGCCAATGTATTGTAATTTGGCTGTCAGTGGTCAAGAGGGACAGAACTGCTACTAAAGATACCCTTTTCAGTATTCATTTGCTCTGTTTCTTTCTTTCCAGTCCAAGAATTTAATATATACTGGAAACTAAAACATCACTAATTTCACTCATTTTCACACATAGCTCAGAACTGATCCAGACTTATAGTTTCAAACAATCATTACATATGGTATAATATATTAAAAACAACTGACACTTAAAATATAGTCTAATACAGGCTCCACATTGCCTATGTTATTTTAGGCTTGCTCTTGACTGAGTTTACAATGAAGACTCACTGTTTACATGAAATTTAACTGAGCTTAAGCAACAGTTTAATCCATATGATGGAAAGGCCTCTGAAGGGCTGTTACCTCAGCCTTCAATGCACAGAACATTTTTCTAAGAACTCTGTACCTGTACATCCCACAGCAGTACTGCTGCCATTTGACATGTCACTGAAAATCAGGCCACCAAAAACTTACGGTGATATTGTGATTTTAGTATCTGTGTCCTGCTCAATTTTCTTCAGGTTTCTTCCTTCTTTGCCAATAAGTCGGCCAACAAAGTTGTTGTGTGCCAGTATCTTCAAGGGAATTTCTTCTGTGCTGTAATGGAAGTTATACCTAGTGAGACTTTTGGAGACCAGAGTACAAGCTTTTATGCATGTTATGGATTAATTTGATTTTCACTGAAATATCCACAATTACATGTTTTCACTGGGTGCAGAATAAGTCCAGGTGCAATGGGCTTTGCAGCACTATCACCTATAACTCAATTGCAACATACCTTTAACTAAATAAAGCTCAGACTGAAGTAACTAGAGCTGTTGGGAGGGAAGAAATAGATCTTAAAGCTTTTAGTGAGGGCTCACAACTTGTTATGCTCACTCAGACTAAAAGCTGTCAGTTGCTCGAGAAACTTTCATATTTGCTCCAGTTCACCTCAAAATCACAGCCAGACAACAACTGAAATCACAGAAGTATGCTGGGGCTAATGAAGCAAGTAGACTGTCCTGTAAGGTAAAATATCTCAGTACCTTTACCTACTTAGATACGGATAACAGCAAATATTCACTTGTTAACAGCTTTAAAGACTGTCTTTAAATGGAACTAGTGAGAATTCAAAACTTTTAATGCTTCCACAATGAAATGCTTTTTACTCACAATTTAGTATCTTGAGCTTCCTTTTGCATGATCTCCATAATAATTTTACAAGCTGTTGAGCAGCCTTCAGGAGTTGAGTGGATGGTAATTGGTTTCTCAGCAGCACCTGCATTCTCTTTACGATGAATATCAATTCTTGAAAGAAAGAAAAACACTCTATGGTAACCACACACTCTATGGTAAGCCTTGTGCACTTCCAACTGTTGTAAAACTAACTTATTTTGAGCTAACAGTGACTATATATTAGTAGTTTAACTTTGAAAAGCTTACGACTACTTAAGCATTTCCTAAATACAAATTTGAGTGTTAGGAAAAGCCTCTCCTGTCCTGATTTTACCAGCTAAGCCCCACCTTTGTGGACACTTTTCTTGGTAAACTCCCATCAAGATGTTCAGGAGAGTGAATAGACAGACAATGTGGCAAACCCCTGAAGACAACAGCATCTCATCAAGCTTTCCCAGTGCCCCATCTCCAGCCCCACAGCTCCACTTAGAGTGACAGTGCAGCTGCAGGACAGTCAGGCTTTGTCCCATCTTATTTTAAATACCTTAGCAGCAGAGTTTCCCAGCACTCCTCTGCTAGCAAGTAGCATGGTAGTACTTTGCATCCATCCACAAGATTAGTTTCTTATACTTTTCCGGCCTGATTTTGTCCTTTACTCTACACTCTACCACCCTGAAACTACTAGCCTTGTTCTACAACAGGTTTATGTAGCTCTAAAAATTTAACAAAAATTAGTTATTACCTACATAAAGACAATGCCTTGGATATTACTTTTCCCTGCCAATAACTGCAGTTCACGCATTCTTTCCACCTCTGCTTTTTGTTTTTGCCCCTCTTTCACATGTAACAGCTATTTTCTAACTGAAACAACCATACTGCTTTTCAAGAAGCCCCTTTATTTTTGCAATTCTTTCAAGTGTTGAAAACTCATTTTGTTTTACAATGCAACATTTTCCAAGAAACCCATCTTGGCAATCCTTGGTGGAAATGAAAGTAGATGAAATTTCCTTTTTTTAATCCCCAAACCAGTGAAAACATCATTCTCAAAGTCACGTATCTGTAAAGTTAGCAACCTGCAATTATTTCTGCTCTATCCACCCTTCTTCCAGACATAAAACTTTCCTTTTGCCAATCTTCCAGGATTTTTATAGTCCAAGAATTAGATGTTTTATGTATCACCTGAAAAGTTGGTTACCCATAGAAAAATTGCAACCAAGTCTTGTCAGGACACCACAAATCTCTTAAATCTTTGTTGTTAAACATGCTGAAGAGTCTCCTGGGCTACATTGTGCTAATGAGAGGTTGGAGGGAGCATCATGATAATCCTGGGTTTGGGGAGGGGGGTAAGCCTGTTTGTAGGGGGTTGGGGTGTAATTAGAGAGGAGTCCCTTATCCTCATTAACTACTCTCAAAACTGAGGCTCCTGCCCACCCTCATTCCCCTCACACACAGCTCATTCCCAAGTCCTGCCTGCTGCAACTACACAACTAGGGGCTCCTACAGCGGGCTGCTGAAGGCAGCATTTCAATTCTCGGCTTTTAGGGGCATCCTAGAAAAATTCTTGGAATAAGAACCCCACCTCCCTCCCTCTGCATCTGTGCTGAGCTCTTCCTTGTGGGCAGGATTTAACACACACTGGAAACAATCTCTTCTTCCAGTGTCTCTAGACCCCAGTGCTCTAAGCTTCTTAGGTCACTTAGCAGCTTGCTTTTTGCCTCCTGTGCATTTCCTTAATCTGTGTTTTGGTGTGGTCTGCAACTTGATAGCAACAAATGTATTTTCCAGAAACAGAGGGGGAAGCAAGAAGATAAAGTTCTTTGTTTAGGGCTTTTTCACCCACATCTTGAAAGGACAACATTTACAAATCCTAAAAATGCCCTTATCTAACTAAAACTAGATAAATACTCGAAGTACACTTGGGACACTTGGGTACATCACCACACTGATTGTACGTCCCCCCGAACATATTACAGCTCTTTCAGTTTCACTTTTTGTGCCAGAACCATATTAGTACATCTGAAAGCAAAACTCTCCAACAGAGTACCATCCTGCTAGCACATTTTAAAGAGGGATAAAAAAGTCAGATAGCACTTGAACACGTATCAGGGACAGAATCCAGTCCTTAAATAAATATTGCAAAATATTTCCTGTTCTCTGTCATCTTCATTTGCTCTCTGACCACGCAGGTTAGTATAATGAAGTTTTACAAACCCCTCTTTACACAAGCAACAATGACACAACATTAAAGCTATTAATCAGTTTTGTAAAATAACTTACTTGGACTGTGTCTGCTTGGTAATGTTTCTAATTGTTGCTCCTTCTTTCCCAATAATGGCTCCCACAAACTGAGTGGGAACCAGCATGCGTAGCGGAACGTCCGACTGCGGTTTCTGCCGAGTGGTTGCACCGGGTGACCCTTGCCGGGGAGGGCCCCGCTGACCAAATCCACGTCTTCCCTGGGGATGTTGCTGTGGAGGTTGCTGGGCTGCCATCTCATCAGGGATGTATGCAACTTTCAAGGAATAGTTTTCAAGCTGAAACCCATTCAGTTTTTCTATTGCTCTGTTTATTTGGAAAGGGGAGGAGAGAGTAGATTAAAAAAAAGCCCCACGAGCACAAGCAGGGCCTTATGAAATAACAAATTATTCAGACATAGACTTCTGTCCTCTCTGACTTGTGTGGTGAAACTAAAAACACATTCCAAGATGAAAAGTTACATTTGAAACTCTTCAGCCAAGATTTTGATTTCACAAAGCCACTATATTAAACACTACAAGTTAGCTCTTGCTTGTCCTGGGCTTCTTTACACTTTAAAGATTTTGCTGGTCCAACCCTATCAGCAAAACCTCACAGGAGACAGAGCTTATACACTCAAAAGCATTCTTTTGCCTGATTTAATGTAAATCAATTTCCCAAATAGAATTAAAGCTGCACCAGAGGGAAAACTTTTTAGCTGCTATCACAGCACCTTCATTAGGGTTTTTGCCAGCACAGCTATTTGGCTGGTGGTTTCACAATAACTGATATAGCTGTGACAGGAATGAAAAACATTTTTATGAAAGAAGAGAGCACCTTCACCTCAGCAGGAAAGGAAGCACTCAAAGCCAGTCAATGGCATCTGAAATGCCCCTTAGACTGCAACAGCACCTTGCAACTTATTAATTAGTCACCTTGTAGGTAAGTTTAAAAGTTGACAAGGAAATTAAAGCCCCATGTCTATGTTAAACTCCCCATGAAAACAAAGTTGTTAGAAGGCATTTAAAATGTTGTTTCAATTTCTCTTGTTCTTATAGTAAAGCATCGAAGAGGGATACTGCCCAAATGTACCCAGCCCTCTCTCACTGTGGTCTCTCATGCTGGAAAGCTCCTGGTCACTCAGCTCTGTCCCTCTTCCTAACCAAGGACAACTCTGCAGGCGCTCTTGGGTCTCCTCTTCACAGGAGGAACACAACTCAACTCAAAAATGACATTTCCAGAAGGTAGAACACCTTCCACTCACAGAGTAGAGTCAATAAGACTAAATATCTAGCAGACAGTAGGGATAACTAAGCTCCATGCAACACATTGGTAAACCAGTGGAATAAATAAACGCATTTGCCCCAAAAAGGCATTTAAAGTTTTGCTGCAACAAGCATTACTGTTCAGATTATCAGTAATGATCACTGAAATATGCACTGATATGGGGTAGTTTATAAATGCCAGACTTAATGTTGGACCAAAGATTACTGACAGATTTTCTTTAATACCAAAATTTAAATTGAAGGCCATCGTGGGAGGGAGGGAGTCTCCATCTTTTACTAAAGAGCTCACCAATATTTTCATTATAAAGCTCCAACAACTATATGCTCTGGAGGTAGCTCTCTGAATTCAGAAACTTAACCCAGCCCCTCCATTCATGAACATTTGCAGGACAATACTGCCAGTTTACCAAACATTAGCCTCAGCAACACTTTTACGCCTGCCTCTACTACAGAGATAAAAGATTACAATAGCCGGTTGCCTACATTTTCAAGGCCAGCAAGTGAAAAATGCTATTTGTCTCCTGGGTGTCCCATTTCACAGTCTGGGTCACAAGAGCTGTTGAAGCCCAGTTAAGAAGTGGTATTTGGATACCAAGGATAACAGGTCCCTCTTCTCCCAGGGGTTGAGCCAGCATCCTCAAACTACTCCAGTCTGACAGTAAAGAGCTTATGAGAAAATAAGTAATTTGTGTCTTTGGAACAATGTTTAATAAGGGCTGATAAATAAGGCCCAAGGCAATGCCAATGAACAAAGAAAGCAAAATATTGAATAACTGATCACTGTTCATTAAATACTTCCGTTAACCAAATGAGACACAGGTCCTTTGGGAATTGCCAGGAGTGTAATTACTCCCATAATAGAGGAATCCTTTACAGCAAGTGGCAAACAAGCTGGATTAAAATTTGGTGAGGTTATTTCAGAGCTGACATTTTTAATCTTTTACTCCATGGACTTTGAAGAGCTTTTTATTACACAATAAAACATGTTTACAAAACAGGAAGAAGAGTGAGCAGACTAGTGAGACTTATGTTTCTATGGATTTGTCTCAATTTTAAATTTCTGCATGGATTTCCAATGTCTGAAAGACATTCCACTGAAGTCTCTCACTCTTTCTGGACATCCTACTTGGAAAAGGGGTCTGAGACCTTTCCTTTCCATACACCCTGAACAGGCTAATTTCTTGTTGGTTGCAAATATCCATGACCTCTGTTTCTAGGCTGAGTTTCACTGAAATCAACCAGAAGGCTGAATTTCTACCATGAAGGGAAACAGCACTGCCAGACCATGCAGTTGCACAAGCCCTGTTTCTTTTGGAATCAAACATCAAGATGTTGGAGAGATGAACACCAACAATTTTGCAAATGTGCTGATAGGCTCCAGATTAACGTCCATCCCAGCTCATTTCCCTCCACGCATTTATTTGACAAGTTCAGGCATTGCTTCTTTCCCAAAATGCGTCAGCCTCCTCTGGCTTTAAAACATCTTTGACCAGAATCCCAGCATTAACACAAAACCTGACAGTAAATCAGTGCAACAGGCTTCTCACTCTTCCTTAGAAGTGGTTGGGAAAGGAAAGAGTATGCTTATTGTTTGCAACCAGGCTTCATACCTATCATGCTTTCACAAAAAACACTTTACAGCAACAACTCTGTATATATACACACACACTTACATGTACACATAGATGTGCACCACACTTTTCCTAGAAAGAAGGTTGGAATTTTTCTTCTTAATAACAATTTATAAATTGCTAAATGGTTCCATCTGTCTATAAGTACCTTAAATTCAAAGCAAACTGAGAAAAGTTCATTTGCCATTGTGGAAAATTAATTATGTCAGCAGTGAACAATCCCTGGCCACCAAAGCCATATGATGACATGGAAAAACAACACACTAATAATTCACCCTGTGAGTCACTGAGTTCTCCATATTTTACAGCCTGACTTGTTTTATAATTTGACTTGTTCAAATGATGGGAAGTCAGAAGAAGAATCAGTAATTAAATACTGATCTCTCAAGCCTTTTGTGGAACTGATATTTCCTGGGTATGTGGTTCCATATTCTACACTGATTTGGGTACACACACTGGAATGCCAAGATAACTGATTTGCAGTGGATGTAGCACATACACTGTTCTAGTGCAGTTCTTACAGAGAAAAACTTGCAGTTTTTGAAAGGTCCCTTTGGCTTGTTGATTCTGGCCTTCACATTCCAATATTTGACAATTTTCACTAGACTTTTAAAGTACAGTCATACACTTTTCTTCAGCTCTTCTGGACTAATTTTTATCAATTTTGTGGCACTAAACATGGGGCTAGAATTAGGCAATGTGATGATTCAGCAGCCCGTCAGCACCATAACAAGCTCAGTTTTAGAGGCATCTAGGCACTTCTTTGGGGGCTGGAGAGACAGATGTGGAAGAAGACCCAGGAAGAGACAAGTGGTTAAGAACTGTCTTCTGGATGGATGCAAAATTGCTGTAGAACAGCATCTAGGACAGCACTTGCTATCAGGAGAGCCAGCCTCAGCTCAAAGCAGGTGACCAGCTCTTCCCAGCACTAGGAGCATCTGTTTCAGGCAAAGCTATTGTCACTGCTGCACTCCTCCAAACACAGGTTACACCAAGCTCCCTCTGTAAAGCACATGTTCCTCTCACTGACTGCCCACCTGGAGGCTCCAGAACACAGCAACACCAACTCTGTCCTCCCACAGAGACCTCTGCCTTCCCAAGTGCTGGGGACTCTCCTTCCATGAGCACAAGTTAATAAAGGCCATGCAGACTGCCTCTGTCTGGGAGCACTGCTGAAACAACCCAAAAACCACCTTTTACACAGAGTCTAAAAGCCTAAAGAGTCACCCAATGAGGACAAAGATGGAGAAAAAATTCAGTTACCTTCCCCATTAAGAGGTGCTCTCCTCCCTGAAGTCATTGTTTAAAATTTATATTTAGTAGAAACAGAAAATGTTTCCATTTCACATACTAGCGAGAGCTGGTACACAGAAATCTTTTAGCATAGCTCTGAATTTTTTAATAAAATGAATTCATTAAGAGACTGCAGCAACTACTGTCTATGCACTAATAAGATGGATAGCAGCCTGGCTCTCGTTCATGTGACACCTGCTCAGAACCAAGAGTTCTTACACAAAAATGAAACCTTTAGCAACTATTCTGTAAATTAGGCACCTGAGTTTTTCCCATCAAAATGACATCTCACCACTGTCCTCTCAGGAGTTCCCTACAAGAGGGTGCTTGCCCAGCCTTCTCCCTTTTGATGTTAGTGGAATTTAAACACCCTAGATAAATTATTACAGTAAAAGCATCATGTCTTGTGCTGGAAATCATTCTTCCACTGATAGCATGATGACACTAAGCAATAGAAGAACATATTTCACTCTCACATGAGGCTTTTACATACACCGCTTTTCTTTTTTCATCCCTGAACAGATACAATTGCATATGAGAAGACATATATGGCAAATTTTCTTTAGCATAATTTTTTTTTACATTAAATAAAAATCTGGGTTTCACCAGTACTTCTGAAAACAAAGCCAAAATGAAACCTAAGCTTTTAATGCACCACTGAGTTTTCAGTATTATGATTCCTATGGTAACATTAGCCCTGACCCACAATGGCATGTAAAAGTATTAGTTATGTGAACCCTCATTCATTCAAGGATACATGTTGTGCACACACACACACAGAGATGTGTTTTTCATTGAAAGGCTAATAAAAATTTTTTTGCAATTATTCTGATTAAGAGGTGATCACTAGTGGACTTTCAAAACCCTGGGTAGAGCTAAATCCTGTAGCCTGTACTAGACTCCTACACACTGGAATCTTTGGGGAAGGAAAAGGGAGGGTGGTATAACTCTTGAAGCCAGCAGCCGTAATTTAGGTGGCAGCATGTCACAAGGACACAGTCAGCATGTCCTGCTGGTTGCAGCCAGGATTGATATTGGGAGAAGAGGGATTGTCTTTTGGCAAGCATGTGCCAGGCTGCCTCAGCACCTGCATGCAGCTGCTTGGGTGGTGCACAGTGAACCATGGGCTCCAGGCTCTGTCCCTCACCCTCTCCTCTCTTCTCTTCTAAATATTCCACAACCCACTACAGCATCCAATCATTGCCTATGCCACTAACCAAGCAGTACACACACTTGGTAAAACTCTCTCCAGTTTCTGGGAAGGAGAGCAGCAGGGGCAGTTTGAGAGATCAAACAAATCTCTTCTCCCCCCAAGTGCTTGCAGGAGAGGAGAGGAGGGATGTGGTGTCAGACCTGGTAGTGCCAGCCTTCTCTTTGCTACTCACAGTGCTAGAGAGCAAAAGTGGCTTTCCAAGGCCCACACATTGCTCTGCACATCCCTCCACAATGCTCCTGGGCTGCCAAGAAGTACCTGATATGCTATGCTGGCTCCCTTGCTCTGGGGCCACAGAAGCAGCACCCTGCTTTTTCTGACAAGACACGCTGTGCCTCTCCAGTAGGAAAGAGGCACCACCACAACATGTCAAAGACACAGACCTCTGTCCCAGCTAGAAGTCAGGAACTGTGCACACCTCAGATTTTGGGTGCTGTCTGTTCTAAGACTTCTTTCTCAAAAAGACTGCAGCAATCTTCAGTGTTTCCATTTCCCAAGTTAATTTTGGATGCAGACCTGAATTGAACATGCCACAACTGTAGTACTAGCCTAGAGGGGAAAACCTCTGCCACAACTACTTAGATTTGCAAGACAGAAGGCAGCTTAGTTTCCCAGCTGGGTGGAACCACAAGTTTTATTCAAAAGTACTGTCCTCCAAGCAATGCATACCACACTTGCTTAGAACTGCTTATCAAAAGTATCTCCAGATTGTGTTGCAGCACCCTCACCTCACACTGCCAGTACACACTCCAAGAGTCATGGCAATGCCATACAGATATCCAGCAGGGAAGTAGCCAACTTTGTATGTTGTCTCAGCCAACACTACTGAGAGGTTAGTGTGTGTATTGCAAAAAGTACAGCTGAGGTGCAGTTAGAACTAGGGACCCACTGTATGTGGCAGCATTGAAATCTTCATGTCATGGTGTTTGATCCAAAAGCCATGGCAAAGCACCATTTACCCTAAAGAGCTGAATTCCAAACTACAAATCTTGTTACCAGCTGCTGACTCTTTGCAGCCCTAAACAGCTTTTGATAAAGTCAGTTCTTGTTACTGCATGTCCTTCGTTGGATGACCAGCACTGCCCTTATCAGCTATCAGCACTTGCACACTGCTCCCGCTCCACTGCCATCCCCCACAGCCAGTTCCAAGCAGCAGAGCTAGGTCAGGTCTGGGAAAACCATTTCTCTGAAACAGTCTCTGTGGAAAACCCACACACAGGCAGGTCCTGTGGTGAGCCTTCATTCCAATTCCTCACAATTTTTTCCCTAAAACTACCTTGATCTAGAGACTTGTCCTAGGCGTTTCTAAACAGTTGCAAGAACACCTCCCAAACTCAGACAATCTGAGCTAATATTTTTTGTACATAATATGGACTCATCTGCTTAGAAAACCTGTGTCATGTGAAACCATTCACAAATGCAAATCAATGCTCCTCCACTTTCTCTACCTGTTCCAAGGAATCAAGCTGCCATCGTTCAACCTGCATTGCTTCAGCTGCCCTACAACACCCATGCTGCATGCCAATTTGCCTGCTTCAAACTCAACAGGCTCTCAGTGTCACAAGGTTTCTTATGAAAAAGAAAAAATTTATCATCTTAGACACTTCTTCAGAGTCTTTGCTTATCCCAGCATTTCCTTGGGATTGACCCTAAAATTTAGCACCTAAAATTGGGGAAGAAACTGTTGTTTTCATCTTCAGAAGGGAGTGGACAAGTCCAGGAACCCACATCACAGATGACAGCTCAAAAAAATATATTCTACTTCTTTCCATGGTATTTTTAGCACTTCCTTATATTTTCAAAGGAGAAACTGGCACATGTAGTACTAATCTGTAACACTGCACCATGATTTCTTCAGACCTAGAAATACAGCCTTTCTTAATTGCTATGCAGCAGAATCAAAAGCAACAGTAGAACCTGAAGAACTTCTTAGAACAATTCAGGTTTTGAGAAAAATTAAACAGTGAATTCAAGAAAACATCATTTCCTTTGGTTCCAGCATACACAGGAGATACCACTGACACAAGTTTCCCATCACATTTGTTTATAATACATTTACAAGTAACCTAATGCTTTGAAAGATTAAATACATGTGTTGCATTCAAGTTACGCACAGATGATAATTACTTAATTATATGTACAAATATTATTTCATTTGTAATTTTGAATTAATGCATACCATAAGCACACCCAGCATCTTAACTGCTGGTTGTAGTTTGCCACAAGGTGGCAGAAATTTCAAAGTTAAAATAGATTGCGGTAGGCTATTCCATGAGTTTGGTTTTGTTTGACCTGCTATGACTAGAAAGAGAAGTAGTAAGTTTATGTCACCAGGTTAAAACTTAAGAGCCACACAAGTCCTTTTTTTGTGGTAGAGAAGCAAAATTAAACCTTTAGCATGGTACATAATACTGATTTTAAAAGGAAAAGTACGCACAAACAACGATTAACTAAAACACTCAAAAAATTTTAATATCTAAATTAAAAGTTTGCAATCACTCAAGATATAGGGAAGCATAAAGTGTAGGCAGCCTAAATTTCAAAAATACCAAATAAATTATTTTAGGTATGCATATTATGCCTTTTGTGTGTTGGGAAGCAGCATTAAATTTTCTAACAAAAAAGTCCTGTATTCTGGTTAGCAGCTACATATTTTTCCCCTGTTATTTTTGCTATGATTGTTTGTTAAGAAACAGTCACAAAACAATGAACACTGCAAGAGGACATTACTGAAATGTGGCTAAAAAATCATTAAACAATAACTCCTATCCTCCCCAACTGGCAAATTAATTTTCTGCTCTCCCCAATAAAAAAGTTTTTTCAATTTTTTGAAATTATTAATTTACTTTTTATCAAAATGAAAGAAAAGCTGATTTTAAAAATTGTTAATTAAGGTGAATTACACCAAACTTTCTTAAAAGTCAAGCCTTAATTTACTGTTAAAATGGTGACATGATCAGAAGCAAAGTCACAACAACATGAACTCCAAAATGCAAGTTAGTGACAGAAACAACTAAAAAAGATACTTACTGTCTAGCCTGGTCCTTATTGCCATATGTTACATTTACAACTGCAGTCTCCGTGTCAGTGTTCACTAGAAAGGAAAATGCAACAGGAGGAGGGTAAGTTCAGTGTGCACTCTCTTCCCACTTCAAATTTAAAAGCAAATTGAGAGTAGTAACAGTACCTTGCTCACAGTTCTCCACAGTTCCATACTGAGCTAACAAACTATCCAGCACCTATAAGAGGTAAAAGAAATTACAGATTTAAATTTCAAAGCAGATTAACAAAACAAAAATCTAAAAACCACCAGAATCTTTTAAATTATTAGGAAAATATAGATCATTTAAGAGAGTCATTCCAAAAAAGAAGAAATTATTATTCCAGGAAGAACAAGCATACATTGCTTTTTTTCTCTCTCATGTCAGAAAATCTGCATTTAAAATTTCATTAATGTGAAAACACAAAGTATAACTTCAGGAAGGCACGCTGCACTGTACATTCCAAACTTTGAAAATAAACCTTCAATAAAAATAAACCTTCAAAAAAAAAAAAAGGTCACTGTTCTCAGAGGGGGCTAAAGGAGAGGCAGAAAAAGTTAGAGGACAGCAAATCCAAAATAAAACTTTCTCCATGTATTACAAGAACATATATCTATCTTTGTCCCTGTTTGGAGCTATTGGGGTTTTTCCTCCCAACACACTTAGGTTGTACATAAAAGTGTCATTCTCTTCCTTAGTGAAGAATTGTCTGTGTGGAGAAGGTAACAGGAAAAACCAGCATATGAAGAGCTGTTTCACAATTATTTTGACAGATTTCTTGAAGATCACCATGCCAGAGGAACCATTCACAACAGTATCCTCACCATTATTTGAAAATCACAATTTTTCCTTCGGTAGAAAGCTAGGAAGAAACAGGTAAATGTATATGACAAGTAGCAAAAGAAACCTAAATTAAGTAGTTGCATTTTGCATAGTTTTATTCTTGTCAAATGGAGGATGAAGAAGGGGGAAACACACAAGCTTCTGGAGAAAAATCAAGGTGTCAGAGTATTCCTGTAAAAGCATTAACACACCCACAGTTGTACCACATCTAAAATTCACATGGTATAGAGTTTTATTTTCTTCCTGGTAAGAAATAATGTTGCAGAAAATGGTGACTCTGGCAGTAACTAGCACAGACAGAAGTGCAGCAGCATTGTAGTGTATTGCATCCTAACATTTTGTCTCAAATTTAACTGATGCTGGAAAGGTTCACAATTTACACCAAGAAGTGAAAAAGCAAGCTTGCACTCCCTTTTGTAACCAAAATTACATTTCTTCAGGTAATCTCTTAAGGAGAAATGTAAGTAAGAAAGGGAGGAAACCCCTTAGGGAAAGGAACAAAACAAAGAAGCAAAGATAAAGGAAAGCAGTAGGCATAAAAAAGCATCTGTGCCACTTCCCTTTGCTAGAACCAGCAATCAAGTGTGCACAAACCCCCAGTCCCTAAAAATGTAAAGATGTAAAATTCAGACTACATCTCCATGAGATTACAATTCCTAAATTATAATATATCCATCTACCACATACTTTTACTACAACTGTATTTTATATGCCAAACCCAAAGACAAATTATATCAGTGCAATTTCCACTCTTTACCACCTACTAAAGTTTAAACTGTACAGAGATGTTTCAAATGTAACATTTCAAACCAGGTATTTAAAAGGCAATTCAGTGCTCACCAAGTTTGAGCAATGCATTATTGCTTCTAACTGCAGAATTTCCCCATCCTTCTTGTAGAGACTCTAGTAAAGTTTTCTTGGCAAGAGTTTTGTTTTCATAGACAAGTTGTTAATTGTCCTCTCATTCTACAAGTAGAGATTAGCTTAGTCTGAGAATTTCCCTTTTCAATCCCCTAAAAAATAATTTTTCTGCTGCTCCTCGGATCTGACAATTGGAATCTAAGTGAATGTTTGTGCTGAAATTTGCTAAATATTACTGAAGCAGAGATGCTCCAGGGGATTAAAACAAATTAAAATCTCTGGAAGATCCCTTTAAGACAATTAAAACACTGGCACAGATGAGTGGGAGAGTTGTGAGGTCTTGCAGGTCTGCAGCTGTACCTCACAGAAGCCAAGAGAGCCACAGCATGAGATTAGAGGAAAACCTTCTTCCACAGACTGCTTAAGGGAGCCACTGAAACCAGTGGGTGAACAGAACCCCAGGTGTGGTCAGGGATTTGAAACAAGAAAAGCAAAGCTTTTCCTGGCTTAGAGATCCTTTCTGGGATGTTTAGCTGAAATAAGATACCAAAGAGTTCATTAGTCTGATAAAGCAATTCCTTTGTCCCTATATTATGCCAACCTGTGCTGCCCTACACTGCAGACCGTGCCACAACACGGGCAAGTGTGCTTAGCTGTGATTGTGTTTGAACTGTGCAGACCACTACTCACGGCCACTCTGCCCCCAAAGCTCCATCATTTCAAAACAGAATTTCATTTTCATCCTTATTCATACAGGCAAAGAGTGCTAGAATACCAAAGGTACCACAAAAGTTTGCTTGCTAATAATTAATCAATATTTTGTAAGGTATTTCTATATTCAACTTATATTCTGGGCTTTATATTGCAACCCACATATTAAAGTCATCATCTTCACTAATAAAATAAATACTTTAAAGCTGAATCCACACAACTGTTAAAAGACACATTTTCTCAAAAAAGCACTTTCAGCATGTTTGTGATCAGCCATCAGAAACTTCTCACCACTATCCCTTGCATCTACCCCCAGGAGCCTAAGAACCCCAAGACTGCTTGGCTGTTAATGCTGAGGAGTAGCCCAGAATGGCATGTACAGCATCCCACCCTTCTCCAGCAGGAGTTCTCCACTCATGCTGCTCCTTAATCCTCTTCTGATCCATTTCAGTCAGAGACAGTGTCCATCTGGGCTTTAATCCAAGTGATTTGGGTTCCCATGTTTTTAAAAGAGTTGCTTTACTGAACAGATTTATGAGAAGTTTCCTCAAAGGATTGGAGCTTGCTTTAACCAAAATGAGAAACAATCCTCTTTGGTCAAAGACACTTGCTCTCTACAGCACTGTCTTCAGCAGAAACTTGAATTTTCATCACCATCAGCCTCATGCAGCAGGACTTAAAGTGTGATCAACACTCCAGAGGTAGCCTTTTAAATAAAAATGCACTAGTACAAAAGTTCCAGCAGCAGTTGGGGTATGTGTGAGTGAGTGTGAGGAGCAAGCTTCATGGGTGAGAACACTTTTAACTGAACCAGCTGATCCAGTGGGGAAAAGTCATTGCAGTCATATTCAAAGCCAGATCCTCTATTGTAACTCACTTTCAGAACACAGAACTCAATTCCTGCACATGTTTCTTGTTTTACACGTATTTACTGCAACAGTCAGTTTCTATTCACATCTTTCACTTCTTCATATGTCTCTCGCTATCTTTTCCCTCTCCCCAAATTTTTCTCTCTAGTCCAAAGCCCATAGTTCTGCTGCAAAACAAACATGTTTTGTTTGAGCTGCTCTTCCGTAACACTCTTCGTGTACAGCCTTGTTGGGCAATCAGAACAAAATTCAAAGCCAAGTTGGTGGTGCAGCAGCAATTCTGATGAGCAGCTGAAAAGTTTATTTGTACAAATATTTAATCTAAGCTAGAAAAAAAAAAGGTCTTTCCTTTTCTTGAGCCCTCCTTCTAGCAGTTGTCTAAATTGGGTCTCCTGCTCTTGTTATAGCACAGATGTCTCTCTCACAAAAAGCTGCAGTCTTATACTGTGGACTTTCATTCATCAGGCTCTAAAAGCCAATTCTGACTTCATTATAAACAGCATTACCCTACACCAAGCCCCACAAATCAAGGCTGCTTTACATGGAAAAAAAAGGAAGGAAACATTACTCTTCAGTGAAACCGAGAGCTCGATGCACACGTTAAAATACCGCAGCTCTCGTACAGATTTCACAGGTTTAGAAGCAGCACTTTTGAACAAATCCGAGCAGTTTTCTGCACTTTCAGAACAGACTATTTTATACACATCATCTCATAGTGCTGTAGGACTTCTGCTGTACACTGTAAGGAAATTAGTCTCAAGACATCTGGTCTGTAAGCACAGTTATCCATACTGTTTCTCTCTCACACATGCACTTAGCGACAGGAACGTCACACTGCTGCTGGAGAACCTGAAGTTATTTTCTCCTCCCATGTAGACCAAATCCACTAGACCACCACCACCACCCCCTTGTTTCCATGACTCCTGTGTCATGTTGACAAGGAATTAAAATTAGACAACACAACTGAAATCATAACTAGCAGAGGCTAAAAGAGAAGTATTAGGGTAATTCAGTTGAAAAACCACATAGAAATGTTTGACTGCAAAGACTTTGAGTGTACAATGTGATCTAACAAACAAAAAATTTTGATTTAATTGAGGGGGATGAAGGAAAACTAAAGAACCAGGTAATGAAAAGAGGATGTGGGTGGGGTAAAAAGTAGTGCTGATATCACAGATACTGAGCCTGGCTGAACCATGAATGCCATCTCCATATTTCAAGTACTTTCTTGATATACCTAAGTCCACAAAAAAAAACAAACAAAAAAAAAATCACCATAATGTCCTTTTCCATTAATCACATTAATTGAGCCTAACTAGTCTGATGTGGCCCCCACCAGGCCCTGGTGTAGTAGAATTTGCAGTGCAGCAGGAGCAGACCTGGCATTTTGTGACTTGGTGTGATATTACCTTGCTCCTCTCACAGCCACATCAGTTGCCAACAACTGACTGTGGCAAAAAGGCTCCCCAAAGCACCTTCAGTCTGGCATTATTTTTGGTTGGTAGAAAAAAATCAATATTCCCAACAAGGATCCCAGCTGGCATAGCTTTAGAAGGAAAATTAAACTGAAGAAGACCCTAATAAATTCCTGAGGGTTATTTTTGAAAGGTGTAACTTGGATAACACTGCATTGCCTGAAGGCAGACTGTGGTGGACAGGTGAACTCAGCTCCAGGTCACCCAGTGCACCACTCACCTCTCTGCATCACTGCCACCCCACACAGCCCAAACATAGCAGCTTTACCCATTTTCACCAAAAGGGTCAGAGCATGCTGGTTCCTTGTAAAGGCAAAGCAGCATGGACATGGAATACCCAATTCAGTCTGCCAGTTATTTTTCCAAAACCTCGTGAAGGCATTTGAATAGGCAAAGCCAATCTGCAATGGCTCAATGCGCTGCAGCGTGTGGTGATGGTGTTTTTCATCTTGTAGGCCCTCCAAAACCCAGTTTACTGTCTCATGAAACCATGACCATAGTCTGGAAGAATCAGAAAAATAAGCCTGGAAGCTGCTGAAGTCATTGTTTGCACACACCAGAAAGGCAGCGCCTGAAAACAATAACTCTGGCTTATTTACCACATCCCATACAAACCCTGGAGTGAATTCTTCTCCTGGGAACTTACAGTTATATCCAAATGTTCAAAACTAATAATAAGTTTACCCTATAATACAATTCTGTTTAGGTGGCATTACCAGGGTTTTAAGAATGTAATGCTGAACCACAGAGAACAAAGACAAAATTGTCAAAGGAACTACTAATTGAGTGACCAATTTGGACACCAAGGGCTTGATTTTCCATAGTGCTCAGCACGTCTGTGTGTTCAAAGGGCAGCTTCAGTGCCACTTCTGGTAGTAAGGGGAACACAGCACTTCTGCAGGAAAGACCTCAGGCTCATCACAAGACAAGCTGAAGGCACTGTTAGCAACTAATAGCAACTTCTGCTTAGGGAGGGGAGCACAGCACCAGAGACCAGAACGTGCAGGATTCAGTTTGCCATGGCAACAAATTCAATTCCCCTTAACCAAAAGGGTTTGTCTTCCTCAAAGCCCTCGACTTGCTACCAAATTAAGAAAGTGTGTGGTGAATAACTGGGTCACAGCTCTTATGGACTGCTCATCTCCACTGCACAGGCTGGACTTGTTGGTGGCAGCAGAGCCACCCTCTGGCCCCAGCCAACATCCCTCCCTACAGGGCTAAGAGCAAACAGCAGGTCCCCATTTCCCTTGGTGTAACTGTGGAACTTCTGAAATGCTCAATTAAAAGAAATAAGGAGGTAAGGGATGTTGTGGACTATTTCAATTTCAGTGTTTGAATTAAGCAAAACATAGAAAGCAACTGAAAATAGGTATCAGGTAGAACATCATGTGCAACTGTGAGTACAACTATTATAACTAACTCCACATCCCATATGTGTTTAAGTATTTCCAGATAGTACTGCTGGGCCATTTAAATTGTTATATATATATATCTATATATACACACACACACACAATCCCTGTATATTTAAAGAGGTAAAGGAAAGAGAGGGCTAAATGCTTTAAAACCACACTAATATGAAATAGCATTTAAAAGTACCTGCCTTGAATCTGCTAAGTCAGAAATTGCTTAAAGTATAATTACTATGATTTACCAATAGAAGGTTGGTTTCTAAATAAAAAAAAGGAATCCAACAAGTATAAGCAACATGATAAATCATTACAGATAACATCAGTATCAAAACTCCCTCCCCTCTCCTTTTTTCTAAAAAAAACTCATACAATAGAAAAATTCACTGAGAGAATATTCTAATAAAGCTCTGAAAATAGAAGAAATTTCAAAAGAAATTTTTGGGCTACAAGATTAGCCCAGGTGCTGAACACAGAACACAAAAAGTTCTCATGTGCTTTCATGTTCCCACATTACACCCTAAGCTGGAAATAGTCTCTTTAATGTCTGATAAGGAAGAAAGATTAGCGTACATTATGCTAAAGATGCATGAGATGGAGAAAGAAAAATCATAGTATCAAGGCTGACAAATGGCATTAAATGGTTTGCAAGGCTAAAAAATGTACTTGAGACATGTTTAAGAGAAAAGCAAAAAACCTCGCTTATTAGATGCATGGGTGGCCTCCTTCACAAAGAGATTAAAGGGAGCAGGATAATTCAGTTTGGAAAGGAGTGAGAGGGAATATGATACAGGTATTATGAAATAACGAATCATGTAGAGATGGCCAAATTGGCAGCTTCTATTCACCCTTCATCTAAATTAAATGAAAACAAGTTTGAAAACACAGAGAATAAGTATTTATGCAACATTATCTGAACACAATTAAGCACCTCACAATATCTGCTGCAATACTTCATTAATCTCCCCTCTCTTCACACTAAAGGTGTAACTTCAAGAGCAGTTGCAGATAACACTGGAGTTTATGAACCAGGTTAACACTAATGTTAACACTCCTGATTCAGTACCCATCCTTATTTCCAGAAATTAGAAAGCACTGTCACACTGATTGGTCCTTAAAGGCGGGAGCTGCTGTTTTATGGAGCTGATCCCCAAATCCCCATTTCCAGTAGCTCCTTGTGGGCACTGTTGGGGCCCCTCCTCCTGGGGCAGACAGGCTACCAGGACATTTCTGGGCTCGGTGTGAGGGAGGGAGGGAGGGAGCGCCGGGCTGGCACATGGGGGCTGTGAAACAGAGCAGGATGCAGCAGCACCAGCTCGTGTTCAGCTGCCTCCTCTCCAGCTGGGGGGGCCAGCTTAAGTGGAAACACTCCTCACTACTTCTACCATGTCATTTGTAGTTTGCCAAAGGGAAAGAAAAAAACAGTTTTAAAAGCATTACTATCTGCTGAACACTCATTACTCAACTCTGATTAAATGATAGACTACACAAAAGCAAGGGAACCAGCAAATCTTAAAGGAATGTTTGGAAAAGACATTGGGATAAAGGATGATTTTTCTGCTTTACTCACAGGGCTATACCAAGATGCAACCAGTGTCTTATTGGCAGTTTTGGCCCTTTCCTGTGAAGGCACCAAGCACTGGTCTCCATCAGGAAGGCTGTGGCTCAGCCTGGCAGTGCAAGCTGCCATGTCCTGTTCTAGGCCATGAAAACTAGAACAGAAACATACATGTTTTTTCCTGTCCCCTCCATCCTTTCAGTCCTCTCAATTTTGCTACCTCCATGTCATTACAGAAAATGTGTTCTTTTTAATTGTGAGCTTTATCAGGGAAAATTGTATTTCTCCTATACACTTTACTCTCTTTTGTCTGTGTGTGCAAAAATAGCACTTTTAAAAGCTATTTTCTGTAGCTATTTAAAAGTCTTGATGCCACTTCATTACTGCTCTACAAGGCTGGTGCTAGCCTGATATTTATAGTTTCAGCACAATAATAGTTTGTGCATTCAAAAAATGCCTTCTGTAAAGCTGGAATCCTGCAATTATAACAAATATCTGTCAGACTTAAAAAATCAATTTTCAAATCATCTTTTGGAACCTATCAACAATTACAAATTCCAAGAAATCTCTCCACAAGGGCACAGGCATAATTTCAAGAAGGGGCCACATGAAAAGTATGAAAAGTGTTCCCTCTGGTACAGATATGACTGTGTTTTGTGGAAAAAGAGCCAAGCCAGAGCTTGATACCAGGGAAATCTTTCCTGGGAAGGTTGTCTCATATTTTAACATTAAGAATTTCTGCTAAGATCTGCTTGCAACGATCCAAAAATGATAGAGGGAATCACAGAGGAAAATCCTGTAAATGGATTTAGTTCACAGATTAATGTAGATAAAAAAGTAGTATATTATAACTCAGATGGAGATCACGTCTGAGACATTCCCTCTATTGTGCACAAGATGCAAAATGACAAGCTTTCAGGAAAAAGATAAGTCCTTAACAACCACTTCATGACTATCTCGAATCTCTTTATAACCAGGAAAAACTATAAAAAGATCGAAGCATTTTTCTGGAGCTGTAAGATTCCCCTTCTCCCTTTCTGAAATGGTCATCCATAGGATGCATGCCGTGCCTTCGGCTTCCCAGCAGATCTACTGAGGACAGCACTGCTGTGGAGCAGAGGTGTAGGTTTGGCCTCCCAGCAATGAGGCTCTGACAGGAGACTGCTGAAGGGAGGGAGTTGCTGTTTGCATCTACAGAGGCTTCCAGGCACATGGGTGTTGGATATCCTCATCCAAAACTTTCCCTGTAGCCGTCAGTGCACACCATGCACTTCACTTCCCTAGACAGGCTGGCATGACCAAACTCCTGTCCTGAGGGCAGACCATCAGCTGCTGTCCTGGAACAGGGCAGCCCAGTCACCCAAGCAGTTCTAACAGCTATACCTGAAATTACCCAAGTCAATCCCCACAGCTAGAGAAGACTTTTTCCTTTTTATTTTTTTAACCCACCTCTCCTAGTTTGTGTGGCTGTTTCCAGGGAAAGGGGAGGGGAAAGAGGGCAACCTTACCTAGTCCCTACTGTGAGGGCTGGGCACTGAAAAAAAAGTAAGTGGAGAGGAGTTGCAGGAAAGACTCAAGAACTGAAGCCTGGGGATCAAACAGAAGCAAAATTATACACACTTTATAACGTGGAGTGATCCTGGTGGAACAAGTACACCATCTTCAAGTGCTTGAGTTACCTGAGCTGCAAAACTGAATTGAAATAAAATCCACAGTAAATGTTTCCACAGTGCTAACACAGAGATGAAAGCTTAGCAAACAACAACAATTACATGCTGCCAAAACCTTCAGACTCCAAAAACATGAACCTTGGAGCAAAGGGGAAACATGGGTTTTTTGAGTGCAGAAAATTTCTGAAGTAAAACACGCAATCTAGTGGCTACCTAATCACTCAGTCATCAAAATTAAGGTGTACATATTTTAAACACTCAAAACCAAGCTACTAAAATCCACTCTAAAGTTAAAGAAATATTATAATGAAATTCTGTTAAACACAAATTTACCAAGATCTGTGAGATTTTCCAGTCTACCTTAAAGAATCCCGGTATTAAGGCCAACTCATGCACTAATCTGACAGGTAAGGCTTAAGAAGATGTTTACAAATAGCCACAATTTTTGAATGCAATTATCTAAACTAGAAATTAAGATTTCAAGAGATGCACTATGTTAATAGCATTTGACCTATATGTAGCAAAACAAAATTCAGAGTGTGAATGCTGAGTATTAGCTGACAGCTTATGAACTGTGAATTACTTTTAAGAGTCAGTTTTGAAGGAGCAGTCAAATAAAGAGTAAGATCACTGGAACAATTCAAGAGAAAGGGCCACAATTAAATGAGTTATTATACCTAGGGTGTAAGAGTGATCGTCACTTCCATCTACTTGCATTCAGGGCCTTCTACAAAGCAGTGAGCTTTCCATTTGCAGAATGTATTCAGTCCCCAGCAAGCTCTCAAATGTTGAAGCTTATTGTTCAACCACATTATTAATAAAATTAGAATGTTTTCCCTAATTTTAAAGGGGAAACAAAAGAAATGCAATCACAAAGGAAGCAAGTTTACACTGTTGCACTGACTCTGCAGTAATTATCACTCTGTAGTTATACAGATCTGAAAAAACCTACCCTCATTTCTTACAAGCATTGGGATTCATAGAGGAAAAGGGGAATATTAAATAATGTGGATGATATAAGGTCTTGAGGTGTTTGCTGTCCTTTTATTCAGTAGAGTTGTCCTTTGCAAAAGTCATCCTTGAGCAAGGATCTGAGCAGTTTGGTTACACCAGACTAGACTGATGCACTTGGCCTTAAGAAAAACCCCTCAACACAAACCTGCTGTTTTCCAGAAGCCTGGACTCAGTTTTGATGCAACCTCTTTCTTATGCTCTGAACAGGCACTGCAAATATTTGAATAAGTGGCTCAAGTTGTGTTTCATTGCTGCTCCATAAGTAGTTGCACAAGCCATCCTCTGCTGAAAGTACTGTAACTCTCTACAGCAATGTTTCCCTGAACGTTAATAAAAACAATCTGCGGCACTAAAATTTAAGAGTAAAGGTGAAGAATATTGCACAGCATGGAGAAGTTGTGTGCCATTTACCACTTTCACATTTACTGTACAACAAACTATGTTCCCTTGTCAAAACAACTCCTTCTCCTTAAAAAAACTTGAAATTTAAATTTTTTGACATTTAAAAAGCCAACACTGTTTAAAATAAGGGAAGTAGGAGTGTAAATCCCAGTATATGCCTGTATGAATGCACACTTCATTCTGATTTTTCACTGATTCATAGCTAAATACTCAGCTCAACAGAAGGGGAATTAGATTTTTAGGCGCTGAGGGAAAGACTACTTCAGTGCTTTGCTCTTGACATGGAAAGAAAGAGGAGGCGGTGTAAGAGGAACTAAGAAATCTTGGTTATTCGCCTGTTGAATATTTAGGGAGTCACAGATCTTGAAATCCTTGCTCATGGCATCTGGATAAGAATGAACATTCTATTTAGAGCTAAGGATGGCAAGAAGATGCAGAGAGCAGTAGTAGAAGACTGCTGGAAGAGGGCAAAGCTTTATTTTGAAGCATTAGAGGCATGCATGAGCTCAGCAGCTGTGCACGAGCAGCAGCACCAAACCAGGGTAGCCAAAAGAGCCTGCAGGTGCAGCCAAGGGCTGCCTGCACAGCAAAATGCACAACAGGCAGCTGAAGGAGGTGTAGCCTAGCTGGGAGGCTGGATGGACACCAGGAGCAGTGGGCAGCCACTGCCAGGTCTCCTAGGGATGGAGGTGAACAGTGGGGCAGGAGTGGTCAGGAGGGATTTCTGAGGGAACATGATCTGAGCCATGTAGGAAGGGACATTGAGGTCTCAGCTACTGTGGAAGAAGTAAGTTGTAGAGGTGCTTGCAAAATGAGGGGCATCATGAAAGCCATCCAAGAAAATCTCAACAACAGCATTTAGGGACAAGCTGTACCATAACCAGGTCAGAGAAGGGAGCAAACAGGAAGATCAGGATCCAGAGGCCACACAAGAGCAGCTCACCAGCTCAAGGGAACATAAGATGAACAAAAATGAGAAGGATGGAGAAACACAGTAGCAGAAGCCTTAGAAGTCACCTAATCCACACTCCCTTACAACCACATACCCTTACACATAACACATCCCCTGATGCTTGGTTTCAGGGAGATAGAAATAGCTCAGCATGCTTAAACAGTCTTATACCAGAAGCCATGAAACACAAGACAACACTGACAACGTGATTTTCATCACCCAGATACTTGAAAGCAGGGGAGCAGGATGGAGAATCAGAAGCATGACAGACAAAATCCTCTAATAAACACAGCAGAGCTGTGCTCAGCACCAAGGTACCCTGAGATGGTCTTCATACATGAGTCAACTGAATAAAGGTGGGCCTGGTTGCACATATTCTACTATAAAGAAAGACTCTTAAATTATGAACAGAGACCACAAGACACAGAGCACAGCATCCCAGAAGAGATGAGAAATATTTAAATGCCAAGAAAATAAATGCAAAAGCCCAAACCCTCCTCTTCCCCTGTGAAACTAGAAGCAAACTTCCCAATAAGCAACAAGAATGTGTCAAACTCTAAAAAAAACATGGACACTGAATGTGGAGAACAGGCTTCTGCACCAGCACAGCTCCTGGAAGCACTACAAACAGTGCCTTTCTGCTGATTACTGCTCCAAACTGCAAGGCAGGATAAGCTGAGGACATCACAGGGTTTCTTTGCTTTAAAAAGAGAAAATGCTCCATGCATTGGGGGCCTTTTACCAACATTTAATATCTTTGACTTTAAATGAATGTGGGAGTTTCAGACTAACAGGCTGCCATATTGTCCCCTCCAGGACATCACAACATCCCTGGCAGCAGGGCTGACAACACCAGAGGAGCTGCTGCCAGGCACAGAGGCAAGCTTAGAAACCTGAACACCCTTGGCTAGAATTTAAAGTCTAAGCACTCTGTACCACCCCAAAAATACATGCAAGCATTTGGCCATTCTACCACATAGCAACAGTAAAATCACTTTTCCCTCTGCTTGCTTGAGAGCATGGTTAACTTTCAAATCAGCACAAATAGCAAGCTCAGTTATGGCAGAAAAAAATTATGGGATGGGGTAACATGGCCGAATGTGCTGCAGCAGCCTGTGGAAAGCAATACCCCATGAGGTCTGGCAGCAGATCAACAGCAGTCACTTCAGTTGCTTTCCAGATTATATAGCTTTGTGAAATTATTTTGGTAATATTTAGCCTTCTAAAAACCTCTCTATGGAAAGTGGTCTTTTCCAGTCCCTTATTGTTGATCTCTTACCCACCAGTGCACAATGTGCTACTGTAGTTGTGCTGGCTGCCATGCCAGCAGCACAGTAGTGGTACATGCTGCTGAACCAATGAGACCAGCCCAGAACACAAGGAATGCCTCCCTTTCCAGCCTCCTCTTTAATTTTAGTGCACACACGGCTCTGCTGCCAGGGCAGGCCATGCCAGGCAGATATTTGATTTGTAAACAGACACTAACATGCTCATCTTTGCTGCAGGCTCCAACTTATCTGCTGCTATTCCCAAGCAGCATGCAGGAAAATTTCTGCATGCAACCTTATCTGCAATAGTGAACTTTCACAAGGAAAAGGCAGATAGTTCAGTACATGTTGATGACCATATTAGTTTTTCCTTGAAGAAGCAAGGGAAAACCCAACCCAGACTTTTCCCTTGTCACCCTCCAGCCCAGTTCTGGGGTGTTCAGGAATAAAAAGCATAATTAAGGCAGACACACTTTGCCTCTGCACACTACAACATGCACAGGGTGTGCCCTCTTTGTGGTTAATGAAGGCTCTGGTGCCTTCCAATATGATAAAGGAATCACCTCAGGGTTAACGCTCTGGAAATATGAATAGATGGTGACAAGGAGCCATGCGGGCTTTATTCCTTGCATTGTCTCCCACCAGGACAATGCAGGGCACTCCTTAACCTCTTATCAGCAGTGGCCATCACAGAGCAGCTCCTAAAGTACACACCAGGTGTTGTCACAGACAGACTTAACTCTGAGAAATCATCTTGGACCCTCCTTTTTCTGGCAGCCATTTCAATACTCAGGTATCCAATTTCAGTCAAGTGGTGTCTTCTAAGGTTAAATTTTGGTACATTTAACGTTCATTTCTGCATGCTCAGAGACAGACAAGACAGATTTCACTTTCAGTTTACTTGGTATTTTTTCCCTTGACCCTTTCAGAAGAATCCTCACAAGAATGGACATTCACAAAAATGTCAGCTACCTACTTCTAGATGAGAAAATGACTAGGCCTTCTGGACTGATGGACCAACTGCTCCACTCTCAATCTTCCCCTTGAAGCCATCTCAATGCTAACCTTCAGTGCTTTTTTTAATGGGTTTTTTCCTTCCGTGAGTCTTGACTAAAACTAGAGGACAACATTTCCCCTCAGTACAGGGCATCATATGTGAAAGGATCTAACACGAGACAACCAAGCAGTGGGCTTTCTAGGGGGAACCAAAAATCACTTACTCCCCTTGTCCTCCATCTCACCCCTATCCATTTTGGGTTTTTTAAGTAGAAAAGTTACCTCTGTAAGTCATCCTCTTCCCAATAACTAGCTAACAGAGAAATTCTGATGTGACAATGATACAGAACCTCAGTCTCTGAACAACAATGCCTGTATGAGATGTTTCTTACTGTTTTGCTGCATTAAAACTCCTGTTAAAATCTTCAGTGCTTGTGATATTTTTATATCTGCAGACAAGAAATGAGGAAATAACTCAAGAGATCTCTGTCCAAATTCTGGGAAAAGGAAGCCTGATTTATCTGCACTCTTGACTACATCTCTGACTACATGTTACATAAATACTTGGTGTAATTTTTTAAAAAGCTAACAAATAACCATTACCCACTTCCTCTCATCTGTTTCTTATTATGGTACAGGTAACACCTTCAGCTGGCTTTTCATCACAGGAGAAATGCTAAAAGAAAGCTTTAACAAGAAAAACATGAAGCTAAGGAAGATACTTGTCATATTAACCACGTTAGTACATTCTCCTAAGTAATATTGTAATATGGAACATTGTTCTCCTAGAATCCTCTTAGAAAAACATTCAAATTAGTTTTGGTAGTTGGCAGATGTAAGTCTAAGCAAATCCATCCTTGGGATAAGTTAAATTTGTTCACAGAAGTGGTCCAGCCCCCCATTTCTCTCCACACTCCTGCTCGGGTCTTCACTGCCACTGCTGCAGATGTGGATGGCAGCTGCTTGTGCTTCAATGCATGCAGCTGACTATATATTTTCTAGAAGTTAAAATAGTGTCCTTCTACTGTGTACAAATGCATATCCACACACACAACATACTGCACATATTCATTCATACCCCTCCCACTTGCCGGGTAGCAGGACTCAGCAAGGAAGAGCAAACTGACTTTGGGCATAAAAACACAGGTTGTGGGATGTGCCCACAGCACACACATCTCACAGCATTAGCATAGCATGAATATTGGTCACTTAACTCACAACTGGTTCATTTTAAAAAGTGACATCTCAGTCTGGTAGAACATATGGAATATTGTTTACTGAATTCAGCATCTTGTCATAGCATTGTGTTTATTATTATAAACACAGTTCAAGTGGCCTCCTAAAGGTATTCATAACTAAATATTCCTCGGGCCAAACATAAAAAACATGACTAGAACTCACATCAGCAGCTGAGAGCAGGTCTACCAGGGACAGTTTTACAACATCAAAAATTACTAATTTAGGAAAATATGTACAGCAGCCACACAGTACACAGTAGGCTTTGTGCACATCCTTTTGTAAGACAGAAACCCTGTACTCTGAGACCTGAATACCGTACATTGGACATGTACACACCCTCTAGTTGTGATCCCATATCTCAGTATTGAGGCACCTGTGGTCTTTTCCCCACACACACCATTTAGAAGAGGACAATGCCAACATGGACACACACAAAGCTGCATGCACAGAACATTGGCTTAAAGTTCAAATGCTTTCACTGGCCTTCAGTATCTGCTGAAGTCCAGCCAACCCAAGCACCAGGGCTCATGTCACCGTAGGACTGCAGCTGAGGACCAAAACTAGACCTTGCCCCATGACAACTGCAGCTACCTGGTGTCAGAACAAAGACTATCTGATGCATTAGGCTGAAGTTGGTTTTGGCTTTTGGTAGGGCTCCCAAATTCTGTAAACAGCTATATGAAACACCATCACTAGAGTTATTCAAGATCTAAACACCAGGACATTTCACCCAGCATAAGGCACAATCATCTACACCTCAGTGATTTCGAGAGAACCTTTGAATCTGTACGGTCGGAGTATGGATGAATTTTAGACACTCACTACTCCAGATATCCTTCCCATATCAAGACTTATTAAGACTTCTACCATTTCCCAACAGGTACTGAAACATTTTATGCACTCGAACACTTTTATCTTCATGAAAGGCAGTAGAAAGAGTTAATGCCCTTAGGTCTTTTTTGGTCAGGTTTTACTCCTGCTAGAGATACCCTCAGTTGTCCACATGCATCTTACTATGGCACACAAAGAGCAAACTCCAGAGAGACACTTGGGTAAAGAAACTAACAGTACAGAAGTAGCAGAGAGGAGGATGTTCATCTCAAAGGAGGTGGCAGTGTGAAATAAAGGGAAGTAAAGGGAAATACCCACAGCCATTTCACTCACAGTGGGAAAACATCATCTGTTAAAACTCTTGTCTCTACAAATATAATCTTGATATATCAGTAACTGGCATAGAGTAAGCCTGTATTCATCAAATCCTTGAATAAATTTCATTTTTAAATCATCCAAGATACTCCAGAAAATGAATGATTAGATTCTGCACTTCATCATTCTCTATTGCTTCAGAAACAGTACCAAGGTGTTTGCAAGCTCCTTAGTTTTGTTCTCAGTTTGAGCCAACTATGAAGTGCAAGTTATGCAGCATTAAAAGACAGAAATGGGGTCATAAAGCAAAACATAATTTGCTAATGTAAATCTGTACATGAGTGCATAGGCAAAAAACATTATCATCCATTTTTCATACAGTTCACATACTGGGGGAGCAAATAAGTACAGCTGTGTAAACACATTTGCCCTTTAAATACAAAATATGTAAGGAAAAAAGGAGTATTAAAAGGATTTGTTTTTTCTTCCCTTTAGTTTTTCCAAATCTACTTTCTATTGTGTTCTCAAATGGTAATTAAAAGCATTGTAGAAGTATCAAATAGGTGTGCAGTGATTTGAAGAAAAAAGGAAAAGCTTTAGAGCTGGTGGATGTTACAAGTACACGGAGCTAATTGCAGCTGTAAGTGGAAAAGACAGCAAAGGTTTGGTTTAGGGGTTTGAAGGCTGATACAATTTACACATGATTTTTGCCTTACAAAAAAAGTCTCTAAATATGGCAGAGGAAGCCAACCATAAAAAGCAGAGTAGTGCAGAACAAGTGACAACACAAGAACTCCTTACCAATCACAGCAGTGCCATGAACATAACAGGCGACAACCTGAGATGCCTTCTATAAGAGGTGCATCAAGATGCAATAGCACAAACTACAAAATCTCTTAATTCTTAGCCATCATCAGCTTTGGAAAATAAAATTCTTAATAAATTTCCTTTAAAAAGTTTGAGGAAACACTTGCAATTCCAGCTTCAAAGCTCTGAAACTGTTTAAAGTGCAATATGTAAGTACACATCAGCAGCACATGAGCTTCAAGAAGGGCTGTGAGCAGAGCAGGCAGGAAACCATCTGTATGCCTGTCCTTCATTTGTTACACCACGAAGAAAGAGCAGCCATGGGTCATCCTAAACCTCTCAATAAAAGCTCATTTTCTAACCATTAGAGAGAAGGCAAACAGTTCAAGTTCTGGAGTTACCAACTCCAAGCTCAACTAGAACCATAATTACAAAATTCCAAGTGGCAAATTATGTATGGAGAGGCTGAAATATTCTGGGTTTTTGTGTAAAATACAATCACCTCTTTGCACTGGCCAATAATAATAAAAACTGAATAAATGCTCCATTGTATTTGTATAAATGCTCTAAACTACCTCATGCAAGTATATGTTGTGCTGTTGCAGTGGTTCCAAACCACCAATCAGCTCCAAAAAAACACTCAGTTTTCTAACTAGGATGTCAAAACTTAAATTCCATAATCCAGAACAAGCCAACTAGCAGAAGAGCTCAGCACCCCTGCCCTTCCCAGCAGAGACAGCAAGTATTCTAGACCCTCAAAAGTGTGTCTAATCTTACTTATTTGGCTTTAGAAAACTCAAACCCTCACAACAAGTGTATTGGGGTTTATTTTTCCCCCAGTGTCAGCTGCTAAGTAAAGAAAGCGGCACAGTTCTCTCCCAGGTATCACCAAGAAGAATTGTATCTGTGCAAACTTTAAATGTGCAGGCAACTCCACAAACAGCACTCACACACAGCTCCAAATGTAATAATGAGCAGGCAGTTATGAATCTGGTAGGCAGCAGACCCCACGAGGATAGGCCATCTGTGTCAGGACTGCGAGGCACGGCACTGCCGAGGCGTGTCCTGTTCCTCCCTCGTCACAGGCACCAGCACAACACCATGCATGTCAAGCACATGCCTGCTTACAACAATAACTTCCCAAGAGAAGCTCCAAGGCCTGCAGAGCTGGCAGCAGGACCGTGCAGTTCAGCCCCACACAGCTGAGTGAGGTACCGTGGAAATGAGCTCAGGGCCCGTAGTGCCCGTTCCTGCCAAGGAGGCTGCGCTCCCAGCACATGTGAGCACATCCAGAGCCCAGGGATCCGTGCAGGAACGCCTGGGACTGGCTGCAGCAGGCAGAGCTGCCCTTGGCACTGGCACCTCCGAGCACCTGAGCAGCAAGAACAGAGAGCCTGCCCTGTAACCAAGAGAGAGGAGGGAGAAAGCCTTAGGTGGGAGCCAGATGTGCACCTGCAGCTCCACCAGCAGCAGCCCATGTTCTCCTGCACCACCAAGAGCCATTGCAGATGGTGACAGTGGGGTGAGAGGCTGGAGAGGGTGGCTGGCCACAAATCTCACAAAGTGAGACCGGGCACTGCTTACAAAGCCGTGCAGCCACTCCACCAAGGGTGTCAACCTGTTGGATGCCAACAGAGGAAGTCCTTTCAGGCTTACAAATTTTTTTAAGCCGTGTTTCTTCTCTTTTTAGATTGTTGCTTATGAGCAGTGAAAGGCTTCAGTGAATTATATTTTCATGCATCATGAGTCACGTTCCACCCCTTGTCTTTGTCCCAACCATACGCTGTTTCTGCAACTGATTCAAAAATGCAGGGACATGCATTTCTCTCATACAACTGGGTTTTCAGAATTATTCATGATTTAGAAATGCACAGCTTAATTTGTACTGCTTTACAGCCTGGTCTCTGTCTTTTAATGCCGTGTAACTTGTTCTTTATAGTGGCTCAAGCTGGGAAAGAAACTAAGCGCAGCTTGCAAACTCCTCAGTTCTGCTTCTAAAGCAATAGAGAATGATGAAGTACAGAGACTAAACATTCATTTTCTCAAGGATCTCAGATTATTTTAAAGTGAAAGTCACTCAGGAGTTTCATGGGTATAAGTGCCAAGGAATTCCATGCAACACTAAGTGTTGCTATAAGGCAGCCTATGGTGCAAGCCCTAAGAGCTATTCTGTTTGAAAGAGCAATCATTTTGGCATAAGCCAAATTATGTTTGCAGAGCCAAGGCTCCCTGCAAATGCTGCTTCCAGCACTGAACCTCTGAGTCTTCCCTCTATCTGGCTAGTCCCATCAGGTTTCTCCCCACAGCACTGGTCACTCTCCGTGTGCCACCTCTTGAATAAACACGCAAACTGCTCTGAAGGCATCTGCAGCACAGAGCCCTCCAAAGCCCACAAAACATGACCTCAAGAAGCAGCTGAAAGGCTTGCAGTCATATCAGCTACAAGAGAAAGGCCTGAGGGAAGTCTTGAGCCTGTGGATGCACATGAGGAAGTGGAGAGAGAGAGGGGGCACAGGGAATTTCTGCACCTAGAGCAGCAGATCTGCTGAGTTGTAAGCTGGCTACAACCACACCAAGAGAACAGGAGGCTGATTGGCAAGGCCCTGTGAGGAGGCCATGAGACAGACCTCTGCTGTCTCATCAACACCAACCTAGCAAAGGAAAGCCTTGCCCTACCAAAATCAGTGCTTGCTCACATCTCTTAAGACTTTCACAGCCTGTCCCTGGCCCATGGATGCTGCTTGCTCAGGCAGCCCCGCTCCCCACATTTCCACTGCTGCAGAATTTTCAGGGCTGCCAGACCAACATTTCCACTGAAGGGCTGGGGGATGAACAGAGTCCTTGCTCACACAGCAACCACCTCCAGCCCTGTCCCCTGCTCAGAGCCTGCTTTGCCTGTGCCATCCTCACACCACTGCCACAGCACAGGGCACAGGCACACTGGGAGGAGAGTCTGGGGCAAACCCACCCATTTCTTTTGGGCAGCACATATAAAGACACAGACTATTGTATGCTCTTACTGTAAAGGTAAAGCAGGGGGCAAAGGAAGCAGGGAAGGAAGGAAGGAAGCTACATTAAGCTTTCAGTTAGTTAAAATAAATCTCTCTTCCCCTCCCCTTCCCCCTGGCCTCACATAGCCAGCTCTAAACATCCCCCTTCCCACTCCCAGCACAGAGAGCTGTCTCTCAGGATCAGGCTCCAAATGCAGGCTTTGTGCTTCAACCAGGCTGTGCTCTGAGGAATTGCTTCCTGAATGACCAGAGGGAAACACCACATGGTGTCACAGCACACAGGTCCAAAGCACAAGTTTTGTGGAACACATCTGAGGGAAGTAACAGCAACCTTTGCATGGTGCAGCCAGTGTCACACCAGTAAAACAGCATGAAACGCTTTCAGGGGCTTAACTAGTTCAGCTTTTTTGGAAGAAAAGTATAACAAAAGCACAGTCAAAAATAGACCAGCTTTGGCTAACATAACTGATTATTCTTTTAACAAGGTCTCAACCACATCTGAAATGGTTTCAGTAATGGTGACAACAACCAGGACAAAAGAAGGCAATATGATTTCAGAAGTGAAACAAGTGCTTAAAATACTCAATAAAGCACAAATATCATAAAGGGCACAGATGCCTTAAACAGGCCAAAACCCACCTCTTCTCTCTTTCAGTGACATTATAAAAAGTTACTGAAAGCATTACAGATATGCTGCCCAACCTTGCTTCATACACAGAAGAAATAAAATTGGAAGTTCTATGTATTAGATTAGGACACAAAAAACCCACTCCAGAACACCTCTTGAGTGAAAATGTGCCTATTCAAACGACTGCTTAAATAAGGGAGTGACTCTTCAGACAGCTAGGAAGCCTGCGAGTTTGTAGCAATGTCAAACTGCCCTATTTTTAGCATTGTGTGTCAAGGGCACATGCCTAGAAAGCGCTTTCACTGCTTCAGCAGTTTACAGGAAAAACAAGGTAGACAAGCACATGCTTATTTACAGACAGATGAGCCCAAATCTTGTGTGTGAATAATCACATGGGACTGCTTCAGTTTTACAGGGTGACTCACCAGGGCAGCATCAGGGCTCCGACACAGCCCGGGAGCTCAGCGCTAGCGGAAGGAAATGGCTGCACAGCACTCAAAAATCCTGAAGCAGCAGAGGGGCTGGGCAGTAAACTGAAAGCTAATGGACTACATTAATGTCTTTCAAGTGAAAAGAAAGTCTTTCAGATGGGCAAGAATGATAAAGGGTCTGTCAAAAAAAAAAAAAAGGTGAACTGTTGTCAAAGACCTTACATTCCCCATGGTTTTCTATTTTAGGTTCTACATATGACTAATTTTCAAACTTTTCAGTACCTCTAGCATCAGCTGTTCAAAAAAACCTCCAGAAAAATGTTTCACCACTGGATGAAAGCTTGTACAGCCATCTAAAGGAAGCAAGAAGCCCTAACCCTGACCATCATTTCTACTGTTATTCAATACTTCCAAAACTCAAACACTCTGTGTAACACCATAAAGTCACACTTTACCAGGTAGCTCTCATTTTTTCATAGGAAAAATTATCAAACAACAAAGGTTTTGCCAATACATATAACACTTGACCCTCTGCTTTCAATTAATACTTATATACCCACTACTGTCTCCAGCCACTGTCACAGACAAGTCTGCTGCATTTTCCACTATCAAGTGTCCTTTATCTGAAATCTCAGCTGGGTCATTTCAAGCAAATTCTTTACTGTGAGGCACTGGCAGACTCACTGAGCACCTTTACACTTAGCTAATAAACTTTGCAGTGAGGAAGACAACAAAGACTAAAATTTGCACAATTTCAGAAAATTGAATATAAACTCCTCCTTTCTCCACTGTAGTGGCATGAGGGCACCACAAGAGCTGTGCTCAGGCCATCTAAAAGCAATTAAACAAATCTTTGGTCAAAGCAAGGTCAGATCCCCAAACCTTCACCACATGCCTCAGAATACCAGCATAGCCATGTGTGAACAAACAGAAAACTGTGAAGCACTGCATTGCCTGAAAACATGGCAATAACCAAATAAAACAAGATATTAATAGGATAAATGTATGTGCAAGACAAGCAGCATTCTACCTAAGGTTACAGAAGGGTTTCTGTACCCAAGAGTTTTATTCTTCAAAGTTATGTGCATTCCTATCCCCCCAAAAAACCTTACAACTTGGTATGTGGTCTGCAGCATCAACAGGTCTGCAAAAAACAGAAATAGTAGAGCAAGTACTAATTAAGAGCCTGTGGTAGGCTCTGCTCATTCTGAACACAAATATGAAAATTAGCTGCCGCATGCTCTCCAGAGCTCTAGTGGAAGAAGCCATTCAGCTATTACAGGACTGAAGTCAGAAACTGGAAGAAAAACAATCTAGGTCAGTTTACTTGAGTTTTGTAATTGCATAGAAAAGTCTCCACAGCTATGCTGACTTCAACACCCATTTTCACTAGCTTGAGAAACTACTTTAAGTTCTGTTTAAGCAAAGTTAGCAGAACTTTCAAGAGTATCTCCTTTTCAAACTCTCACTGACAATGAAACGCTTCAGCGCTGTGTGCTGACCAGCATGGTCCACAGACTGCAGGTCCTCCAACAGCAAGTACACATGACAGCTACACTCAGTGCTCTGCATACAGAGCTCAGGACAGAAGACAAGGTCAGCTAGCAAACAGGTCAAAGGCAGGAGCAGATGGCATAAGATGTGGTCAGACATTGCTCTGAAGGGTTAACCTTCAGAGAACAGCAGTGTTGCTTTGGCCTTGGCTGCTGTGAGTGATGTGCAAACTGTGCTGTTCTTAGGACAGTAAATAAGGACAGCACAGGACCACTGTAAAGTTCCTGTTGCCAGCAAAGCAAGAAAACAAATACAACTTGAGACTGGGGGTTGAGGGGGAGGAACAAAGTGAAGAGATATTTGCATCTCTTTTTGGCTGCATTAGTAAATAAGGTGTTGAGAAACAGAGATCCCACTAATTTTCCATAGGAACAGATGTTTGCTTAACACTACCTCACTTTCAACACTTGCTCATAGAGAATGCATCACACAAAACACGCTGCTAAAAAATAAGAGAAAACCAAATTAAACAAAAGACAGTTCCAAGTTACTGTGCAGGGATAAGCAAAGTAGGACTTGGACCTAATCCCTATATTGCAGCTTCTCTCCTAAATATGATCACACTCCTGTGCTACTACTCAGGTGATCTGTGTAAACCACGGGTGACATTTTCACAAACTAGCCCAGCACAACTGCTTTGTGAGTATCCACACTGCTGAAGTTTAGAGAGCTCAGCTCTAAAGATTTGTGGATGTTCTACTGCTGAAAAACTACCCAGCTAAGCCCAGGGGTGAAGGGTGCAGGTAATCTGCCCTCCAAGCCCAAGCAATTACTAACTGGGTTGCTGCACATTGACCTCAAAACCTTGATCTCAGGTGTGGCATGTGGCTACCTTTGTCCTTCCCCCACTCTCCCTGTCATGCAAAGCACAAATTGTGTCACTCCAGGCCACCTTTAACCCTCAATTCCAGCCAAAGTCTGCCTGTACCACCAGCCCTCCAGAGCTTTGACCCTCTGGGAGTGCCTCATCCAGACAGCGTTTGGGATCCAAACTGGGCAGTCAGTGCAGCACTCTGTTGGGAAGGGGACCAGGGAGAACAGGGGAGACTCAGGGAAGAGAAGCAGCAGCAAAGTGGAAAAGCATCAGGAAAGTAAAAGGAAAAAAAAAAGGAAAGAAAGGGGAAATAGGTATATAAACACACAAATCTGAAGGCATCAAGGTTATGCTCAGGGTTGCTTTTTACCACTTTGTCTCAAACTATCAAGTAAAATTCTCCATTCTGAAATAATTTGCCTCAAATGAAAGCAAATACTGTTTTTAAAACACTGTCTTAATACAAAATGCAACAACCTTTCACTGGCATCTGTTAAAACTGTATCACACCAAGTGTCCACCAAGTCAATTGCTTGTTTAAAAATCATAGGTCAGTGTTTCTAATCTAACAGCAGTAACATACTACAGTGTTATTCAAGGCAACCCTTCTATTGTAAAACTTCAGTTAATAATTCTAACTCTTCATTGGAAGTGTTCTGAAAGCGTGGTTGCCTTCTTTTTTCTTTCAGATGAGCAGAGGGTCTGACAGAAGGTTCATCCAAAATCATGTACATCTTATAGATAATGGAAAAGAACTATGGATTTCAAGACCTGATTATACACACATGAAGAGGCAAGGCTGAGAAAAGCAGACTGGTTTAGAACCTCCCACGAGTCACTGAATTTGGAGTTCCCATTACTTTAAGCCCAGACTATCTTTAGAATTAAGTTCTGCTAATTGGAAGATGTAAAAGCAACAATATTACTAAGAGACAAATTGCTCAAGTGCAGAACACACCTCAATGAGTTGTTTTTGCTGCAACTCCATGCATAGGCAAGTTTTTGTAGTAAAACAGACAGGAAATGACACTTCTTTGAAATTTAAATGCATTACTTTTTTATCAGTGTATCTTAGTTCTTATATTTATGCACATTTTAGGAGGCATGCATACTGTTCTTAAGTCCAATACTCTCAATAAAGTGCTAAATAAAACAGAGCAATTTATATAATGAATCATAAAAATAAGCCTTGCTCTGAAGAACTAGCATATAAGAAAAGATACAGAGCTTTAAGTCTTCTAAAACTTAATGACTGTGAATTTTTTTCTTCTTAAGATTACTACCAGAGTTCAAGAAGAGGAATTTTCTTGCATATAATGGAATTGGCCAGCCAGAATCACTGAGGTGGCACACTTCAAAAAAAGTTAGAATTACACTGGGTTTTAATCATAATTTCAGTACAGTAGGAGGACAGGATCTGGTACTGTAACAAGTATCAAAATCTACCATCATTTTAACATCACCTTCATTGTAGCCCTTCTTTAAAGCTGTACCTTTAGTTAGCTTTCCTGGCAGCAACATTTCCCAGTTTGTTGCCACTGTATTAAAGGAAAAACCAAAACCAGTGAGATGGGCAATCATGGTTGCACTGCAGAGAACTCTTAGGATTCCACTGAAAGTAACTCCCAAAATAACTTTTAAAAAAACCAAACCACACACACACATAAAAATAGCTCTCACACAAACAACCACGTTTCATTTTTACTATACTTCTTTTAAACCATTAATGAGTCATCACTTAAATCACTAGCTATGTTTATAAAGAATTATTCACACAGTAAACTAGAATTCATAAAATGAAATTGTATACATTTCATATACCATCTTTTTTTCTCCATTAAACTAATTAGAGACACAGGAATTCACTGATTTGAAGGAGGGGGTGTTGATTTTTTTTTTTTTAGGTTAGCATTTTGAAGTGTATTTACCACAGAAGTTGTGTTTCACCTCATGGCAAAAGCTCAATGTCTCCTACTTACTTAGCCTACACAAAATTTTCCTCTTTACCAGAAGGGTTTTCCACCAAAAATGAGACCAAGAAAGATTGCGGTGTAGCTGAACAACATAAAATGCAATTAGTGGTAAAGTCTTTGTAGGTTGTGTCATTTCATATTCTTTCCGTGCCTTCTTGGGGCAGCGAAGGCTTCTTTAGAACGCACTCCAAGCAAAGACTGACTCCTGCAATCACTGCCCACTTTGATTAGTCTTAATCTCAGTGGAAGCTCAGCAGTTTTCTCCGATTGCTTGTTTGAGGGCCCGGCAATTTGCGCAATGTTTATTTTGGGCCGTGGCTGAGGGAGGGGCGCAGCCAAGCGGGCGCTGTCCCAAGCCAGAGCGCACAGAGCGGAGCCCGGCGCTCGCACTCGAGGAACATCCCGGCCCGGCCAAGCCCAGGAGCTGCTTGTGCCGGGAGGGCTGCGCTCCGCAGCACCCACCCAGGGACTCCTGCGGGATCCAAACAGCCTCTCCATGCCCTGGCAAGCCCCGCCGGCCGGAGCACGGCCCAGAGAAAGCAGCAGGGGTGGTGGGGACAAACTCTGTCACAGGGTACCAAGTGAGGAGGACAGATGTCCCCCAAGTACTGTAAGAAGCACCTGTGAAGAACTGCATGACACAAAGCGGACTCATCATGAACAAGAGGGAACAGCACACAACACACTTCAGGAATATTTAAAAAACCTATGTTCATCTCCTAAACCAAACTAGAAAATCAAAACAACAAATACCTTTACTTATGGTGGACTTCCATCCGCACAACCCCCAATTTCACTAAATCAGTGAAACACCCAAGACACACATTGAAGAGCTAGTGCCCTGCTCATTCAAATGCCTCTGATGATCTCAAAACAGATTTTAACGTGGAGCACACCACTTACAGTGCAAGCAATATACATCATGGTACCTGCATCCAGAGTCAGTATCACCCTGTGGGTTGTGTATTTTGGGTGATTTAGTGTTCTCACATTACTCAGTGAAGAGTTTGATGAAGTAGCTCTTAGAAATAAGAAACAAATTTACCATTCAGATATATTCCAAAGTTATTCTGTATATCTTATGTCACAAGAAAACAGAAACTATGCCTTTTAGTTTCCCACATTTCTCTCTAATCTTCCGTTTTCTTGCTTCCTGGAGTAAAGATCTTCTCTCTGATAGATTGTGAAAGGCTAGGCTGATTAATAAACTTGATAGATACACAACAGAGGAGGCAACAGCCACAATAGCATGGAACTGCAGGAAAGAGCAAAGACCATGTTAATGACCTCCTCGCGACTGCAGCTGGAGTCAAGCAGCAGGATTTCCTTAGATAGCATTGCTACATCTGGATCACTCTCCAAGGGAAATGAAAAGCAATGCTTCTACAAGATATTCTGCCAGATATGCCAAAGCTACAAAAGCGTGCGAGAGGAAATGATGATATGAATTGAAATGATAGCAAAAATAAAGGAGAAGTTAATGCACCCTGGCACAATAGTTACCTCTGTTTCAGGTGACCATCATACCTTGGTAAGGAAAAACACAAATATCACCTAAGAATGATCACTAGAAATTAGATACAATCAGATGATAGGCATTTAAGCAACACAAGCAGTGAGGTGAAAAAAGCAGTTTGACAAACTCAACAAGATAAGGGAGATCTCAAAAAGTGTGAAAAAGCCAAGTGTTATTCAGACATTTTTGAACAGAAAATCAGCATGCAGAACTGCTAACTAATACCTTTAGAGCTTGGTTCCAGAAGTGGTTTGCAAAACAGCATAATCCACAATCAGTTCTGTAGGAAACATTTGCTGTGCTGATAATATTTTTCTTTCCCAAATACAATGAACATTCTTCTAAACCCCTAGCAGACTATGACTTGACAGCAATGGACAGGAAATTTGAAGGTCTAAGCTTACTTATGGTCATTTCTCTCCTGTATACTTTATTCAGCAGATTTTTGCATTCATAATGATCATGAACAACTGAAAGAAGCTGTGTATTCTATGGGTTATAACTTTATACACAAGACAGGCACAACATAAAATCTCTACTTTAGGATCTTGTGTGCATCTGATACACATGATCAAAGGTGCAAAGATTCCTGTTATGGGCTACCACAGAATATGAAGGCTTTTTATTAAGAATACTTCCTTGAGCTAGCACAATATAAAACTTCCTTGCAGTTCTTGTTATATCAGATTTTCTGATATCTTATGTCAGATTTTTTTTAATTTAGAAAAATAATTCCAGTTTTCCTTAAAATTAAACAGAAGCAGACATTTTAGACAGAATTCATAGAAAGCATCCATGAAGCTGCAAGTGGTGAAGCAATCTATTAGTTCTAAAGTAACGTTTGCCACATCACCCACCAGGTATTTCTTATGCCTACAATAAATCGTAGTGTTTCTACAATTTTAATTTTCTCTCTAGAACAAGAAAAAAACAAAGGAATCTGAAAACCTACTTATTTTGGTGAAAGAAATACTCACAATTCTATAATTCCAACTACTTATTCCTCATACTCCCCAGAAAGAATAGGTTTAACATTTCCCACCCCTTCACTCTTGAGCATCTTCAAGCACTGCTGGAATGCTAACCATCTCTGTATCCTCCAACTTTTGGCTATCAAATTATTTAGAAAGAATGACATCTTCAGCACCAGGACAACACAAAAACTGGGAAAAAATCCACACACTCAAGAGTTCAAGCTCATAAAAGACCTTTTCCATACCAATGTGACCAGGCACTGGTCCCTGGCAAGGAGGGTAAGATGCTCTCTGTCCCCACCCTGTCCTGATCTTTGAGGGAAGCACAAGGCCCAGGAAAGCTGTGTGCCCTACAAATCCCAGGAGGCCCTTAGGCACCCATGGAATACAGCATAAGGATGTTACCATGCAGCTGCTGTGCTTAGAGAGCATGGAGGACCAGGAGGTGGGAGACAAGAAAATAAAAACTTCCTCCAACAGTTTGTTGAAATGAAAGAACAAGGGAATTGCAGAGCACTCCTACTTGGCAAACAGGACAGGACCCTCGGCTCACAGGCTGGGGGTCTCCTTTTGGGGCAATAAGTCTCCAGGTCTGAAGCCTCACCCAGTAGTTTGCAAGGCTAGAAAGCCACTGGGTAAACTGCCTGCTGAAAAAACACCCCAGTGTGCACCAGGATGGCTCACAACACCTACACTTCCCTGCTAACACCAGCATCAGAAAGGTGACCAAGCAGGTAAGATAACAGAAGCTTATTTTTTAGCTCACTTTTTGCTCAACCCAGAGAAAGAAACCAAACTGGTAAAAAGCAAATACTTTGCAAGGAGGAAGATGGGGGATTTCAAATGAGAGAATAATTCATGGACAACCACAGTGGGGTTTTTTTCAGGTAAAGTTATGAAAATGCTTATTACCAGGTTTTAAATACAAACAGAGAAAGGGTTGAGTTTGGGGTGGTTGTTGGATTATTTGGCTTTTGTTTTTTAATTTTTTTTCTTTGCAGACAAAAATTGGGATTCAGCTCATGGTAAAATTTTCCTTTGCTGATTTATAGAAATACCCCATAACTGTTCATCTGGCATCAGCCTAACAGTCTGGGAAGATCTATTTAAAAGCATTTTTTAAAGTTTAAGTAACTGTGCATGAGATGTTAGAACTCAGCTAGAGACTTTAATTTTCAACCTTTTTATAATCTACATTTTTCTTTTGCCAAGTTTAAGATGTCAAAAAGAAAAGCAGAACTAATATTCAATATCTATAATTAACTTCCTAGACACAAATTGAATGTGATGCTATCAATGTCCTGAAACCTCGTATTCAAATGATCCCTCACTTGATTATAAATTTACCATTGCCTGAATGAGAGAAAACTCTTGTGAAAGGAAGTTTATATCTTTATCTACCCTAATTAGATGACAAAAGATAAGCACTCTTTAGAAGTATTTCTTTTTCTACATTTTCAAAACAAAAAAGTCTTTAAACTGTTAACTTTTACAGCTAAGAAGCTTTTGCCATGACCCAAAGAAGTGACAGTGAACAAGTCAACATGCTGCAGTAGTCAGTGGGCTTTTTAGGGGCTTCCCCCCACGCAGAAATCTCTCTGGCAGAAAAGGTCAGCAGTACCCACTCTTTACTTTAGGCAGTAACTTTATCATTATTCATTGAAAATTTCCCATTCAGACTGAAGGCAACTTTTTCTCTTACTTGCAAAACGGAAATTTCTTCTGTCCCAAGCCCAATCACATGAACTTGGTTAGATATAAGAAGGCAGGAGAGATCATATTTTCTACCACATACAGAGTAGAAAATGGTCAAAGTTCTGCTGGAACAGCTGTTGATCATTTCTAGTTGTACTTACTTCCACTAAAACTGGAAATTTAAAGAAAAACTGTCAAACACCACTGTATCATGAAGATTTTTCATTCCTCTAGTTACAGGGCAGTCTACAACCTTCTTACTTCTCAAATATGACCTTTTTTTTGAGTCAATACAGAAAACAGCATATTACTTGACTTCCATTCCACCTTTTCACACAACCTGTACCACCTGCTTCTCTGAGAGGGGCAAACTGCTGCAGCTCAGAAGCTCTGTAGTCTTTTCATTTGTGTATTAGATCCAGTGGTGTGCATGTTTATTAAAAATATTTTTAGAGGCCTTAAACCCTGCAGAGTTCCATGTCTGTGATGGTACGAGCAGGGCAGTGCCTGTGGGGACCCTTCCTGGTGCCAAGCACTGCAAGGGATGGGCTCCAGGAGCAGCAGCAGGGATCTCCAGCAGACACTCCTGTGCTCTACCACCACAAACCTGCAGCCCCCCAGCCCAGCACAAACACCCTCTGCCCTGCAGAATCCTGGGGTCAGCTCCAAGTAGCTTTGCATCAGCAGCCTGACACTGCCAGGGACAGATTTTCAAGTTTGCCATCACCCCCAGCACAGCAAAGGCCAGATGACAAACAGACCTGATTAATTTGCTCCTTAATCTCAAGATCAGCAGGTCTCCCCTGCATTTGGGAAGCTCCCATCAGCTACTAAAACAGCTGGTCTCATTGCATCAAAAATGCAAGCAAAAGACAGCATTGTACCTTCCTTGCCAAGCAGAAAGATATCTTACAAGTTACATGTAGGAGGCAATGCTTCTAATCCCACAAAGCTCAGGAGATAATACCAGCAGAACTGGGAACAATGCAGGGTAGTCAATGTAATCCCAGGATGCTGGAAGCTGCAGCTCTAACACCCCTTACACATTGCAGTCTCAGTGACCCATGCCTTGCTCACCTCTGAGAGGTGCATTTCTTCCCTGTCTAAACCATGGACAATTAACAGCCACTCCATGGAAACATGAACAATGGAACACAAGGGTGGCCACAAAACAGGTTGGTTATGACAAATTAGATGGAACTGTTGACATGCACAGTCTCAGAAAATCAAGTATTCCTACTGCAAGAACAAAATTCGTTGTTCCTGTCTTTGCTCTGCAGACAGTAACATTCCAAAAGGATGGAGGAGGTGATTGCCTGCAGACTTTCAACAGGAAGGCACACAGGGCAGTTGCAAGCACATCAATGCCTCATGCATCCTAGGGAAGCTGCAAGATCACTTTGACAAGCTGAAACAAAGCATTGCATAGCTTATATCTATTTTGGAAACAAACCCACACTTCCATGTTGAAGCAAGTTAAGATATTTCACTAGTTAGGTGAGGACACCACTTTGAGAGTTCTCCTGTTCTATTTGTTTTGCAAAGGCAGAAGTTACTTTTAGAACATATGGCCACCCAAAAGAGTCACCATGGTGTGCATTTCCATAGGGTCCAGAGGCACCACAAGACATTGGCTTAGACTGGAAGCTGGCATGTAGCAAAGTGGTGAAATCAGGGGCATTTGTCTCTAGCATCAGTAAGCAACACCTGATTTTTTTTCTTCCTCACGGCTGCTGAGCTGGCAAAAGCTTATGATCTCTTTTCATATATTTCATAGTCCTTCCACCCTCCTCCTACATCCCAGCATGAATTCTACAGCCAGTGAGCTCAGATACCTGAAGGCTGGCTTTGGAATGTATACTACATATCCAAAATGTTCATACCTTTTGTACAGCCACCTGCATCTGCTAAAGGTGTTCAGAGTCCATCACAATTCACAGAAGATTGCACAGCTGGGACAGTCCCAATCACTGGTGTATCATGAATCCCCTCTGCACACTCTCACTGCAGTCCCAGACACAAAGCCAAGTTTTCAAGTATTCCCACCACTGCGCTGATTCTTCTACTTCATGTTTGAAAAAAATGGGATGCCACCAGGAACAGATTACCTCCTGGGTATGAAACCCAAACTGCCGATGGATTACACACGTGCTAATTACTGAACATTAGCAAGAGGCCTAAATTAAATGGCAACAGGCAAGTCTATAAGGTTGCAGTCACTAAAAGCACTTAAGTCATCCCTGTTTTAGGTTGCTTGTGACCATTAGGGTTGCAATAACCAATACCTACAAATCAAAGTTAGGAATGATGAGCTGATCCCACACTGCCTGTGAGAATGCTGCAGGTCCACATGAGTCCTGTGCCCCAAAAGAAGAAAACTATTCCTCTAGTTGGGATGTAATATACATCACTTCACCTTAAGCTTCCATGGTGGTTCCTGTAATTTTCTACAGATTTGGACAGAAAAGCAGAGATACCAGAAAACAACAAGCCAAGAAAAGGAAACAAAGTGCTGAGAAGGAAGGATGTAAGATTTGCCCAGGCCAAAACTCTGCTGAATCTCCACAATGACACTAGCACACACTCATGGGCAGAGATTAACTACCACATCCAAAAGGGCAACAGCTGCTGTATACAATCATGAAGGCTACAGGTTTCGTTATAAATCCAATGCAAAGGGCTGAGCAACACCTTCCTAGAAGCCACTGGCACATCATTATAACCCCTCCACTTCAAAGTACATAGCTGAGGTTGGCCTCCTAGCTGCTGCTCACACTGGGTAACTATAAGTTCAGTAAAGGAGCTACGTGAGCAAATAGGTGAAATTGTTGCATGAGCAGCTATCTACTACTCACGTAACAGCAGCATGATTTTATTACTAAGAGCAACAAAAAAAACCCCATCACCCAATAAAAGGTGTTGATTTGGATTCATTTCTTACACATGCATTCAATCCCCTATTAGGTTTTATAACAAAGCAGCTGTTTAAAAGGATAGTTTAAATCTGTCTTCCCTTCCCCCAGCAAGTTAATGGTGGGCTACAGTTTTCAGAGTGATTTCCTGTTTGCATTATATTCTAAAAATCCTGCTCATTTGCTTCACTAAAAGGCATGTGCTTGGAAGTGGTTTTGATGGCTTTTAGTCACATCCCCCCTTTTTGATTGCCACAACACTCAATGTCTGAAAATAAGGGAGCTATTTCAAGTTACATTCCCTTCCCTCCCTGCCCACATGTACTTGGCTACCAATTTGGGACACGGGATCAGAGGGAGCTTTGGGCTTTAAAATAACAAAATTAACAGACCTTTACCTCTCTTCCCCCTGCTCAGCAGATTTGGCTCTGTTGGTGTTCACCTACATCTTAGAGACCTCCTACCTATTCTTCATGTCCTCAACTGCAAGTTTTGAAGGCTGAGCCCAGCAGGCAGTACCCAAATCACCCAGCTCCTGCAGTGAGCATTAGCTGCTGGGTGGAATGGCATCATGCAGCTGCAGGTTGGGTTGGTGTCTCTGGCCTTCCTGTAACACTGACATTTTCCTGTGCTTGATGCAACAGCTCCACTGCTTGCCTCAGTTGCAGGTCTCCTATTTTTCTGCAGGAGATTCTGCTGCTGAGCTCACTTTCTTTCCTTATTCCCCTCATCCAAGAAACAACTCAAGATTTTCCTGTAGCACTGGATGAAAGCAAATAGGAGCTGCAAGAAGGGACAAAGATGGGGCCTCAGTCTTGAATGGTCAAGTTCAAAGCTTGAACTGTGGGAGGGAGCACAGAGATAATCCAGCAGTGTACTTGTACAAGTAGCAATGAAATATTTGTGTCAGGAGCAGCCCCACAACAGAGCTGGTCATTGAGAGATAGCCCAAAAACCAGTTTCTACTTGGCTAGCAAAGGAGACAAAAATCCCACATGCCTAAGCACAACTATGAGCAGAAATGTTCTGACCACCATTGCATTATAGCATCAATAGGACTGGAACTAGCCAGACCCTTGGAAATAATCACATTTTGTTTCCCTCCCTCCACAAAAGAGTCAGTTGCATAAAGTTAGGTCAACATGTGGTACACATATGATTCAAATATAACATTTCCTGGCAACCAGCAGCATGCCCAGAGGAGGATCTGCACCACTGATACTGTCGATTTTTGCCATGGCCACCATAAAAAATAAAAGTCTGCTAATCTCTCGAGACATAAGAAGCAAGCCCTATTCCACTTATTAGCTTTCCACAGGTTTTACTGCAGGTTCTTATTGATTGGTTGGTTTGGGGGGGAAGGGGTTTGTTGTTGTTTAAAGGAGCAAAGCCTAACACATACACACAGAGAAGTCTGACAGCAACTGCCTTCATAAAGTGAAACAACCTAAAATTAAGAATGTGCAGATTTCATTTCCCAATTCCAAATCAATAAAAATTTCCAAGAAAGGACAAAGATAATCAAAGAATGGGAAACAAGATCCAAAAACAGCTAAGCAGGCTCCACCTCTTCAGCATGAAAAAGAAAGGGCTGAGGAATAAAGGCCATTAAAACAGTAAGGAAAATAGAGAAGGAGAAAAAGTTAACAAAGATATTTCTATTCACTCTTCCTTCCAATATAGGAGCTGGGAGATGGGTGAAAGCTCAAAGCATGTGAAATGGGATGGTTCTTCCTTCAACGTGCCCTAAGAATCCACTCACTGCAGTGTATTGTGGATGTCAGGGGTTTGCATGGTTCAACAACATGCTTGCCAGAAACTTTAGAACAATTTCTCAAATACAAACTCACTGGTTTTAGGTCAGTAGGTTTCAGGGCTGCAAAACACCAAAAGCCAGTAGACTGCTGTGGTGAACTATCTCTATATCCTTGCCCTTATTGCTGTACCCCTCCCAAGGCACAGCAAAGGTGGGTTACTGTACATTAACCTCCCTTCTGACCCAGTGTTGCTGATTTCCTGTTCTTTATACATAAACTGAGAAGAATGGATTAAGACTCATTGAGGCCACTTGAAATCAACACTTTTCTATTCCTTTGGCTACTGTGAACAAGACCTCAAAATTTCTTGTTCTATTGCCTGAGGAACAAATCTTCTATACATTTCCTCCAATTTTTTTCAAATTATACAATAGGTAAGCCAGTCTGAAGCAACAATCCCTGCTAGTGGCCTCTTCTTTCAAGGCAGGTAACTGAAATTAGTTCAGAACTTACCTAAGAGCAGGGCAGGAGTAACTATTTTTTTAATCACACCAATTTTACAACATTTGAAGGGTCTTTTTGTTTATAAAAGCATGTAGCTTTACCAGCAGCTTCACAGAAAAGGTATGGACATCTAATTTCTTCAGGAGTTTCTGGGCTGCACTCTCAGCATCTAAAACCAGCACCTCAGCAGAAGACAACACCAGTAGGGACTACTGGTTCCTTATTTGACAGAGAGAAAACTAAGTGAGTAAGATTTGGATATTAGGCAGCATGAATAATTAATTAGGAGACAGTACAATTCCATGAGAAAGACAAAACTAGGTCAATAGCTTTAACAGGGATAAGTACATTTTTCTTACTAAAAATTATATTCCTTTGTGGATCAAAAACATACTTTGGGACTTTTGCTATGAGGTTGCAAGCTACAGTTTTCACCAAGCAGTTCCTTGGCAGTTTGGGGTTTATGCTGTTGGAGTACCAGTGGCAAAGATCATGTGATTACCTGTGAAATGCAGCTCTTCCCAGCACTGTGGTGGTGCTACTCGCTTGATTTCCAGGCTGTCTCACTTAAGGGTGGTTTGAACAATGGCTTAATTTATCACTGTGTTTAAGGAAATTCATCCAGCAATGGCATACAACATCCAAGATCTATCTGCAGAGCTGCAACACCATTCCCAGACAGGTTTGCCTGCTATATATATATATATAGGTTAGAGACTTGCAGAGGTTCTGCATTCAGCCCAAGTCCCAGTAATGATGCTCTACTGAGCAACATTAGGGCTCAGAGGATGGCACCCTACCTGGCCACTTCCCACCTGGAGGGAAGGAACAAGTGTCTGTGGCCTGGCAGCAGAGCAGGTCAGAAACATCCTGCATTGACAAGAACACAGGTAATGGATGGAGTAAACTTAATGAATATTGAGTAAAAGGGGCTAACCACTCACAGGAAAAAACTTCATCCTCCAATACAAGACACCCATTAAGAACCTGGAATGAATTTAGTGAAGGGCCACCAAGGTGACTGGAGACTGGAACATCTCTCCAGTCAAGGAAAAGCTGAGGAAAATGGGCGTGTTGAGCCCAAAAATGGACAGCTTTGGGGAGAGCATAGCAGCAGCCTGCCCCAGAGGCCACTGAGAAGACAGACCCAAGCTCTCCACAGAGAGGGAGTGTGGGAGAGCAGGAGACACCAGGTTCAAGCTGGCACAACAGATGTCCTCACCAGATACAAGGAAAGAAATTCTCACCAACAGGATAATTAATCCTTTGAACTGGTCACCCAGGGAGATTGCAGAACTGCAGTTCTAGAGATCTCCTAGAGGGGACAAATCCTTAAGCAAAGTGGCTTGAATTCAATACAGAGTTCTGATTTGAGCAGAAAGTTGGGCTGTAGACCTCCTGAGACCCCTTCCAACCTGAATGATTTTGTAATTCTCAGAACAAACATGTCACAATGCCGGATAAAGTGGTTGCATCCTGATTAAAGTGACTCCTTAAGTAGAAATAATAGCTAAGGGGTGCAACAACTTTACAACTGAGTCCTTGAACAAAGGTCTTCACCAACACCTTTCTAGAACTGCAAACAAAAAGGAAGGATTGGTGGCTGGTTTCCCAAAATGTTTTGAACCAAGAAAATTTTCTATGTTAAGATTTCTCAAGTTTTGGGGTCACTGTTAGAGACAGGGTAAACAAGTAACTATTATTCTAGGCTTGTGAGCAACACATTGCTTCAACAGTGCCAAGCAACCCTATGGTGACAATGCCAAAATTCTTGCACACTAACAGCTTTTTTAGGTACTAGAACACTTCTGAAAAGTTAAGAGATTACAAGTTGTAATTTCCTTTATCACAGAAGACTAAAAACCAGTAATGAGAACAGACTTTCTCATCTGAGTCACAGGACAATGGAGCAAATTTGGATGGGGGGAGAGTTTTTGGTCAAACAGTTGCACTGAAACATTTCTTCCTTTTTCTATACCCTTCACGTGGCTATTTCTAGCATTGAATTCTGAAAGGGAAGTAAGACTAGTAAGACCAGGCTACAAAAGCAGTCTCAAAAGACAAATATTATGCACATATTAGCTGGAATTTAACACTTAAAACTCACCAGTTTGCTGTGTTTTGACAATTAGAGCCCATCACAACCAAAAGCAGTTTACACTCCTAAAACACATACATAGACAACTCACTGAACCACAAAGTTATGTGGCCCAGATTAAAAGTCTCAGGTCCAAGTGGAAGCTTTTCTCCGCTCCTTGTCCCCCCCCTCCCAGCATCTCACAAACCTTGCTCCAAAGTCACTGCAACTTACTGCTCAGCTGGCTCAAGATCATGGTCAGAAAGCTGAGACACCTCAAGGCAGTTTAAAACTTGCTCAGCCAAATTTCTTGCCTTTGCCATATGAGTCCTGTGGCTTCCTGAACATCCACCCATCACCACATTTCCTGCAGCACAGCCCAAAATCTTCTACTTCCTCTTCTTTTGGCTTAATTTCCTGTGCCGCCTGGAGTGAGAAGAGCAACTTGCACACCTCTGAATTAGGTCAGTCAACCAGCTCTGATCCCATGAGTCTCCTCATTTCTCTGAAGCAGGGTTTTAACACTATGTCTAGTTCCTCTGGTTGGAAGATCACCTTCTATATCTTCTGGGTTCTTAGTGCAACAGAGCCCTGATCTCACCTCTAACTTCCTTACTCACTACTTAGCTACTACAATACAATTTCCTAGAGAAACCTTTGTGTTAACTAATGCAATGTGACTTTTCTAAGCCTACAACTATAATAGAAGAACAACAAAATACCTTCAGTTAGGGACTTCTAGGACATTAAGTCTTATAGAGGGGCAGATGTTTGATGAAAGTATCACTATCAACTGGTTTTAGTAGAACTCCGATTTAAATAGAAAAATGTTGCAGCCCAAATCTCAAAGAAAATTAACTTCCCTCACTGGATTTTTCCCCTTGTTAATAACAATTGTATGACAATTATCAGCAGTGCTGTAACCAACACATCTGTAAGAATAAATCAACCTAAGTGAGAAGTATGCTAATTGCATATTTATCCCAGGACCTCCACTCCCTCGCTGTATTTTAAACACCTGCAAGTGGTGTTGATTACCTCACATACACCTGTAAATATCACCCTCTATAATTAATCCAGGCAATTAAAATCCCAACATAAGCCAGTATGTCATCTGAAGTGAAAACTGGGTGGCCTGCCACGGTCACTTTCATGTATCAGATTGCCTCACCTGCAGCTAAGCCCAGCCAGATAATGGGAAATATACATGGATCAGGAAAAGCAGTTAATTCAGAGCGGGTGTCCCAGGTCAGATAAGAAAGGAAAGATGATCACCCTCTCTTTTCTTCTTGGCAGAAGAGAAGCAAAGGCAGCCTCCCATGCTCCCCTGGGTATAGAGCCAATCCCAGGAGGAAGCAGTGCCTTTCTGAGGATCTGCACTACCCCAGAAGATACTCTGCCCTCTATCCTGCAGTTGGGAATCAAATGAAGCATGCGATCGAGATTCAAATTTTGTTTGATGTACATAATTCTTGACAAATATCTCCAGTTTCTCATCCTAAGAGTATTCATCAGGGAAAGGAGGGGAATCTCCCTTCCAAAGGCTTTTGACACTCTCCCGTACAACAAGCTCACAAGGCAAACACTGCCAACAGTACAACAGCAGGTGAGAGGCCAACCCTGGCATCCCTGCAGGTAACAGTCATTACCAGCCCACTGTCAAACCAAAAGGCTCAGTTTCACAGGGTTTGCAGGGAATACACCATCTAGTGTCATGTCAGGTTTCTGCTCACTAAATTTGAAGATGGCACAAAGCTGAAATTGAGTGACAGTATACCAGGTGCCAAGAGCTCAAAGCAATCCTAAACTACAGAAATTACTCTGGAGAAGCTTCATGGGACATTCCCAGGTAAGAGACTTCACAACAATCAATAGTCTAGAAATAAGAGTCTTGAGAAGAAGTTGAAAGAACTTAAACTCCCTCCTTAAACCTCCCAAGGCATCATAGGTCTTCCAATATGTAAAAGACTGTTGCAGAGAGCAGAATAACATGTTCTCCATTCACCTGCTGAGTAGGACAAGTAGCAATTGACAAGAAATAATACAGCTTAGTGCCTGATGTAGCACACTGTTTTCTGTTTCCTTCTCAAAGATCCCTACCAGAGATTCCCAGACCTAGCAGGCAGCAGCAGATTTGTGCATGCTTAGCTTTCTGCTAGCGTTTTTATAGCTAAACATTATTTTTATAGCACTACATCAAGTTAGGATTCTTGGAGGAAGCTTGAGGTGAGAGACCCTATTTTGATATATTGTATACCTCTTTACTGTTGAGTCACCCTGCTTGTAGAGTTCTTTCCATTTTACTTACAGCTCATTCCTGCAGCTCCCATTTACGTCTTGGTTTTATGAGAAATATCTGCTTTATATAATCATAGCTTATTCTTAATTGCTATAGTTTCATTGGTTTTCTTTTCTTAAAATCCACAAGATCCCCACCTGTCCTCTTCATACCCTGCATCTTAAGCAGGTACAGCTCACGAAGATTAGTTTTTACACTGCATCTCTGAAGAGATGCAGTGACCCACAGAACTCAGCTGCTTTATTCAAAGCAGCAATACAAGCTACTACAGATCCTCAGGACAGTTACTCATGCACTGTAAGGCTTACAAACATTTGCCCAGTGAGAATCAGTCTCTATTCTTTTAGTGATACTCAAAGTTGTCTTACAAAATATGCAGATAGGTTTGAGACATCTCCTCCTTCCTCGCACGGTCGGAAATCTGAATGCGGAAACGGGACTCACTTTGCAGCTCTAGAAATCCTTCTCCATTACTACTTCTGCTTGGGGAATCTGAAACATTGGAGGTCTCAACATAACTATGAGACTTCATTTTTCATTTCCATGAACAAGTGAGGAAAAGCAAACCCTCTTTAGTAACATTCTTTTGCTTTCAGAAGAGCTAAATCAGACCTTCCTTCCCACACATTTCTGTCCCCGAAAGCAACCTGAAAGTCTCACAGCAAAGCTAGGAATACACATTCACAGCATTTTTCCTACTTTCTTTGCTCACTCAACAGGTTCACACTTCACAGGCTCGGCTTTTAGTCTACCTTTTTTGTTACCAAGTTCATCAACACTATCTGTTTATCTGCTCCATCCAAACCGATAAGGAAATAAGCCCACAGAAGATAAGTGGGAACTCTTCAACAGCTACCTTCCTGCTGAGCCAGCAAGTGCCATTTCTGGCACCATCTGTGTCCTGAAAGTCTGTTCTCTAGTGTTTTATTCACTAAACATGGAAAAAATATTTGGAGAGAAAATCTCTCGAAGCATCTTCTACACCCATAGATGTCAGTTTTAAAATGTTTTAAAAGAAAGAGAGATAAAAGGGGGTGGCACTGCACAGCTCCTTCTCAGAACTCTGCTTGAATTCCCGCTGTGGTACACCAGAAACAAACTCTAGGTACTTCAGTTTTAAATCACCATACCTCTATATTTCCCCTTCCAGAGGGCCTATAATTTTGTCTTGAAAATACCCCTCCAGTGCTGAATACACACAAGCTAAGAGAGTGTACTTATTACAAATTAGGAGTCAAATCAACTACAGACTGCAGTTCAGGAAAGAGTAAAAAGAGATCCATTTACTTTTCTGCAGCAACCGCAGAACCAGGGTACTTGTTTCCAATGAGTAAGAGATAAGATTGGTATATGTGGAGAATAGGAAACAAGGGTTTTCCAAATCCTTCACTGGTCATGATTCTTAGCATCAGTCTGGGCTCTGTATTTCAAAAATGAGGACAGAAAAGAGGAAGAGTACTACCACTACATATTACACTGCTACTACCCACATATTACCACTAAAAGTGATGCACTAACTGTTTGACAATTTGCTTCACAAAACAGACTTTGCAACAAGATAAAAGGATTTATTTAAACAATAATATCTGATCATGCATGAGTTCTCTAATTTACCAATTATGGATACAATAACCTCTATAGGCAAATTATGTGTAAGCAGCAGAAAAGGAAGATTACGCATGCAAAAGTCATGATGCTTCTGTGGAACCAGTCACTGATCCAGAATCCTCAGAGACAGCCCAGTGAGGGTAGGGGAAAGATGCAAGTGAATTCATGGATGAGTAGAAACTTGACCCTTTATCAGTCCAGACCCCAACTACAGTCTAAGGCAACTTCTACATTTTCTTAGCTCATGCAGAGATGCTGTCTTCCCTCCACCTCCAGCTTCTCCTATCTGGGCAAGGAGCACAAGAGTACCCAGCCCACACATACAGAAGCCTACAGAACCTTGCCAAAAATCTTGTGAAGTTCAAATTAATTACCAGACAAGTTTTGTACAAACTTAACCTTGAATGACTTGGAATAAATTAGAATTTTATCTTTTACAGCTGCACTTTTCAAGTGAGCTCTTCAGGATAGCAACCTTAGGGTTTTGCTTCAAAGTAGTAACTCAGCAGATTACAGCAGTTCATTATCTGCCCTTTTTTCCACCACTTAGCTCTGAATATGGTCTAAAAGGGCTATCTTACCTTTTTTGCCTATACCATGATGGTCTGATAAGTGCATAGTGAAGTCTTACATAACACAAACAAGCCCAATTGCTATGGCTGCTTTTAAGAGTCATATTTTAATCAGTAATGTCAACCTACATGAAGGAGAACACTAGTTGGAATATTTTTGTCAAAAGGGGCAGTCAGAAAAGCAAATAGCTACTCTGAATTTCAAGACTTCGTTCCTGACAAGTCTTAATAAATGTCTGTTACTCTCTGGCCATTTATACTCACTGTTCCCCAATCTACATGGAATAACTGTGGGACAAGTGCATAACCATGAGTTTTCAGGACACACAGTTACATCTGGGGGCAAGTCAAAATCTCCTTATCACTAAATGATTTCTCTCTTCTACTAATGGCACTGAATTTTACTAAATAGACATGCACATCTCTTAGAAAGATAAGAGGGTACACCAGTGGAACAGTTTCTAGGTTTTCACTAGAAACAGATTTACTCCAACATTTCACGAATCTCAAAAGCCAGCTTCTACCTACATGGAGAATAAAAGGACCTATATCAACAGTGGGGCACCTTCCTCAGGTGATAGAACTCAAAACATTCTCAGTTCAAATTAACCTTCAATATTCCCTGAAAAAAATTCTGGTTTTGGAAACCAGGAGTCAAAACTCCCCTGTGGTGCTCAGAAGTAGGAGCTGCTACCAAGCTCTGTTCCAGATGAGCTGTATTTAAGACTGTTATAGATGCCTTCCTTACAAGAGGGCCCTGTGGGAGTTTTGTTATGGGCCAAAAGGCATCTCTGTGCACAGAGGTGCTCACTGGTCCCAGTCCCACATGGCCCAAGGCATACAGGGACCACTGTGTGACACCCTGGCAGCAAGGACAGCTGTGAATCACGGAACCAGAGGCAAGCACGGTGACTTCTAGGGGCACTCCCATGGGCTTTTTATAAAGAGCTTGTTCTTATAAAGAAAAACAAATTAAAACAAGATAGTTACTACAGCTTTTGCAAAGGATGGCACCAGAACCTTTCAAATAGTTGCTTTACTGGGGTAAAACAGTTCACAGGAACATTAATATGCTGTTCTTTTCACATATCCTGTGTCACAGTAAAAGGAAAGGTGCTGCAGAGTACAAAGTGTGTTTTGTATTTCAATCTGGAACATACATGAGGGCTGGACTAACTAACCTAAAGACCTCTTTCATCAGTTGTTTTGCTCTGGTTTTAAGGATTTCACACCTATTAGAAATCAGTCTTGATTCAGGCAATTAACAAAGGGGTGATGAGGCAAGTGAATTGGCACAGAGGGACTATAAAACACAATCTAAGTAAAATCGCTCCAGCTGCTACACGTGCACACTCACATACCATCCACTCAGAGAGTATTCTGCAAGAACATTGCTTCAATATAAATACCTTTCTGAACACACACATTTCTACTCTCCCCATTAAGAAAGACTTGTTTTAAGGGGGAATCATCAAAAACCTTCTTAGAGAGTTCAAAGGAAGTTTTTTCAAGGATTTTAACACCAAAAAAAAGATACCAGAACCCAAGGTAAATTGACATAGGACAATTCTCTGATGAATTAAATCACCAGTCACTTTTCTTTATCAGCATTGTTTTAAGGACAGACAAAGCTTACCTGCTTGAGTGCAGAGGTGCCAGACCACCAGCACTTAAAGAAAAGCTTGAGGAAGTTACTGGACAAACTGGACTTGCCAGGCAACTCTGGTGTTGCAGGAGAATGCAAAAAAAGTATTGTAGAAACTTTTGGGTCTATAAATTCTGTGCTCAAAGGGTCAGGTCTGTAAAAGTAACTTTAGAGCATGTAGGCAATGCTGAGATGATTTTAACAGGGACAATTTTGGCTCTTCCTTGGGAACTTTAGGAAGACAAAGTGTTTTTAAAAAGATGGGTAGAGAAAATATCTGTCTGAAACCAGATGTCACTACAGAAACTGCAACAACAGAGAAGAGGGATCATTTAAGTCAGAAATCAAATGGGAAACAGGGTAGATACCTGTAATATACATGCAGTATCAGCTACATGTGTAAGGAGTCATGAGCAGGTAGAAGCATTTGTAAGTACTCTGCTCTTCTTTTGAGTACTCAGCACTTCTGTTAAACATCTGTTTATTTACATCTGAGTTGTATGCCTCTGCTCTGATACTTACTATTCCTACACAAAATCCTCAGAGGAATTTTGTACCAAAAAATAACTTAATTTTCAAATTAGTCAGCCTCAACCACCTCTATGCTTCCCAGCAGTTATGAAATTGAAATAAGAGATACCAAGTGGATACTGGTAAGCTGAGGAGTGTGCAAGGCTTGGGAGGTGCAGAGGAAAAGCTCAAAGGACAGCTGGCAGCAGAAGGGCAGGCTGGAGCAGTGAGAGGTGCTGTGATACCTGACAGAGACCCTGTGGTGACAGCCTTGGCTCAACAGACCAGTGCCTCCATTTTCCTTCAAAGCTAGGAGGCAATCAGGCAGTGCAAACAAAGAAGTAGCTGCAGATGGAAAGTCAGATGAAGGCAACAGACCAAGCCCGCTGGAGAACAATGCTACCGGAGCTTTATCCCCAAAACCACCACCCTCCAAATCCCCTCAGGCAGGAGGATGGCTTAGCACTAATAAAACATGAAAAAACATTTTAGACATATACAAGGCAGAAAAAGAGTAGTGAAAACGTATTTATCTGTTCTCACAGTTGGCAATCTACTGCAAAAATTAGAACACTATTTGTGGAGTGTAAATAGCAAGTACATATTATACTGGTGAGAGCCAATAATCAGAATACTGTGAATAAACAATTTGCCATAATGCCACCAATACAGAGGAGCAAGGAAAATAAAAGCCCCCAAAACGCCCACACCCAAAGAGGGACCAGAACTAAATTTCTGCTTCTGTAAAAGTTTTTGACCAATTATTTAAATAAGAACTTTTATTAAGTTTGCTGAACTCATACACCAAACATCAGCAAGGTCCAAAATGGATGAGCTTTCAGTCTAAGAGAGTGACTGCATCAGGAAGTCAGCATTCACCAAGGAATCCATTTCAACATTTTTTATGGTTAACTTGGAAAACAGAAATGAAGGCAGTTATCTGAATTGCTTAGAAGGCTCTATTGTTCCCTCTTCCAAAGGATTTCTCCCCAGAACAGAATGGGTGGTGTGTGCAAAGCAAGTGGAAGGTGGGGGAAGGGGTAAAGTCCTGTGGATAAAGAGAGAAACAGAAGCATAGTTTTTAAGCAAAAATAATTTTTTTTAAAGTAACTTCCTACCTCCCACTGCAAGTGAGGCGGGATATTCCTGATCTGAAGCTTCCGACTCCTGCAGATAAATTAAAGAAAATAGTTTTAAAAAAAACCCAGAGAAAACATTATTGCAAGATAGACTATACATAGCAGTGTCATACATTTTAGCATCTGTCATACTAAAAGGGGCAAAACCAAATACAGAATTCAAAAAAACCAACAGATCGCCGAGGGGGGAATGTCAGGTCAAAACCATTTCAAGTCCAAAGAACTGTTACAGAAATACTTGTTACACATTTGACAGCTGTTACATTTCATGAAGCCTCCACTTTTCCTGAAGAGTATTTCTATTTTAGCTTTAAGGCCTTCAGTATCTAATTCTCGGTTATAAACGGGTGTGATGATCCCATGTATTTGTACTGGGTTCTCCTTTACACATTTTAAGAGTTTTTTGTTGTTATTTTGTTTTTTATAATTCCAAGACAATACATCACAACATCACAATCCTTCAAGGTAAGGAATATAAGTTTGAATGAATACATTTGGTTTAATATTAAGCTTTTCATTAATCTAATGATGGACTATTTTCTAATATTCACATGATTAACATTCTTCATTCCTTATTGGGAGGAGAGGGTAAGAATCAGTACATTTATTTTATCTTCACCCAAATTTACATCAGTTTTCACTTATCTACTAAACAAAACATTCACTTTGAAGTGCTGCTGCAAAGCCTGGCAGTGTGCTGGCTGCCTTCACAGCCAAGTCCTTTGTCTTCTCCCTTCCCCCAAAGTGAGAGAACAAATAAATGCCAGAGATGCCACAAACCCCTTGGGATTCACAAGAATGTGTAGATTAACACAGTTTCGGCTAGGCTCAGGTATGTTGAGCTAGTAGGGTCAGCCTGACCATCCTGGGGAGCTCTGGGGAAGGGAGAGGGGACAAGAGAGAGCAGAGACTTCAAAAGTCTCAACTGCATTTTGGCACTCCAAAGCAGCGAAAATAAGTATCTTGTGTTCAAACACTTAGTTCTACCTCACATTTTAATTGTTCAATCATGGCCTCTCTAAGAATGCCTAACATTTTACGGATTTTTTTAATAACAGTTAAATTTATACAAGCCAGTGAAGTCTTCAAGCAAAACAAGTTTTTGAGATGTTCCTGTCTAGCAATAAAATCAAAAGCTTTCCTTTTCGCCCCCAAATCCTTTTAAAATACACTCCTTTCCCTAACACCACCACCTACCCAGGCCTGCAGTGAGTGTTTTACATCTCAAAACGCTCTTCCTCACAGGCTTTGTTCAAGGCACAAGCAGAGGTTACAGCACAAAGCCACTTGCCCAAACTGCTCCTCATATGGAAGGGTCATCCCCAACACTACAGCGACCATGGATCAAGCAACAAACATGATTTGGCCAGAAAACTGAATCAGGCCTTAGTTTTGTACCACTTCTCAGCTGTTTTCACTCCCTCTCAAGCAAGTAGGAGCAGATTTCAGCATTTGATCATATAAATAGGCAAGGAAGGGAGAACGAAAACCCAAACCACACACAACCCTGTTAAGGTTTCATTTTCAGTAAAGCAGGGAAAGTCAGGAGCTGCCTCACTGTAACAGAGAGCAGAAAATTTCCTTGAAGCCTGCAAAGTTTCCCTCAGACTACCATCTCAGCTAGTGATACTGCTGCAAAGCAGTCACCCTAAAGTAGTGACATACTGCTCTGAAACATCAAAATAATCTCACACAGCAACCTGGAACTTGGAAGTTGGGTCCTGAGGTAGAACATAAAATGGGATGTGCATACAACATTAAAAATACTGGGCAATTTTAATACAGTAAAACCCCAAACCACAAAATTGGCAGCCAATACACTATTCAACGTGCTTCAAGCATGTTGTGCCATTACTCTCAGATTTGTAGATTCAAATTAAAATTCCTGAGTTTTATTCACAGAAGGACCCAAGCCCAACACCCCCATACCCACAGCAGGTCTCACCCCAGCCCCACACCTGAGTTTGGCCACCAATGCTCCCACTGAACAGGGGACATCCACTGGTGAGAAGGGGCTGGAGGGGAGGAAGTCCTTTCCAGAAACACTTATACAAATTTAACAAAACTATCACCTCACATCTCATTTCAGAAGGAAATCCTTCTGAAAATCTTCTCTACTGCTTGGCTCCTGAAAGATGGACCAAAAAATGCAATCTGTGCTTTTAATCATCTAATGCTAAGGACTAGCACAAGGTTTGGCACTGGGCTTTTTCCTTCCCCTTGTGGCTTCAAGGGACTGAAAAAGTTTGGTACCATTTAAAACTTTAGTCAGCCAACATTTGTAGCCCAGAAATAACTGGAACATTCAGAAAAGGAGAAGGAAAGGACACAAGCAAGGAAGAAATGTCACCTTAAAATTGCTAGTTCCCCTGCCACATTCACAAACAGCAAAAGAAAACGGCAAGCTAAGTACAAAACAGGTACAGTCCTGTCATGCACCTCAATTTATGGCAATAGTGAGACACCTATTGTACAAAACTGAAAGGTCACTTCAAAAGTACAAGAGCAGCTATAAACACACCACTTAATTTGGAGATATTTGTACCTTCATCAGTTCCTTGGCTGCAAGTAATTTTAACTTGTCACCTAGCGCACAAGTTTGAAATCTGCTGTTTACTGATGCTCGTGAAATTTTTTATTTCACTATTTCTGTATCGCAATTAGCCATGGGGAAAAAATATAATTGAATAAAGCTTTGCATGGCCGAGAGAGAAATCACACGGAACCAGCATGAGAGATCACGGACACATTGAGATTTTGCCATCTCATTTGCTATTAGAGAAGTCCTAATACATTCCTTAAGGACGCCTACAAGCCCACCAAGCTTGTAGCTCTGCACCCAGGAAGGAGGGCTGGAAAGGACCCGGCAGCTTTGGTGCTCGCAGGGGCTGAGGAGCAGCGAGCAGAGCGCTCCCGTCCCGCACGTGGGGCCGGAGGCGCGGATGCCGCTACCGCCCGCCCGCGCTCGCTCCTCCCGCTCGCTCCGCCGGGCACGGCGCACCGGGATGCGAGCGGCTCCGCCGGCACCCGCTCCGCTGCCAGCCCGCAGGAAACCGGCTCTGCAGCTCCTCGGGAAAATCCCAAACCCAACGCAAAAGTGTAGCAGAGGGAAAGGGGCGAAGCTGACAAATACTGAGTTTAACGGAGCAGCAGCTGCTTCCATGAGGATGCGATCTGACTTCGGCAAGCACTCCTTGCACAGAGTCAGAACTCCACACAATAGGCGGGGAAAGGAAAAAGTATAGAGTATCTTCCTGGAACAACACTCCCATCTCAGGCAGTTAGCTCTTTCAGGATGCTTTCCATCTTCCTCATCACCCTGTTTTCCTCAGCAAAGTAGAAATATGCAAAGATCCTAAAGCTTTTTTATCCCAGGCAGCGGAACCCTACAGAGGTTTTGTTATGTTCTGCTTTGAAATGATCTCAAGTTTTGTTACTTTATGACTACATACACTCACACCAAGTGGGTAAAACAAAAACCAGTCCTTTCTCATCCCATGAAGGTATTTTATTACACTAGTTTCATTTAATATTTAGCCCATCTAGTCTGAAATTCTTAGTAAAACGTTGCCAGCACCTCTCATCAATGTAACTCACATAAGACTTGTGTATGCACATTTTCCAGTTTAAGCAGATTTCTTAATTAATTTTTCCCATTCTAAGTAGGTATTACAAATAGATGTCAACTGAAAAAAAAAAAGTCTGGGCAAATTAGGTTTGTGCTCTGTATAATACTAAGGTTTTGGAAAGCTACTTATGTCCACAGCATGTGAACAGGTATTCCCACTCATTTCTCTTTTTCAAAGATAACTAATAAAAAGTGTTTTCGGCAAGAAAAGAGACTTCTCTGGTTTCTGTACAAGGTTACTCCATAAGCAATGGTTTGGCAATAATTTACTTTCCTTAAGAGGAATTGCACACATTCTGATTCTTCTTTTCAAGTACTATCCCGGTAAGAGAATTCAGTTGCTTTAAGCCACTGCTGACAACTATTTGCCAACATATTTCTTCTGGAGCTTTTTATTTGTGGGACACAAATATCTCTGCAACACTGAAAGCAAGTAAAACAAGCCACCACTGTGCCCCTTCACCAGGCAAAATCAGCATATTTGTGCTACATGTGTGCACAGAGACGGAAAGGGCAAAGTGCCACAAAGATGGATAATTTACTAAAAGCCATTTTAGTGATCTCTGAAGGGGCCACCTCTCTTACATCAATACGCAGAACAAACATGCACAGGGACACCCAGTGCTCCCAGCCCACAAGAACCCTCCACACATATGAAACAATACTAAATATGTCTTAGCAAGAGGGTGGTGGGAGAAAGAAAATGCTGAAATTGTGGCTTTTCTTCTTCACTTTTACGCATACCCTTTCATTCTCTCTCTGCCCTCAATATATACACCAAGATTTTTTCCTTCAGTAGATCAAGTTCCCCTTAAAGTTAAAAGGGTGTCAAAACTGTCTATTTTTGCCTCCCTGTATTAAGTCTCACTGTACACTTTCACTAATACAATCTCACTCTATATTTTATATGACACTTAGCAAAGGCAAATCGCATCAGATTGCACAGCCCCATAGGGGAAAATAATTTTAAATAAGAGAAGATTGACAATTATAAAGCAAAGAACAATAAAGTATCATGCTTTTGCTCACAGTCCCCTTTTTTTTTTTTTGTATCTCATAGATGTGTGAAAATTTTCCAGAGGGAAACAAATGCAAGTATCAGTGACTGCACTTCCACAGGGTTGTACCTACACTCTCACCAGAGCCCTTCTTGCCATCCTCCCTCCCCCCCAGAGACATGCTGCCTCCTACTCCTTAATTCCCATTTCTCAACAATAACACCACTTAATAGTCTCTTATTTCAGCAGCCATACGAACTACACACAGCATTAATGCCTTAAACCCACAGAGCACAAACATACTCCTTTTCAACAAGAGCCTATGGAAAAAGACTTAAACATGTTTGAAAGCAGATCAAGTGAACATCCACACTCTTAGTCCATTCAACTGTTTGAACTCAATACCTATGGGATAGAAAGCAAATGGTCTACCTTCGCCACTCTTAAGAGCAAGCAAAGAGCAAATGCTTGTTCATTTCCTGTGTTCTAGGTCTGTAACCATGCTGGTTACCTGGAACAGTCTTGGCACAGGTGCAGAGTGTGCCAATACCCACTGCACCAAGGCTGGTACCCCCAGTGCTGCCTCCCAGCTCGTGGTGCCCCAGCTCTGACAGCTACACGTGATGCCACAGCAAACCCACTCACCAAAACAACCCCTCTTCTCCCCGAGCTCCAAAGAATGGCAGAAAGACAAAAATTGTCAGTTCTCAGCCTTCCTTCACTGACAACCCAAACTGAACATAGACAGCTGGAGATGAAATGTTAAAAAAAACACCACACAGCAAAAAACCTTCTATGGAGTGTGGGTAACGCCATAAGGTAAGAAATGAGTTCTGTATGAAAAGTCCTGACAGGAACAGCCATAGAAACAAAGTTAGCAACTCTCCTAGCCAAATGGAAAACTGCTGGTAGTCAACTGAATTTATAGGGGAAGGGAAAGAGGTGTCTTATTATTTACTCTGCAGCCAGCAAAATAAAAACAGGCAGGGAAAATCCCACACAAATGCTACCTCCACACAGAGTACATTAGTTTCTCCCCCTCAGGTTGCTTCAAGTAGCTGATGCTTGGGCACAACAGAGTGAATCAGTGTTTTTAACACACTTCTAGTGGGAAGAAAGGGGAAAAAAAGCAGCCACGTGTGCAGGACAAAATAAATAATCCTTAACTCTCAATTCAGATCAGTGTGGCTGGGGGAAAAAGCAGTAGTTTTCTAGTTACAGGGTGTGGGAGGGGGAATTGTCATTATTTATGGTAAGTGGAGGTAATGACACAGACTGAGCCACTGGAAGGGTTTGTCCTGCAAGAGGTGCTGCAGTCTCTGCCTGCCCCACTCTTCACACTGAAATTTCTTGGACTTAAGCAATCTTTTCACTCTAAATTTTTTACATTTCATTCCTGAAAGTACCTCATAAACAACAGTAAGTCCATTCAAATAAAGCTTATTCAATGGATATTTTAAGCCATCTTTGTCTATAAAATTTTGTACGCATATACTCATGCAGTTAGATATCTCAAAGTGCTTCTTCCCAAAAATTAGTTCTGACTAATACAAAACCAAATGATCACACTTCCTACTTTAAATGAAGGTACTCTGAATTTCTTTCAAAAGCAAACTCAGGTTTAGTTAACTGATAAACAGAGGTGTTTATATCACTTACATTAAAAGGTATTTAATTTCTAGTATATATTACAAGGCACCCTGATGGCACCGTTACTACATTTTGTCTAATCAAGCTGTTAGCTCATGAAACAGCCAGTTCATCTTCAACTTACCTAGCAGAATAAAGGAGAAGGGTTTCAAATACTGACTTGTTAAGAAACATCACCACTTTTTATTTCTACACACTGATCTGGTCAGCACAATACTTGAAGAGGAAATGTTATTGCTCCAATTTCAGACCCAATTCAGCAATTCAAGCAGACAAAACTTGGCTAAGCCACAGGCAAACTGCAGCAATACTTCTCTTTGTGTTGACTCATTTAATCCCAGACCCAGATTTAAAAGCAATCTATACTACTGCTCAGAATAAGGATTTTCCATAAAATTCAGACAAAGAAAATTTTTTCCCAAAGCCCATGCAAGACATAATAGTTGGCTCCTAACTACACTTTTCCCCTTTCATCTCGCACGTACAGCCCAGCAAAGCGGCTGCTTCGCAGAGGTGCATTATCTCAGCATTGAGAATGAAAATATGACTCTTGGATTACCTCACAGATCCCTCTGTGCTGATGATCAAATTTCCTACCACTGCCTGCAAAACATGGGGTTTGTTTACTACCTCTGCCCGGGGCCAGCCGTTGGAAAGCCGCGCACGGACGGAGCCGGCAGTGCCGCCAGCTCCGCGCCCAAAGCCCCCAGCCCAGCCAGCTGCCTTCTCCTTGCACGAGTAACTCGGACACTCTGAAGGAAGCTGCAGCTTTGTGAATGGACTGCCAGCTCCACAAGTGCAGCCAGAAGGTTTATATGGGCACCCAAGTCCCATCGTGCAAAGCAGGCACATCGAGCAGCGTAAGCCCAGCTGCGGTTCTTGTGTTTGAGTGGATTACCTGGATAGTAGGCTCTCACCTGTTATCATCTGCTTTTGGGTTTTAGCCCAACAATTCTTCACATCACTAATTAAACTAAAAGCTTATATTCATTATTTGTGAATTCCCTTGAGCGGACCATAAAGGCATTTTAAAAAGAAAATACTGAAGATTCTGCCATTGCCATATGAACATTGAATTTTTCATTAAAAAGAAGAAAAACTTTCATTTTTCAGGTGTTGTTAACAGAAAAGGCTGTTAAGATTTTATTTTTTTTAGTAAAGAATTAAACACTGCTTTAAATCTAATGAGAAGTTTTAGTGCCCTTCAGAAAAATGGCTTTTTTCATCTTTGTGGCTTGTGACGTTTATGGTTGGGTTGGTTTTCTTTGATTCCTCCCCCTCTTTTTGGGATGGGGTAGGGTGTATGTTGTTTTTTCTTAATGCCACATTCTGTCTTTCCTTCCTCCTCTGAGCAGGGGTCTCTATTCCTTAAACAACTCTAATATGGAGCTGATTTTGGTGACCAAACTTTTTCAAGCTATGGTCACTTGTCATTTATTCTCTCACCACACAACTAACTTGCAACTAACTGGGATGTAGATAAAAGTGAAAACACTCATGAGGTGCACAAAGGGTTGAAAATAATCACCTTTAAGAGCAAAAGTACTTCCAAGCATGCACACAAAATATTTTGTTTACTTAATATCCTTAATGGAACACTGTGCTCAGCTTTTTCCTTTCTTCTCCCCACCCCTCATTTTCTTCAGCCACCAAAATAGCCAAAGGCCTCTTCTCTCCCATCACCTGTTTTCCTAGAGCCCACAGGGCCCTGTCACTTGGAGCAGTCCCTAGTTCCATTATGAACCAGCTAAGAAAATCTACATCAGCAGTAAGAAGCAGCCCCAGAATGAAATTTGTATCAGGTTCCCCTGCAGTATGTGGCCACACAAGGGGCTAGGGAGCAGCAGGTTACAAAAAAAAAAAAAAAGTTCTTTTCTTTTCTCTTTTTCTTTTTTGTAATTTCCAGTGAATTCAGCTCTCTTTAAAGAACCCAAGCAGCAAAAAGGAAGGGTGAAGGATACTTCAGTGTAATTTCTGAAGCAAAAAAATGTACTAGACTGCAATAATCAAAAAGCCAACAAGATACTTTGTTCTAAGTGGCTGCTGGATAAAGCCTTGCAGTGTTTTTGTTTTGCATCTCTTCCCTACTACCATCTCTTACTCGGCAAGAGTGTGCAAACCAGTAAGAAATCCAATGGAAATAAGGAACACGTAGCACATACTATGTAAAATTTTGGCAACTTTTTTTGGTATGGGAGGTATGGCACCAGATTAGATCTCATCTAACAATAACTCAGTGATTCACCCTTCTCAGACTGAAATATCCAAATAAAATTAGCAGCACTCGTAGACGAATTCAGTAGCCACCATGCTGCTGAGACCAACTGCTCAACCACGAGCCTGTGTGAGCAGAGAACATGGGAAATGCTTCCCAGATTCCTGACACCACAGCGATAGACAGGGAGCACAACCTATTTCTGTCTCCTTCAGGTCACACTTAAGGGAAACTACAGTTGTTCATGCTCAATTTGAGTTCACTGTACTCTCCAGATTAAACAAATTCAGCTATGGGAGGGGAGGGAGTGGAGGGGAAACAAAATAGCGAGAGTTGCTCTCCTATGCACTTACAACATTTAATTGCAAGACCTCTTTTACACAGTCTCAGCATTTGCTACTTTTTTTTGCACTATCAAATATCAGATTTAAAACATTCAGGATGAGAACAAGCTATTTCAGAACTTAAACTGAGTGTGACATTAGGGTAGTTGAGGGACTCATCCCACTTCACCACCACCTCACTGTTTCACCCTACACATGCAGTTTTTAAAGAAAAGCCTGCTCACTGCCTCTCTCAGGCTACTCCACAAAAACTGACACAAATTAATGTCCAATTCCTAAAAAAGGATCTCCGTAAACAAAGATTCCTGTGGGGTCTAGAAAATGGAAACACAAACACTCATGCTGCTGAAAACACAATCTAATTTCAAAAAGCTTACCAAGCTATATCTAGAATAAGTGAAATATTTTTTTAGTCTGGTTTTAAGTGTAGATGTGAACTTCAGCTACCATACTGGCTCCCTGACATTTTCAACTCTCTTCCACAGTAAAAAAGGATAGAAACAAGGGTAAACTACTTCATTTAGGCAACTGTATATATGATATTATCTAAAAATATTAATAGTCTTAGTGCTTAAAAGAACAAAATAAACCAAAAGTAAAATTAATAAATACACAGAGCAAATCAACACTTATAAATGTACCACATGGAGCCACAGGTTTCAGGCTCTTTCCAGTGTTTAGAGCCACTACAAGTATTTAGAGTGTGTGTGTGCACATGCATGCATGGTTTTCCCTCTGCATCCACACTGACTGAAACTTCCATTTTTACTACTGTTTTTCAGAAATACATATATTAATCAACTTTGCAAGAGGACAGCTTAGACTGACATGATAATTGAGCATTTGAAAGATACTATGCTCATCATTTGATGTTCCAGCAAAACCTAACAATGACCTGCAGGTAATTTGCTCACATGACAAAACTTTTTCTTTTTTTTTTGTTAAATTAAAAATAATTTCTACCTTTCAATCTCAAGGCAAATCAAGAAAAATTTTTAAATTGCTGGAAAGACAAACTGTTTCTTTTAAATCTTCTAGACAACACTAACAGGACAAAAAGTAGAATACTCCACCAGTTTTACATCAGAAATGTCTAGCTTACTGTTTTCCCATTATCTTTAAAATAAGTAAGTTCTTCTGTCTAAACAGCTTCAGTACAATAAGCCTTATTAACACAAGTTTGTCTTAAACTTTTCAAGTATAAATTGATGCATGCTGCAGCCAGGACTGCACGGATGCCAATGCTCACTTAGGTGCTCTAGCCATCATTTTCCCAGCACACTCTGTTGAACTGACACAACACCAGCAAGAAGAGCTCTCAATGCTGTCCCTTACTAATGGCAATTCCACGTGGCCTTAAACTGATTAAGTGACCTAAATCAGATGGGATATAACACCTTCACCAGAGGAGTGCTGGAACCCTTAGGGTTTGCACTCTCACCACCAAACAGCTTCCCTTCCTTTCACCTGCCCTGGCAAAACCCAAAAGTCATCAAAAGTGACCACTCTGCTGTTTGACTCATTATTCTTATGCTGAATATCAATAGATCCAGAATTTTTTTCCTAAATGCCATTGTTTCCTCTATATTTCTGTTACTTCTATTATTTGTTACTTGCAAAGAGAAACAAATTTGGTGTATGGTTTTCAAACATTATTTTCACTTTTTCGGTAATTTTCTCTGAAGAATTCTCCTCCACAAATTCAATGCTACTCACTTGCACAAAAATTTTGTGGAGAGAAGAGCACCAAATGAAATTATTTCATAGCTGTACTTTCAGAAAAACGTAACATGTTATTTAGAAGACCTGCACAGTCTCCCATCAAAAAATTTTATACCCTTTTTACACCCTTGAACAATAGAATGTGCCATCCTTCAGCTGGTACATAGAACTAAAGAGACACACATCGCACACAAGCAATATTTTATATATTAAGGTGTGATCTAAAGACTGGTTACTGAAAAACAATTAGCTCCCTAGCTGGCATATTTTAAGAAGTGAATTTATGCAGTAATAACCATGCAAATTTTTCTTTTTTTGTTTTTGAGCAATAGGTTTGGTCAGGGTAAGTATATCTATACTAGTAAATCCTCATGCACAGTAAATAATTTGTACTGCCATAGTTAAAGCACCACAGATTGTGTGTAAACAGTCCTTTGCAATATTTTTTATTTTTATATTGACTTAATAGAAATGCTGTTAATTATATCTTGCATTAAACTTCATTTTTAAGAATTACCAAAACAATCTTCTGTGCTTTTGTCACAGCAGCTTTGATTAGTGCACACAGGCTTACATAGTATAATATATGAAAGCAATCCCTGAGCTTTCATACCAGGGCTTGATTAAAGCCTTAGAGTATCATTTCATTCTGTTCAACTGGAAAAGTCAACAACTAAAATTCAATTGTTCACTGACTTTAAATTATGCAACATTTCAATTCTACAATTTCTTTCAAAGGGAAGTTATTCTGAAAAATTGTTTATATATAAGAGGTGTGAGTGTATTTTCTTTAGCAACCTTTACAATTAATATAAAATCATTTCCTCTACATTAGTAATGCTATTAAAAAAAAAATTGACCCTGACTTTAGGTAGTGTTATATAGAGCAATTATAGGATAATACTATCACCTTGTAAATGATTTTTTTTTAAATTTCTTTTTCACAGAAAACAGGATATAGGATCAGGTTTTGAGGATGAATTTCACAGACAGCACTGACTTTTTCACAGTCATTGTAGATTTGAATACACTGTCACGACCAGAGAACAAAAAACAGAGTTTACATTTCTGCACTGGAAAGTACACTCTTTACATAGCATTTAACATTGACATTGTTTTAACTCACTTCACATTAAATTAAGCAAAATTGTAATTTTTTATTAGTTACTCTTAAAGAAGAGAAAAGGCTTATATCATGCTACACCTAACCAGTTAAATAATAAGTATAATTTATAAGTTAATCATCATTAACGTTAAGATTATTTGCATTTAGTAAGTTGCAGTTTTCAAAGACATGGCATTTTGCTGGGTATTTAAATTAAGATTATGAGCAAAGTTCATACGAACTAAGATGATAATTTTGACCACATTTAATAAATTATTTAGCAGATAATTAGTTTGACTTTAGTTTATATACAGATGTTCAAGCTTATTATCACACAAGATAGTAATTATCTTATTTTTACAATCACATGGCACTGATTCATAAACAGAGATACCCAAATTAGGTGGTACTTGCCCCCACAAACAGATTGAGTTGCCTTTACCTGAGAGCACAGTTTAGAATAGCTTAAATACGTCTCTCAAAGCTTCTAAATTCAGCCTTTCCACCTGGATATAGATATACCCAGCAACTGAGGAATTTAAGAACATTTTTTTAAAGACCTGGAGAAAGTTAAAATAGCAAAAGGAAAAAAAAGTTTAAGGCAGATTGTGGTGTTGTAAGGTATTTAACCACAGATATAAGTCACCCTTCTTTGGGGGTTACTGACCACTTTTTGCTAACACTACTGCTTGTGCATCATCTTTACTCCTCACCATCATCCCCAAAAAAAAATCAGCTTATTTCAAATAATAGTGCCTAGAGCTGGACTATGCATAATGAGACAAAACTACCAGTAACAACCAGAACCCGAATACCAAAAACCCCAAAACAAAGCAATCACTGCCTCCCCCAAACCTCAAAGACATGCTTTAATGCTTCACAGCCACATCCACATTACACACAGAGAGCAAGGGAAGTTCACAGGGATGGATGTGAGAGGGAAAAGAGATCAGGGCACCTCCTCAGCCCCCCCAAACCAGATCATCCTCTCCTTATCTCGCCCCGGTCTCAACAGATAAGTGACACACCACAGCCACCTCCAGAAAACTATCACTGCTCTAAAGCCATTTGGAATTTGTAGGCTTTCATCATGGTAAAACATGGTTAAGTTTTGGACAGACTTTTCCATGCTTTGCACTTTTTTTTCCTTTTATGGCCCTTTTTTCCCCAAAGGTACCACCCAAAATGATGCACCTGGTGACACAAGGGAGAACTATGTCAAAGAGAGGCTTTCTAGTATACAAAAATCACATGTGATTTCCACCAGCAGTGGAAATCTAGCTTAAAAAGTTAATCTCAACTTCAACTTTGATTTGAAAAACCATTTTTTGAAGTGTTCCAGCACAAAACACAGAACACAGCCCTGCTGTACAGCGGGAGGCTGACACAGCCACGCGTGCGGCGCTGGATCCGAGCAGAAGTCTCAGTTTCACGTTAAGATGCTGAGCTTAGCGTGTGCAAAACCAGCAACAGTCATTCTGGGTGAACTCTGTGGATCAGGTGACGTGAGCCCAAGGGCCAGCAAGAAAAGCAATATGCATAAGCTCATTATTTGCCACAGAGGCAGGCAAAACCCAACCGCGGCCACTGAATGAAATTCTGTGATTTTAGCGAAGCTAGTCAAGCACAAAGGTAGAGCAAGCCTTATAATTTCAAGACTTCAGTTAATGACAAGTCTTCAAACTGTTTTCCCAAGACTACTTCCAAGAAAAAATTGGTAGCTTCAACTATAAATAGGTTAAACACAATTCTGCTCATGCTTTGAGTTCAACTGAATAACTGTAACAAAACCCAGTTGCACAAAGGGCGTGTACACCACTTTTATCTAAAGCTTATCATACTATGTTAAATGCAGAATTTGGGACATATTTACATGTCAACAATCACTTCTTGTTTAAGACTAGCCAGTGCAAAAGAATGGGTAGAAATCACACGATTTATAAAAATCTTCTCTCAAGAGCATGACAGGAAAAAAAAAAGAAAATTTCTGAATAGAGGTGTATAATACATTCTAAATAAATACAATAAGCAGCAACCCTGAGCAAGGCATCAAATAGAACAGGAACTCACCATTTGCTATTAAGACTCAAACCATCAATGAGGAAAAAATGTCTTAGTATTTAATAAAAAATATTCTCTACTTTCTGACAATTACAAAAATGTGGTGTGTTTGGTTGCTTTAGGGGGTGGATTTTTTTTAAGTATTTTAGCAGAATAAGCATTCTGATGGATCTTCAAATGAACTAGTATTACCAGGACAAGAAAAATTTTACACCACTCCTACTGAGTTCCAGAATTAAACTCTGAAAAGAAATTTAGTTATGACTACACAGTATTTAGAAAAAAAAAAAAAACCAACAGTAAGAGCTGTCCATTTCTCAATTATTTCTCATCCTATGTTAAAATTTCTGTGCATGTAGATAATTCATACAGCTGGGTAACAAACAAGTACTGAGATACTGCAGCACGTCTCTCAGGTCAGCAGCAGTGCCTCCTGACCAGCAATGGCAGTTTTTAACACCTTTGGTTAGCAGAGCACCAAGCTAGGCTGCTGCCCACCACCACCTAGAACTCATTTAAGTAATCAAGCTCCTGTTAACACAAACCTCACCGTGTGAGAGCTCCTGCTGCTGATCAGCCCCAGCACCCACTGAGATCGAGAGGCTCAGCATCAATCCCTCTGGCCTGGTGAACAGCTCCCTCTGTGCACCAGAGCACTGGTTTGCCATGAACAAAGATGTGCTTCACTCAGGAATCCTCTTGCCCTGGTAGGGAAGACTCCTATGCTGTCACAGCACAGAAGTACATAACTCTAACAAACTAGCAGATCAGTGGTGAGGGGAGCCTGTGCAAGCTGGTGCACAGTTAGCAAAGTCATTTGAAAAATTACTTCTAAGCTAGCTGCAATAGTCCAAGATAGACAATTTTTTTTCCCTAGCCATTACCTGCATAAGTTTGCCACCAAACTTTCACCAGAAAATAATTTAAAGCAGGTATATCAGAATTAATGTTAAAAAAGGATAATATTTACATTATACATATGTGCTATTGTCATAGATTAAACTACTACCTAAATTCCTCAAGCATCCCATACAGTATGTTTTGTCCTAAAGAAACTCTTCTTTGAAATTTTTATTTTAGATGTAGGAGGAAAAATTGAACTATTCTACCATGATAACAGGAAGGCACCATAGCACAGAATTTCCCCAATGCTTATAAACCAAATAATCCACTCTATCACCAAAATTAAATTTCTGGATTATCTGTTCTGTAACTGCTTCAAAACTACTGTTTTGTTTGTTTTTTTAAGAAAATCCAAACAAACAACTGGTGCCTTTTGCCTTTGCTAGATACTTGCATTTTCCCTACCAAAGCTAGAGACATTTTGTCACCTCTGTTTCCCAGGAGTCTCCCTGCTGCATTCTGGGGGCTCAGGATTGCCCCTGATGGCTGGGGAGAGGGGCAGAGAGTGCAGGATCTGGGATGAAAGTTGTGTGGAGCACCTGCACAGCACAGCTCACCCAGGCAGGGACTGCCCCAGCCCTGCCCTCCTGCCCAGATTGTTCCTGGAAAATTAGAACCCGACCTTCATCAATGCATGCTAGATATTTAATGAATAATTCCAAATCCAAGCCCAACAAGGTTTTTACTCCATCTCTGACCGCTCTTTAATGTGAAATTTCAGGAAAATAAGTAACTGCAAATCCAACTAATAACTTAAGCTTATTATTTTTTCCAACAGAAATTTCTGTTCACACACACTAGAGTTCCCTTTATTGGGAATTCTGATTTCTGCTCTACAATTTTTAATGCTTCATTAAGGTAAAGTGAGCTCCATTTTTGAGGGAAAACACATAGAACATGTACATTTAACATTTAAAAATTAGAAAACAATTTACCAAAACAATAAAACACTTTTACTTTCAAAGAGGAAAAATGCATTAGACACATGGTGTAGACTACATATTTTAAAATAACATTCCTAAAGTTCAGCTGAGCATGAAAGTTAATCTTTCAAAAGTGAACATTCAGCTCCAGTTGTGTTCAAGGGTATTGGTACTAGGAAAAAAAAAAAAAAAAAAGAAAACCAAAAAAACTCCCAACCTTACTATTTTTATAAATTCTCTAGATATTTTTAGCTGGTCCCTTCTTCAACTGCAAATTATTTTATGGTAATAGAATCTTTTAAAATGCATATGTGGCTATATATATACACACACACACACGAGAGACACACATATACATGCACATTCTCTTAGAAACCACTGATTGGTGAGAAATAATGCAGAGGCTACAGCCACAAGATAATCAAGACACCAAAAAATTTAAAATGGAGTAAAGCCCTTCCCAGCTGAAGATCCTCTGTTTCAAGGCAGTTTCATTTCTGTACTTAGTCCCATACCCAAGAAGACTCAGATCCCTCCTTTGACTCATTATTTGTGATCGTATCCGAATTTTGACTTAATTAAAAGCACAGAGCACCTCATTTTGCATGTGAGTGGCAGCTTTCCATTCATTCAGGCCTGCAGAAGGACAGTTTGAGCAGATGCTGATTCCCCTGCACCATGAAGAGGCAGGCTATGGGGGAAGCACATGGCTGCTGGGGCTGTGCTGAACAGGAGACATTTTATACTATAGGTTCCTCTTGTGCCAGCTGTCACAGTGATACGAGTCAGCAAAATAACAATTAATATTGCAATTTTTCATTTTGAAATTTCAATCCACTGGCAAAAAAAAAAAATTGGAAAACCACCTTTTTTGGCACCACTCTTTTACTGCCTTTATGCATACAGTATTTTAAGGTTTACTAGGGTCAATTAATATTGATTAATATGCACTTCATTTGCTAAGTATTCCACTACATATATCAAGATTTCTTTCTGTGTTAAATATATCTGTCTTTGAAGACACACTCACAAACCAATATTGCAGATCCGGAAAGAAGCAAAACCAGGAGACAGTACAAAATTACAATTTTTTGATACTTACCACAAAAACACGGGAGCTCTTGCTCCCACACAAATTTTTCAAAGCCAAATCACACATTCCCGTTGATGACAAGGAATAACCATCACTGAAGTATCCAGATGGACAGACATGCCCAGAGAGCCTGGGTAGCACCAGAAAGCACTGGGCTATCTGGTCTCCCCAGCACACCCCCAACACAGACACACAGGGAGATTTTTGGATGGCACATCCAAGATATTTTCCTCATTTGAACAGCAGAGGTAACACTCATCCAGCAAAGATGCAGGGTGAAAAGGAATTCAAGTGCCTAAATTTGACATGCCCAGAAAAAAAAAATAAAGGAAAAAGTATGGAAGCCTGAGACTAAAACTATAAAATAATGCTCAAGTATTTGATTCCATCATGATTCTAGACAAAATTAGGGAAAGCTATAGTTTTATCTTAGCTTTCAACAGTAATTAGCATATGACTTTACATAGTTCTATATTCTCCATCATTAGAGATGAAGAATGGACTCATGTGGAGATAGACATTTTGCATATGAAAATAAAAGTGCATTAAAATAAAATGATCTTGAAACACTCTAGAACCATGTAAAGCACCTTGATATTGCTAAATGGATCAAACCTATTCAAACTTTCTAATCCATCCCCCTCTATACACAAAACAAGAAGTTTTCACCCATACTTAGATTTTAGAGCATTCCATTTTTTGCAGGTGTTCTCTATCCATTTACTGATTCTGAATAACCAAATTCCAATAATAAATTTTACTCCTTAATGACAAAAAAAAGGTCCTACATCAATGTTGTCTTGTGCCCATCTCACTGGGCTCATGAACTCGCCAGAAGAAAGAGTGGTCCATACCACTATGTATTTTTTACCAAAATCACAGGACAATAAAACACTAAAAGATAAAATGACCCTAAGGAGAGGAACAGGTTTAAGGAGTGAAGAATCTTTTTTTTGTGAGGTTCCCTGAAGGACTAGCACTGTCCATGGCTAAGTATTAGGTGTATTTTAATTCTGTCTGGGTCCCTCTCTCACAGGCATTATGGGCATATTTTCTGTTAGGTAGGTAAATCTCAGGCCATTTAAAAATTTTCAGGTCAAAACTAAGCATTTGAAGTCCACCAGTAGCTAGCCAGAAGCCATGAAAGGACTCCAGCACTGTAGAGTCCTATGCTCTGCACTTAAAAGAGTGACTGAAATGAACACAGCCCCATTTTATAAAAATGCCACCTTCAAGGTCTCAAAAATGTGGAAAATGTTATTACCCCATGCTTGAAGGGAAAAAAAGGGAGAAATAATAAAAAAAAATCTTAAACATTTCCTGATCATATTTTTACTACCTTTGAATTACAGTTCCAAAATGTTATTTTTTATTCCACTCCTTTAAAATTTAACATATCTATGCACAATTTAAAGTCCACTACAAGTATATTTCTCAGGCTACCTTCTGTAAAGGGAAGTTAGCAAAACGAGAACAGGACCAACCTTTCAGGACACACATTTACAGCTGTGTTTCAGGTGTTCCAGCAGATTTTTAAAAACTGCAGCAAGAAGGGATTTTTTCTTAATTAATGATCAAGCAGCATGAGGAACTATAAAAATTAAATTTCCCACAATGTAACAGTTAACACGGTTGGTGAAGATTATCTAGTTTTTTCATAACAACTGTATAGGAATAGTCACAACTGGTGTTTCCACTCTAGTTGTAAAATTTCAAAGATTAAAACAAAAAAAAAATCTGTTCACATCTGCAAAGACAAATGTGGAAACAGAATAAAAACTTTAAGTCACTATGTGAAGTTTTGGCCCTGCACTCTCAAAACCAGTAAGTTTGCACACAGAAAAGAGAGCAGATACAGCAAAGGTGTATTTTCTAACATGTCTTCTTTGAGCATATCTCTACCTTCTTGATATTTACAGAAGGAAAACTAAAAATCAATGCCACTAATTTATTTTTTTAATAACTATGACCATTGCAGACTCCATGAATACTTTAGCTTCACAAAACCATTTCCCACCTTCTTGTGCACATGAGACACAAATCCTCATTATACTGAAAATCAGCAACACAACCCAGTTCCCATCTAATGGTCACTCCTGGAACACAGGTGGTTGCAAGGAGGACTTGGGGCTTGTTTTCCTCAAATCAGCCTTTGGACACCTCAGCATCAAAGGTGGAGCCCAGCTGGCAGGCCATTGCTCTCCCCAAAGAGCAGCATAACCTGTAGGGTGCAGCTCTGTTACCCACTTCTCCTGCTCCATTCCCAAACAAATCCCACAGAAGAGACACAGGGAATTTATTTTCTCAACAAAGAGCCCTCGAGGTGGGGACAAAAAAAAAAATCCACCTTCCAACTGGAAAAGCACATCATGATTAGCACAAGTGAGGTGTTTGTGAGCCTTTGAGGTACCTGAGGACCCCAGGAGCAGGCAGAGCGGTCAGGTGTGGGTGGGAAGCCCACCTGGGCACGGAAGGCAGGCCGGGAGGCTGCGCCAAGCACACCCCCAGGTGCCCAGAGCCGGCGCTGCCCTCCCCCCTCATTACGCACAAGTGACATCAGGGCCATTTGAATAATCAGATTGCAGCCTACATCGCCTTGTGAGATGCCAGCTGCTCCTGGGCCGCGCCGAGGCCGTGCCCAAAGCCTCGCTCCACAAGTTCCACGTAGGCCATGGGCAGCCACCACCCTCCCGCCGCTTCCTCGGGAGAAAGCTCAGCTGAGCGTGGATGTGACTAACGGTGCCCTGCCTTCCCTCGCAGTCAAAACCATTACAATGCCTCCTCTAACTCCTGCATCAAGTGACCTAAACCCTTAAATATTGCAATAGCCTTCTTCCACACCGAGGGGTCTGAATGCAGAAATGCTGCATTCCTTTGGCATTCCCTCGAGATTTCAATAGTAAGTCAGGAATCTACTCCTGAGCTTATTAAATGCTTTGCACCTCCCCCAAAGCAATTCCCCACCCTTCCACCAAGGAAACCTTGACCAGGGCTCTTTTTTTCAACCACAGCGTATCTCCTGGTCTGTTTTTTAAATACTTCCAGGGAAGTGGTGGGGGGAGGAAAGCCACACACAGGCTCTCTCCTTGCTTCCTTCCACAGCAGGTAGGAAGGCAATTTTGCAAACCTGGGTGTGCCCACTTCAAATCAGAAGATCCAGCAAAGGCTGGAATGCAGTGACTACTGGGCCCAAGAATTTCGCCCTGAATAGCAAGCCAGGCACACTCCATGTCTTCCAGATTCAGCTCAACTTTATGGCAGCCCTAGCTGACACCACCTCTTGACCTTCCCTTATGTGACAAGGATATGGATTACCAAACCCTTACCCTTTCCTCCTGTGCACCTCAGCTGCCTCTGGAGAAAGATACCCACAAACTACTTTTGTGAGTGATAATTTACATACCCTGGTAAAAAAAAAGATTTAAAAAAAAAAAAACAACAGAAACCTCCATAAAAATCGTGTTTAAGGAGGCTGTGAGGAGGGGAGCTAGGAGTCTCCATGACGCTACCTCAAAGCAGCAGAGGTCAATACAATGTATTGAATAATTTTGTTGCACTACAAAACAACTTTGGCTCTTACGAAGCAGTCATTTGACCAAACTAATAACTGTACTCTCGTGCTGAAAGACAGACTTGACGCATGCACGTTTGGTTTTTTTTTAAATGGCGTCACTTCTCCAGCCATGTCTCTGCAGCCCGCTGGAGAGCACAGGGCCCTTTGGAAAGCGCTTCCCGGCCTTCCAGCGTGCAAACACACTGGGTGGGCCTGGCCAGCGACACCCCCACCACACCCCAGCTGCTCCCGCACCTTTCCCTGCTGCAAAAAGATACAAGGACTTCAAATAAGCTACTTTGAAACCACCTTAACCACTTTCACCAACAATACTCAACATTTGGAAACTGTACTTTTACATGTAACTAACAACTCCAAATATGCGCCCAGTAAGAAATGTTTAGAAAAACAAGGGAAAAAAAGTCCAACTTTTTGACACCCTCCTTCCCCCCCCCAAAAAAAATTAGACATTTATAAAAGGAAACAAGAGAGTCACTATTGCATATGGAGGCCACTGAATGAATTTTAAGCGGCTCCCTATATTAGATTTGGGGAGAGGGGGAGCAGAAACAAAGGGGAAGGAAGTACAGTCATGAGAAATACAATTTCATTTTCTGTTAAACAGTAGTATAAATCTAAACTATATCTAATGCAGTCCAACAAGATATTACACGGTGAAACAGTGTTTTAACAAATAAGGGCTTTGGGTGAAGACGTGGGTATGCTGGTACAATTACCTCCGCAATTTTTTCAATATCCCTATATGCAGGCAACACATGCCTAGAAAAGTGCTTGAAGCTCAGTGCAGAATTCTTTTCAACAAGTTACAGACCGATAAATGTTTCTGATACTTGCTAATTCACAAATAGGACACGGTACCCAATACAAAGAATAGACTTTTACACCATTTCAGCTGGCAGCTGAAAGAACTGAAAAATACTTTTAAACACATTAAACAATGATTTAAAAACAAAAAAAAAAAAGTTGGGGAAGCACCAGTGATTTTATATTTACCATTATATGAGTGTAATGAATTTATTTTCAAAAGCATAAATAGAATGCTCTTTGTGCAAGCTTAAGATTAACAAGCATAACAGTAAATTTATTAGACTAATAGGAAATCATCAATTTTTAGATGTCCCATGGAATTTTCTTCTTCAATCTGAAAGTATATTCCATCTACAACAGTATTTTTCTATCCAAAATCTATTAAATGCAGGCTACTGTAATTCAATGCTATATGCATTGCACATTAAAGGAGAAAAAGCACATACACCATAATAATTTTCAGTGAAAAGTATCAAATAAATACAACCATAAAGAGTCACATGCAATGAATTTGTCCAGAGAGGGGTTCCCCCTTCCCTTAACTAGAGCAAAAAACCTCCATACTTTCTCAAAGTGAAGCTTTCTTCTCTACTAAACAGATGATCAAACTTTTTATTCTCAAAATACGATGATACAGTGCCTATCGAGACAGATAAACCATCTTCTCCAATCAACTACCTTAAAAAGACTGCAATTTTAAAAATAATCCTGAAATAGTAGAAGTCCCTTGTAATAAAGTTTCACAGACAGACATACTTCCCAGATTGAATAATGGAGTGCAGGAACAAGCACGTGGAAAGTTTGATCTATTTTTTTTTTTTTACTCTCTAGTGCATGCCAGGTTTTCTATCATATAAATATTTGTGAAAGAAGCAGGCTGAATTGCTATAGGCAGCATAAAAATACTACTGCTTTATTCCAAATATTGCTTCTTTACATGAGGCCCAACAAAATTACTGCCTTGCAAAAATTAAACGTATGTTTAGAAATTAAGGATGCATAAATCCTGTCTTTACTGGGAAGGAGTCCTTCTCCTGCTGCTTCTATAGACTAGCTCAAAATAGAGATGATAAAATCCTCTCAAATACAGATGAGACATCTACTATGTGCCTGTAAAATGCTGCAGATTCCAACATGGCAGGATCAAAAAAATATAACCACCAGTATATTTACAAGGTGCTTTTTGTTGCTGAAGCAGAGCTCACGTGCTTGCCCGTTATACAGTGCACAACACCACATTTCATTTCCTGCTAGCACACAGATTTTAACTCCTCTCGCGGAACTTTAAATTTTAAAAATCTACACGATCATTTGCCATCAGACCACAATAATTTGCTTCTCCCATAGAAAGGTGATTTAAAAAAAAATAAATTAAATAGTAACACTGCTGCCTGGCCAAGACACTACATTATAAATACATGGGGTGATTCTAGAAAACCTCTCGGACTGCACTGAGTGCACGCCTGTGGGTTTAAGAAAGCGGTCCATTTATCTACAGGGAAGAAAAACACAAACCTAAGCATTTTTCAAATTGCTTCTCACTGGATAACTAAGGGCAAGGGGCGGTGCGGGGAGAGGGGGGGGGCTGGGGGGTGTGGATAAAAATAAATTACCTTTGTCTTTTCGGGACCGAATGTTCAACTTCTATGAGTTTCCCATGCAGCTCCACTTTACCTGCCGAGATAAACAGAAAGGGGAAAATATTCGAGCGCGGCCGTGCGTCGCCGTCTCCAGGAGCGGGCTCGCAGGGGTGCGAAGCAGGAAACGGGAGCGCAACACGTTAGCCCATTCATCGGCAGCCCGGGCAGCGGCGGCGGAGCGCGGCAAGGCGGCACTGCCGGCGCCCGGGGCCGCTGCCGCGGGGGAGCCGCGCTGCCCTCGCCGGGGCCCCTTCCCCGCCCCGCGCTGCCGCTGCGAGCAGCCCGCGAAGCGAAGCATAGTGTGCGGGAGCCGGGCTCGGCCCCGTCTGGGGAGGGGAGCGGGGGCTCCGCCACCCCCAGCCCCGCCAACTTCGGGCGATTTTCTGCGCGGAAGCGGGCGGGGAGGGAGGCGCGGAGCGCAGCCCGAGCCCGTCGCCGCCGAAGCAGCCTCTCCCAGCAGACCTGAGCCCATCTCCTGCGAGGCAGCCTCTCTCGGCAGACCTCCGCAAAGCCGCTTCACGCGAAAATAATTTATTTTTTTTTTTAAGCACACAAAAACAGGATGTCGGGCCGGGAACCGGCGCTGCTGGAGGCGGTGATGGGTGCGTGAGAGCAGCGAAGAGAAACCGAAATAAATAGCAGAGCAGCGCGGGGCGGGGGGGCGGCGGGGCTGCCCCCTCCCAAGTTTGGAGCAATTCGGCGGCTCGCCCCCAGCCCCGCGGCCTAAGCCGAGGCGAAAGGAGTCTCAGCCCGCTCCGGGGGGAGGCGGCCCCAGCGCGGGGCTGCGGGGGAGTCCAGCTGTGCCCGGGGGGTGTGTGCGGCGCTGCCCCGCGCAGGGCTCCGCGCCCGCAGCCCGCCTCCGCCTCACTGCACTCACCGCCCCCCCCCAATGCAGCGAGGGCCCCCGGGCGGGCAGGGCTGGCCGTGGGGCTTGGAAAAACATGGGAACCGCCGCGCCGCGGGTCCCTGGGCCCAGGCTCCCGCCCCTCCCCGGCCACTCCCGGGGGGCCGCCGCCGCGTAAGCCCCGCGCAAAGGCTCCACGGGAAGGCCGGGCGGCTCCGGCCGCGCTCGGGAAAAACAGTTCCCACCTCACCTGAAGGCGGAGGGAACGGGAACCCCCCCGGCCCCCCTCAGCACCCCCGGAGCAGCGGTGCGGCCCAGGCCCCCGCTGCAGCCGCTCCGCGGCCGCGGAAGAGCTCGAGAGGCGGGAGCCGTCGGGGCTGCGGGGAGAGGGCGGGGGCGGTGGAAGGGGCCGCTCACCTGAAAGTGCCTCGATGGCCTTCATGGCCCAGCTCTCGTCGGGGCAGTCCACGAAGGCGTACCCCGTCTTCACCAGGAACTGGCCCGAGAAGGGTATCTTGGAGTCCTTAAAGAGACTTTCCAGGTCGAGAGGGCTGACGTTCTCGCCGAGGTTGCCGATGTAGAGCTTGTTCATCTTCCTGGCGGCTCGGGGAGGCGCGCACCGCGGGCTGCAACCCTCGTCTTGCGAGAGGAGGTGGGGAGGAAGGGGAAAATAAAACAAAATGCGATGGAGGAAGGAGAGAGCGAGAGAGAGAGACAGGGAGAGGGAAAAAAAAAATCAGATCTGCAGCTTGTGTCCCTCCCTCTCTCTCTCGAGGGGTAAAAAAAAAAAAAAAAAAAAAAAAAAAAAAAAAAGGGAAAAAAAAAAAGAAAAAAAAAAACGTGGCCAAACGGGAGCCCTAAGTGCCTGCCGTACTACCCGGGCGCATGGGGGGCACGGGGGAAACACCCAGCGCCGGGGCCGCGGATGGCGGGCTGAGAAGAGGAAAAGGAGGAGGGGAGGGGAAAAAAAAAACTACTTTTTTTGTCTTGCCCCCAAGCCCCTTTGGCAGCAGCAGGCGGACTATGAAAATGTCACACTACGTGCATGCAGGCGCCGCCTCTCCGTATTAAAAAAAAAAAAAAAAAAAAGAGAGAGAGAAGGGGAGGGGGGAGGGAAGGACGGAGAGAGAGAAAAAAAATTACTTGAATATTCCGGCTTTTTGAATGAGCCACGTGTTCAAACTACAAATCAACTTCTCACGTGAGGAATCCCAGCTCTTCAATTAGCGAGTGGATGGGGCGCACACACACTCACGGAGGAGGAGGATGGCTGGGGTGAAGGACGGGGAGAGGGGTGGGGGGAGGCTGGACAGGACAGGACAAGTTTAGAGAGGGCCGGAGGGCGGGGGAAATGGAAACCGGAGTTGGGTGGGCTCCGGTCTGCGCCGCCTCTGCCCTTCCGCGGGGGAGTGAGCTCTGCGCGCCCCCTCCGCCCAAAAACGGCTGGGCGGCCGCACCTCCCCCCGTGTGAGCGGGGTGTGATCCCGGCGAGGGAGGGGAAAAGGCACCGCAATGCCCGCCCCCCCGGCCCGCTCCTCCCCCGCCGTGCCAGGCGGTGGGGATTATTCATCGGGGTCGTGCCTGGGCGATCCCGCTCCCCGGCAGTATGGGCTGGGGGGAGGAGGGAAAGGGAGAGGAAAAAGAGGGGGTGCGGTGGCGGGGGGAGGCGGCCGGAGAGAGAGCGGGATCCGCTCCCGCGCAGGGCGGCTGCGTGCTGGGGGGCTGCGGGCGGGGGCGGGGGTCCCTCCAGCCCCGGAGGAGCCCCATATGGTAATGATCCCGCATTACTCGCGGTGCCCCTTGCGCTGCTGAGCCTTACGGAAAGGAGAAAGAGGGGGAGAGGGAAAAAAAAAAAAAAAAGACAAAAGGGTGGAGGAGAGTTGGGGGATGATGAAGAAGAGAGTCCTGGGGCGAGCGAGCTGCCCGGCCCGGGGAGGGGCGGGGGGGCCGCTCTCCCTTCCCATCTGGGCAATAGTGGACGGCGTGGGGGGAAACGCGAAGGCACCGTTGCCCTCGGCTGGTAACGGCACACAAAGGGATTTGGCGACCCCCCCTCTTTTCCTCCCCCCCTCCCCCTGCCCGGTCTAAGGAACCATTCATAATTCTCCACATTCGTACAGATACAATGGTGGGCTTGTGGGGGAGGGGTTTGGGGGTGTGGAGCCTTTCCAGTGCAAACAAAACGTTGCCTGAAGATGAAGAAAGGATACGGAAATGAAAGCCAGCACTGTGTTTAATATAGCGATCTAGTAGGTTTTGTTTAATAATTCAACGCACTTTAGCCGAAGGTTTCATTTATTCCGTGGTAGGCTTCTTGTGGTACGTTTTAATAGGTATATCCATGGAAAATGGTTAAATACTTTTATTAGTGAGCAGTGACTGGATTTCTACATGTCCTGTAGCATGTCTGGAAATCTCTGGTAAAGAGGGACGCTCCCTAGCTTTGTGCCTAACTTCTAATAAGTACACAATTAAAGAGGGGTGGTTTAAATCTCCTTGGAAGCCGCGCAGGGGTCAGGCTTTTGTTACGCACGCTGCGGCCGCCGCAGCTCGGCGATGGTGGCGGTGGTACCCAGCGCTCGGGGGTGAGTCAGCCGCTGAAGGTTTCTCTTGTGGTGGTATGATGATGCAAGGAGCCATGGCTCACCATGAGGCTGGAGCCCCAGACCATTGTGAAATCGTCAGGGGCTGGGGGAATGCTGCAGTAAGTTGGAAACACGGCCCTTTTGTTGCGCGCATCCAAGCGGTTGGTTGACCAAACCCCTAATATTTGTAATTTCGACCCATTGTTTAATCTCAGGGTTATTTTAATGAACTTTTAATTGTCAGGTTGTGATTGAGGAAATCGAGTGTTTTGTGTTTCACTAATCAGAATTTAATCACAACTTCCATTTTGTAGGAAATTAGCAAATAATTATCTTGGGGATAGAGAGATTTTTTTTTTTCTAGGGATTTAACCTGTTTATGACTTTTTAATGTTGCATGTAGAATTCTTTCCTAAATGAATTTGCATTTCATAACCCCACTCTCTATAGTCTGCTTAAAATAAATAATTGCTTATCTAAGTTAAAAACAGCCCCCTCCAAACAGCTGAATTCTTAGTTAAACTTGTGAAAGGAATTAGTCACTGTTCCTGCAGATTAATTGCATTCTTTATAAATTTGATTTGTACTGCATCTATAAGGCAGGCTGCATGTGCTCATTTCTACATGGTTGGTGTATAGCATTATCTGATATTTCCTCTTAAATTGCTAAACAGGGTGCATATATTTCTTCTAATATTCTGATCTGAAAATCTGTTTAGTTAGGAGATTTCTTTAAGAAATGAAGATTGAATGTTCATGATAACACTATGCATCAGTTGTCCAACAACACCATAAACCGCTTTGTAATCAGATGGTTGGGGGAAAAAAATCCCCTTACTTATTAGCAATCCCCCCTCTTTGTTTTTTTTTATATTCTGAAAACCTCTTGCTAATAAGCTGAAATATTTTCTGTAAATCTAAATAATGTATAGCTTTGTTTGTTAAGAAGTGTGGGCTGGTTAGCGGTTTCAAGAGTAATTCCAAATCTTGAATGCCAAAAAAGGCAATTCAACAACAAAAATTGGTTCATGTTGCCTGACAAATCTCCACTTCCCTGCACAGATGAATATAGTTCAGACCAGTTGGGCACCCCCAAATGTTAACGTTATTGAGAACATAGCTTTAAAATTTGAGATGTATTTTATTTTGGCAGTCACAAATCAAATACGTGCACACACAACAGAGCATTCCCGCATCTTAATGTATTTTATTATTTACTTGTGTAAGAAAAGGCATTATTAAAAAAAATTAAATTTTTTTCTGCATTTCATTTGTTTGTGTTTATTGACCACAGAAGCCAAGAAGAAGTTGAAATACTTACATAAATATTGCACACAAGGAAGCACAGCCAATCTTTAATTAGCAAGGGCTTTTACGACATTCTGCCGTTTAGAATTAAAACTCAACCATGTGCTTCTCCCCACCTCCGGGTGAGAATCCGCGGGCCTCCGCCGTGTCCGTCCCCCCTCTCGCACGGCCGGGGGCGGGCAGGGCGCTCCCTCTGCCCCTCCCGAGGCCCGAGCCCCCCCGCTCCGCGGGGCTCGGCGCACGGTGGGTGGGTAGCACGTCGGACCGCCCGCAGCCCAAATATTTCCCATCAAATTTCTTTTTTTGGGCTGGGCTGGGTTTTGGTTTCGTGGGGATTTTCTGGACTGCGGCCGCCCGCGGAACGCTCCCGCGTGGGCCGGGGCGCGATGGGCAGCGGGGCCGGGCGGGCGGCGCGGGGCGCGGCGGCGGCGGGGATTCCCGCGGGCTCCGGGCGGCCGCCGCCACGACGGCGGGGACGCCGCGCCCCTGCCTCGGCCACGGCGGCGCGGGCGCGGAGCCGCCGGTCCTCGCGGGGCGGACACCCGCGCCGACGGGACGGGACCGGACAACCGCGCTGACCCGCCCGGCCCCCGGCCTGCCCCGGCCGCGCCCCCTGCCTCTTCCACCCATGCATCCATCCGTCCGTCTGTCGGCCCGCCCGTCCGGCCCCCTGCCCGCCCTCGCCTCGCCGCCATCCCCGGGGCGCGCAGCCCCCGCGGGCGGCCATAGCCGCTCGTAGTAAAGCGGCGCGGCGGCGCCGCCTCCCATTGGCTGCGCCCTGCGCCTACCAGCGCCGCCCGCCGCCGCGGCGCGGCCGCCCATTGGCTCCCGCGCCGGCCCCCGGGGCGCGTGGCGCGAAAGCGGCGGCGGGGGTGGCGGGGGCGGGGAGGGGAGCGCGGAGCGGAGCAGACGAGACGGGCGGGGGGCGCGGCGCCACCGGCCGGGGCAGGGCAGGGCCGGGAGGGGACGGGAGAGCCAGCCCGCTCCCGCCCTCCTTCCCTCCCGGCGGCGGCCGCGGCTTTGTAAGGCGGTAAGTGGGTGCCACGCCGCAGAGGTGCCGGTTCCGAGGGCCGCCCCACCGCCGCCGCCGCGCCGGGAGGGCCGGCGAACAAAGGAGCGGCGGCGCGCGGCTTCGCACGGGCACGGGGAGCGCGACCGGCGCTGCGGGATGCTCGCTCCGGGAGCCGCGGGATGCTCGCTCCGGGAACGGCGCGGAGTGCCCGGCCCGGGGCGGGAGCGGCCCCTCGTCCCCGCAGCGATCCACGCTCCCGGGCGTGCTGCTCCGCTCCCGGGGAGCTTCCCCAGGCGCGCACCGCCAGCCCGCCCGGGCGGCTCCTGGAGGCGGCCATGACTCGGTGCCGGCGGCCGGTTCCGCTGCCGGGGCTGCGAGCGGCTCGGCTCGGCTCGGCTCCCCCACAGCTGGGCGGCCGCCGGGGCGGGCCGGGGCTCGGCGCAGCGCCTGCGGGAGCACCGGGGTCCGTCCCGCTCCGCTCCGGCTTGGAAATTTTGATCGTAAAATGCTACAAAACTCGATGAATCGGCGACGGAGAGCGCGGCTGTGCCGGCGTGGAATGAAACAAATAAACCGCACGATGCATCGGAAGTTTTAGAGCTTGAGATAAAACAATGTAGCCAGCTCTGTTCCAGTTTCTTTCCAATAAAAAAGAATTACAAAGAGGTTAGCTGTCTGTGCTCTTTTGCTGACCGGAAAGTTGCAGGAGTTCTTGATTTTGTAATGCAATGTGATCACAGTGTTACTGCAGTAAAATAATACAAACAATTTCTAAATAAGTAGTCCGGTATGTGAAAGGTGGTGACTGTGGCTTAGAACGAATCTCTACATGCTGATTTGAAAGTAAGTAATTTTTTTTCCCATTTCGTCCAGGGATCTTTTTATTCAAGTACTGAATGCTCGATGTATCTTGTTTTCATCTTTCAAACAGATCTTTGCAAACAGATCTTGTAAAATAAAAATCTGATCACCTACATTTTGATTACATGAAAATAATTAACAGTCTTTATATATATTATATATGATACATGAACTTTTCATCAGTGTTCACTTCACTTGGCACAGCTGGATTTAAAATGGGATTTTCAAAGGAGAGCTTAACCATATTTCAGGTCGATATCTGAAATCTGAGATCTTTGCAATTGTGTTGGAAGAAGCACGTAGAAAAAATAGAAATATATCATATATATTACAGCCAGACAAAATCAGAACTTTATTTGATCAAATGACAGGAATAATTGCCAATATGGCTTCCTCTAGGTAAAGAATATTTTGTGTGGCTTTTACAAGGAGTGAAGAACTGAAAATGAAGACGCTATTTAAGAAGTAAAAGTGTTTCTCACGAGTGAAGTGCGTTTTAACTTGTTTCAGATGGGGTTTTGTTCTGGTTTTGTTTTCTTACAATTTAGAGAAATCAGAATATATTTCTTGTTAGCTCCTCCTTTCATCAAGGAGATCTTTTGCCAAGAGGAAAAAAATATCAAGTAAGGGAGTAAAATGGGGCAGCAACCCAAGCATGAAATCCCTTTGGCGAGAACAATGAGACCCTCCTCTCCAGAATCTGTCTTGCCTTACTGGTATGATAACGGTGTTTTCAGCTAACATTTTCGTGGATCTGTTGTGAATTCAGCCCCAGGACCTTCCATATCTCAAAATTATAGAGAAGGAATGTTAAATTTGCTTTTTAATACCTGGTATTGGTTAGATTTTGATGGCCAGATTTCCAAGTGGCCATTATTTTTTAATAAGGATATATCCCCTCCCTTTCTCTAAAAAACACTAGTGTAGTGTTGGCCTTTGAAGACACTCTGCAACAATTTGCTTTTAATATTTTAAAATATCTTAATTTTGATACAAATTAGTTATTTTGTTGTATTTAGGCAAAAATTTAATATGATAGCTGTTGAAGTTTCATACTTTACTTTTTTTTGTTTTGTTTTAATTTGTTTTAATAACTTAAAATACCTTTGTTCTGTTGCTGGATCCAGTTCAGGCAATCGTTTGGTCTTTTACAAATTTTGTCAGGAATAAGCATTCCAATTTCAATGCAACATTCATGAAAAGAGCCGTTTAAATTGGCCATTAATATGTATATCCTTTGAAGAATGTGGTCATGAATGTTTGTATTTAAAGTGTGTTTTCCCACTACAATATCTGTTCTGTCGTTTGCTATGTATTATTTTTCTCAAGATCAGAAACCATCCTAATGTTAATTATAGTCATGTTTTTGTTTCCGGTCTGTTTCTTGAGAAGACTGAATACTTGGTTCCGTGGATTATGGATTATATGGCAATTTAAAAGTACCTGTGAAACTGAAGGCTGAGCTTGGGGCATTGTTGGCCCCTCCTGCAGACATTAGTGCTTAGATATGAATGATTTCGTTAGGTCACTTCAGTAATTGTTTATCTGGTCTAAAATAAATTAGTTTCAGCCTTTTGTGTTTCTCATGAAAGCTACACCATAGAATTATTTCCTTTGTGATGGATTACCTTACTATATTGTACATGGTTTTGGTATTAAATGCTGGGGAACTTTGATTGTAAGAGATCTGTTTGGGTAGGTATTGTCACTATAATAAAATGGCTGGCTCAATCTTTTCATGGAAGGAAATCTCCATATTTTTCCCCCCAAGTTATGGTTTTCTACAGCTAAATGGTCAATGAAGCTTGGCTGTATTATTTCTAAAACACTTTGTGTAGAGTCTAGTTATTTCCCAGAGTAAGGTGAAGTAACTAAAAGTTGTACCAAGAAAAGTATTTAAGTAGTGGAAGAGAGACCTGTAAAACAAAAATGCCCTGCAACCCCATAAGGCAAAAGCTGTGAAAATAAATAGAAGCCTTAGTCTGATAAAATTAAAGTGCATACATATAGCATTGGTTTCATGCTAATTAATTCCTGTTTTAAAGCTCAATTTACATCTCAATTGAGCGGTCCTTGATACAACTGGAGGCACACAAACATATCTTAGACTAAGTAGTTGTTTCTACAAATTTCAGATTCAAGTTTTTCTTCTAGAAATGTTTTTGGTTTCTTTAAAGTTTTGCAACAGTAAACAGTTTATCTGAGCTTTTAAATGCTCTTCAAATACTACTCAAACCAAAGCTAGAAAATCAAGCAGGAAAACATGAAAAAAATGATTTATTTAGGTAAACCCAAGCCTGCAAGGCTGGTTTGAGGCTGTTTTTTGCAAGCCTGTTTTGAGTCCATTGTTTGAACGTATAGTCATGCTGTAGGAGTGGGGCTGAGCTCACAGAATGCACACTAACAAAGTACCGTAATGGGGTCACAGAGGCCAGAGAAAAAATTCAGCTTTCTTGCATCAGACCTGTGATAAAGCCCCAGCCTGTATGTAAACACTGAAACATTCTCACAGGCAACAGCTAGAGGCAAGGCTAATACCTGCCTTATTTGCCTTAAGTTAATAATGTAAAAAATATAGTCAAAGCTGCATTACCAAAGAAATGACAAAATGCGTTTCTTTTTGTTCTTTGGGGGGGAAAAAATGTCAATTGCATGCTTCAATCTACTTTCTTACATTGAATGATGGCTGCAGGAAAATTCAAAAGTGTTTGTGCCCCTTTGTTTTAGTCATGTGTGGATTTCTAATGTTAATATTCAATGCTGAAATGCTAATTTTGAGCTGAAATATGGTTCTAGTCAAAATCTGATCTTAATTTATTTCAAAACAAAAAATTCCAAATATCTGTTTTATTATCAATGAAACGTAGATACAAAGCAAATTAATTGAATTCAGTGTTCAAATTGCTTAAGTAAACCCTGAAATTTACACAATTTTATTTAAATTTCCTGCAACTTTGTCAAATTCGTAAAAATAGAGCTTTCTCTCCTGGAGTTGAAATAAAAATAATCAAAATAATTAAATCACTGTTTTTAAAAAGATAATAATACATGGGGATGTTTCATATCAGTCGTATAATCTAATTATTCGATTAAATATAACTTTTTGATTTTAATTGCACCCCTTTAATACTGCCTTAAGCTTTAAGAGTCTAAAGCTCACCCAGGAACTGCTAGTTTTGGAAGCTCAGGTTTTTAGCAAGTTGTGGTTATTTACTCAGAGGAAAAGTGTGGGCAGGGGGAGTTGAGCAGTGGGAGTAGCGAGGCAAGAGTGTTTCCTGGCTCCACCAAGCCAGAGGCCAACAGGTGCCCCCTCAGCTCCTTGGGAAACCTCTCCCTGGCCTGGCTGAAGGTCACACTCCTGAGCTGCAAAGGGGATTTTCAGTTGCTGCCTTTTGAAGAAAGAGAACAAACCAGATCAGCTTTCTGGATGCAAAAGCTGTCAACCTAATTTATGGTTTTCCCCGTGTCCTGTAAATAACTTTCAGAGGTTCAAAACAAACTTCAAAGTAGTTCATGGGTGTATTCCAATGAGAAGCAGCAAAATGTCAAGTTTCAAAGTTCAGTTGTCTTAATAATTAGAAAAGAGGGAGCAACCCTTTCTTTTCCCATAGAAAAAGAAAGTTTACCCCATACATATTTCCAGACACCCTAGAAACTCATTTGAGCAAAAAGAAGAAAAAAATCCCCCCAAACCTTGACAAACTGTAGCCTGAGGGAATATTTTGTTTTATCTATAAATTATGACTGAAAAAAATGAGTGAAAAAGATATGAGATTTTTATACCTGAAACCCCTACAAGAACCCCATTGTACAGACAGCCACTGGTTCCATCTGCTGCAGATGAAGTTGTAATTGATTTAGTTTTAGTCTTGTACAAAACGTTGGGTGTTTTTTTGTTGGTTTGGGTTTTTTTCTTTCACGTTGGACATCTTGTTGCAAACCTATAGCACAAGACACATCTGTGCAGGCATAGTCTCATCCTAAAGCTTCTGTGGAGCCTGGCGAAAACAAGCCAGGACATGCTTTGCAGTTCTGAAGTTGTAGGTCAAGCAGCAGAAAGCTCTGAACACCTCTGAGTTCTGGTTATCAAATGACTATTTCTGGTTGTAAACATCATGCTTAAAAAACTCATATTCAAATTTTAAAAACATACACACAGTCGAGAAACTTTTTTTTCAAAGCTGCTGAATTTCTAAGCTAATAATCCTATAATTTTGTTTTGTATTGCATTATGCTTCAGAAGTGTATAATTTTCCTTCTGTACTAATGTTCTTGCTAAAATGTTAATTTTCTAATTTTTTTAACAAATGTATTTTCTAATTAGTTGGGGGTTTTTAAGATTTTGTAATGCCCAAACCAACTTAATTGATTATATCCTTATTATTTTTAATTATTTGCTCTTTATACACTTTAGGGATACAAACAATTTAAAGTCCTGAAGAAGTGTATCCTAGATTAGGAAATAACCTTTAAAAAAATCAAGAAATACCAACAACATATTAAAATAAAAACGATGTTTTGTTGTTTGGGTGTGAGAGGTGAAGCCTTCCTTGCAGTTAAATACTGAACACAACACTTAGTCTTTCCAGGGTATCTATAATTCTCCATAACTCTTTTTGTACATGATCCCTGAAATAAATTTGGAATAAGCTTTAGATATGTGAAAACACTATACCCCTGACTGCATCAGGAATCCCTGTCAATGACTAACCAAGTAACAGATGAAAACCTTTCCTTGTCTTGGAATGAGGACCTGCACTATGGTTAGTTGCCATTTTAAACTCTGATCTAGGTGAAACTGAACTAAACAGAAAACAACACTGAGAAAGAATATTTTAACACAATTTTTAAAACTCATTTCAGCTCTGGCCAATGCTGTCTCCTAACAGTGAGGAGTTGTCCTAAAATAAGAATGGGTTCCTTTCTAGCAAAATTCTTCTCTGAAGTTCAACAATTCTCAAGGAAAAAACTCAACAGGGCAGTGTGGTGAGAAATATCCTGGAGGGAAGTGGTGGGGCTGCCTTGGCTGCAGCCATCAAGTCCTAAAGGAAAAGCAGAGCGATAGTGGCCAGTGGAGCTCATTAGCATCACAGAAATGCTGCCTTTTCTTTGACACATCCTAACACACTTGCATGTGGGCACAGAGAGCTGACCTTTGGGAATGGGGGAAATTACCATTTTTCCACTCATCATCTAGTATTTCTTCAAACAGGACACCCATGCCCCACAAAGGAGTCAAATCCACGCTGGTGCTCTGGGTACTGGGTGCCTCCAGATACGCCATTTTCATTTTAAATGTAATTTTTTTTTCTATTTCTAGTTTACTTAGGAATTCCCTGATTGGATACTAGGTAGAAACATGCATTACTTGCTGAAACCCAACAGATTTAGTGCCATTTACAGGATCAGAAAATAGGTTCTACGAACACATGGCCAAACAAAGAGATAATGTGAGGACAGCAGCAGAAGTTGGGGTTACATGGACACTGTCCCCTTACAGCTGAGTGCTTGAATAGAAAACTCTGGGGTGCATCGGGTTCACCTACGTCCAGTGGAGCACAGACAGCAAGGACACTGTGATGTACCCAAAACACGAGAGGGGAGGCTCAAAAAATTAAAGAAGATGCCCTCCCCTCTGTATTTTGTCTTTGCAAGAGTTGCTGCCCAACGGTGAAATGAGGAGCCTGTCAAGGCGCGGAGGACAGGCTATCTGGGAGCGGGGCAGGGAGCGAGGGAGGACATCTGCCCGGGCAGGGGCTGGGGCCGGGCTGGGGCGCGCAGGAGGCAGGGCTGGGGCGGCCGCTCTGCGCTCCTCGGGAATGCGGGAGCGGTGGGTGGGCACCGGCGGAGAGCGGGCGATGGCTCCGGGCCGTCGGGCTCACCTCCCGGCTCCCTTCCCTCGACAGCCGCTTCCGTCGGATGCTCGCTCTGGGCGGGGTTCGCGCACCGCGGGGACGCGGGGGGCCCGGCCCGCGGGATGGATGCGCCGGGGCAGCCCCGGCCGCCCCCGCCGCCCGCAGCCCGGCCCCGCCCGGCCACCGAGCCGGGAGCCCCGCTCCGAACGCAGGCGGCGCGGGCGCGGGGGCCGGGGCTGCCTCCCCGAGGGCAGCGGGCGGCACCGGGAGCGCCCCGGGAGGCGCCGGCGCGGCCCCCGCCACCTCCCCGTGCCCGCTGCCGCCGCCGCTCTCCCAGCCCCCCGAGCCCGGCCCGCGCTCCTTCGCACCCGCAGCAATCCCTGCCCGCCCCCGCCCCAGCCCCTGCCGGGGCGGATTGCGGCGGGGGCCCCGGCTGGAAAAGGGCCGGGAGGGCAGCAGCCACTGCACGCGGTGCCTTCTGGAAGATGCTCCTTTGCAGTAGCCACAAAAGACCAGGGATAAAGACAACAGAGATCCCGGTTTCCAAGCAGTGGGAAAAGGGAAGACACGGATATTTTCCTTTGTGCTGACCTCGAGAAAGATGCCCCAACCTCAGAGCCGAGGAAAAGCCAAACCACCCCAAAATGTTTGAGCATGTGCGGGCTTTTACATTAACAATTCACACTTGGCTCTATACATATTTAAATTGGGACATTATTAAGCTTGTGCCTATTCAGACATATGCCCCTAGCAGGGATGCTGGCTCCTCACATTTTCTTTGTGGTGTTGAAGATAGTGGAGACAGAAGAAGAAGAGTGTATACATGCGTGGTTCCCAAGAAAGTGGATTTCACATCCCTGCATAGATAAAACACATCATTCTGATCTCAGAAACACTGATATCCTAGGCAATGATTTTGAGAATGTTTCCTTTTCTGCCAGCAAAAGCCAAAGGGAAAAGGGTAGCAGGCTCTAAGCCAGAGAGCAGGTCACCCTGTGGGAGCTGTATCCCACAAACAGACAGGATTCAGCCCGACCACAGTACTGGCACACTCCTTGCAGACCTGTTCAGAACCTCTTATTTTCATGAAATACAGTCCTATCCTTGCCAGTGCCTTCACATTCTCATTTTCAGGGCAACAGGATCCTTGCTGTTCAACAGAGGCAGCTAGTTGTGAAGTTGGATGTGTATTTACACAGGAAAAGCGTGACAAACCTCTGGTGCTGCTTATTTTCCTACTCAGTCTCTACTCTTCTTTGCCCGACTTGTAGCCATGCCTTTCTGATTTGTCTGTTTCTTTTCTACCCCTTCCTTTCCTTTACAACTCTTGACCTTAATATTCCACCCAGTTTTCTTTCCCCAGCTGTTATTCTCCGTCTCCCTGTCTCTCTACCTGCCTCCCTCCCCTCTTCTCCTTATTGAGCAGTATTTGGTGCCTCTATCCTTGTGGAAGCCCATTTAGGCAAGGAACTATGGGATGATGTACTCCTCATGTAGGTTTCCCCATTTGCAGAGTTCCCATTGCCTCTGAGAACAGATTTGGTGAGTGTCAGGCTTTGCTGGAGCTTTATTGCTGCTTTAGGGAACCCCAGTGAGTTCCAACTGGGTTTTGGAGGGGGCAGAGAAGAAGCAGCCCCAAGGGGCAGTGAAAGACTAATATATAATGTGCTAGAGAAATTCCTTCAGGGGATTGTTCTTGAAAAGCAGTGCTCAGATATCTGACAACTATTTTGGTGAGTGATCTTCCCACTTTGGTGGTGGAAACATCTCACCAGACGCATGGGTGGGGCAGCTGTGGGCTCGGGAAGCTGCTGCTGGTGGAAATGCTGGGGTCAGCATGCTCTGAAGCTCAGGCAGACACTGGCTACAGCAGAGGCAGTTTCTGCCAAGAAATTGGCACTGTGCTGGAGAAGAAGCAGTGCAGACCCTGAACTGAGAGGAGGAAGTTAAAAGCAGATGAGATCTTTGTGGGTTTGCAGTAAACGATGTCTGACAGGAAGAGCAAACTCATGCCAGCATAAAGGAAAGCAAAAAAAGGAGCAGAGTGGTAGTCAAAAATCCATATTGTTCACTCAGTGACTAAAGACTTGCCTGACTCTAGAAGAAAAACAGTGTATTAGCTGCAAGAAGAGAAATAAAACTCTGTTTGCAGCTCACTCGGAAACTGAAGATTTGCTTCTTTATTAATGACTTTTAGGACTGTAAACATCATCTTCTCCTCCCTGCAAATCTCTCTGCTGTTTATGTAATTTTACAAGTTCCATGGTTATTGATTTAAATGTTAATAGTTTGTATTCAGCAATATACCATACAAATGGATTCATCACAAATCAACTTTCTGTAATAAGAACCTTCACTGCAGCTGGAAGTGAGGAGGCGACAGTGCTGCAGAGAGATGAGGTAACAGAGAGGGATAGGCAGGAGGGAAACTCTTAGCACTCGTTGCAGAAAGTGGATAAAACACTAAGCTCCAGGTAGTGTCATCCACTGCCAGAAGTGCCTTCTTGGACAAGCATAATTTCTTTTTCATTTTCATCTTCATCTTGCTCAGTCCCACTCTTCTCCACAGGCAGAAATCACAAAATTTCCACAGCCACCTGCTCCAAAATGTGTTTGTCCCATGGTGTGTCCCACAATGTCCTCTTTCCACAAATTTTTTCTCTCCAAATTCTTGATTCCCTTCCCTTCCCTTCCCTTCCCTTCCCTTCCCTTCCCTTCCCTTCCCTTCCCTTCCCTTCCCTTCCCTTCCCTTCCCTTCCCTTCCCTTCCTTCCCTTCCCTTCCTTCCCTTCCCTTCCTTCCCTCCTTCCCTTCCTTCCCTTCTTCCCTTCCTTCCTTCCCTTCCTTCCTCCCTTCCTTCCCTTCCTTCCCTCCTCCTTCCCTTCCCTTCCCTTCCCTTCCCTTCCCTTCCCTTCCCTTCCCTTCCCTTCCCTTCCCTTCCCTTCCCTTCCCTTCCCTCTGTAACTTCCTGAGCAATTTCTGAATTTTCCAGTTTGCACTCCTGTCCTCTGCCTTGTACCTTGTGTCCCCCTCTCCTTGCCCACATTCCAGTGTGGTTTAGCAAAGCAACAGGAAATTCCTTCCTTACACCTCCTTTCTCTCTTCATTTCTGGTGCATTCATTATTCCTGTTGCTGAAGATCACAAATGCCATTTAGCTTTTGCCACACACCCAAATGAGTGGCAAATCCCTCCTATCTCTCTCTTACACATGACTGTTTTCTTCTTCCATCTTTGCCAAGGAGGAGCTGCGCTTTGATTATAAAGGTGATGCTGATTTAGGTAACACTTTGTCTTGTTAGAGGGGAAGACCACCTTCCCAGCACAGGAAGAGAATCAAAGCTGAGCCTTTCCTGATTAAGCCTGATCCAATGCACCTGGTGAATTTTGGAAATTCTTGGGTACTGCCTCAGAGTTCTACTCACATTCCTCCTGATTAGTAGAAGATTATGGGAAGCTTTTGCATGGATATCACCATCAAGAAAGTAAGCTGGCAGCACGTTTCAACGAGCCCTTGTCATGCTGATATTTAAGAAGCTAACTCATAAAATTATCACTATTGCCATGGAGGCTCATCTTTCTTACTCCAAACAAGTTAGAAATCATAGAATCAGAGAATCATTAAATATCCTGAGTTGGAAGGGACCCACAAGGATCAACAAATCCAACGTTTAGAAAGGAGAGTGTGACAAAAAGACCTTGTCCGTGTTTGGAACTGTCAGAGTTTTTGGGGCTGCTTCTTCCCTGGGGCTGTTATTAATTAGGGACTCACCACTGGTCCGTGCTGATTTTCAGCAGCAAGCGGGTCAAGCAGCTGCTCAGATACATTCAGTTGCCTGTGACGTGCCTTCAGTAAAAGGCAGTGAGACAGCACAGTGTAGTCACAGTGGAACTAATGAGCTAAAAGTAGAAAGCAGGAGGGGACAAGAGCAGGTGGCTTTGGCAGGCGGGAAAAGGAAGGTTTATATTTCCACATGCCGCAGAGGATGGTTTTAGCTATCTGGGTAGGTATTCAAGTGGAAATCCTCTCTGCTGCTAGCCAGGCTCAGCAAGAGATGAGCAGAGATGCTGCTCTTAGAGCCTGGTTACCTCCCCGTATCCATTTCACCAGTCCCAATGGGGTAAATGGGTGCTGAAGCCCAGAACTGGATACATCGACAGCTGCTCATGGTTCAACCAGAGACCATAGCAACTCCCTTCCTTGGATTTGCTAAGCTTCCCTATGGGTGTGCTGCAACAGAGGCAGCAGCTGCAATTTACTTTTTCCTTGAGAAGTTGTAGAAGGAATGAATTTCATCTTTGGGACACGGACTTTGCCAGAGACAGCCATAATTTATCACCTGCAGCCTCAGGACAACACGCTGGGCTGGCTCACAGGCTCGTGCTGGTGGGGGACACAGCTCCTCCCTGGGCACTGTGAGGCTGGGCAAGCTGGGAGGGCAGGGGGGAAGCCCAATGCTCCCCCTGGGTGAGACAGGGATCACTGTGACACACGCCACAGGTGCTGGGGGGTTGTGGCCGTAGGTCTGTCCCAGGCAGACAGAAAGCCCATCAGGAACCTTGAGCTTTCTGCTGCACTTCCAGGGATGTTTTCCCCATGCTCTCTCCTCTGTGTGCTTCACAGGACAAGTAGGGAAGGGGTAAGAAATCAGGTGATGCAGAAAATTCATCCAGACCAATGCCGAAAAGAGAGCAAGCTCTTATAGAAGCTCAAGAGGTTTTTATAGTGTCCCTGTGATGAGCACAGCTTTGCTGCCCATCAAACACCTTAATAACCTGATGCTTGTGAGACAGCCCAGTTACACCTCTGGAACCACTGTTCCTGTCAGAGTGCATGGGCTAAAAGGTGCATCCTGTACTCAAATCACCTTCAAGCAACAAGTGTTTCCAAACTTGTGAAAGTTGCAAGGGTGCCTTCACAGCACTCAACATCTAGAGCACTCCTGAGGCACTTTTCTACTTCTTCAGCCTTCTGCCTAAAGATTAACCCAGGGAATGGTTTTACTAATGTAAAAATACATGGCTATCTGAAAAAGTTACCTTAAATGCTTGGAGAGTTGGAGGTTTTGCTTAACTTCACATATCCAGTGGCTGAACCAGGTGCAGAAGCTGAGGCAAAACTGTCCCAACTCAGGAGACAGTGCAGAGGTGGGAAGCACCAGACCTGCTCTGCTTTTTCTCTGCTAATGCAGCCCAGCTCATCCTCAGGGCAGCACAGACCATCTGCGTGGAGAGACAGAGTCACACTGTCTCAAACGGGGTATTTGGTCATTTGGGTTGCTTACTTTGGAGGTAACACCTGTGACACTTTGCAAGCTTGCAGTTTAAGAATGTTATTCAGTGCTTTTTTAGGGCAGAGGAGGGGAAAGCAGATGAACTTCTACAGTGATTAGTCTGGTCAGTGTGGACATGGAACCAAGCATTGTCATTTGGAAGGTTACTATACTCTATATAAATAACAACTGTCTGTTGAGGATGACTAAACTTCACTATTTCTGTTTAAAAATAAGAACATAAATAAACATTACACTCTGTTTTGCTGTTGTTCCCAGTATGTTTCTCTAGAGAGTCAGAAGAAGCTGCAGTTCTCTCCAGGAAACAAGTGGTGGAGCGGATACATTCCTGCTCCCATCCTCCTCTTCCCCATCCTGCTCTTCCTTCTGCTTTCTCATTATATCTCCTCTGTTTCAGCAGACTGACAGTTGCCACAGGAATTGAAGAATCTGCACCTATTCTCAGACAAAGGGACTTGCCATTAAAATGTCCTTAAAAACCAGCTATTACCAGAAGTTCTGGTCAAGAAAAAGAGATGAGAATGTGTTTTAAAAGATCAGAGAGGTTGGATCCAGGCTGAAGCAGATTTTGGTCCTATTCAGAGAAGCAAAAGCCGAGATCTTGCCCCTGGTGACACAAGGAGTTTCTCCCCACTCACTTTTGCTGTCTCCTGCCAGGAAGGAGCAGTCCTGATTGCTGCAGATTGTGAGTGGGTTTCTGACCACAGGAGAGGGGAAAGGAGTAAATGCTTTTCTCCCTGCACCAAAGTGGAGCAATAAGAAAAATTTTTGAGTGACTTCTATCCCCAAGGGTAGGACATGAGAGTTCAGGTGTTTCTGTCAATAACCCAGCTCTCATCTCCAGCCTTACTGCAGGAGTCTTCATGGCATTGCCTGTAGATCTGCCTCCCTCAGATCTCTGTGGTGCCTATCTCATTAAACAACACCTTTCTCTGACAGTGGCTTTCTTCCCCTGCTAAGCTCCAAAGCTTGGATGTTAAATCTCTCCATCTCCTCAGAGATACATTTCTGCATGGGAACCCCAATGTTCTGAGGCAGGTTAGTGCAAAACCATCAGCTCTTCTACTTTTTTCTCCATTGAATTTGAGCTCAAGATCCCTTGCAGAGGGATAGGTCCATGCTTAGAAAACAAAGGTTTTGCTTTTTGATGAGTTTTGGTTTGCTCATTTTGCTGCAAATTTTAGCAAAGTTTTCATTTGACTGGCTCCTCCACACTTTCCCCACTGTGGATCCTCCAGCCCTATTATCTACTTAATTCTCATTATATTTGCTTACTTGCCCCTCTTATGCATTAGAGATCTCTTGCTCACTTTCTCCTTTCCCATGCAGCTTGCAATACCCCAGAAAGTCAGACACTAGTGGCCACAGCAAGAATGGGAAAAACTGAGAACTGTAAAATGTTCACTTGTGAAAAAGTACTTTGAAGATGCTAAGGGAAGAAATAAGCAAGTGATCTGCCCACTGTGAGGAGTTAATTTAAAAAACAGGCATATCCTTTAGAGGTCTAGCAATTTCCCAGCTACCTGCTTCTATTAGTTAATTAAACTGATTAATGGTATTTTTAGTCAAAGAATTGCAACAGTCACAAAAAGACAAAGAAGCAAGCAGATGCTGCTTTTGCGTCTCTGGTTGTGCACTTCCAACAGACAATGAAGATTTCCTCTCAGTGAGTAGCTGGAAATCCACTATTCCCCAGAGAATTGTTTCTCTTTGCAGTTTGGGAACTTGGGTAAAACAATTTCATACAAAGTCTTTCCAGTTTAAGGCTTTGATAGATTCCAGCATAGATTCCAGCCAGGTATCAGACTCTCAACTTTTCTTGCCTCTCCCCTCAGGATTTCATGAGTGCTGTCTGAGCAGTGTTTAACCCGGCTGTGTTGGCACACAGGGTTTGAGCAGTGTTTAACCTGGCTGTGTTGGCACACAGGGTCTGTCCTTTTGGGCACAGCTGAGATGCACACGGGCACCTTGCTCACCTGGCTGCCAAACTCTCACCCAGTGTTTCACCTGGACACAGCCCAGAGGGGAAGTGCCCAGCTGGGAGGTCCAAGCCCCCATTCTGGCTGAGCACTGTGCAGGCTTGCCTGGAGCCACTGCTGTGCATGGCTGGGACTTGGATGAAGGCTCCACTGAGTCTTCCTCACTGGTGCAACACAGAAATATCTTTCTCAAACAGAAAAGGCAAGGCAGGGGTTAAGCACAGATGGAAGAGGGCAGAAGCAGACATAGATTCTCTTTCTCTGTACTCCCCTATCAGAGATGGGCGCAGGGACCCTCATGAGGAAAAGATGAACTTTTTTATTCATTCATTTCTGGACTCCTCTGGCCATTTAAAAATAAATTAAAGTCTGGAGCACAAGTAGCACCTTCTTCCCAAAGGATTCAAAGAACAGGAGGGCCACAATTCAAACTTTCTAAATACTTCTGCTTCCCACAGCCCAAACACGATACCAGTTATTTCCAATCCTACCTGCTCAGACAGCCACTGGAGCAGCTGGCTTGCAGCAGTGTGGTTGGTGGATTTGGAAGCTGCCCCAGAGCAGGTGATGGAGCTGCTGAGTCTCTGACCAAGCACATTTCTCTCCCTCTTACCTGGGACTGGCAGGGCAAAGGATGGGGAATCCCCAAGGTGCTCCTGGCTGGCATCAGTCAGTGCTCAGTTGCAGGAGGTCTTCAAGGTCAGAAATTCTCAACCCCCAGTTTTGGCAGCAGTGAAATGGGAGAATATTTTGGAGGAGAGAACTGAGAGAATGTTTTGTCTTTCCTAGGGCTAGGAGAGGGTAGAGGAGCCCCAGGTTTTGTCCACAGCAGTCCCCCAGAGTGGGGAACAGCTGCAGTCCAGGGACCCCTGTTTGACAGTGGAGGGTTCTTGGTAGGGGAGAGTGAGCCAAAATCCACTTGGGTGCTACTGATGGAAGGTTGAAGCTGTATGGTCAGCCTCTGGACTGGGCTGTACAGTTGCTTTTTGGTTAAACCAGGGATAACCACTGTCCTGAGTGACTCTGATTTCTGTGGTTAAGATCTCAGGTCTCTCTGGCTTTGAAGACCTAAATTAACTCTATGGTGCAACTAAATATCTGCTAAACTGGAGAAGTTTAGGGGAATATTAAAATGTGGAATCTGTAATATTTTTTAAATGTCTTGGTGTTTGAGGCTGTGTTTCCAACTGCTCTGCAATGTGCAGCTTGCAGGCACTGCATGAGTGCTCGGCAAGGAGGGGTCTCCCCACCAGCCCTGGGCTGGGGACACCAGGGGTGGGATGGGATAAGCATGGGCTGAGACATGGAGCTCAACCCCTTCCTCAAACTGAAGAAAGCTCTCTGTTCCTTCATCATCTAAGTCCACATGAGAAAGCAACCTCTTGTATTTTTTAGTTCCAGAACTGGATCCTCTGAAAACTCATCTCCTGTGACATCTACTTGGGATAAGACAGCCCAGTCCTTAAGGCTGTCCCTGTGCCTGAGGCCACTCTTACATGTTTTGCATCTGTCAGTACTAGCTTAGACTTTATAAACTTATTTTTCAATTATATCACGTTGTTTAATCATCTTTCACAGATCCTCTTGCAAATCGCCCACCATCTTCCAAAGCTGGAACAGACAAAATAAAAAAACATTGGAAGAAGAGCATTTATTAACTTCATATATGGAGAACTGAGAGCAAATCTTCTCTCCAAGGTTACCCATGTACCCATCCAGTTCTCCTACATTCCCACCACATCACATGACTCAATCCCAGTATGAATTTTCCTTTCCAGGGAATATTTTCAGCTACACCAATATTTAGTCCAGCTGTTAACTTCCATAAGGTTTTGTCTTTTTATATTTTGAAGATTTGTTGTTCCTAACTCCTTTCTATGAAATTCAACAGAGTGAGTTGCTGCATGGGCTCCCTTCTAGCCTCCAGTAGATAGAAATTAAACACACTGGATATAAAACAGTCTGGAAATCTAAACTTACAATAGAATGTTTAACTTTAAAACATTAAAAACCCTGCTCTTTATGTTCTACTCTGGGTGTGAGCCCAGCACTGGGGATTTTTGGGTTTTTTTGTGAAGTTTTGCCCTTGCTACCTTTTCTCTTGACTGCCAGCAGTGGTTGTGATGGAGTCACACACACCCTTGGCGGAGCCAGCTGCGCTGGAGGGATACCCTGGCTGCACAGGAACAGTCGTGATTGTTTGTGCTACTGTCACTGCTCAAGCAGAAGATTTGGCATCAACCACTTTAAATATGACTTATATTTCTTATTATGAAAGACACTTGGACACAAGCAAGAATCTGGTCTTCAGCTTGGCAAATAACCCTGCTCTACCTGCCCTAAAGAGGCAGCAGCTCTGCAAGATGTTCCTTTGGACACGGCCCAGTGGGATGAGGCTGGCATCTTCTCTGATCAGATGTCCGCTGATACACGAAGAAGAAAGGCTTTGGAATGTGAAATGCAGGTTAGGACCTGTTATCTCTGCTTTTTTCCCCTCTCTGCCAAGGAAAACACAGCATCCAGCACACTTTCCTATGCTTCATACCTTGCTGTGCGGGGAGAGGAGAGCCAGTGAGAGCAAGAGGCGCTGAGCAGCAACCCCACACCTGGCTGGGGACAGCAGTGGGGAAGTCAGGGCTTAGCTAATGGGAAACTTGACTACTTGTAATTCACCTTCCTCTAAAGTTAATTCATTGCTCTGAAGGCAGAAAAATATTTGTGTCTCCTAGAACTATAAATTGTCAGACTGAAGTTGTATTTGATGCACTGTTAAAATCTTTGGGGCTTGGGGTGGTTTTTTTGTTGTGGGGGTGAGGATAATTGTTTTGGGGGATTTTTGAGTTTGGAGGTTTTTTGTTTGTTTGTGTTTGTGAGGGTTTTTTGTGTTTGGGGTTTTTTGTGGGTTTTTTGTGGGTTTTTTTTTGTTTGTTTGGGTTTTTTTTTTTTTAAGAAACCAGTTCCTAAGCATTTATCACATAAAACTGTTAAAGATATAACACAGAAATCCAAATTAGCAGCTCTGCCTGGAAGTGAGGATCATCAACCAGACAGAATTCAGCTGTAAAATAACTGTGGGATTTGACATCTGGGATTTTTCAGTGTGAAAGAGATCACCTTTTTGTTCCCTAGATGATACTCCTCTCTGCCCAATCCTGCACTGAATCCAGTGGTCCGGGGAAAGGGGAAAGCTGACATCTAGATCAAGGAGGAGACAAGAAATAGGAGCACTAGGAAAGCATGTTAGACTGTGAAAGGTGAGAAGCAGGAGACAGCTGCTGGCTGGCAAAGTCCTCCATTCTGTTGCCATCCTACCACAGTTCAGATCACACCAAAATATCCCAGCAGTGCACGTAAAAGCCATCAACCAGTCGAATGTTCCCTGGTGAAGGCAGTCTGTGTGTTTATTGAGAGATTAGATGCTAGACAGTATTTGTAATGATGTGTGCTGCTAGTGTAGTGGAATCATGTGTCATCAACAGTGATTTAGTAATCAATGCTCCATGGTTCCTCTCTCCCGCACTGCTGTGGGAGTTAGGCATCTGCTTCCACAGAACCTGTTAAAAACAGTAGAGCCACTGTAAATTATTAAATCCAAATGTCATATAGGATATGATACCCTATCCATCAGCTACCTTTAGCCACCCATCAGGTTCTCTTTATCTCCACAATTTTTACGAGATTTCTACCATGAGACAAAGAGGGCCGTCTTAAAATTGTTGAGGTAGTACTGCAAATACACATCTCCCTCATACCCTTGGATCCACAAACCAAAGTGGCAAAAGGCTGGCTACTTAACATGCTGAGAACAGGAGCAAAAATGGAACAGTGAGAAAAAGGGGTCCAGGCAGCCCGTGGCTCCTCTATCTAGAGAGCTGCAACACTGCACTCCACACAGAACTGATCGACTGCTCTACCCCAGTTAGTTTATAGATTTTATTTATTTATTTTAAAGCAAATATAAAGGTCTATACAAGCCCCTGTGATACACCTGAAAGCTGCTTGAGGAGCTCTCTGTCTGTACTTTTCTTTGGGATAAATCCTGAAAGACAAAGAAGCATGATGGAAGATTACCTTGTGCCTGTGCTGCTTACCACTGCTGCTATAATCCAAGTATTATGGGACTGGTCCAGCATGAGAAAATGGAGCCTGGAAGTTTTGGCAGATTCTAAATTACTGAACTTGAGATGCTGTGCAGAGAGCGCATCCTTGCCCTAATGCAGTACTGGAAGAACAAGGGTGGAATCACAGATCAGACCTGGTGGAACTGTTACACCAATATTGGCTCTTGGAAACCACAGATCTCCATTCTTGATCCCTAACGTATCAGATACCTTCACAGTTGGAATGCTCCGCCAAAAACAAAGGAAAAAAAGAGGAAAAAGGGGGTTACAGAGAAACAACTACATTTTAAGCTTAAAAAATAATCTTACACAGGAAGCACCATTGACCTTTTGCACAGTGGGACAATTACTTGCATCATATTATTTGCACATAGACTTAAAGAAAGGTTTGCAGACCTTTGTTGACAAAGATCTTCTTTCATGTTTTGCCAAAACAATTTAGTTGCTATTTGAATGTGAAAGAGATCTACCATTAGATATCAAAAATGTAGCCTCAGTTGCTACCAAAAAGGTTAAGAAATCATTCTGTATAAGGTGGTCTCTCACTTCCTCAGGAAATTCAACAACACTGAATTGAAGTGGTTTGTAGCCTTTCCAAGGCCATTAGAGTATCTGCCAGTTTTAATGAGTGTTTTAACTTCTGTATCTAAAGCAAGAGAAGGAAAAGTATTAGGCTTTATTTGTTCCAGTTTAATACTTCAAACTGAGAAAGTGTGATGGTGGCATTTTTTGTGCTCTCTGGACATACTGAACTACTTAAGCCAAACTGTTTTCTACCCTTACTTGATCAAAGTGTTGTCTTTACAAATACAAGTTTATGAAAGACACAAAAACATTCCTCTGCTGCACCTAACAGTCCCTACCTGTCTATGTACAGATGCAGTGCTACCTGAAAGATTTGATGCAGAAGTAAAACATCAGCAAATAAGAAATTGTCTACAGACACTGAAGGTGAGGTAGCTTAGGTGAATTTGTGTTCTCCTTTATGTTAAAAGGCAAGGGCAGCGACTGTGAGAATGAGGGAAATTCATTTGCATCATTTGCCCAGCCAAAAAACCAAATTGCTTTTGGTAGAATGCAATAGAAAATGTTTATCCCAGATTGTTTTTCTTCTCTGGTTTTTCACATTAGCTCTAGAGGACTGCAGCAGCTAAGTGGACTGATAGTAAAGGGTGGCAGGGGTGCAAAGTCTGCCTGACCAGTTGTTACTTTGTGAAGCCATGCAGCAGAAGGTGCTTTCCCAAAAAGCATGCTTGAGCTGCCTGGGCCTCACCATTTCCACATCATGCAGCACCACAGTCAAATGCTTTGCTGAGTACTGCAATATCAAGTCTTAATGTCATTGCAGATTTGAAGTATAGTTACACAGGACAAATGGCTAAACAACTGTCTTAATAAACTTCCTCTCGTGTGCATTGTCTCTGTACACACACCCCCTCTTGGAAGGTATTCTGTCTCCACATGTAAACCAGTATGTCTCCTAACTGTTGCCATCGGGTGCAAATTTTCCATTACATGCACAGCCTGGGACTAGCCTGGGTAGCAGCTGTTGTGAACTTCTTGTGGCCACTTCTTGGAAGCATTTGGGAGCAGGACATATTTAAGAGCAAGTGTTATCTTGCATTCTCTAGGCTACGCCTAGAATTGAGGCTATACATAAACCTAGATAAATGTCAGGTTTGTCTAAAGTCAGTATTTAAATATTTCCTGCAGCTCATTCTGAACTTCAGCTTCTTGTGTCCTAGCACAGAGTAACATCAAGTTTTTTTACTTAGGTTGACTTGTCACTCTGTTGTAAAGCATAGTATTTGTTCAGAGTTCTGACTACACTAACAATTCACCTAGGACTAGAAGTACAAAAATGTCTAGAGAAAACTGTGTATGTTTCAGTAGCTGTTTTTGCAGAAACATTTAAAATTGCTCTGGCTAATTAATTTCATACACAGAACGTGGAGCTTAAAGAAACAGTGTTCCTAAATCCATTCACAACAAAGCAGAGATGAGACTCCCATTCCTGGGGAGAGTGCAAGCCATGAAAGTTAAAAAAAAGCCCTGCTAACCCAGAGATCTCTGCCCAAGTGATCTCAGTTAAAAAACCCCAACCAACCAACCAACCAACCAACCAACCAAAAAAGCCCCACCCACAAATGAGGAAACAGCTGCAAATGACCCTTTCCTTTTCAGGACTGCCAGTTTTAGAGATGGCCAATTAAGTCCAGCCATTATTCACACATTTCAGGCATCTACAAGTATGTCCAGGACAGCAGGAATTACCACTTTCACCTGTTCTTCAAGTGGACTGCCTTACATCACCGAACATGAAGCACAAAATGAACCATGTAATACAATGCTGCTCCCACTGATAACTTTATATGGACTTGTGCTAAGTAGGATGTTTAGGTCGACAGACCTATCTGTTGGAAGCAACAATCTCCAAGCTCAGTATTGCAACCCTCCTTCAACTTCCAGGCCGCATATGTGCTGAACTGCTCCCTAGCTGGCAAAACTTCTCAAGCCTGGACAATTACAGGCACAAATGCCATACACTGCAGAAAGTAGCCACTCTCACTTCCTGTTATCCTGATTCCCTGAGCCCGAATGCCTCGCTGAACCCACACTGCAGCCACTCCCCATGCTTTTGCATCTGGCTGCCTCACTGCTTCTGTACACTGCTTTCCATAATCCACACAGAATGATCCAGGCTGGAAAAGACCTCTGAGATCAAGTCCAACCTTTGACCAATCACCACTTTGGCACTGAGTGCCACATTGGAACACACCACCTTCAGGGATGGTGACTCCACCACCTCCCTGGGCAGGGAATCCATTCCAATGTTTAACCCTTTCTGTCAAGAGATCAGAATGCCTGACCTGCATCTCCAGAGGCACAGCTTGAGGCCACGGTCCTCTTGATGTATCACTTATAGCCTGGAACAGGAGACCAACCCCCACTTCTCCACAGCCTCGTTCAAGCACTTGTAGAGTGATACAGGCACCCCTGAGCCTCCTTTTCTCCAGGCTAAACCCCCTCAGCTCCCTCTGACACTCCACACAGGATTTGGGCTCCAGACCCGTCCCCAGCTCCATTGCCCTTCTCTGAACAACACTCCAGCACCTCAATGTTTCTTGAACTCACAAGCCCAAAACTGGACCACTGGTAAATCTTGGTGGCCACACTGTCCTTGATCCAAGTCAGGCTGCTGCTGGCCCTCTTGGCCACCTGGGCTCACTCCTGGCTCACTCTCAGCCAGCTTGTGGACCAGCATGCCCAGGTCCTCTTCTGCCAGGCAGCTTTCTGGCCACTCTGCCCCCAGCCTGTAGCACTGTCTAGGGCTGCTGTGACCCAACTGCAGGACTTGGCACTTTACCTCATTGAACCTCAGCCTGTCCAGATCCCCCTGCAGAACCTTCCTACCCTCCTGCAGATCAGTGCTCCCACGGACCTTGCCATCATCTGTGAGCTTGCTGAGGGTGCACTCAATCCCCTCATCCACCTCTTGAGACTGGCCAACAGCTGGATGTGGCATCATTCCCCTCCACCCTCTAGGGCCAGATATCCAGACTGGTTTTTTATTCAGTGAAGAGTGCACCAGTCCAAACCATGGGACTACCAGCTTTTCCAGGAGAATGCCATGGGAGACAGTATCTATCAAAGGCCTTGCTGCAGTCAGTCTAGGTAGACAAGATCCACAGCCTTGCCCTCTCCCACTCAGTGGGTCATGGAATGAGATCAGGTTAGTCAGGCAAGACTTGCCTTTCCTAAACCCACGCTGGCAGGGCCTGATCCCTTGGTTGTCCTGTGTGTGTGATGGCACTCAGGATAGCTGCTCCATAACCATCCTGGGCACCAAGGTCAGACCAATAGGCCTGTAAGCTCCCCGGATCCTCCTTGCAGTTCTTCTTGTGCCTGGGTGTCACACTGGCTAACTCACTGTTTCTGCACACTGCTTTCCATGTTTTGGAAGAACAAAACCAAAATTAAATACACCAATAGTTCTTTATCTTGAGATATTGGGACTTTGGATTACAGAGAAAAATTTTCTTAACATTTCCTAATTTGTCTGGATCACCAATCAATACAGGTAAATTCATCAGAGTTGAAAGATTTGGCTTCAGTGTTTCAGCTACTCTGCTTTCAATTTACTAAGAATTTCCAGCTGAAATTTATGGTAAGACATCATGGATTCAAAGGTATTGAGCAATAACCAGTTAGAACTTGTTTTGTCACCAATTTTTCTGGCATATTCTAATAAGCTTTAAAGATGTGTGCTGGTGTTTCTTTTAACTACTTGTTAATAGTTCCTGGCACCAACACAGAAACAGTTAATGCAATTACATTTCATACACTTACGCTCTTAGAATCATGATAAACTCTTTTGGTGGCTTTCCCTGACAATCAGGATGAAAATTTGCTGCAAGGGCTTTTTGGTTGTATTCCTTTTGCTGTGGCAATATCAACATTCAACCAGCCACTTGCCAGAAAATTAAACAAAGTCAACAGGGTTTCTCTTATTCCACCATCTCACCACAACTCCAGCAAGTGACAAGGATGGCACAAGAGAAAGCTGGACTACCCACCCAGCTTAGCCATCCCAAATAACCACATACTGATTCTCAGGGAAGACAAGGCTCCTGAAAAGACAGGTAAAAGCTGACTTTATCATCCACACCGCAGTATCAAGTATTGTTTAATCTAATTCCAAAGTGACACGAGACAGAATGAAAGACAAGAAACCACATTATCAGTGGACTTAACTTTTATTGAGGGGGAAACAAAAATGTTTACACATAGCTGTAGGTTTTTCCATCCATACTTCCAAAAGTTCAAAAAGGACTGGAAACAAAACTTGCTCCATCATTATTTCAATACCACAAAGTTGGCCACTTTTTCTTTCATGAACAGCAAATTATATAACTAATTGCTATGTTCAATAAATATTTTTCTCTTGCACCAATTAAGAGGAAATATTCAATGAAGTACCACAAAGACCCCAGGAATTTAACAATTTCAATTTTAACTGTTATCCACTGCGTAGCAATCCAGAAACTTTTTTCTATAAAACACACAGCCTTAATTTTGAGTGTACAGGGATCTATTCTCCCAGTCAGTCAAATACCAAACTCTGATCTAGCTCAAATAGTCTACTTTCAAAGCAACTACTTGACAAAAAAAAAAATTTAAAAATCCTCTGGTTCAGGGCTATCTAAGCAAATTTATCATTACAGAAAAGACTCAAAGTCATTACTTGTTTATCAAAGTAATAGGTAAACATTTTAACAGAAAGATTAACAAGTTACTTGGAAATGCAGGTTTATGTTAAAGTATCCGAGTGTGTATACTACATATGACATGCAAGCTTTAAAAATATCAATGCTCTCTTCTGATTAGTCAGGAGTCCAACTGTTTTAGAAATAAAATAGGAATGACTTCCAAAATGTATCAGCACTTTGGGGTTTTCTATTTTTTTGCTCAAGATGTTTTACTACACAAAAACTACAACAATTACAATATTTAAGAGTATTACAATAAGAAGGGGTGGAAAATAGGAATACTTCAACTGAAAATATGTATATTCTAAATGAACCAAAGACTTGTGAAAGAGCTGGAAGGAGGACAAGAAAGGGAAAATCGAAGGGAAAGCAGTAGGGAGGCTAAAGATCTGAACTTTGTATTTAAAAATCAAGTCCTCAACTGTAACTCTTCTGATCTTCAGTAGCGCCCTGGAAAAAACAAAAGATGACACAATTACTAATTACACCATCATAAACTAACTGTACACATTTTCTCAACTTAACTGTGTCCAGCTTTTTTTGCTTTCACATTCAGAATTCCCATTGATCAATTCATATAACAATGTTTATGTCAGCCAGATCCTGTTTATTCACTTGTATTTACTTACTTGGACTATAGGAACGGGATCTTGATCGCGATCGGTATCGACTATAATAAGGCGATGGTGATCGTCTCCTTTAAAGGAAATTAAAAAAGAAACCAAACAACATCCATTATGAAAGGAGCCTTATTCACATCACTTCTACAGAACAGAACCACTTCCTTAGCACTGAAAGACTTGGCCTGCATGAATGATTTCTGCTTTATTTGGCTGTGGCTTATGGTTATTTAACAAATGCTTTTATATTTCTCTATTTGATGTGTTTAAACTCTAAGATATTCCCAGACAAAGAATTTAATAAACTCTCACTAGCCTTACAAACACATAAAGTGCTTTCCCAGATGCCTACAATTCTTGTTGAACAACATTCTCTGAAACCAGATAACTTTCAAAACAGCAAGATGGTTATGAAATGTCAAGCATTAAAAATCCCATCTACAAATAATCCCTTTTTAAACAGCAGTGTGTATCAGCTGTCCCTGATTCTATATACAGCATAGAAAAATAAGTTCCCTTTTTATCTGTCCACTTGATTCCTGGGATACATGCTCTACACCTCCTTAACATAGCAAAATTAACCCCTTGCCCAACAGAAAAACCCAATTACATAAAACACTGAAGATTCTGACTACTTCAGTCCCATAAAACCCAAGGGAATGAGGCTCTAACACATAACAGACATGTATGCAGAATATTGCTACAAACTGAGTATGTTTTGTCATCTGACTTTCCAACAAATCCACTGTTACAGAAATGAAATAAAGATAAGGTACCTGTATCTGTAGTCATATTCTTCATATCTGTCATATCCTCTGTCATACCCCCTATCATAGTATGAGTCCCGGCGACGACCCGCTCCACCGCCACCACCTCCTCCACTGCTATTAGGGGAAAAGAAAAAACAAAAACAAAACCCCCTTCATATATCTAGTCTTCATCTTGAGTTAAATTATTAGATAGATAAATATAAATTATTTAAAATATTTTTTAAGTGGTCTTGTAGTAAATCAGATGCTTAAGACTGTATCACAAAAATATACTACAAAGAAGTTAAATAAAAACATGTTCAAAATCTCTCAGAAAAACGAGGGATTTGGTGTTAATTCCCATCAAAGTCAAAGGCAAATGGGCACCTTAGTATTTCAGCAGGCTAAGGATACATTAATTGATCATGCTGAATATTATTTTTTATTAACAGGTCCTTCAATATTTCTACAAATCAAGATACAATAAACAACAGTAGGATTAAGAGGTGTATGTTAGTAATTTCTTCAACCAGAATCTAGCATTAGTTTAAATCCACTGAACTCACTGTGTTGGCCTGCCCATGTAGATGCCTGGGGTGGGTGTATGTGCTCTTTTGGTGATTGAATAATCCACTCGAATCCTCCTGCCATCCAGCTCCATTCCATTTGCATGCTCCATTGCCTGCAGGAGAGACAAGCAACAGGGATGTGACATCTGCAAGTAAAAGACCTACTGGTAACTATGGAAGGCTATGTACAAACACATTATTTTCCACCAGAAAAACAAGCCCGGAACTGGTCTTGTTTAGAGTGGTTACTAGTGCCCCACTGTGGCGACTGGCTCATCTCCTGTCCCCATGCCTGTGTGCCGGTGGTGTTACAGGGCTGCACTGGGGGGCCGAACTAATGCGATTCTCAATCCTGCTTAAGGGAGCACAGGCTAACCACTAACACAGCCACTCTCCCTAGACTTTATCTTCTACCCATCTGAAAGGCAAACTGAAAGTCAAACCAGCTTTTTTCTGAAAGCTGCATCTTTCCCAGCACCGTCTCTGCCCCAGAGGGGACGGGCGGATTCAAAAGCTCTGCAAAACAGTGGCTTCCTGTAGGGTGCATATGGCCGGATTACTGCTCGTCGGCTGCCATTTCATGCTCTCCCAGCCTCCTGCCATCTCCCTTACAAGGACCTACTTCAGCAGAGCTTAGTAAAATGGCGGGTTCAGCCTACATGGATACCTAATTACAACCTTCCTCCCCACTCCCTCTCACAATAGAGCTCGCTTAAGGGATACACACAAGGCTCTGCGCTCAGAACTGCCCGCAGCCCCTGCACGCACTCGCTGGGTGTTCCAGCCCCAGCTCCACCACTCTGAGAATCAATACAATGGCCTTTCACAAACTCAAACCATCAAAGTATGTTATTCAAAGGAGCACAGTGAACTTTTGAGACTTACATTCATGCAAAAATAACCTAAAACCCCAAACCCCAACAAATCCACAATTAATTTTAAAAGCTAATGATGGACTTGATTTTTTTTTTAAATTTGCTTTTTGAATTTTAATAGCTTTTGTTATCTGCTATAGAATCCCTGAAATACCAATACACACCACTTGCTTCTCAACACTAAGCACAGCACTTAGTCCAATACACATTATTTTAATTTTTCATGTCTGGAGAAGAGACACTGTTACAATCTTGAGTTAAAGAACATAACCACTTTGCTATTTTTTTTATCTACAAAAAACAAGACACAACCTCAAAACATGAAGGTGGCTCTAAACAGAGAACTTTTTTTCTTCTTTTTAATAATGAAGCATTTATTCAAAAATTTCAACTCTAACAAGAGCCTCATTGAACTTACACACCAATTGTAAAGGAGATACAGAAACCTGATATCCATATGATTTAACTGCTGTGTCCAAACTGGAGGCGACTGATGATCACTGATGTATTTATTGAGAGTTAGTATTTTAGTAACGCTGTTTGTGTCCATACTATATCGCCACCTAGTGATTTGTGTTCCTGTACAAACCTAACTACATTTAGCCAACTGCAAGGCACAGCAAAGAGCATTTCAAGTCTTTCAATATACACTCAGGTATATTTTGTGACTAAAACACATTCCTCAGCTTGAGTCTTCTAGCCTTAACACCTTTTTTTTCCCCACAAGGATGATATAAATGAAAATAAATCTGTGCGTGCATAAGCCTAACAATGAAGGCTGCAAATATCTGGCTGAAAAATTACCTTTGTGATGAAACACATCTTTCTGGAAATGCAGTAAATTTAATTGTAAGAAATTTTCTGCAGCATGGCATTTTCAAATCCAGTCAACAACTTTCAGAATAATAAGCTTAGCTGACAAGAAGTCACCCTAAATCCAGAACATCTGGCGTGTTTGTCTTATTCAGTTAAGCCAACAAACACCTCTTCCAGAGGAAGAATTCTTTGACAGAGGGAGCAGTATAGAGAAGACCAACATACCAGCAAGAGAAATGAAGAATTAATTTTGAGAGCTGGCTGTTTGTTTTAGAAATACCAGGAAATGTGTTACATTTCAGTGTATAAAGATCATGGTTACCAGACTGCACAGAACTCCTGACACCCTGGTCATAATTTCTAATGTCTGACCAAATATTAAAACATTTTCCTTTTACAGCTGTTAGGTTTAATTGCCAACTAAAAAAATTTAAAATAGAGAAAATCTTTAATAGATAGACAAAAACAATAAAGCCTCATAGTTCTGACTGCATCCCCAAACAGAAAGGCCAAAACCTACAATTAATAGTATAGATCACTCATAAATTCAGTAATTAGCAACTGGAAATTGCTTCTAAAGAGAAGATTCTCTGCACCACTCTTAACTGCACACCTCAGGTCTCTGAAGTCAAGTACTTACATTAGTACTGACATTATTAGGTAAGGACTGCTGCAAGATGACAAAAAGCCCTCTCTGAAAACCTGTGTTCATGTAACTGATACAACAGTATTTATTTTGTATGAAGGTTGGAAATATATGCAAGTGATCCTAATCACTGCCACTTCTGTGCTTTATTGAAAGTTAAAGTAGTTTACAAGAAAGTTTTGGGGTTTCACAAAATTTTCTTACTGCATGTCATACTCAAAACAAATTTCACTTTCCTTTTCTTGATGGTTTTGGGTGTGCATGACTGCCGTGTTAAGAATATTTCAGTGTCAAAGAGAAAAAATTGCATATTCTCTCTAAAAACACCAGATTCTCAAATACTGTTCAATAAATTCTCAAATACTGTTTAAAATGATGAAATGAAACTTTAAAAAGAAAAAAATCAAATTATATTAGATTTTAAGACACACAATACCCTCTTAGCAGTCTTTAAACAGTCAATCTATTTTTATTACAACCTAGATTATTTTCCAAATATCTGAATGTTGTTAAAAGATGTGCATGGCTTTTGCAAGAGGACAGTAAGCAAGAACACAGCATTCCTATAAACATCTAATAATAATTCTAGTTGCAAATTCTATCAAAAACTTGATTTTTGTAGGCTAGAATACACACCTACATGTTTGCAGTCAGAACACCGAACTAGGACTGGGAATGGCATAGGTTCAATCTTGGATCACATTTTTAAAGTTTTGGAGTTTTAAACCTTCAGCAGACTATCCATAAGAAGAAAACGGATTATCTATAAGGTGTTAATTTCACCAAATGGGCAGTTCCTGAACTACAGTATCATCTCCAGTGGCTCAAAAAAGTCAGAAAGCAATAAATTTAAGAAAGATTTCAAGGTCATTTGATATTTAATGCAATATATACTGTTTTCTACATGTATGACCAATTAGGTAGATAGAGTAAAACAAGTTTGGAAATTAAATGCGCAAACTTACATGGGTGGCTGGTATTAGTTTTTATTAGTTATTAAAAAATTAAGGTAACTGTTTCAATAACTTTCAATCACTATGAAGTTAACAACATACAGACTGAATATGCTTAAATAGCCAAACACAAGCAGTTTATATTGTGACTTATTTTAAAAATATGTTCTCACAACTTAAAAATAACCTCACAAAGTACTGCCTTTTCTTTTCCTCACTGTAGTTTTGGGGGTTTCTTTGTTTGTTTTTTACTTGAAGATCTTGTCCACTGCATTTAATGACACTGAAAAAAACATCATCTCCATTCCATCACAGGTACAGCAAGGGATGAAAGACACAATGGATTAGATTCCCCCCTCCAGTAATTGATTACTCATTCACTTCTGGATTTACTGAGAACTGAAAAAAATTCTGAAAAAAAAAATCTGATGGAATTAACAAAGAAACTTATCTTTTTACACTTGCTGCAGTCTGCCACGTTCAATTCAAGTATCCATTTCACTTTCAAACAACATTCAGTTTACATTCTCTACTTTGAGATTTCAATGACAACTTTTAAACATATACAATTATGAGCTTCAGCATTGATGGATTCAATGTATTATTTTTAAAGCATACTTTAGAGCTTCACAGTCAAGAGAAACAGGATTTTAGAGAACCAGAATGAAGAACTGGATGTTCCTGCAAGTATTAGCAACTTCATGGTATTTCAGAGTCTCCAGAAGTCTGTAACTTGTAATTCCAAACATCTGAGACCTTCTAGTGCTCTTTTCTGGTATATCAAGGGTTGTTTTTGATACCACGAACAATACTTAAACCATTTCTTCAACAAGCCATGGGAGTTTTGTTCAATAACATTGGTTCTAAGCTAGTCTGCTTGCACCACACATTTTATGTTTTTCAAGCTGAACTGATAAACTCCATTATTATTCTGGTTTTTGACAACTGAATGATGTTACTGGTTTGTGTTGATTGTTAATGAACAGCACTTCAGAAAAAGGTTCTGAAAAGAAGCTCAAAACTTTTTGAAGAACATCTAACTAGCATTAGAAAATTCCATATTGCCAACAGCTGCTGTAGCTGATGCTTCTTAGATGAGTTCCTCCTACAGACAGTACATTCATAGTAGCCTCAGTTTAAACAACTAACACTTCACAGTCTGAGCTACTGAGAAGCTGGTTTAGCAGCATATGACATCCCTGGTAACTGTAGTAAGAACCACGTCCCTAGAACAGCCAGCACTTTTCACTCATGATTTTATCAACTTACTGTTAAGTAAGACCCTGACACAATCAACTCCTCCATCAACCTATTTTTTTCTCATCCTAGTACACAGAAGTTAATAATCCTCTTAAACACAGGAGGAAAGTCCTTATGTGATGGGCAGATGAATATCCTCTATGATTTTGTGAAAACATTGCAAAACAATATTACAACACTGAAGACTACGTAAGAGAGTGTGAGAAACAAGTCTTGAACAGATGTTTACAGATATTGCCCTTTGCATGGTGCACACACAAAGGACTTGCACATTCTGAGGACTTGGAAAAGGGTGGCTAAGACAAGACACTGCACCACCTAAGGCAAAAAAGCAATACTAAATATTTTTAAAAAACCAACAACTTCTTGAAATAAAATGACTTTACAATAAATTAAACCCACTATATACCCATTCTAAAAACAGGCACATAATGACAAAAGCTTTTCAAACAGGCTTTGAACAAGCTGACAGACAAGAACATTGGCACAGCAAATCCTCAGGTTCCCATACAATCATTAGACATTCATCAGTTGTTTCCTAGACATCCATCAGTCCTTGACATTTACTGTCTGCTATCACACTTTGAACTGAAGACAGTGTCCACAGCATCTTCAATATGGATCAAAACCTAAGAATCCAGTCGAGTGTTATTTTGCAAACACTATGCAATAAAAGACATCTGATGGAAATGGAACCTTCTGTCTGATCATGAAGTTTCATCTTAACCTTGGCAGGGTTTCAAACTGAATAGAACATATTCTATAAGAAATCTCCTGGACTGGACACATGCTTTGAAAACTTCTTTCTCAGTCTTGTTGTAGTGGAATGTCTGAAGCTACTGTGATGCTTTGGCAGCTTCTCTGTGTAGTAGTTATCAAAAGCTAAGCTTCTGTTCCTCTTTATAATCAAGATGCTCATGGAACAGCTAACAACAAGGCTGCTATGGTGTCATAATCTGAAATTTTAAAACAGTTAAAGTAAAAATACACTTTAAAACTGCCCCTTCTGTATTTTTAGGACACTGAGAAGTATCACCTTTAAGAAATGCTATTTTACATTGTCTTTGGAGTTCCAATACATCGATCTAGTTGACAACTTAAAATGTCTTTACCACCATATGGCCACTGCACAACTTGGTTTCAGAATCACGACTCACAGCAACACTTTAACTAGTTCAATAACTGATCCAGTTTGTAAAAGTGGTAGGATGACAAAGATCCTGAGGGATTTTTAGCTGCACGAGAATCCATGCACAACTGACAGTAATTAATCTTTAAGTTATGAAAGCTTAAACATAACTACTCACAATTAATTTGATGTAAAATTTTAGTATTACCTGTATTTCAGAGCAGGTCTGCTGAGAAGCTTCCCTATGCTAGCCTTCCTGAAGGGCAATAGCAGAGACTATGAAAAATCCAACTTTAGATTCTCTAGAGTTCTACTCTCATTTAATCTATCTATCTTTATATGGGGTTGTAATTTAGTTCAATATATCATCTCTTTATTTAGATGTTTTGGATGTTGAAGGTTTGGGATTCTGGTTATGGTTTTTGGTTGGTTGGAATTTTAAAAATTATTATTATTTTTAAGAGGAGTTAGTTATTCAGAACAGAAGTAATTCAAGTGTCATTACCTTTAGTCTGAAAAGTTGAGTATGCATATCTTCCAAACACAGAATGCTACATTTCTTTCAGTGTTCTTCTACAGGGACTGCAGCAAAATTTCACACCTACAGCTGTCTAGCTATATGTCTGTATCTACTTACTTTATATATCTCCCCTTTTTCTACACCAGCTGCCACTTATTGTCATCTTCAAATCTGTCCTCAAGGTTCATGAAATAAGTCAAATAAACAAGTTTTGCTTCTGTCCTTCTTGCCAAAATATTTCAGTTATTTAAATTCCAGGTGTTGGGAGAGTTTGCATCCTTTCCCCCTTTTCAGGCTCCGATCCGTTGGAGAAAAGAAAAATGGGTTTAATTACATTCCAAATTATTTTGGTTCCTGCTTAAGGCCCTAATCTTTACTTCTGCATTTCTGAATGGAAGTAACATCTCTTTTTGCTTTCCTTTGCATTCCAGTTTCATAGCATCTGCCAAAACAGCTTTATGCTAAACAAATTACTTCATGCTATTTACATGGAACATTTTAAGAAATGCATGGTATCACGCATGACCATTGCCCGTGGCAACCAGGGAGAAAAACCTACCTCTAAGGACATATGAAGCTTTAAAAAAAATAAATAAATAAATAAAAGAAAAATAGCTGTACCAGCAGACAAGACTGGTACATGGATGTGCCAAGGAATACTGTGCAAATATTTCAGATGCAAAATGTTTTACAAAATAGCCACTTTTTCAAAATCCTAACAAATTCAGTGTGCAAAGAAATACAAGTCTAGAAGTCAGTACAGAGCAGGCCATCAAAGACAGATGGATATACAGCTATCCATCCCATTAATCTCTCGACCAACCTCTCCAACTGAGACTGCAGGAGAATACAGAAGGGACACTAAAGGAAGCTTGGTGTCCTTTTACTTACCTCTATAACTTGCAACAAACACACATATATACATCTACAAGACTACTCTTCCCATAAACTGATTCTGGATCATACCAGAAGTCAAACACAAGAACTTAGTTCAATCAAGTAATCTAAGTTTTCTTTCATTTAATTATCATCAAGGAGCAGCAGCATTCTTATTTTTCAACTCCTGATAGGTTCCAGAGCTGTCATCCTCCCTGCCTTCAATATCAAATGATCTATAAAGAGGAGTTGTATTTAATATCTCCTTATAAATAAAACCTGGCAAATGCACACAGAATCAAACAGCACATCTGCCCAAACCTATTAATCCATGAACAAGATGAAGTCTGTCCCAAAGAAAGAGATGCACACAATGCAGACCTTAAATAGTTTTTAGAGGGTGTCTTTACTTTTAATAGCAACTTTATCTACTAATTTCAGTAAACGTGGTAAAGTTCACAGTATCATTATAGGGGTAAAAAAAACTATTGCTTAATGTAAATTGTGGTGGCTCATAACACAGGCTGCTGTTCATATTCTTTGATTCTTTCCTTACAGATCCATTATACTAACAACTCAGTTTGGCTATTAACAGCTATCTGTTAAACAACCAGGAAAGCAACTGACCAAGGCACAAATCAAGACAAACCCCACTGTTTTTCAAATGTACAATAACATGCCTAAAAGGAGAAAATACACAAGGAATCACCAGAATTTTCATTCAGAAAACAATGTAAAACTTTAACTTCCAAAATGTCTCAGAAATACTTGGGATATAGAAGCCTTTAAGATTTATTTGCATTTTGAAGTAACAGACTAAAATCAAAGTCCAGAGCTCATTGGTGATTTAATATGATATTTAAGATATTGAGCATAAGCTTATGCTCAATATCTGCCCATGTACCTGAACTCAAATGCTTCATTTGTTTAGAACTGCCACATTGCTTGAACAAAGGATTTAAAATTAATCTCAGGGTGAGAATCTGCTAGTGAATACACACTCAAAAACCTGTTGTCTTTTTTTACAGACAGTTAATGAAGATAATGCATAAAGAGCACACCTGAAAAAAGTAGCAAAGCATGCATTTACCTCTTTAGAGTCATCAATTCTCTCAAAATAAACGAAAGCAAATCCTCTTGATCGTCCAGTCCGCTGATCATAAACCACATTGACACCAGTGAGAGGTCCGTAACGGGAGAAGACTTCACGTAAATCTCTCTCGGTAGTGTACAAACTGAGACCAAACACTCCAAGACAGGTATTAGGATCTGGATTAGCCTGGTAACACAAATGTTCAACTCCCATTAGTTTTCGTTTCTAAAAAATTATTAACATTTGAATATTCTTATATCCAAAAATTATCAATTATAAAAAATTTAATCTGAAGAAAACTAAACAGGTAATACACAGTTCAACACATTAACAGTTATCATTCTAATTGTAAGATTGTTTCAAAAAGCAACTACTTTCAATGGTTTTAATTTTAGAAAAAAGACCAGGACAAGTTTCTCATGTTGGTAAAAAACAGTTGATAAAAATTATCATTCTGATATACAGAAAAGCTACAGAACAAGAGGAACCCATGTTGCTAGTATTTCATATTTAAACGACCAAGGGGCAGACAGCACACACAAATCTGTGCTGCAGACAGGTCAGCCAGCCTGAACTGCCACCTTCAGCCCTCTTGCATGGTCATCACTATGAGTGCACAGTGCCTCCAGCTGCCCACACTGCACGGGAGCACTTGAGCTCCTCAGCACAGGCAATGAACTATAATCTAGCTCCGACTGAAACTTCCTCTGCCTCAGTATTTCCTATCCAATATACTGAAAGTCAATATTTACACTTGTAAGTTAATCTTTCCACTTGTAAACTGGATGAAAGGCACCTGATTCTTTCATCTAGAGAGCAACAACTGTTGAAGGCCAGTTCTGTGAAACTGTAATCCAACAGCATGCATATTTCTTTAGCACAAAACTCTTCACTCTCTATCATGATGTGGGATACTTAAAAAAAATTCACTTCATCTAGACAAAGTCGAATATGTAATAGTACAAGGTACAAGTTCTCTTTTAGGTTCAAAATTTCTTTACGTGCCAGAGAATTTGTATCTAATGCCAAATCCTCTGTAAGATTATTCTGATCAAAACGTTTTTCATGTTTTTCAGTTAGGTGTCTGGCACCTGTACTACCAGATGCAGCAATTTAAAACACCAGCAACAAGCACAGAGATTTATTGTTTCTGCCAAAATAACAACTGGAAGCTGACACAAATGAAAGTTGTATTTCAGTTTCAGTAAGTAATCTATGAATTATAATTTTTGCCTCAGTGCCTGCTTTTCAGCCTGATTCAAAGACTGAAAAGGTTTAGATCCTTTGTCATATTTTTTTGAGCACATTTGCCCAGGAACCTGTTGTGAAAATAAGATGCCTGCACTATTCATATATTTTAAGTTCCTTTCTTTCCATTTGTCAAAGCTCAAACTTCTGTTTTAAGACATGAATATTCTGCAATTCCACACTAAAGCGCTAAAGAGCACAAGACCTGGCAGTTTGTAACTCAAAAGTTTGAACTATACACACAAAGATATGTATTTTTTACTCCATATTTCAACAGCACTGGCAACTATACTAATTTTATTACTAAAATCCTGTAAGTATTAATCTGTCATTCAAATAATTGTTCAGGTAAATTCCTCCCCACATCCATATGTTTTTAACATCCCTCTTACACTTAAACTCCATGAATTCTTCCAAGGCAAGAGACTACTGAGATCAGTCTGCAGACCCTAAGTGCCAAGTGACAACTGCATCACCACTGGAAGGCCTAAAATGATTGTGGATGACTAAAGGGCAACTTCTGTATTAGGTTTTTGTACTGCCTCCCATCAACCCAGTATGCAAGCTCTCTCTACAACAAAAGAAGTGGCAAAATTGCTTTCCAATTCTCAACCCCAACCACTCTGCTGTTACAAAGAAGGACACAAGGAGAAATTTCGGAATGACAGGATTAGTATTTTAGATTTTGGTTGGTGTAGCTGTACTTCCTCCTGCTCATACAGAGACACCTCTCATCTATATTTTGAAAGACTTACTGCACCTTCTTTCCACAAATGTAAATTTTTCTAGTCTACTATAAAGATTTACTTATTACCTAATAACACAAGGCTTTACTTCAAGGTAAATCAAATGAAACAATCAGAAGCCTAAAATCACAAGCAATCTTCAACATATGCTCTATACGCAAATAAACACTTGGGAATTTCCTTCTGTGGATCCCTATGCCAATCTTATCAATACTTTCAGGTTGCCAGCATACACAGATGTGGTCTCATTTTTGTAAAGGTTATATACTTTTTTAACAACAACAACAAAAAAATCAGAACAGTTTAACTTCTAGAGCTCACTGAAGCCAAATGTCACCATACCTGCACATACTGACTTGCAATAGAATGTTTTTCAATTAAATTCTACAACTTCCCTGCCAGTTAGTTGCAGGCCCAAGAAGTAAGCGCTCACCTGTAAGGACAGAGATTGCTCCACACACAACCCCCACTCCCACCCAATCCCTGCATCCTCCAGTGACAGACGAGCAGGTCTAACTCAGCCTGCAGTAACCTGGGCTACCCTGATACAAGCAGCAATTGTTGTGTCGATACTCAGCCTTTCTGAACATGACATACTCTGCTGCCAGTGTGCCTTCTCCTGTTGGACATGGGCGAGTGACTGCGGCTCCTGCGCCGGCGGTACTCTGGTGTGTACGATCTGCTCCGAGAGCGTCGCCTATGGGAGTGAGAATGGGATCTGGAGCGGGTGTAACGTCTGTGCGAGTGTCTTCTGGACCTGGATCTTCGACAGAGAGAGAGCCTTCAGTCAGGGCAAAGGTGTATGGCCATCATTCATTGAACTCTAAACAGTACATTTTCTAGAGAAAAATCTTTTCTTAGATGGTGTCTACAATATTAAATCCATTTAGCTTCTTCTACCTTGCATACCTAAAGATTGCACAGATCTCTAATAACCTGCTTGGTAGCAGCATTTTTAACTCTTTGAGAGTACTTCTGACATACACTGAGGATTATATTCACAACAGCTTTCAGCAATTTCAGAGTTTAAACTTACACCAGCTTGGCTGTAACAACTGCACAGTGGCACAGAAACTAGATATGCCACACTGTAAAGTACTGTTTTGACTGAAAAATTGAAATATCTGGCAGGACTACAGTGCTGCAATATCTACAAGTAAAGTTTGTCTAGGCATGAAAATTACTCCAGACCAAAAAAAAAGCAAACCCCAAACATCTGCTCTAATCCTCAAACACTTCCCTGCAAATGCCTTGCTGATAATAAGCTGTTTAAAACAGGTAGGTAATCACCTGGCTAAACACTGCAAGAAATGAGTTGAACTTTGGCAATTCAGAGCACAGCAACCCTTTCAGTTGCTCTGGTATAAAGTGTATAGCTCGAGAAGATGTATTACTGATCTCTCCCAAGAACTGGGAAGGAGAGACAACGTTAAGACTATTCCTCTTTCCCCTCTAGTGCTACAAATGCTGTTTTCTGTTTTCTCTCGTGGTTGGTTAAAGAAAGATTCAGTAGCTTTCCCCATTTTCATCAATATGTTGCTAAAAGGGAATAGAGAAGACAGGTAGCATAAACCAGGTAATATTTATGGCATATTTAGAGAAAAAAGCCTAAGACATTTCTCTTCTGATCCATGCAAGCTCCATCAGACCTGAAAGCTCTAAAGCTTTACCTCCACACATCCATACTTGGGGTAGAGAACGACAGAGAAGACATGTGCAACATTGAAAAATGAATTTAAATATTAAAACTCTCAAAAATTAGGACCACACCCAATTTAAGACATAGTTTTTGATTATATTTTTAAAGCCTCCAATGAAAGAATGTCCAGAACATTCACAAACACTGTTTTCCAGTATTTCCAACAGTTAGACAGCTTACTCTTTTTATGTAACCCTGATGCCTTTGCACCAGGTCTCACTTGACTTTTTTTATCTCCACCCTAAAGGAGAGGGCCACACAGGAATTTCCCCATAAACAATTTCAGGAGAAGGAAGCAGCTTCACAAAATTGAAATGCAATCCATTCTCTATCTTCTGGAAAAGAGAAACCTACATATTTCAGCTGTGATTTCTACATTGCTACCCTTAATTATAGCATTTTCTCTATATGTACCCATGAAATCATTTCCCAACTTTTTCCACCTGTATGAGCACAAACAGGCAAATTAACACATCCCTGTTAATACGTCCCAAAAAGTTTGTAATTTTTACAGCAGGGGAAAAGAAACTTCACCAACCCACCAAAATAACAGCAGTAACACTGAGTTGACATGAATAACTTTCTGAACTTACCTTGATTTTGATCTTGACCTAGAGTGCGATTCAGAGTGTTTGGAAGCCCTCGATGGACTGCGAGATCCTGACCTGCTCTCTGATTTTACACGAGCAGGACTCCCAGCTGGAGATTTTGACTGGGAGCGAGACTCCTAACAAAAAAGACAGTATTAAAAATGGTATTGGTTGTGTAAATGCCTAACTCCTAACATTTAAAGTACAGTAATTCTATTATATTGATTGCTCCTGAAAAACAAATGGTTAGGCAATACCCTCCAAAACAAATTTCGTTTTGCTAACCCACTGTTAATATTGTATGCTTGCCTCAAATAGGTCCCTGCTTGAACCAGATCACCAATTCTCTATTAACTAAGTAATCATGCAAATTCATCTACAACTTGATCATACAGACACTGGAACATAAACCATACATTTACTTAACCTAGGACCCATTCATTCTTCCAGATTCTTTTAATTCTACTTCACTCTTGCTTTCTACTTTTCTTCATTCTTCATTGAGTTTTTCATTTTTCATACTTCGTGTATTCTTCCCCAATTCAAACAATTCATTATAGCCTTAAAAAAATATTCAAGTGCTTCTATCTGACCAATCTTCTGTTCAATTTTTTCCCCCATTCAATTTTAATTTTCTGATCTTTAATACTTTTCATTAGCCTTCTTTTATCTTGATTTATCTTCCACATTCTTGGAAAAAACTCTTCAATTTCTTCACGAACATTAACCTTAATGGAAAAAGAACATTTAGTATATTTAAGCACGTGGGGATTATAAAACTCTGCTGGAGTTCAGATGTTATCTACCAAATTGAAAAGCCAGCAGGTAAAGTGCAAGAAACTATTTTATAAAACAACTTTTTAAAAAAATTATCTTTAAAACTGTATAAGTGTCTATGTTCTAACAATAAGCTTACTGAGTTCTCAGTGTTTTACTACATTTGCAAAGCTACCCTCCTCCCCTCTGAGATTTTTTTGTAAGATACATAGATACACTAAAAACTAATTAGCACAAATATATTGAAGTGTTGATATCAGTGATTCCCCCCCCTAAAATAATAACTATGTGCTTCTCAGTATTAAATATCCCAAATTTTACTCCTACAGATTACTAAGACATTCAATTCAACAGAATGGCCAAAGATTTCCAGTCAAAACCTATCTGTGCACATACTTACTCACAAAACACATGCATATAGGTATAAGCAACATAAATTAATATTCTTCCTACTTTTTCTTCCTCATTGTTATCCTGTTTTCCTTATATAATCCATATAAACTAAGATGTAGAACCGTATAGTTAAAGCAATCCAATAGAAGTAAAAACAGGAGGGGTTTTTTTCTTGCATGGTAAGGCACACAAGAGAAAAACTAGGAAAACAAGCAAACAAAGAGCAGGTTAGGATTTCCTCATATTTTATAGTGTACAGCATTTCTAGGGAGCTTAGCTATAGAAACCCCTACAGAACAGTATGCTATATACATTTGTAACTTCACAAAATACTTAATGAAAAATGCATACCAAGTTCCCCTCCCACAGGTGTCACATTTCAGGATTATTTGCATGATTTCTCTGTCTGACTGTCTTCACAATTTTTTCTCTTTCTTACTCTACCCATGTCCACATTTGCAGTTTCTTTTGCAGTTAAAATTCTTCACTACCTTTGGCTGGGGTTCTTTTTCAAAGATGCTGTCTTCATATTTCCAGAGAGTAAATTCACCAGAAATAGAACCTGAGAAGCTCCTTACTAACAATTATTGCAGCCACACTACCATTCCCCTTTACCTCAATAAAAAGGACAAAGGACTCATGGAGAATGTCACCTACCAGGATGACAGGCACTGCCAAACTTTAATAATGAAGGCCAAATTCAAAGCTAGGCTGTGAACGGCGGACCATACAAGCCTTATGAGGACAGCTATGTACTGAGCTAACTACAGGACTTCACTGAAATAAATTATGTACATGCCTGTAAATATTACCAAATTCGGTGGCTTGACATTTGGAATTCACTGTTTGCAATAAACAAAAATTTCTCTTATAACCACTAACATTGTTTTTTTATCACCTCGCCTCTTTGTACTCTTCAAAGTCTGACAGCCTCTTAAATTCTTCTCTTTATAAGTCATCACTTGCAACAACTGCCAATTTCTCTGGGAACTATTTGTATTTCTCTCCCTAGTAAAAAATGATCAGTAATAAAGAAACACATTCAAAGTTACATCAGATTTTAAAAAACACCCTTGAATATAAAAGAAAGAATTCACCCTCCTCAGACACTCCTTCTTCATAAGGATACTGCATTGTCCATACTTTTTACATCTGAAAGATCAATTCTTGAACGAGAACTCTGGAAACTTGAACAAAAATACAACCCCCACCCCATCCCCTGATCTGCACAATCCACAAGTATTGGGAGGTGCCAAAAGTACCATGGACACAATTGCTCAAGTCAGCTTAGTGTTCTTAGCTATTCCACTGAAGCATCTTACAATACCACCCACAGAGTCTTTAATAATATCAGCTATGACACCAAATCTATGTAAAGTTGACAAAAGCAAATATTACATACTTCCAAATTAACCTACATGAAATTATCTGTTTAAGTCCCTTATGGGTTATATTCACAAATACACAACTTGAAAACTGCAGTGACAGAGGGGACCATGTAAATTCTCAGAGATTCTGAACTTCCTCAAGCAAGTAACTGTGGATATAAGCTGCAGCTGAAGAGAGATTACCTGAGAGCAGTTGCACACTGTCACTGGGAAGCAATTACATCTCATCTTCTAATGCTACATAGTTCACCCAGTTACAACTCCTACAATGCTTCTAAAGGAGACTAAGAGAACCACAATAACTTGCAAAAGTTTAAGGACTTAAGGATGATGCTGAGAATGTGCCTGGTAATATTTATATCAGCAAAACTACAGGCAGGGATTAAGGGATTCAGAGCTTCAAGGAATCACAAAGAGAGATTTTAAAGAATTTTTCTTCTCTACTTACCACTATAATTAAACAATTAGCAAGCTGTATATTAGTCTACACCACAGACCAACCCAATTGTTCTTCATGAACCACTTATATCCATTCTGCAATACATATGACAAAAGTACTCAACACTCTTAGTATGTCATCTTTAACATAAGAAAGCAGACAACTCTATTATCCCAATGCACTGAAATACCTCAATTTTGTACCAGCCTTAAAGCAACCCATGCATTCTCATCTCAGCTCTGTTATTACCACAGAAACTAAATATTGTGTAGGAGAGAAAAGACTAAAGTTGCACTTTGGATCATCAGCACCACTTTCTTATCTTTCTGTCCTAAAGACCCTGAGTCATTCAAGGGCCACAGATGAGACTCAGTGTAACCTCAGCTCCTCATCCCACCACCTTCCTACAGACAGCACCTATCTTAATGCCTTGGGCTTCATTGTGCAGCTGTCCAGTCACTACTTTCACCCTTGCAAACTTGTAGGCAGATAATTCACTATCCCCATGACAAACTAGCTAAATTTGCTGCCACTCGAGTCTGCAGGAAAAGAAACAGAACTTCATAATATTCTTCAGATCAGACTTCCCTTTCAAAATAAACCCTGCATCTGCCAATAACACTTTTCCAGGGAACACCTCTCCCCAAAACACCAAAAAACCCACCCACACAAAAAACCCCAAACACCCTCCCCCCTGCCAAAAGTAATTACAAAAAACCGAACTCAGTTGTAACAGTGTGCTTCTTCAGAATAAGATGTAGCGGTTTCCTCAAATACACACCAGGAAATGGGACTAATGATTCACCAAGAATTGGAACTTGGAGCCAAAATTGTAGACAAACACAAAAATAAAAAAAAATTGCAGATTCCTTTACTGATTCTCCGGATAAAATGCACAGCTAGAAGCATTTTAAGAGAGTACTGAGGAGTATTTTTAATCCTTGTTACCTTCTTTCATTCCCAGGAAGTAACACACCAAAGTGACATAGAAAGGATGTCTCCTCCACCCCCACTACTCCATGATCACATAAACCCCGACACCGAGTAACTCCCAACAACTTCAGCTGATCCATCTGAGCCAGGCATCAGTCAGTCCATGTATTTCATCCATAATGATAAAACTGCTTAACTGATCAAAAAGTTCTATCTAGCACTTAAATTCCTTGTGTCTTTCAAAAGAAATCCCACTTTCCAATGTCATTACTGTTTTAAAAGCATTTAAACACTTTTATGCAGAGGAGAATTGCACAAGTCTTGAAGAAGTATTCTTTCCATTTTCCACCCATCAAAAGAAGGTATGATAAAGAACATGGGGGGGAACCCACAACAAACAAAACAAACAAGTGACCAACTGATCCCTTTATCAAACCAACCAAACAAAATCTCATGTTCTTTCACACTGCTCTTCTGTCCTGAACTTGTCATGCCTTACCCTAACTCTCACCTTACAATTTCAGAGTGCAACTGAAAGGCTATGTCAACATTTAGAGTGAGATGCTAACTAAAAATAATGACATAAGTTTAAACTAAGCTTTCTATAGCAAAGCATAGAAAATGAAAAAAAACACCCAAAAATATTAAATCCCACAGAAATTTCAGGTGAAATTCAATTGACCTGGAGTGAAAAGAAAAGGATAGGAAAAGTGGTTGAGCAATACCATTTCCAAAAATCTTGTTAAAAACTCCTACATAAACTAAAAAAAATAAATTAAGTCAAACTCTATTAAAAGGGGACAGAAAAATATAAGCAGTCAAAAAAGAAACATGAATTTAGCAGCAGCCCACATTCACCGGATAAAACTGCTAAGCTAGTGACATCTCATTTATGAGGACAAGATAATATTTTGGCAGGAATCTACCAATCTTCCTTGAAACTCAAAAGAGAAGTTAAATCCTTTTTGTTTCATACTGTGATCTGTCACTATACTAAAAAAAAGGATCCCTTAATTAGCTAATCCTATATGACTATGACAATAGTACACATAATAAGCTTCTGCATAAAAAGTATCTTTTAAGTTGTTACCTAGAAGACATGGATATTTTACAAGTTACTAACATAAGCAAACTTTATGTATTTCGCAATGATCCCACTTATGAAAAGAAAGAAAAGGCTTCAGCAATAAACTTTTTGAAATTACAAGCTCATCTTCTCACTGAGGCTTGAAAATCACCTTTTCAGGGAGGGTTCTGTAGTCATTCCTCTACCACACACGGAAGACAGCAAAAAGAACGTGTTCAAAAGGAGTGGTTTGCCCAGCTGGCAAGGTCCAGAACAATGCAAAATTTATGAAGCTTGATTAAAACAACAAAAATGAAAAATCAGGCTTCCAGAAGAAAAACCTCACACACGCTGTCATTAGACACTGCAGGGTGATCCCAGCTCTCTCCGAGGGAATGCAGAACCCCTGAGCACCAGCAGTCCATTGTGCTCGTGTTGGAAAAGGTGTGGGAAGCAACATTCCTTCCTTTGCACAGAGGTGGCAGGCTGCCACTGCAGGAGAGAGAGGTGTAATACAATAGCTAAGCAAGCCCTTGGGGTTTTTTTTGCCAAAGAAATAATCTCAAAGCTGATCAGATGGGTAATTCCGTAGGTATCTAGGTATTTTGCATCCAAACTTCACGAGGCAAACATGAGGCACTTTCCCAGCTAAACTAACCCAAAAGCCACTTGTGTACCTATGAAATTTGCATCCTCCTTCAACAGGATGGGCCACGTGCAAAATCCTGCATTTCCTGAAGTGGTTTATTACATTACACTATTTATTCCACTGTAAGATCCTGCATACAGCAGGACCATTAGAAGGAAGCCAATCAATACAGAGTTGTAAAATGGAATTTTACCTTTGTTCTGATAAAAGGTTTTGCCTATTTAGACAAACAAAACATTAATACTGGAGAAAACTACTAAACTGTTAAGATTACAGAAATTAAATGTTACCAGAAGCTCAACAGAAAAAACTGATCAAAGTTTCAAGTGGAGCTACTGAAGTGCAGGTTTGTTCAGACTCCCTTCTGTCCATTGCTCTGGGAAACATCTAAAGTTGCACCACGGATTGAACACCAAATAAACAATAGCCTAATAAAAAAATAACAAAAAATATGAAAGGAAGTAAGAGTTGCCTGCCATATGACAGAAATAAAAGATAAAAAAACCTCATTTGTCTAATCTGCTCACAAAAAACATTCAATGGTGATAAAATACTTTGATGTTTCCAAAGCCAAGTCCCTGGATAAGAAACACAATTGAAAATCTTTTTTTATTCTTAATGTCCATAAACTTAGCTCTAGCACATCCACTGTATCTTTAATTCCTCTGCAAATTTCTTTCTATTAAATCACCTTGCTTGAGGAGGGGGCTTTCTTCTGTTCAACCAGCCACAGTCTTAACAAAGAACTTGCTTGAAACAAAGTTGAACTTGCTTGAAACAAGTTGAAACAAAATGACACAAAACCAGAGCAGACGTTGATTAGTCTGAGCATATTTGATAAATATGTGCTTTAAAACAAAGAGTCAATAAAGACGTGAGTTCAAGAAGGAAAAGCTCTACAATGATTTCACACAGAATACTTTAGAAATGGAAGTTTTAAAGAGTGCAAACTAAGCAATTTCATTGAAAGTTATTTCCATAATTACTAACAGCCTATTCAGATAAATTAATATGATTTTAAAATCATAAATAGAGGCAAAGCACATACAGTATGTTACTGTCGATAAAATTAGCATTTAAAACAATTCTGCTAATACTCAACTTTCACTGAAGTGCTTTTGGGACAACATGCATTTACACAGATGAAATATAAAAGACCTTAAACTAAACTTAAAACACCCTTACTCTTTCAGCATTCAGTTTTTAAAAACACATCACACTAATTAGCACTTAAACTGACAGGGGATGGAAGAATTGAAAGGGTACTCAGAATTCTTATTCGTGCCAAATTCCATGAAAACAAGTTCTTTACAAACTTTCTTCCAGTTTCTGCAGTTCTCTCTCTCAATGAAAACTTCTGCTTTCCTCTCAGTGCCCAGTGCCTGGATGTAGCAAACTGAAGCACCAGGACATGCAGTGTCTGACACAGTCCTGTCTAACTGGGAATAGCAGACTAAACACTACAGCCTCAAAGTTATAGCTACTTAATTTTATTAATGCCTCTGAGCACTTCCAATGGAAATGAAAAATAAAGCATTACTCTGAAATAGAATTCCTTATTTCAAGAATGTTAGTACCATCACAACGAAGCAGTATTACTGAAGAAAAAAAAACTAGAAAGGCTTACAAATGTTTTTCAGCAGAACCACAAAACTCCCAACTAGAAATCAATCAAGTACCTGCCATTATGCTCAGTTATGCCTTATTGATTGAGAATTTTCAGTGTAGGGAGCAAAAACAAACGAAGTTTTCCAAATGAAGACTCAACATAGTCAGCAGTTGTTTCCAACAGGTAAATTTTCCATCACAAAAAAAAAAAAAGAACAACTGATAAGCAGAAGTCACAGAAACTGCTACTGTAGGACTTTTCAGACTTCATGTTCTCTCAAAACATTTTACTTCTGCATCTGGGAGGAGGTGGTGTGCAGAAATGCTGAAAGTACAGAGCTACAACAGCTTTGTAACAAAAACAACAGACCCATCAAAGAGCCCAATACCGACGTTCTGACAACTAACCTAACTCAATTTCCTTCCTAACAATAACCCACACTGGGAATACACACAAGGAAATAATCCTTAAAGATACAAATCTTGACTGTAAAATGGGAGATTACTGTCATCTTAAAAAAGAGAAAAAAACAACCAAGCACCCTCACTGCTCAAGTTTCTGAAACTTAGCTGTTTCCCCTTCAGAGATCTGTTTATTTACCCCAATACTGCTTAGTTACACAGCCACCTTTTGTCCAAGCAATCAACACAAGGCAAGGTTTGTTTACCTCACGCGAGGAAGCAGCAGCAGTTACTGCATAGCTAGGGAAAGAACTTGCAGCCTATGGATTTTTTTTTAATCACCACAAAAATGGCAACAATAGTAATGCAAAAATAATTTGTGGAAGGTAATGCCGTTCTTGCAAGATTTTATTGCTTGTTTCCCCAGACAGTAGCTATGTATGTAACTGCAAGGCTGCTGTCACTGGATCATCAGTCACCGAGAGGATGCTCAGGTGTTCTTCTAAAAAATCTCTTAAAAGAACAAACAAAAAGAAAACCTCTGCAAAATTAAAAAAAAAAAAAAAGTAAATTGTGATGGAGGAGCACACATTTTGTTCCTGTTTCAAGCAGCTTCTAATCCCTGCTTGCCTTGATCATCACTAAAATAAAAAACCCCAAACCAAAACCACAAAAACAATAAAAATGGAAGGGACCTGTCACACGTGTACGTGAAAACCCGCAGCCATCAGAGGGAAGACACAGGCCTAACGAGGTTACAAAGCCACAGCAGCTCGTTGGAAGCCTTCAGCTGCACGATCGATGACTTTCAATGGTTTAATAACGACGGCCGGAGCTCCCCAGTGGCGGAGGGGGCCCGGCCCGAGGCAGCTCCCGGCCAGGAGACACCGCTCCCCTCGCACAAAAGGACCCGCGGCTCCCTCCTCTTTCGGGAGGGAGGAGGCCCCGGCGGCCCGGCCGGGGGAGCGGGAACGGGCAGGACAGCGACCCCCGGGCCCGGCGGCAATCAGGCAGCTCCGGACCGCGGGAAGGGAGCAGAGCAGCGGGGAGGAACCCCGGGGCTCCAGCAGCGCTGTCTGTACAGGATCAGCCTGCGCTGGCTGGGCAGGGGCCGGCCCGCAGCACCGGGAGCCGGCGCCCTCAGCCCGCCGGGGCGGTGGGAGCAGGGACCGTGTGAGGAGAGACGCGGGCAGCGGAGAGGGACGCGGGTCGTCACCCACGGCCCAGGCAAGCCTCGGGCGCCCGAAGGAGCCATTTTAGAGCCAAGCTGCGCTGCCCCCACCCCCGCTAGGCCCGAGGACGCCGAGTGCCGCCACCCACCGCCCCCGGGGCCGATCCCCCCCGCGACACGGCCCGCGCAGGGGAGGCCACTCACCCTCCCCTCGAAGTTGTTCTCCTCCACGTCGCTCATGTCGGCAGAGTCCTGGCCAAGGGGCTGGGGCAAAAGGGGGACGCTAGTCCCGATTAGCAACAACACCCACGGCCGCTGTTACCGCCACCGTTACCGCTATTGCCGCTATTACAGGCACTACCACCACAACCACCTCCCGCCCGCGCCTCCCGCACCGCCGCAAAATGGCGCCGCCGCGGCCGCTCCGTCTGCGCCCGGCACCGCGCTCGGGGCGGGGCCACGCCCGCCCCTCACAAAGGAGGCGACGAGCGCTGCGGGGAGACTCGCCGCGCATGCGCGCTCCGCCGGCGCGGGAGAGAGCGCGCTGCCTCGTGGCCCCGCCCCGGCCCGCCAGGTGCGCGGGTGTTGCTGCCGAAATGTGGAATCTGTAAACAAATGTTCTTAAGAAAGGATGTTCTTTGTGTCTGATATTTGTGAGCTTTCAAGCCTAATGAGTAAGAAGGGAGATTTAATCCCTGAAACAGGCAGCTGCCAAGCAAGCGGTGAGTGATGCGCCGGCGTTAGAAGGACAAATTAGCTGTCGGTAGAATTGCCTTGTCAAGGTTCAGGGCTGGATATGTTTCAGTGATATCCGACCTCGGGGGAGGGTAACAAAGCCTGGGAAGAAGGAGTTACCACTGATAGTGGACACAAAGAACGCAGAATTCACGGGCTACAAGAACATGCGGTAGAACTCCCGAGATAAGGAAGAAACTGTGCGGAAGCAGCCGTGACTGGGTAGAACGTAATTCCGGCAGGGGGAGATGTGTGACCGACTCACGGACCACCGACTCAAAGGAAGAGAAAGACTGAGCATGCGGGCTCATTAGCATCAGAAGCGAGAGAGTAATTAACCAATGGAAGATAGACTACTGATTAGTAAGAGAAGGAGGTAACTTGTAGTCGATGAACATTAGCGCTTTTGTTGCTAAAATGTATGGTATGATAGAGAGAAGTTTTGGGAATCGTCGTGAAGGTTTTGTGGATTTCTCACCCAGCAGCGCTCTCTGCGCAGAGCTGTCAATAAATCAAATACCTCGACTCTGTGTGTGGACTGGCCTCTTGCACACCGGCTGAAAGGAACTTATTTTGGGACAAGGCGGGGCACCCCTCCTGCACTCCACGCACCCAGGCCTTCTCCTCTCTGCTACGAAGACTGCTCCTTCACGCCATGAAAATTATCACCCTGTTCCTCAGTCCCTTATCTTCCACCTCCCCCAGCACGTTCTCCGGGGTTCTGCTCCCGCGGTGCAAGGAAGAACATTTATATGAATGTGTTTATGCAACCCTATGAATTTGTGTGGGTCTGTGTCATCAGGGATGTTGTGTTATGGTAAGAGGATATTTAATATGCAAGGCTGGGGGGCTGCTTTTGTTGTACACACATGAAGGTAAAGTCACAGGATCCAGTCTTGTGTGCTTCTACGAAACAAAGGCCTAAATTTCGACTTGCAATCATGAGAATTGCATTTTAACCATGGTTTTATTAAAAGCTATATTCTTTCTGCTCAGTCACCTCAGAAAGGTTTCCCTGATCCTGTATTCTATACAGTTTTGGTGCCTCCTCCAGCATGCACCCATAGCTGATACCTTGCAGGCATTTGAGACCAGGTATGCAGTTCCTTAAGTCAGAAAATGTCCCAAGATGATGAAACATCTAAACTTGCTCTGTCAGTGCAGGAAAGCACTGGGTTCCCAACAGTTGCTTTGTCCCAGTGGAGACATCACACGAACATTGGTAGCCAGTGGTCACCATAGCTTGAGGCTGTAACAGAGCCTTGACATGTACTCTTCTTTGCAGGAATGGTTCTGCTTCTTCCTGCCTGGATCATAAATGGTGTTGGTTGTTTTGTGCTTCTGTTGTAAATGGAAGGCTGGAACTGTATATGCCAACCCTTGCTCTTTTTCCTTGGTGATTCAGAAGCAAATAATCGACTGAAGAGTAAATTATCTCACAATGGAAAAGAAGGCAATATTGAGGAAAAGTCTTCCTTGTCATCTAGGTCTGCAAAATATTTAATTTTGGGCAAAAGTTTCTTGCACATCACTTACTTAAAAAGTTGCAGTCAATTCCTTAGTCAGTTCCTGTTCAATTACAAATAAATTTTCATTCCTAGGAGGTTGGCCTGAGTTTTAGCCTCTGCTGATGTAAAAAATAATTCTGAATCCATGTCATAATGTATTTTATAGCAGCTCTACTCTGTTCAGCTCTGGTACATAGATTTGTTCATCTCCCTTTTCAACTGTAACTTTATTAGTAAAGTACTTATTCTACTGCAAGATCATTTACTGTTCTGGCATATTCTGATCCTGTCTGATGTTGCCTATACTCTAACTACAGGAACAAAAAGGAATGAGTATGAAGGACATGCTTAAATTGTGAGGTGAAAATACTAATCGGTTTCCTACCATAGAATGGATCACCAAAAAAACGGAATATGAAGGACCCACTGAAAATACATAAAGGTTACACTAAAAAAAAACAAAACCAAGCAGGGGAGAGAGGAAAAGGTCAGGAGAATAGAGACCAGGAATACAATTTTTGTTAACATGTACATGTATGAGATCTAGCTACAGTCTATAGTAGGAGTCCTAGTAAAATATATGTATTGTATAAGTGGCCTTGCCCCGATCCTAGTTGTTCTAAATGGGCTGCAGCTGTGATGTCCTTAATTGGGCAGCAGCTGTGGCTAATGAAGATAACTGGGATAAAAGGGGGTGGGCTGGCCAGTCAGGGAGAGCCTTGGAGGAGCCCTGATGAAGAAGCAGGAGCAATACTGCTGTGAAGAGCTGTGTGTGAGAAAACCACCCAGAAGGTATGGGACTCTAGAAATATGATAACAGCAATAGGAGATAGGACAGCTGAGAGCTGGCACTCTAGAAATATAATACAACAACAGTCCACATTGTGATTTCAGTTCCTGAGGGTTAGACTAGACCTGATGCACACATTGAAGACATTTGCATTATTCTAGCAGATTTTTTTCATTCCTGTTATCCTAAAATGTTCTGGCAATTGAGCCTAAAATAAAAATGTCAGTTGCTGATACCAATACCTATTTTTCAAAAGTCTCAGAAATTTTATGTTTTGAATTGAAAACTACATGCTGCCTTCACCATTTTTTTCCTGTAACTTATCTGCTTTCATTGTTCTTTACAATGACTTTATAATGACTTCACCTGAGTTTCCTGAACCTTAAAAACAATTATTATTTTATATTATATTTCAGCTTTCACTATTTATTAGACTCCAAGGTTGGTCTGGGTCTTTGGGAGTGTCTCTCCTAAATGGAAGATGGTTTGGACCAGAAAACATCTAGAGATGGCCTAAAGGATACACTAATATGACACAATTACATGTTCTTCAAGCATGCCTTATAGAGGTTTTCCAAGAAATAGTAATGCACTGGTTTAATGCAGTGTTAGCTTTAATGCAGTAGTAAGTAAGTATAGAGTATTTGCGATTTTGGAAAAAAATACACTTTGGGAGGAAAGATAAACCCAGATCAGGCCCATTCCCTGAAGGGAAAGGATATAAACAACTGATAAGGGATCAGGAAGAGGGAAAAATAGTGGCAGTAAAGCAAGTATAAAGTTGCATGTATTCTTATCTGCACATACAGATTATAGGATTAACTAGTTAAGACAGATGGCAGAAACTATGCTAATCTCGGAGCATAATGACTAATGTGCTGTTCTCTAGCCATTACCATTTAGCAGTTTAAACATATTAGGAGAGGAAATTCTTAACTCCTATTTGAAAAGGACAGGGCACTAGCTATGCAAATTAAATTTGAAAGGACCGTCTACAGATAATGATTGGCAGGAGAGGAATGAAATAAAGTTGCAGCAGCAACCTAATTCTGGTGGGTTTTTTTTATTTATTATTATTTTGACAAATAATACAGGACACGGTAACATACCTGCAATCCTGGGCTTTTATCTACCCCTTGAAATGATACCAAGAGTATTATTACCCACAAATATAAGAACTATATAAACACTTTTAAGGTTTGATTTTCATATGCCACTGAAAAGAAACACTCTGCTTGATATTTTGTCATATATTTTTATCGTACATCTCAGATTTGTCAGCAGACATAGCACCTGCCAAGAGTTTTGTCTGTATCCTTAGGTCGAGGCCCCTCTGATATATCGCTATTCCTTTTTCTAGAACAGCATTGCATTTAAATGCTGATTTTTTCCTGCAGCTAACAAGTACAAAATATGCAGGTTGAAAATCAGGGAGAAGCCATGTGGCCTCTGATGCACGCTGAAGGGATGGAGATAAGGTGACCAACAGGTACTTCTGAATGCTATCAACTCTGCAGCTGTCGAACGTGTTCTTTACTTTGCCCTTAGGTTCACCTTTCCTTAACTGATACCAGCTTCCTTTAAACAGCACCTTGCAGGAAGAGCCTGGGGTGACTCTAGCACAGTCCTACACTCACAATGAATTTTATTTAGATGATTATCACGGTGAGGGCGGGAGGCAGGGGAGAGGTTTATGTACCACGCCACCCACGAACAATCAGAGAACCCTTGGGGTTGGAAGGGACCTCTAGAGATGCCCTAGTCCACTCCCCTGACAAGGCAGGGTCACCTAGAGCAGGTAACACAGGAGTGTGTCCAGGGCCGGAGACTCCATGACCTCCCTGTGCAGCCTGTTCCAGTCCTTTAACACCCTCAACGTGAAGAGTTTCTTCCTCATGTTGAGGTGGAACTTGTGTTTTAGTTCACGGTCTTTGCTCGCCGTCCTGTCGCGGAGCACCGCCAAAAACTCGGGCGCCATCCTCTTGGCCAATAACTCGCCAAGAGTTATTTCGAGATATTTAAAAACACTAATGAGAAACCCTCTCACTTTTCTCCAGACCAAACATGCCCACCTCCGTTCCGCAGCCCAGGGCACGGAGGAGCACAAACTCCCCGCGGGGCCCCCCGGCCCTGACGCCGCTGCCGCCGCTCCCTCCCGCCGCTGGGGGGCGCCCGCGGCGCCGGGCGGGCGGGGGGCGGGGCTTGGGGCGCGCGGCGCGGGCGGAAGCGGCGCGCGGGCCGGGAGGAGGCGGCGGTGGAGGCGGCGAGCGCAGGTAGCGCGGGGCGGCCGGCGGGGGGCGCTGCACGGGGGGGATGAGGCAGAGGGGCGCCCCGGGAGAGCCCCAGAGCTGCGCATTGGGCAGGGGCGGCGGGACTGTGTGTGTTGGGAAGGCCCGCCCGCCCGTCAGTCCGCCCGCCTGTGTGTGTTTTCCCGGGGGAAGGGCTGGGGTTGGCTGCAGGCTCCGGCGGCACCGGGATGGCGCAGGGGGGCTGCGGCTCTCCCGCGCCCGCGGGTGCGCACCGCGCCTGAGCGGCCGCCTTGGTCCGCCCCTCCTGCGGGAGCTGCGGGACGGGCTCGGCTTCCTTGGGGCTTCCTGCGCGGCTCTCGGGGCGGCGAGCTGTGCCTGGGCGCTCCGTGACCCAGGGATGCAGTGTCCTTGGTGGGCAGGAAGCGGCGGAGCACGCGAGGGTTTGCTGGTTTCCTTCGCCGCCCTTAGCAGCGTCTTCCAGGCTTAAGCTGTGGCTGCAGTGACTCTGCAAGATCGATGCCTTCTGCTGTAAGGACATAACTTCCAGAGAGGTAAAGCATGGTTAGAGTGATGTGATGGAACTCACGGGAGGGGAAAAAAAAGTCATATTCAGGCAAAGGCAGAATCCTTTACAATGTCAGGTTAAGTGATCTTCCGGCACTAGCAAGTCTGCGTAAAAAAGCCCAAAACAAACGGGTAAGTATTCCGCTGAAATTGGTCTCTTTGGTACTATTGAAGAAATAGGAAAAAGTAATACTGAATGAAGGCTGCAAAATTTGAAACATTCCGTTTTAGGAGATTATAATATATGGAATTTTTTGACGGTAAGAGTTGCAGAACAGCACTTCCTTCTTACAATATAATAAAATTGGTTTTATTTGTAATCTCTGATGTTTTGACTGCACTTACCTTAGATTTTGGTAAACATGTATAGCGTACTATTATCTCTGCCTTATTTCGGTAGCTCTGTTCATCATTCATTATTAATAAACTCTCTTTTTGGTTCCCTAACCTAACATGGTAGCATCCTGTAAATTTTCTTTTATGTCTCTTGTTATCTAAAAGATACTGACAAGTAGAGTGCAGTGTAGTTTCTGTGTTTGTGTGCCACAAAACAAGCATAGATAATTTTTGTTTATACTATGACATGATGTGGAGTTTCCTTAGAACAATTCAGTTTGAGTAAACTAGTTCTTTTTGGTTCTTGTTTTGGGGGCTTTTTTTGATGTTCCCCCACCCCCCAAGTGGGTGAACTGGGGACAGATGGATGTGTTTTTTCTCTGTGAAAAGTGATCTTTGTAAGAATTGCAACTTTTTATTTTAAGAGAGAATGTGAACATGATGTACATCCTTGTGTGCATGTATTTTGTCCTGACTGTAACGTGGTATTGGTTTTGGAACAAATGCAATGAATCGCTGTTTTACTCTCATGAGACTATCAGAGAAAGGAGACAATATGAAGATATTAGACTGTGAGTAGAGTAGTGCCACAAGCAGTGTGATTGCAGTTTTCGACCAAATGTAGGAATTTATTGTTATTTTTGTTCCTGTTTTGACTGCAGATACCCATATGTATAAAGCCTAAGTCATTCTGACCTCTTTTTGGTATTTTAGGTGTTAAAATCTGTAGCTGTTTAATAGGTACTTGAGAGCTCCAGAGTATTAAGCAATTATGCTGGAGTTCCTTTGGTCCTTTTCCTAAAGATTTTTACTGTTGGAAATAAAAGTACTTCCTTTCCTCCTCCTCCTCACCCCCCACAGCTTTTTCTTTTTAAAGCTTTTGTAGTATCTGCTTTTAGAGACTCCTTTTGGCTGTTATCTCCTTGAAGGAGGCATTGGTATCAGCTAATCACAAATTGTGATGCATCCTGGGGGACTGGATGTCATTTAGCTGCTAAAAGTAAGATATTTCCCCTGGAGTTCATGATCACTTGTACCTTTTCCAAGAATAGTAAAGGGGAGCAGATCTTGCATCTTGTCTAAGCTGTAAGTAGGATAGATGCATGCTGTCAGCTAAAATTGTCAGCTGTGTAGTCAACGTATCTGAAAACTAGTCAAGTGTCAAAAATAGTCATTTTCCAGTTGCTGTCAAAAATCTGTGAGGCTCAGTCAGATGAATCTGTTTTTCCTGATACAAGTTTACTGATAAAATGTATTTTATATGCTATTTGTTTATTAACAACCTCTTTCACCTGTGATTTATAATTTGTGCCATTTTATGAGCTGAGTTTTTTCAACTGAACATTATTAATAACAGCCTCTTATATTTTCTTCTATGGCTTACTAAAAACTTTATGAACTTTACAGAAAATAGGTATATTAGCATTTGCTTATGTAATTTAAAAGATTAATTTTGGATTGCTCAGAACTGAATGGGTGCTTTGTAAAATAGGGCCTGAACTAGAGGCATAAGCAACGGAATGTAAAACTTATTCCAATGAAATTGGTTTCTTCAGTAATACTGAAGAAATAGCAGACTACCATGCTGTAAATAATCCAGTTCAGTTTCTGGGTACCTTTCCCTTAATGTTAAGAATAAAGTATTTTGCAGTGCACACCACAGAGGTGTTACAGTTAACTAATGTCTATCATAATTCATTGCTATGCTACATTGAGCTGCAAGTCAATCCAAAAATAAGATTGTAGAAGAAAAGAAATCAGTCGTCTTTAATATTTCCTCCAATGTTACTGTTCTAAAATCTTCACCTGGGTTAGCCTGCTGGGTAAGAGCATGCATCTAAAGCCTTGTCTGTATTGCAGTTTTGCCATAGAAACATAATTTTGGTGGACAAATTCATATGCAGTTCGAATTGTACAGGTTTCTTGAAAGAAAATCAGGCAAGTTAAATTCTTCCTCTCTCCCCAGTGGAACAAGTGCTTTTTTTGTTGCCATTCTACAGGAATAGTGTTTGTGTGGTGCACTGTGTGAGCAGTGGCAATCTCTCCCCCACTGCAGCTGTCACTTTGTTAGCTGTCTCCCCCCTCCTCTCTTTATTCTCTTTAATGACACCTGTCTTCCTTTTAGGTCTCTTTAAAACATTCAGTGAAAATCCATCTCTTAACAGTAAAGTACCTGCATCATTTTGTAGGCTTTGCTCTCTGTAAAACTGGTCAAAATTAGGTAAACATCTCAGGAGGGAGTTTTGGAGTCTCAGGGGCTTTGGAAAGAGTGATACGAGGACAGCTGTGAAATTTCACAAGGGAGTACTATGGGATACTTGTCGTAGCCTGCAATTAATAAATTGTGGCAGTGTTACTGGGAAGAGAGAAGCCAAGAAAGAGCCTTGTGCTCTGTCATAAGTGACTCTTCTCAAGGAGCAAGGGTCCTACAGTGACCTCAGTGGTGGCAAAAAAAGCATGAAGAGAAAACAGCAAAAAGTGTGCCAGGGAAAATTAAGCTGAGATTTTTTTATTTTTTTTAAATTTTCTTCTCTATTATTATTTTTAAAAATCTGATACAGAGATGTAGAAATGTTTTGGGGCCCAGATGGGCCCAGTGGGAGGAGGGCAAGTTCAGCAAGTGTAGCATACTGTCCCTATTGATATCTGTTTGCTTTAATTTTCTTGCCAAGCCACTTCCCCTCTCAAAATCTTGAATGTTGGCTGACTGCCCACTGGCAAGGAACAAAGAATTTCTGTTTTTAAATGGTTGGTTTATTTTAGAAGCATTCAGTGGCAGTATAGGAAAAATAAAGGGGGAAGGTGTTGAGAAAAAAAGATACTCTAAGGTACTTAAAAAGACTTCTTAGACACAATGCAAAATGAAAATAATTATTGGTAGAAAGTGTGAAACAAAAGCAATTAAAATAGGAATGCATACATTTAAATAGAAACAGCTTTCCAGTATTTCTAAAATACTGACAAAAGGTGGTCTAGTGTTTGGGCTCTCAGATAACTTCATACCAGAGCCGCTGTAAGCTTGCTGTGTGGGTTTTCAAGTCGAAAGCAGCATGTTTGTGCTCTCAACTCAAAGTTCATCTACAAGACAGATTGGTGCTGTTCTTAGAAGCCTGTAGGAGGTAAAACCTTTCCTGGTGTAAGATATGTTTGAGGTAGTCCCAGCAGCAGCACTGTGTCTGCTTGATGAGCTGTGACTTTTTTTGCCCCATATTTCCTTTGGCTGTGTTGAGAGACAGGAACTGTTAGGAGTACGCAAGATTTTTCTTCTTTCTTTGTAGAAGAGTAGGTATTTTTGGTAGTTACCCATTTTTGCTATTCCCTTGAACTTCATGTTTCCTTCACTTGGAATATCCATTAAAGATTTTCCCTAAGAGGCAGCTGGCAGTAAGGCAAAAGGGGTTTTTTTGGGTTGCTTTTTTTTCAGTATGCCAAGGTACTTGCAAGTCTTGGGCATGGGAATGAAGAAACACATGCTCTAGGAGAAGCTGTACAGATAGATGTCCTGGAAAAGACACCAAGGCACGCTCCTTTGTGGCATGCTCTGAAAGTGGTATAGAGCTGCTAAAACCTACATCCCAGCAGCCTTCATAGTGATAGGGCAGCCTTTTTTTGCTCAGAGGTATGCCTTCTTACCTGTTCTTGAGATAGCAGCATGTTTTATAGTATTGATATTTTCACGTGTGTCTAGCAGCTATTAATAGAAATGGGTGCTTCTATCTACTCATCTGTGATGCAGTCTGGAAAGACCCTTGAGTTTCATCAGTTTTGGTGGGCTGTGTTATGTCAGGCATTGCTGATGTTTTGTCAGTACAGATCCTCTTTTCCCTCTCTGCTGTGATATTTTTCTATTGACCAAATTTTACAGCAGCAATAATAGGAATACTTGAAGTGCTGAGAGTAAATTTTATCAAAAGACAGCTAAATGTGGTTTCACTTGTCTGGGAACTGGCATTGCTGTTAATGGTTGGTTCCAAGTGGAATATCCTGCTCTTTTATGGCACTGTGCAGCTGTCTGAGTGAACCTGATTAATGAACCTGGGAACCAAAGGACGGTCACCAGGAATATGGATGTGCCAGTACAGGACAGGAGTCTCATTGGTCTCTTCTCAAGAACTCCTGTACTCATAAAAATATGAGGAATGTGCTTCTTCCTTACACACCAGTTTTAATCAGAGCTGTGTGCAAACACTTCACTTCTCTGGGCACCTCTTTGCCAGCTGTGCCTCATGTAGATTTTTCATCTGCTGCTAAACCAACAACCATCTAAGACTGCAAATTACCAGAATACAAACATCATTTTTGGCATTCCAAAAAGTCTCAGCGTGTGAGCTCCTGGGCTTCTAGGTGCTTATTTCATTGTCTCAGTCTTTTACAATTAATAGTCTAGTGAGTATGTTCTGTACTGTTCTGCTGTATGTCAGTCATTCTTTAGGCTTCCCATTTGCATTGCTTCACAGAAATGGCTGGGGGTTTTCCAAATAACATAGAACCAGCTTTTAGAATGGTCAGCACAATTGATTCCTGTCAGCTGAGTGATGCTCAAAGTTTTCTGTGGGAAAATTAGAAAACAAAATACTTTAGAGGTCACAGAGGTAAATGGGTCAGAAGGTGCGCTCTGTAAATAGATGCAAAAAAGGGGAAAATAATAGAATGGAGTTTGATGCTACTGTGGAATTTTTTTTTCCTGGTATTCTGTAATGCCCAGTGATTCTTGTCTTCCTGAAATGTTTGCTGGAATAGCAATGCAATGCTATTGCAATGAGGTATCACTCTGCATATTTAGAGGCAGTTTTTTGTTTACTGATACAGTACCTTCTCTGTACTGAGGGATGTTTGTTGCCATGAATTTAATAGTAATTTCTTGTACAGATGTAATTCTACTATGGTAATTTAAAATTGTTAACAATTTCATAAACTTTTTGTACTTCCACTGAGACGGTAATAAATTCTAACTTTGTACTGCATAATTATTTTACAGTTATTATTAATGTCAGCTTTTATTTTTACTGTCCTGATTTCTGTCTGCTCTATTGTAAGATTTTTTCCACTTGCTCTTTATTGGATGTATGCCTCAAGGACTGTGTATGGCTTTTTTTTTAAGCTCTTGGTAAATCACTTATTTTTATGCAGTTTCTCTGATTGCAAAACCAGACCCACTCTTGAATGCGCAGTGTCATGTTGTTGTTTATCATAATTTGAAAGTGAGGAACTGATAAATATTGTGGTAGTAAGTAATAGATGGAGTAAAATTCCCACTTATCAGACCTACCTTCCAAATATATGAGTGCATTAGAGACTAGGTCTCTAGAGTGTCACTGAGGAACTACTGCCTTAGTATTTGAAATTCTGTCTTTCAAAATATATGACCAAAGAGGTGACTTTATTGGACTGTATCTTAGTAATATTCTTTTAATTGCATTTTTCTTGGCTTTATTCTTAAAAGTATTTTTGATCTTTGAATCAAGTGGGTTTCTCTTAGGCTTTGGTTTTCTGTATTCTTTGTATCTGGAAACTGCTTATTAATAACTACCAAAAATACCTGATGGACCTGCTGCTTTTTTTTTTTTTTTTGTCTTACAAATAATTACCATCATCTGTACACTTTTCAAAACTAGAAGGTACACAAATCATCTCTGCAGGATAGGTTTAAATTTGCCCTGCAATTGTTTCTAGTCATTTAGGAGGCTGGAGTCTCTTGGGCAGGCTAGAAAAATACTGATGAATATGTGCCAGTCTTTCATGGGCCAGTTGACTGGCAGAAGTGACAGGGCTGTAAACTGAAATAAGCTTTTAAGGATTTAGGTATGCCTTGTTTTCCTGATAGCCTGAGGTTGTTTCAGAGCACGTACAAGGCGTTCCTTTGCATTGTAGGCCATTTCATTTTTGCACTGTATGTTAATATAATCTCTTGGTTTTTCTGGGAATGAGTAAAGAGGAGAACTTTGCAACAAAATTCAAGAAGGATGTTTTGTAAGTATGGGCTAGTTTCCATGGAGAAGGATCAGTAGTCAAACTGAAGTCTGATGCTAGTTAAGTATAACTTTGCTATATTATGGAACATATAATGCATTTTCTGTAGCTCTTTTTTTATCTTTGCTCCTTTTGTTTTGTGCAGTCAATAATATAATTTATATATGACTGATTTTGAAATACAGGTATACAGGATAGAGACATGATTTTATGTTGGAGTGGGTGAGTGTCTTAGTTCATTGTTTTGTTGCCAGATGGATGTCAGTGTTGTGGTACCACTGGACAAAGTTGTATCCACATTGGTAGGTTTTTGGCAGTACTTTACTTAGACAATCAACAGTGAAGAAAGCCAAGTTGTTTATGTGTCTGTGAAAGGCAGACCTAGTGTCAGATCCTCATTCAGGAATTGGTTGTAGCTCCAAGTTCTAATGCTGCTCCTGGCTTGGGCTTGCAACTTACAGAATAATTAAAATATGCATGCATTCCTAAAGTACTTCAGGAAACTGGCACTTGAATTGGTTACTCTAGGCTGCTAATTGAAAGGATTATCTGGAAGACATTATTTTCTTCGTGGATTCTTGGATTGCCATTTTGCCTGCATTCAACTCAGGGGTTTGATTTGATTTGGGTTTGTTTTGGGATTTTGTTTCTTTTCTTTCTCTCCTCAGATTTTCAAATTTTGTTCTGGTTGTACTGCTTCATCTAGGCAATCATATTTATAAGGCTTTCTTGTTCTGTCTTCACTAACAGTCTGCCTTTTGTCTCAGTCTCTGTGATTGGAGATGGTAGGAATTGCAGCAAAGTGTGGCTCTGATCCATCCTTTTTCCTGTTGCTCTCTGCAGTGCTTTGCCTTTGCCACAAAAGTCCCTCAGCTGTGGTTGGAAGAGTGGTATGCCAGCATTTCTAACCAGGATAAATCAGTGTGAAAAAGGAAGTCTCAGCTTCTTTTCCTGCTCAGGGAGGATTTCCAACTCAGCATATTGTGTGCTTTGAGAAAATGAGGGAGAATAAAGATCACAAAGTACACTTTCTTTCATGTGTGCTGTTATCTTTTGGGATACTACCTCTAAATTACTGACAACAGAGGCCCATTCTGAGGCCAAGTTTTGTTGAAACTATAATGTTCTTTGTAGAGAAGTGCTGACCCTTCAGGGCAGCAAGAGGTACAAGAATATCCCAGTCCATCCATCTTAATGTGCTGATTCCTTCTTAATATGTGCTCCGATACTCATTTTTCGTACTTCCAAATAATTTGGGCATAAGCTTCCTTTTTTAATTTTTTTTTTTTTAACCCCAAGAGTGTTGCAGGGAGTGTCTTACAAGTTGCTAGAAGTGCATGCACTTCAGGGAGAAAGAGGAGACCAGATCTCCAGAACTTTGAGATTACACAGGAATTCATGAAGAGGGAATGGCCTTTAAAAAATGTGTAGGAAAAGTGGCAAGTACAAATAGTTCCCTTCATTTTGGTAAACCTTGCTCTGAGTTCCTTTGCCTCTTGTCAGTATATGGGTGTTAGGCAATTTCCCAGCAGGTGAAGTCCTTAATTTCCATTAGTTTCAGTAGTCAGCGTGTGCACTGTGGATCAGATATGCATGGCGATGGCCCAGTCTGCAATTCCTGCTGCTGCTTGGCAGGAGTTTATTCAATCTGTTCCTCTTGGCTAGACCTCTTATCCTGGCTTGTGGTCTTATTTACAGTGTGATGGCAGAGTTATTTCTACTCCAAAGGACTGTAGTGATACTGTCTAAATGCTTCAGGATGAGATATGGCTGGAGATCTGTGGAGAGGTGAACTCAATTTAAGTTTTGCAAGAGCTATCTGTTCTTTTCAGTGTTTTTGGGGTTTTTTTGGGTTTTTTTTTAATAGAAGTAGAGACTGTTGGGAATGGGGTTTGGAACTCATGGTGTCTTCTTGAGAGATACTGTTTGGTCTTCTGAGCCATCACATGAATACTCTTCTCCTGGACCTCATAATGTTTTCCATCATTTTTGATACTGTTCAGAGATTGTATAGATACATAATGATGTGGGTGGAGTTTATCCCTTAAAGTCTGAGTGCAGATCTGTGGATTTGGCAAAGAGCTAGGGAAAAGAAATTTTGGTTAGTGTATGTTAGGGAAGATCTGTTTCAGGAAATCCTAAGCCACACAATTCCAGATATTGATGCTATGGAATGTAAATTTTTGTTTTCCCACTTATTTTATGTACTTAAGACAAATTAGTATCTTAAAACCAGTTTTAGGGGGATTAAGCACATTCCTTGAAGAAAGTATGTCCCACTGCATTTACAGTGGTGTCATTGTCATATTTTCTGAAAAGTCCCTTTGCCAGGATTTCTTCTCTCTGATAAGCCTCAGAGAAAAAGGAAAAGAATATTATCTCATTTGCTTCTCCCTGTTTAGCTGCTTTGGAATGTGGTTGGAGATTGTTTATCCAACGTGTGAATTGTTTTAACTTAATGACCAATCACTGTCTGGCTGTGTTGGGATTCTGGAAGCAGTCAAGAATTCTCAGTTAGTATCTTGTTAAGCCTTCTGTATGTATCCTTTCTTTATTCTTTAGTATAGTTTTAGTGTATAATATAGTAAATAAGACTTATAAGTGTATAATATAGTAATATTCTAGTGTATAATATAGTAAAGAAGCCTTCTAAGAACACGGAGTCAGATTCATCTTTCCCCACAACAGGGGACCCTGAAAATACCACACAGTGAGTTCAAATTACTGTGTGTTGGCTGTCTGTCCTTGTGCACAGTCACACCCCAGGGTGGAGGGTGAGCTGTTCCTCATTCAGTGGCTTGGGATTGCCATTTGCACTGGTGCACCCAGCAGTCAGTTTATGTATTGGCAGTGGCTGCCGTATGGCTTTTCACACACAACTGGTTGTTACTTTACAGCAAGTAACCTGATGTCGTTCCTGCCTTGGGTTAATCATTTTCAGAATAATTCAGATATGCATGTTGATTTTAGAGCACTTGAAAAATTTGCCACTTGAATCAGGCACGCTGGCTGGCCTGTTGAGAGGATTATGTGAAGGGTAGGGACAGGCAGTGCCACTTGTGTTGGCACAGGGCCGATGGAACTGGTCAGTGCAGGGCATGACAAGTGCCATGGAGGCAGAGTTAGGGTTAGATGAGAGCTCAGCAGCATGAGAAACTTGGTCTCAATATTCTGATACAAACCGAGGTGTAAGTGCCACTACAGGAAGTCTGGTGAGGAATTCTATTACATGTGTAATTTCAGTCCAGAAAGTGCTTGTGTCAGGTAGTACGTGGGGAAGAGCTGCGAATAGCGAGGAAAAATGCAACTATTGTGTAAAATTGGTAGCTTTATTTGGACAATGTTAAATAATAGAAATCCTCTTTTAAGAAAGTGCTGAATAATTGGAGTAGTGTCAGAGATGGATGAAAGATGAGAAATATGAGGTATGCGCACGGAAAGGGTCTAAAAATGTGCGATCTGTTTGAGGAGTAAAAATCAGTAAGAGGATGATGCCCGTGTAAACATATGTGCATGTACATATGCGATGAATCTGGAACATCTGTTGTTACTGTCTTATAACACAAGAAGGAGATGTTCAGTGAGATTCTTACCAAGCTTTCTTTTAAAAGTATTTTTAAGTCAGTTACTGGGGATTCAAGTGCATGCATTCATAATAAAATAGAGAGTAATTCTATATTCTTCCCTAACAATTGCTTGAAGTTAGGTTTGAAAATGTAGTTCTGTTTTAAAAACATCTAGCTTGAATCCTTTGACTGCAACTACTCCGTAAGTAAATGAAGATATCTTCACTTTTTGTTGAAATCTTTTTTTTTCCCTTTACAGATATCCCTGAAGATGTGTGGCTCAAACTGCTTCAAACTGTCTGAGCATTTGTTATTTAACTGATGAAGCTTTTCTACCATTTGCTTTCCTCCTGAGGCCTTCATCTATTGAAGGATCAGAATTGGGTACTATGGTAAGACATTTTTTAAGTCAAAGTAAAATGCTGAAGTGCAATGTGCCAATTTGTTTTTGGTTTTATCTCTTTATTCATTAATAAGACAACACAACAAATAAAAAACCTTAATGGTGTAAAGAGCCAGGAGAGGAAGCTTTGAACTAGCTAACCAACCAAGAAATATCATTCCATGTGTTGTCTGTTCACACTTGTGCTGTACTTGAAAGTGAAGAGTAAGAATCAAGTGAATCATTTCACAAGATCTTGTATCTAGATGTATGTGTATAACTCGTCACAATGTTGTACAGAAATGTTATACAGGTTTCTTCTAGATACTGCATCTTCTTTCAAATGCATTTTGAGTTTAATGTCAGTTTAAATTCCAATATTTAAAATACTTGTGGTGCTTTGTGGAAGCACAGACGTTTTGATTTTTGGAGGATAAAAATTGGTAAAAATAGGAAGAGGAAGCCCTGTAAATAACAGGTGTGAAGGAAATATAACTGAGCCTGAACCTGTAAGCAGATAAAAAACCTTGTTTGCTAGATGATGCAATAATACCGTATTTTGAAACTGATATTTGTTCTTGATCTCAACAACAATAGCAATTCTGAATAACCAAGTGGTTCTTTACAAATTTCAGGAATCAAGACCAGCTAAAACATGAGAAGATATAGTCAAGATGATCCAGCCAGAAGATCTTTCACTTCATAGAAATATTGTTTTTGTTTAATATGTAATATAATTAGACAAAGCCAAATTCAGTTACTTTTCTCGAAATTAGGACGTGCCTGTGGCCTTCATCAGAAATGTTTCTAACATTTTCAAGGAAAAATATGTCCCAGAAACTGAGTATGTTTTTACTAGTCTTTGGAATCATTTGGGGTTTGATGTTGCTACGCTACACTTTTCAGTATCCAAGACGCCAAAGCAGTGCTGAGTTGCGTGGACAGATATTAGATCTCAGTAAAAGATATGTCAAAGCATTGGCAGAAGAAAATAAAAACCTGATGAATGGTGGTGGTGGAGCCTCTATGTCAGGATATGGTAAGAGGAAAAAAGCCATACTGGTTACATGAATATATTCTTTTTCTGTAAACTGTAAAGTTTTAAGTTTTCTTTTTTTTCTTTTTAATTAGTATATGCTCTTCAGGAGAAAAAAAACTTCTCTGTATTAACTGATTTGATTTTAGTTTATGCAGTGAAGTTTAAGATTAAGATGAGTTGCAAAATCAAGCTTCATACATGAAATTTTTGCTTTCCAGGATTTTTTTAGATCTCTTCAGGTACATGAATACAGTTACTTACAGAATTAACAGCACGTTTGTCTTTTTCTGAATCCTCAGCTATTGAGGAATAAGCATGTGCTTGATACAGGGACGAAGTTTTATATTAAGTCACTTTGACATTCCAGATTCTTCTCGTACCTTATTGCTGACTTCCTGCTTTTATTTATGGAATTTTCTTCTCCCTGAATGAAAAAGGAAGATACTAGTTGAGTTTGCAGTCTGGAGACTGCAAGGCAATTATGAATTTGGCAAAATCTCTCCTTTTCTATTATGGCTCCTTCTAAAACAATGTCCCTTGTCTTGTGAGCTATAATACTTGATGCATCATATCCCTGATTTGCCTGTCTTGTGAATTTGTACCTAACTTGATAAATAGGTTGCCAGTATTTACTATCTTATGAAATATTGAAAAGATAACTAAATTGTTTATTTTTAAAAATAGTATTTCAAAATATGTAATGAACTTTGATTCCCTTAAGATTTACTTAAATGGCTCTGCCTGTTGTAGGATGCCCTTTGCAGGCCTTTGGTAAGAGTGCCAGCAGCAAAAATGTGTCTGAAGTCTTTTTGCTGCTGCTAAGGAAGAAGCAAGCAAGTCTGTGATGACAAGAAGTGCAGGAACAACCCAAGAGAAATAGGAGGCTAAAAAGTGTTTAAACCATTAATCCTTTCATTCTTAAAATTAATTTTTATCACAGTGAGAGACTGCCTTCTCTTTTCTTTGCTGTTTTCTCCTCCCACTTTTTTTTTTGTCATCAAGGACTTCCTTTACTGCATAATTAGGTTTTTCTGTCATTTAGGGCGTATTTCCAAGTGAGACTTGTCTTCTGTGTTTTTTTCTGGAGTTTATATCAAACTTAAGTCATCTCTTGATCTACCTGCTGATCATCAGAATTAAAACTTGGCAATTCCCCCCATCAGATTGTTGAGTACACGACCCACCCTCTGTACATGACCCAGACCCTGCTCTGGCTTGAATTGTTTAGCAAATTTTTTCTTTAAAGTTCACATTACTAAACAAGAACTAGAGGGAGGTACTTTTTTTTTTTTGAAGTTTAATTTACTACTAATTTTTAATTTTATCTGGTTTACTCCTGTTTTTTCATTTTGATGCCTGTGATCTTTCTCCCCAATCTTCCTGCTTAGTTAACTGATTAGAGGGCAGCGGGTAGGGACCGAGTTTGTAGATTTCTTCATGTGTAAGGGGAATCTTAACAGCTTGTAAAACCTGGTAAGTTTGTTAATGTTTTTCAAAGCTAAAAGAAGATGGTGATTGGCAACAGCATAAATAGTTTTTTATTGAAAGATGTTACTGTTTTTTTGTTCCAGATCATGAGAATTTTTTTACCATCTTTTCTCTTATTTTTCAGTCAATAAAGATGTAAATAGATTTTTTAACCCTTGCTTTATAGCTTATGTAAGAAGCAGTAAGATAGCTTTTAATGACAGCTTTTCTGTGGGCTAAATCTGTCATTTATGGGAAAGCTATTAGCTACCTTTTTATGGTGGAAAGTATTTAGATATATTCTCTTGCATCCAAGGATAAAAGATGATATAGGTGAGTATTCCAATGCTGTTGTCTGGATGAAATTTGAAATAATACATTTGAATAGCCACTTCTAATGTTCCAATTAGTGTTTTTGCTCTTATACTCTAATATTTAATTGGCTGCCTTCGCAGTTCCCTGTTATAATGGTGTCTCCCTTCCCTAAAATAACAAAGGAATGTTATTAAAGTAAATTCAAGCACCTGTTTAATTCTGTACTTCTTAATCTGCACTCCTTTCCAAAAAGTATGCAAGGGAGAATAGCAAGTCTTAAGATGCGAATGTGTTGAAATGGCAGTTCTTTTCCACATAGAGTAAATAACAGGCTGTAATTTGTTTTTTCCATTATCTTCAGCTGATCTTAAGAGAACAATTGCTGTTCTTCTGGATGACATCTTACAACGCCTGGTGAAACTGGAAAACAAGGTTGATTACATCGTTGTGAATGGCTCAGCAACAAACACCACTAATGGAACTAACCACCAGGTGCCAGTGACTGCAAACAAACGCGCAAAGCCAGCAAGCAACATCAGATAGCAAACAGGCTGCTCTGTGTTGCTGCACCATTGATGGAGAATATTTAAGATAAGCTTTTTGTCTCTGGCTAGGGCGAAGCAGTAGTTGACTCTAAAGCAAGCATAAACTATTGTATTCTACAACATGCTTCGATCTGTATAGGCCTAACGTGCTTAGATTCTCAAAGCATTATTTCATTGCCTTTGAGCGGTGCTTCTGAAGTGATCTTTGTTGTCTCTAAAGATATTTTGATATGATTTGATGTAGTAGGCCATTGGATAATAACGTGAAAAGCAATGGAAAACTTATAGGTAGATTTTGAAATATATTTATTTAATTATGACTATAACATATCTTTTGGATAGGTGAGCAATATTGTAGTTTATTCATTTTTTGTGGTCTGCATTAAGCCAAGGTAACTGAGGAAAATGTGTTGCTAAACAGATGTTAGAAGATGTGTACACTTAAAATATTTTCTTACTTATTTACTAAAACAATATTAAATTGAGGATAGCGTTGGTGGTAATATTTTAAAATTGTGATCCAAAGAATGTCTTTATTTGCACTATCTGTCAGAATAGTTAAAGAGAAGTTACTGTATATTTAAGAAAATTTATTATAATAGGAAATCATTCTAGGTAGTAACACTGTCCAGGTTTATCTTTATGCCAGAGGTAGGGCAGTTAGATTATGAAAAGCAAATCATCATCTGTGATATTTTAGATGATTATTTCTTAAAAAGATATTTAAGTATATGTATTTTGTAATTGCAGATAAAATTATTTAAGTGATAAGTTTTGAATGTGTGAATATAGTTTATTTTTATTCATTGTTGTTTGTTTTAACATTTTGATGCCTTGCGGTTTGTGTTTAGTATAGCACACCATCTCTCTGAATTGCTTTCTTGATCAGAAGGAAAAGCAATGAAGGGAGTCAAGGCATCTCTGCATTTAACAGGGGTATGTGTACTAAGGGTGTCTAATCATGGAATAGTTGAGAGCCAAGGTGATGTTTGCCTTATGTCTAAGTCAGCCTTACAGCAAAGTGAATTGCATGCAGTGTTGGGTGCACTGTATCTCAAATGTTACTGAAATCATATTGAAGTGCCACTGAACCTGTTTTTTTAAACTGTGCTGAATGTTTGGGGGGGACAGAATGTTCAGGGACTTTTGCCAAAAGTGTCCTGTAAGCGAGGTTTTGGGGATGAGTAAAACCAGAGGCACTGGGTGATATACCAGGCAAAGTTATGTGATTTTTTTTTCCCTTTCTTCTGTTTCTCTGCTTATATTCTTGATGGATATAAAGGAAAATACAATTGCAATCTTAATTAGTACTTAGTATCCAGATGATTTTTTTTGTCACATTGTGTGTAAACATGTACTCACTTCAATGCAGAAAGAGAGAAATAAATTTTTAATTGTACTTGTAAATGTTCCTGGGTTTGTTTGTTTGTAATGTCTTGTCTGTCTTGCTGCATGTGCTCTGTCAGTTTCTGGATTGGAAAATTGTACATCTCTGAGTTTTAATAGTGTTCTTTCTGGTATTCTTCCTTCTTAGTCGCTGACTACTTCTGCTCTTGAATTCTTATGCCCTGAAACTTTCTTCAGGTTAGAGGTGAGGGGAGAAAGAATTGAAAATAAAATAACTGATTTAGATCTTTCACGGCAAAGATTCCACTGTTTAACCTGAGAGTAAAGAAGATCTCTGCAGAACTTCTTTTGAACCTGCAGATTGACAACGTGAAGATAGATAGATTGATTTATTTTTATATCCATCTATCTGGATTTTTATTTCCTAGATACTTAGTTGTTACAAACTGAAGCCTTTGTGCTGTAAACATGTAGTTCTTTTCAGAGTAGCAAAACTAAACTTCAGGTGTGCAGACTAAGGTAAAAAAGGGTAAGGAAGGGATAAAGGGAGGGTCTCAGCTGACTTTCCTGTTGACAGTAGTAAGAAAACATCTGCATGTTCTAGCCTGCAGCCTCTTGTGTAGGACTTGTGAGAGGTGTGGCAGCCCTACCAAGGTAGGAGGTTGTGTAAAGAACCCAAGGGCTTGTGAAGAAAGCCTGCAGAAGGCTACAACTTAGCCCAGGTCCAAAATGCTTGATAGTATCCCAGTTTTTGGTTGGGCTGCCAAGCATATTTTTTCTTTCTGAGCTATATTTAAGTAGTATTTCTGCTGTGGTTGTTATGATGCAGCTGTGTATTTCCCATTTCAGATGATATCACAGAACCTCCCAAAGTGACCTCATTCAAGTCTTGTGTGTATGGAATCTCCTTATGGTAGGTTGGTTGGTTCTTAAGCTGGATGGGGTTTGGGATATTATTTCCTTTTCTTTCTTCTATTTTTTAGAAGGCAGGAGGACGTAAAACCTCTCTTATATAAACAACTGCTGATTTGGGGCATGGGGTGGTGTTTTGGTTTTGTTCTTGAAATCTTTTGGTAAATTAGGGGATTTGAATTTTCCCAGCTGTAATTTGCCTCATGGGTGTTTATCAGCTGATTTCTCTAGGTAATTGGCAGTACTTCTGTGCCTCTAAGTGATTGCATAATGTAGGTAGCAAAAAATGACAAGGTTCACTTCCAAACAAAAGTTCTAATGAAGAAAAATGGAAAGAGAAGAGTATATATTGATTGCTGTCTAAATAGAAATAGCCCGGGTCTCAATACAGCCCTTGAGTTCTACAACTAAATACCTGGCAGGCAAAAATCTTGAGGAAATTGTCTTTATTCACTTGTCATTTCTGTTGCTTTTCTCATCTAAATAGATAGTTTTGAATCTCTGTATAGTAATCTTTAATGAAGATAACCAAGCATTTTTTCACAATTGTATGTGAATAAGAAGTGCTGAGCATTTCCACATTAAAGAACTTTTGAGATTAATGGATGGACAGATAATCCTTCTAAACACGCTGATACAGCTCTTAACAAGCTGCCTATGCACTGTTGAGATCACAGGAGTTTGCTGATCTGTTTTAAATGAAATAATTTTAAAAATACAGAAACATGGCTGAGGATGTACAGGTTCTTGTGTTTAGTGTGGTGGAGCATCAGTATCCTTGGCACCCAGTATTATGCATCACATATTGCACAGTTGTCTGTTTTTCCAAGTGACTGCTAAATCCTTTTTAATAACACAATCATTTAAAGAGGCTAACTTGATAGATCTGAATTCTAATTTAAAATATTTCCTAATTCAGACGTTTCCAGACCACATCATGTTTGTGATGTGTGCAAGTTGCTTTAGCAACCAAGCTCCTCCTGTGCAGATACACGTTCTGGGGGTGTTTGCTGCTGTCACAGCCTTTGTTCATGGGAATGCAGAAGCAGAGTAAATTTGGATACCTCTATCAAGAAGTTATTTAGAAAAACGATTGCATAAAATGTAACATTCCAGTTTATTATGTTTTCTTGAAAACCTTTTAATTCCTAAAAAGACACTGACTTATTGAATTGGCTGAACGTCTAAAATATTCTTATGTACGATTGGTGTGATGTTGTGATATTTTTAAAGGTGATATAAAATGTAAATTAGCAATTAATCCAAATATGAGCCTCCTTACCTAGCAATTCTGCTCTTTTAAATTTTGTACTTTAAAAAAACAAAGGCTCTGCTATTTTGGGGTTCAATTTACTGTATCTGATAGCATGCCACCTTCAAAGGCAGCAAAATGGGAGACTTCCTTTTATAGCAGCCAAAAAAAGTGAATTAGACTTCTGCTATGTTTTTCATGTGTGACTGGTACTGAATGGGTATTTCACTAATCTCAGTTTGTTAGGAATCATGTACACAGGCATTTGAAAATATCCTTTAGGTTATTAAAAGGAAGTCAAATTTAAAAAAACAATCACATTATATACATTCATGGAATCACATCTCTTGAGCACCAGTGGCATTGCATGCTGCTGAATTATCTCTAAGTGATCTTAATTACTACAACTTTCTAAACTGTGTTTTCAATACCTCCAGCAAAAACTTTCATTATTAATTGATCCTTGCTTGCATATGAGCTTCCACATTCCCTGTGGCATTCATCAACTTTGTCAGTTGGTGTCTAATCGGGTTCTGGTTTTCTAAAAGCAAAACTGAAGGAAAATATGTTAACATTTTAAAATCCTGTAAACTAGGCTTAATAGTACACAAACTAATTTTTATTGTAGCATAGTATATGGTCATGGTTAGAAGTTCATAAAAGTGAGTGCTGCTTGCATTTATTTTCAAGTATATTGGGATATTGATAACACATGTGGAGGGAGGAAACAATTTGATGGAAACTGTTTCTGTTAGGCTTTATGCCTCTTAAATTCTTCTTGCTTTCAGAAGAGCTAGTCAGATAGTCACTGACCAGATCCATAGAAATAGAATGACTGACTACTACTTCAAAATGATGACTTGAGGTTTAAAATATTAAAACAGGTTTTTCTGAAATTAATTACTTTTGCATTAGTGAAGTGACTATCTTCAATTTATAGATGTTTCACTGAGAATAATTTCAAGTGCTTGTCAAATTTGTAAGGGTTTAAAAAAATGTAAAGGGTCACACATTTTATTGTTAACAGAGGGTGTTGAGAGAGACTGTCAACACCCTGTGAAACATTAAGCTGTTGCCTTTGATGTGTAGGCAGCACCTTAGGTCTCACAGAGCTGTACTGTAAGTATGTGTCCATATGTTCAACGCACTTTGATGTGTTCAGAGACCTTGGGCCAGCAGTATCCGTATGCTGCATCACAACTCCAGGAGGTAAAACATGCCATCTGGATTCCTGGTCCTTTTACTTACCTTGTGTCATGGCTTCTTCATGGCAGCAGAAAGCCTTTTTTTTTTTTTTTTTCTTACTATTCAAAATTATTTGGTAGTTTACAAAAAAAAAAATCTGTTTTGAGCAATCTTTAATGAATTTTATTTTGGCTGTCTATTAACAATCTCTTAGAAGGGATGAGGGACAGGAATGGGTTATCTAAATTCAAAATATATTCCAATATTCCTGCTATGACTGTAAAAAGAGTGTTTGAGATACCTTTTGTTTGAGATACCTTTGTCAGCTAAGAACACCATTTCTGGGTTACAAAAGTACCTTTTATATCTGTAAAAGATTACAAAGTACCTTTTATATCCCAAGTAAGTCTACTGATCTAGGTTTGGATCCAAGCAGATCTTATGAGGGTCATATTAGCACTGGGTGCTAATAAATTGAACACTGTCTGTGTTGCAAAACACTTGCGGTGATGAAATTGAGGGGAAAAATCCTTTTTTTTTTGATAGGAAGTAGTTCATAAGACAGATGCCTCAGAAAAAAATGGCTTGATTTCCTAATCTCAATAAGTTCTCACTGCATAAACACTGACATGAGTGACATACAGACTAACATTTGTACCCCTCACTGAAAGCTGCCTTATTATGAAACCTGGTTCTTCTCTCTGAACCCAAGCTGTATTTCAGGGGGCTGTTTCCAACACAGATCTTGCACAGATGAGGCACATCAACCCATTACACAGGAGCTCTGCTCATTCTGTGTGAACCAGGCTTGCCAGAGCTCTTCCCCCCACCCCCACACCTCCCCCTTTATTGGCAGTGCTGGGATCTCTGGCACCAGCAAAATGTGCATACAGATAAGGTATCTCAGAGATCTGTTTTGTGCAGCTCCTGTGGAGCACTGTGTTCCTCAGTATATTCAAAGTCTGTCTGCAGAGCTTCTAGTCCTGCTTTCAAGGTCCCCTTTCCCCCATCTGTTTCTTTTTTGAAGTTTTGGTCACAGGAGGAATTTCCCCTGACTTTTCCCTGACAATCCTGAGGTTTTTGGTGTGATTTTATTTTCTTCCACTAGCTTACTTGAAGACTGCAGTGGGGATTTGCTCCCTTATCTTCCTGCCTTTGAGGATGAGCTGTTTGTGTTCAGATCTCAGTGTGACAGGACGTGTGTGTTGTGTTCCAGAGCTGCCTGCTCTGCTGAAATTTCTTATACATGTGGCATAGCCACAGGACAAATGCCCAGACCATATGCCCTAGCACCTTATTTGGATACTGAGAGTGTCCCTGTTGTTTCATCTCCTTCTGGGGGATGTTTTGGCAACACATTGCCATGGTCCTTGTGACATTCCTCTTCACCACCTTCTGCTGCATTGCTGGTGGCTTGCCCAGTTCAAAACTATGTGGAGATTTCCCTGAATTGCTGAATATTTTTTTTTCTTTTTCTTTTCCTTTTTTGTTTTTAATTTTTTTTCCTCCAAGGAAGTATCATTGTATGGTATGGAAAAAGCCTTTCCTCTTGGATCTCAATTTGACAGTCTGAAGGCTCATAGCTTATGCTAGCAGGCAGAGCACAATTTAAATACCAATTTCCTAAAGCTTGGATAAGGAAACATACTATATTTTTTTCTTCACATATTTGATCACTTTGTGGCCAGTCTGTTTGTATCAAGGGGAAGCAGTCATTTTACACAGAGAGTGCGGTGTCAGAAGTAGCAGCCTGTGGTGGATTCACTAAAAACACATTGGAGGAGTTGTTCCAATATGGTTACATTGATTGTGGCATATGGAGAGGAATTGGGACTTGCAGGTTGCCAGTCTAAGAACCATCTTTGGTTAGAAATGTTTCCCAAATTTGGCCTTCTGTAGTCTTGAACTATGAGCCAAACATATTTTCTAATGGAACATACATTTTATTTTGTAAAGGAAGAGGAATCGGTGACCAACCAAAAGTACCCCTCACCTACCCACCAGAAAAGTGGGGTCTAAACAGAGGCAGAGGGCAACATGGGTGCAGGGCAGGCTCTGGGAGGGCTTGGGTGCTGTGCTGGGTGTTTGCTGGCACCCAGGACTGTGGGTGCCCTTCTGAGGCACTGCACCTGTGGGTGTGTGTGGCTGTGCCCTGGCACTGCTGCTCAGGGAGTGTGTCTGTCCCGAGGGGCACAGGGGGTGACTGCCTTCCCACAGAGTGTGTGCACACTACGCGGGTCCTGTGCTTGACATCAGCCCCCTCAAGATTTGAATCAAACTTTGCAATTTTTTTTTTGTTGTTAATCAGTAGCCATAGCTGGACAGTTATGGTTGAGCACTTGCATTGTGAACGTTGTACGCTTGGCTGTTTGTTTTAAGGAAAAGAGAAGACAGTTCCAAGATGAATGGACTGTCTGGATGAGAGCCACCAGGAGTGAAGCCAGCAGAACTGAGCAATGACTGCGGGAAGGGGAATTCCACCTGTGGGCGATCATGACCACCTGCTCAAAACAGACCCCAGACTCAAATGGGCAGAACTGCGCCCGTGTACTAATTAGGATGACCAGAGGTATGACTAGCAAATAGGGGGCTGAATACTAATTAGTAGGAAAATCGTGCAATTTGTAGCCAATGAATGCTTATGCCTTTGTTAAAAATGTAATAAACAGTGTAAAGTTTTTTATGGCCTAGCTTTTTGTGGGTTGCCACCTAGCTCCCTGCTTTGCACATAAAGCAGCACCTCGCCCCGCTGCGCGCCTGGAAACGACTACACCCCGGCCGGGACAACAGCCGGGGCGGGCCTGGCCGTGCCCTCGAGCCTGGCCGTGCTCTCGGGCCTGGCGGTGCCCGGGAGCTGGCCGTGCCCTCGGGGCTGGCCGTGCCCTCGGGGATGGCGGTGCCCAGGAGCTGGCCGTGCCCTCGGAGCTGGCCGTGCCCTCGGAGCTGGCCGTGCCCGGGAGCTGGCCGTGCCCGCGGGCCTGCACACGCCTCCTGCACCCGCCCGTTCCTCAGCCGCCCGTGCGGGGCGTGCTGCGGCCAGCTGCCTGCCTGCGCCCGCCTCCCCTCCGCTGCCTCCGGGTGCCTCCCGCCTGTCCCCCGCCTTCCCCCGCCTGCCCCCTTCCGTCCCCCACCTCTCTCCTGCCTGTCCTCCGCCTGTACCCCGCCTCTGCCCCGCCTGTCCCCGCTGCCTCCCGCCTGCCGCTCTCCGCGCGCGGCCGGGCCCTGCCCGTTGCCAGCCCCGCACCCCGGGCGGCCCGGCGGGCATGGAGCGGCTGCAGGTGGATGCGCAGGCCCTGGAGGAGTACGCGGAGTACCGGCGGTGAGCGCACGGGGCGGCGCGCTGGGGTCGCTGGGGCGGGGGACGGGCGTTCCCAGCCGTGTCGCATCCCCGGCAGCCGATCCGGCATTCCTCCCGGAGGGATGCCCTCCTCCGGCCCTCCTGAATTGGCTGCCTGGGGGTGTGCGGCGGCTTCGTGGAGCCGCATGCAGCCCCCGCCGTTCGCTGTCGCAGCCGGAGGTGCCGTGGCTGGTGTGCCCCGGTGAGGATGTGCTGCAAGCCGTGGCTGTCAGCGATGAAGTCACGCATCGTCCCTCGCATCCAGGGCGGCGTGAGATGGGCTGTGAGAGACCATCTGGCCTACCAGCGGCATCCTGCCCACGGCAGGGCGCTGGAATTAGGTGGTCTTTAAGGTCCCGTCCAATTCAAACCATTGTTTGATAATCTGCCAGCCGTACTGCTCCTTCAGAGTACGAGGAATTCTGTGCATCGTGAGTTCCAAGTTTTGCATTGTATAAATCCCTTACACTGCTGCGTGTCTGTGCTAGTCTTGTCAGGGCTTCTCTCGAAAGGCTGAACAAAAATAAACACAGTCGTTGTGCTGAGATGAGATCTTAATTTAGTTTAGGAAAACCTTGAGTAAAATACCAGAGGAAAGGCACAGTGGCATTTCTTACATAAGATGTGCAGTGATTCAGTGGGTGTTGGCTGGGTTGACATGCAAATGATAGCGTTGTGTTGGCACATTATTCTGGTGCTCTACAGTGCTGGCAGTGCACAAATCCACAGAAAATTTGACAAAGAACTACTCGTTTAGCATATTTTAGCATATCAAATAAATAATAACTGAAATATTTACAGACATTAATAAAATCATTTTTAGCATAGGTAAGTGCTGCAGTTAAGTCTCAATTGCATTTTACGTATTTTATTTATTGTCCTTAATTAATTCCATAAATGCAGAATTCGGATGCTGCTCAGGAGTTCCGGCTATTCAGTCACCTTGAATTTGACCATAGTGATGGCTTAATTGAGGGATACAGCCCCCACTAACTTCAGCTACAGAAAACAGCATAGTCTTCTTGCAAATCAGAAGACAACTTGGATGTGATGTTTGTTGCTTTGATGGCAGTGGGGTTGCCTGCTTACAGCTGAATACTCAGATTAGACTAAGATTAATCTCCTGATATAAATTTGCAGTACAGTTGGATGTAGATGGGTGAAGTGACTTGCCAGAGGTCAGTCAAGAAGTCTGAGGCATAGCTGGCTGGTTACATGACCCTTGATGCTCATTGCTTTTTTTTTTTCTCCAAAAGTACCCTTGGTAGTTTGCTGTATTAATTTTTTCCTTCTCTCTTAGAACTGGTTTTCAGTCCATCAGAGCAAATTTTTTAAAGGAGTATTATTCCAAAAATACTCTCTAAAAATCAGCTATAGTTCTGTTAAATTATTAGAAGAGTAATATGAAATACAAGATTTGTTTTGCATTTACAGATAAAGTTCTGTTATATATATATATTTTTTTTTTTTTAAGCTGAGAAATCTACTTTTATTGTCTTCATTTTCTTATGGGTTTTTTTATGGCATGAATACAGAATTGTAGGTGATGATGATGGAGGAAAGCTCTTTACACCCGAGCAATATGAAGAGTACAAAAGAAAAGTATTACCAGCTCGGCTGCAGAACAGGTTGTATGTGAGCTGGAGATCACCAACTGGCATGGACTGTAAGCTTGTGGGGCCAGAGACACTGTGCTTCTGCACCCACCGGTGGGTAGCTTCCCTCCTTTCACACTTTAGTGTTTTCAAAAATCAGGAAAATGTGAAGTATTCCCAAACACATTAAAGTAGCGCATTGGCAAATTTATTTAAGGTTTACGGGTTGAGAAAATTAGGTTTTAAATAGAAACAACTGTTTGTAAATGCAAATGTCAATATATTTTTGAGACCAAAATGGTTTTGTAGTCTCAATAAATTCAGCTGCAAGGCATGAGTTAACGTAGATCAGATTGATTCTGGTATTTCTCTCAAAGTGAAACGTAAGGATATGTGATATTTATGTGATGAATAGATGTAAAACCACCTGCTAATATGCATTTAATTGAAATAATTTCACAATTAAGAGTAAAAAGTACAATTAAAGCTACTTCAAAACAAAACTGTGAATAGTAAGCCTTTCAGGTAGTTTTCTGATAAATACCGGCAAAGTTATAAAAGTCATTACTTTTCCTGTTTTAGGTATAAACAACACAAAACAGACTACGAGGAGCTGCCCAAGGAGCGCCCCATCAGCGTGCCGTGCAGAGTGAAGGGCTGCCCGTGCCAGTGCTACCACTTTGTGCCCCTGAACGGCACCCAGCCCGTGCGCTGCCGCTGCAAGCACTTGGCGGAGCAGCACAGCGCCGCGCCCGGCTTCCCCTGCAACTCCTGTAAGCCACTGCGGCATTCCCGCCGGGAAACTCAGCGGGAACAGCGCCTGAGGGAGCTGTGCTCTGCCCACGGGGTGGGGTGTGCGCTGCCCTTGTCACTGCCAGGGAAATTAATCCACAAACAACAGAGGTGTATGTCCAAAAAGGAGACAGAGGAGTCCTTTCTGGCTTTATTCGAATAAAGGAGAGCCCATGGGGGCATTCCCCTGGGATCTCTCGAATTTTTGGAGGACGCAGCCTCCTTTTTATCCCAATTTCCCGGCCGCATTTCCCTTCTCTCTTTCCCCATTGGCTGAGGTACTTGAGAGGTACAGACTCCGGATATGCCTGATACCAAAGATTTCCCTCTAATGTATAACTCTCCCTTTTAATTTTTAATTCTTGCAGATTTTAGATGTTTTTCTTCCCCATTGTTTCTTTCATCTTTCAATGTCTAATTTCATTTATCAGCAAACCTAAAATTTATTTGTAAAAGCAAATATCTTTTTCCATTCATCAATCAGTGGAATCCTTCCCATTGTTTCTTTTATCTCCCAGTTCTGGTTTTATCTATCAGCAGACCCACAGCTTGTTTGTAAAGACAAATCTGCTATTCCTCTCATAACCAATGTGTGTTTTCATCCTCGAGAAAGGATGACAAGTGGGAAGGAAGATATCACCTTTTGCACAGGAGGGTTTAGAACAACATCCTTAGTTTTGCCTGGTCCTGTGAAGGAGTTTAAATCCCTGAATGCTTCAGATAAGTGATTATGGAGACAGATGCCTGAAGTTAGACAGTATCAAAGCACCCTGTTTGCAGATTGTCACTTCAGCTGCATGCACGTGCCTTTTCTACCTGAACTTGGTAGCTGGGAGAGAAAAGTGTTGATCTCCATTCCTCTATTGCCTAGCTGAATAGAACATTAATATTATAGTAATAAATATATTATATTTTAATATAATTATATAATAATTATAACAATAAATATATTATATTTTTATGTCTTTTCTCAAGTCAACAGGAAGTAGTACTCTGTTCCCAAATAATTCTATTGCCAGCACTCTAATGAAGTTGTTCATGACCATAGAGATTGTGGGTCTTGAAATGCAAATGGAATGGATTTTCAGCAAGATCTTAGAGAAGGGTTGAAGAGGAAGCTTTTTGCTCCAGTTGTCTGAGGTTAATATTATGAAACAACAGTAATTATTAACCACAGGAAATAAATAATGCCTCAAGATCTTTTAGTTTGAAACCTCAAATTACATAAGATGAAGATTTTTATTTTGCTAGAGTTCTGCACTGTTATTAAATTTCTTTCATGAAATGTCTCTATTTTGTACAGAAAAAAAGTGTAAACAGCTTTTGCTGGTTGAGAATCCTATCCCACAGAATAAACCATAAAATATCTACATGACAGCCTTCCAAGAATTCGCACTATGTAATGTGAAAATCTTAGATGTGCAGTTGGATAATTCAGACTGAATCCATAGAACACAGTGTTTTCAATATTAATATATACAATGCCTTTTGCTTAGTGTTTCTCAAACACTTCTGAGGACGTCACAGATTTCACAGTGAAGTGCCAAGAATTGCTTCTATTTTGGAGTTGTTTTGTTTTAATGTAATGATATCAGTCTTGTCCAGTGTTGAAAAATCTAAGATGACAGATAAGTTATAACTGAAAAACTTAACTGCTTGTTGCTCTGTATATGTTGCATATTCTGTGTCCAAACATAGAGTTCTGTTACTGAGGAGTGCCCAAAATAATATTAAAAAACCTTTAACATTTTCAAGAATGTGATCAACATATTATGAAAGACTTAAAGAAATTTTTCACGATGCTCCACAAAATGAACTGTGAGCTGGGACAAGGGTGATTTGTATAATGAAACATTTGCAACATCACTTCCTCAATTTCTTGGTCACATCATTGCTCCACAGGGGCTTTGATGACAGCTTTAGATGCAGCTAGGGCAGACAGGTCAATTTACTCTGTTTCAGAATGTCACATAACATTTGTATAACTATTTCAATTCCATCCTGTGGCTGAAGCTTAAAAAAATCCCTGAAAGTCAGTCTAATGATACTCCTGTATAGAACCTATTTTGTTGCTTCCACAGTCTCTATTTGCTACTGAGAAAATTTTGCTAATTTTAAAAGATATTTAAATTGTGATTTGTGTAATAAGTTGTGGTATGATTAGCCCTGCAACAATGATATGTGCTATACATGGAGGGAATTCTGCCAAAATGCTGGCAGGTTGTCAGCTTTACCCATGTCAGAACTTTTCTTTTTATTTAAGTGGACGGAGAGGTGTGTTGCTATTGACAATAAATACAAGTTGCAACATAGGAAATGCAGTTAGACATCAGAAAAGTAATTTCTGATCCAGCATTGGTTCAGGCTGCTCAGAGAGGTGGAATCTCCATCCTCAGAGATACTTGAAACTTGGCTCAGGAAGATCCTGTGACTGGATGGCCCTCATGGTCTAATCCCAGGAGTCATTCCTTCTCTTTTAAACAGCCTTTTCACAGAGCTGGATGCTTAAATCCCATCACTATGTCACTGATTTATTTGTTTCTCAGGTTCCAAGTGTTCAGGCTTTCACAGCTCCTTTACCTGTGCCTGTGGTCAGCCAGCATATGCTCACGAAACAGTTGTGGAAACCAAGGAGGAGCGCTTAGCCCAAGGAAAGCCCGTGGGGCAGGATGTTCCTTACGCTGCCATGGGAGGACTGACTGGTTTTAGCTCTCTAGCAGAAGGCTACATGAGGCTTGATGACAGTGGAATAGGTACGTGCAGCTGAAATTTTAATTCTCCACCTTTGAAAAGTACTAAATCAAAATAGAGTTTCAAAGTTTGAAGGCAAGTTGGATGAATAGGAGTAGAACGGCAGAAAGACTGTCCTTTCCAGCTGTCCTCAAGGTTTTAAGGGATCACATTGTCCTACTTACTGTAGCGAGTTGATAAAAAACTCTTTTCCAGCTATTCTGATGTTCAACCCAGTTGCTTTTGCTTGAAATGCAGCATATCTTTTAGATAGAACCTGTAACTTCTAATACTTCCTGTAACCTAGTACTACCATGCTCTCTTTATGTTAGTCCTTTTGCCTAATTCTGTCCAGGTATTTCTTGGTTATATATTCACAGCAGTTTTGTTTCCAAACTCAAAGGTTAATAACTGTTCAGCACAAAAAATAAGAGGTAGAATTGGTAGAACTTTTTAACACATATGTTAGTTGGTCTCGATACTTTTTCTGCTCTGTAATTTTGTGTCATTTAGTAATGCACATGTTTTGTCCTGAAATACTGTTTATCTATTATTGCCACATACCCATTATTTATTTTTTAAATTCTGATCTGGATTCCTGGATTTTTCGGAAGTTTAGAAACTAAAACATAACTGTAGTGATTGAAGAAACAAAGCTTTTCAATGCCTTTGAAGCCATCCTTGTAATGCTTTAGTTAACTCCAGTTTATGGGGTCTGCGCTGAGAGTTGTAGATATGAATCTGTAACCTTGTTCTGACCCCAGCATGTGTATTAGGACTGTATCTCCTGGAGTTAATTATTGTTTCCATTCACCTTATTTTCTGACAGGTGCTCCTTCTGCTGAACTTTTAGAAGCCCCGGTTACTAGCATGGATCATCCATTTCTAAAAGCATTTCAGGGGCCTTCAAGTTCCACTCAATCCATGCCACAAATAGCAGGTGATGTATAAATAGGGTAATACTGTTATACAAAAATAACTTAATATATAATTAATTGATTTTAATAATGAATTGAAGGATGCTCAGGGCATTAAAATGAATATTGAACCTTCGCTATGTGATAAGTCAGTACAACATTCATGTACTTCAAATGCTTAGAATAACTTAACGCTTGTTATTTTTGCTTGTGATGTGTGTTTTACCTGAAATTATTTTTGTCTTAGTGCTTGTTATCTTTCCCATCAATGGTATCATGTATTCATTGGATCAGTTTTTAAAATTCTTAATTTCTCTTAGAAACTCATCATATCTGAATGGGTTGTACATATTCAGCACAATCCTGTGAAACTGCCTTGTGCCATAAAGCTTTTTATATGTGGGATTATGGATCACTTACACTTATTATATGTCCCTTATTTCGTACAAAAATGTACCAATAAATTTAACAGTTGAACTCCTTTAAAACATTTATAGTATTTGCAAGCCTATTTGAAAAAGGTTTCTCTTTGATCCCAAATACTGGCTTTTGTACTTGTCTGTAAAGGTGAGTTCTCATTTTAAATGGGTTTTGACAAATATAAAACATAACTAACAGAATAGCAAGTATCATTAATAAAAAAAGAGTTTTGTTTTCTGTTTATGTTTTGTTTTTCAGGTAGTTCAAGTGCCACAGGGCAAGTTTCTGACAGAAAACAATCAGAAGCTGATGACATGGCTTACTTTGAAAAACGCTATCAAGAACGGGCAAGTTATTACATTTATTGCTTAATTTAAATACACTTTCACAACAGGATATCTAAACTCCATAAATGTATAATTTAAATGGCATATAAATGCATTATATAATTCCTTCTCAACTGCTGAGAAAGCTAGCTTCTTAACATCAATTTTAAAATACAGTTATGAGCTACTACAGGATTACAGAGGTCAGTCATGTGTAGGATGGCATTTACCTTAACCAGGCAGATTTTAATTGAGGTAACTCTCTGTTACAGAAAACCAAAACATTTGACTATGTGACAGAAAGAAACAACAACTCAGAGTCACAGAAACTCCCTTTGACATTTAGGACTAGGTGTTTGCCACCTCACTTATAAAAGTTTATTTTTTAATTTTTTTTTAATGACTGTCTGTGTAAGTTTGGCTAAATTTGGTCTGTCTTTCTTAGATGATCTGTATCACCCTCTTAGAGGTGCCTCCTCCACCACACTATTTTTAGTTTAAATGCCCTGTGGTGTAGGTTATTCACATGTTAAAATACCTATTCTTTTCTCACATTAGCCCTGTAGCTCCACCATCTCAGCTGAAGTATGTCTTGACTGTTTATGAATTCTTTTGTAAAGCAATGTTGCATAATCAACTTTTAAAATCTAAACTGTTTTGCTATTTTGCTTGCTGGCTTGCAACAAGGTTTTGTTAAAGAGAAAGCTGGTCTAGCTTTGTGAAATTCAAAATAGTTTTCATTGCTTTGTAAATAATCAGAAAATATGGACAGATGTTACAAATATTACATTGGTTCATAGAAAACATCAAATTCAAATTTCTCTGTTTCTTTTTCCCCCTGAGATTTTATTTTTACTTTGCAAAAGGTTGTAGAAATTTTAGATAAAAACCTCAAGCCTCCAAAGGGAGAAAAGTGATTTAAAATGCATTTTTGTGTTGACCAACAACATTTGCTTAGCAGTAAGTTAATTTGTAGACATCCCAATGAGGTCGTGTTTCCTTTTGGTATTATTTTACGATGGGAACAAGCATGTTAATTCTTTCTTTCTAGCATTTTAAACAGCAGTGTATGTGTTAGATGGGATGCAAAAGTCTCCATATCCCTTTTATATAATTGCTCTAAAAATTATTTCATTCACTAGTATAACAGTTCTTGAGAAGAATTGTAGCTTCTAAAACCAACAGATATATTTGTTTGGATAAATAGTCTTGCTACGAAATGACAGAGTGAAATGTGTATGTGTTGATAAATTTTACAATGCTACAACAGCCTGTGGGGTAGAAAAAATCCTACAGGAGGAAGTAATGGCCTTGTGGGTCAGCAGGGAGGCTCTGAGATGAAGGTTCAGCACCCTTCCCTTGTGGTTTTATGTGTGCTGGTTCATCTATCTGTGTCTGTTAGACATCTGCAATAAAACTGCTCCACCTTCCATTGACATGGAGATAAACCCTGGACATTCCTGAGGCACACTGGCCTTGAGGGATACTCAAATACCTGAACTGCCATTAGCAGAGATAAGGCAGCCTGGTTTCCTTAGGGAAGGAGCTGCAGTGCCATGGAAGTGCTCCTTTGTGAGCAGGGATAATAATGTTGTGTACCTTTCTCCACTGGATGTATATTTTATCCACCTGGTAAATTTGTGACTGGATGTAGACATTTAATATTGCATTGTTAGCTGATTTGCAAACCAGTGTTTGAACCACTGCTGGTGTCTTCTTTTGTTACAGCTGAAAATGGAGAAGGCTGCTAAACAGAAAGAGAGGAATCCAGTGCCATCAAAGAAGCAATGAGATTAATAAAGATTATTATTGCATTGATTATTTTTCTCTGTGCCTACCTGCATAGCTGTATTTATTCATTTATTTATTCTTTTGCTTTGTTCCTTTGCTGAAATTAATTTTAATTATCTCATTGTAATAAAATGTGTTCTTTAATCAATGTGTTTCTAATCTCCAGAACTGTTACACAGATATTTCTTTGAAAATGGAGAAACATATTTAGAGAGTTGCAGGTCTGAGGGTTTAAGCTCTGAGAGAATAACCTTGTATTTATATATTAGATTGTAGGAGGGCAAAGAAAAGATGTCTTATTCTTAGACTTTTATGATACATCTTCTTTATTTGTAGAGTCCTTTAAACTCATCTTGGTTATGGATTTTATATGGTGAGATTTTTTCTGTTAATATTGACATTTTAATATTTTCTTTAAATCTTTTTCCCCTTTATGTTGATTTCATCTCCTTGACATAAAATTCAAACATACCCTTCTTCTCTCACACTTCTGTAGGCTCCATTCTTGCCATCATATAAATGTTTTTTTAAAAATGTGACATTCTATACACTTGCAAACCCACTTCCAAGCTTATGAGTTACTTGAAGGGATCTTGCTTGTATACTTTATCCCAGATTTCTCTAGTGGTACTATTCCCCCAATTCTATTTGTCTGTTACTATCCATAACAATTATTAGACTAAAATTCTGAAAACCTTAAGTGGCAATAGATATGTTATTTATAGCATATAAAACAATCATTGCATGCTGTTTGGTACGTACTTATTTATCCAAAGTTTCATCATGTCTAATCCAACACAGACTGAATCACCTCAGGGAGATTTGCTTTTGTTTTCTTTGTTCATATTCACAGCTGTGGCAATTTATGTTGCATTAAAGGTAGTGGACAGGAAAATATAAAATTGTGAATGTGTGGTGTATGTATTCTGCAAAGCAGCACAGCAAGAACTTGGTACAGAATAATTGGCAGAGAGTGCAGCTTAGGAGGCAAAAGCAGAGCCTGAGTTAACTGATTCTGCTTTGAGAACAGAGAGGTGTAACTCAGTTTCTTCTTAAAAATACCTGGACGTGTCTCTTGGACTGGAGAGGAGACCTTACAGGAGGTGTACTGAGACTTTACAGCAAGAACTGGGAGAAGCCTGCAAAGCTTTGTTTCCCATTGGAGAGAGTGCCTGATTGTGCCTGATGGGCAAAGGAAAAGAGGTGAGTTTGAAGGCATTTACTGCAGGGCAACTTGGGTTTTCTCCAGATATCACCTGTGGTGTGGAGGCTCAGTTTTAAGAGAGCCTTTAACCTTTTACTCTGACCTATACTGTCCTTAGTACAGATGCCAATCAGAGAGACTAATCTGTTATTTAAATTTAAATGCATAATGCATCAAAGTCTCTAATTAATCTTTTAAAAGTACCTCTACTGTTAAATTCTACAGTTACAAGCTGTTTTAGCCTAATAAATGAAAGTACTCATTTGAGCTCCCTCTTCTGGCCCTGGCAAGCATTCCATTCTACACATGCTCTGCTTGGTCTTGAAAATAAATGGGGTTTTCACAATGTAATCACAAGAAACCAACAAACATAAATAACATTCATAAAGAAAAGTAAAACAAAAATACACAAAAAAAAAAATTCAAAGAGATTATTACAAACATAATTGTGGAAGTTTACTCTAGTTTCCTACTTATCCCTGTTACTACACCCATTGGGGAATGCAGTTCTGGAAATGTCTGTGTGCGTGTTGCAGAAGTCAGCTTTCTCACAGCAAAATATTGTTAAAGAGAGAGGTTACAAAAACTTTTATTTTGTGTTCCTTTTGATACCGAGAGCATATATTCTAGGAAATAATTTATTTTACATTTTGAGTTGACAGTATTTGTCTGTTTTAAATGTTAGCTCTGCCAAATTGAGACCTACTAAACTGTACTTTAATAATCAGAACCTGGTTTTATTAAAGTAATTAAAAAAATATCTTGTGCTTTAATATATTTGTTGCTTCCACACTAAGGATATAAAAAAGTTACTACATTTATTTAGTAGTATTTCTTTTTAGTTGGAAAATAGGTTGAGTCATAAAAATATCAATGCCATTAAATACTGCTTAGGAGTTCTGACCACTTTTCACTCATGTTGATGATGTCTAAGCAAAAGAAACTTGCTTTCCTTACTAGAAGGCATGTTTTTGACTTAGTATTTGCATACTACTTTTTTTCCTGAAACTTTATTGGTATCTATACATGAAAAGCCAGGTACAATATATCTCATAACCTTGCTGGCTGTGAAAACTGGACACTTATGTCATATCTTAAATGAAATTTTAATTTATCCTAAAAAACCAAGAATTGTTTTGCAGGATCAATATTGCAACCTCCAATTCTACTCAAAAATTTCTTTATACATCTTTTAGAAAAGATTTTTTTTTTTAATTATAAAAGCAGAGATCAAATGCTAGTATGTGTGCCATTAGCAGTGTTCATTAAATAATGAGCTGGATTTAACAGGTACTTGATGGTTTGTTTTCCTGAGAGCAGCCATGAACTTCGAACAAAATATCACGGGACAGATAAGTTACCAATTCACCTGTGTGATTTATTGGGTGGTTGTATATCTGTCGTTCAGCTGGAAGCATTACCTGTTTCTGAGCCTAGTCCAAGGAGTCAGGCACAGGGAAAAAGGTTTGTTCTCATGCACATGAGCTCTCTAAGCTGTTAAAGCCTAATTGCATAGGCCCTGGGCTGTGCTTAAGCATGTCTTATTTTTAAAATAGCTGGCATTCAGATCAGTATTTTGCCAGCATTATAACATTCCTTGAGTGCACAACAGCATTTTTCCTCTAGTTTGGATCATCCTGTGAAAAGGCTCAGATGTTCCTTGGCTGTTAGGATAGTGGACAGTGGTCAGTGATCCTAAGTGGAGAGCAAGGAGCTCCTCTCCATTCTGGGTGGTTCTGATCCTAAATATAAATGTCTGTCTGTCTGTCTGAGGTTTGGGAGTGAGGGGAATGCCATGTGTGAATTCACAACCAGGGATGGCATCCGTGCAGTGACTTTGTCAAGTTGTCAGTGTCTTTGGAGCATGTTGTGCATATTAAATGACTGGCAGGTCTCATGGCTGTGTGTCCCTGAGCCTCTCTAGAAGTAGTTTATAGCCATGTAAGTAGTGATAGTATTTGTTCTTAGCACAAATAGAATGGAAAAATAAAAGAACAAAGGTTTTCCAGTCTAGAAGACCTTGCTGTTATGGGATTTTTTTTTTGTAACTAAATATACTATTTTTGCCTAGAAGCCTACTCTTGCCTTGGAGCTTTCAGCCTCTCTCCTCTGGCAGAAAGAATCATTAGGAACCATTAGGAATCATTACACTGATTTCAGCTCTGATTTTCCATTCACTGTACCATGCTGTCTGGCATGGCTGGGCTCTGATCCTTTGGGCTCCTTTAGTCACCCCCCTGGGGGAGGACCCAGGCTCAGCCATAACCTGTCCCCTGTGTGATGCTGTGTGACAAACAGGATGGGAACCTCACACAAAGTTTATTAGTTGAGTCACGAGGTGCAGAAAGGACTCCCTTGCTTTCTGAACTCCTCACAGAGGAGTCTATGTGAGGCTGGAGCCAGTCTTAAACCCTGACTGAGTCAACAGTTTATGTCTAAAGGGTTATCCAGGTGCTATTGAACCTTTGTAAAACTTTGTCCCATGGAATTAAGGATGGCAAACCAGATATATTTGTGTAAAATATTTAGTCTATATGATTAGACTAAAATATCTTGATCAGAATTATTTACTCCACAGACAGATGCTGTAACTATTAGTATAGTCTAATTCTCTGTTTTTAAGCACTAATGAAGCGGTTATGGGAAAGTTAGCAAAGCCAATTAATAAGTAGAGATTTGTAGAGGGATACAGTATGGGTAAATGAAGGTGGTATAGAATGTAATCTTATCCCCCAACGAGCTGCAGCTGGAGCAATTACTAAAGATTAGGAGCAGGCCTGGTCTTAACAGGCCACACCTGTAGCCAATAAGAACAGTGGCATAAAAGAGTGGATTGGTGGGAACTGGAGTTAGATGGCTGCTGCAAGGACCAGGATCAGTCAGTGTTTAGATGAGATGCCTATGAGAAACATCGGGGAGGTATGAAACTGGTGGTGTGAATTCCTTACACTATAATGATAATAGAACTCTTGATATATAAGATAACAGAGACTGATGTTACTGACTCATACCAAAGACCGTAGGCAAGTCTCTTTCGTTAGCCTTGAGGAACAGCCTTGAGGGGCACCCGCAAACCCAGGGGAGGATCTCCACACACTCCAAGAAGGGGGATGTCAGAAGACCCCTGAAGGCCATTAAAGATTGGGACTGATCAGTCAGAAATCTCCAGCCAGCTGTGTCACTTCAGCAGCTTTAGATAAGTTATCAGTAGTATCACTTTTCCCTTCTTTTATCAGGCACTTCACCAGGCCAGCTACATCTTCACCTTATTCTCAGGATGTTTCATTTTGGAGCTGATGAGTCAGTCTGCTTTCAGACTTATTCAACACCAAAAGCAGCACAGATAGCTTTGCAAATAGGGTATTGTTCAAGTTAGTTTACCCCATTCTAGGCAGAGTATCTTGTTACACACCAGCTGAGCACATTCAAAATTATTTGATTATACCTGAAGTGCTTAATCTTATGCTCCCTTGCCCAGCAAGTTTCTGTATATGTGAGAACAAAAAATAGCATATATTTTGGAAAAAGAAAAATCTAATTCAGATTTCAGAATTTCAAGTACTGTTGTTCCCCTTCAAACTGAAATCAGTTATTCTTTTCTGTAATGTCAAAAAGAATTGCTCATCAAATGAATACATGATGAGTGAGAATTTGTTGCACAAATAAGTTCATAGCTATGCTTTTCTGAATATTTGGTAGGCCAAAAAATAAATGAATTTAGGGCTAAAATATTTGCTGTTGACTGAAGAGTACTGTAGGAGGCAGCTAGAATCCTGCTGGGAGTGTATCTCCTGCCCTAAAAGCATCAGTTTTTATGTAGATGGGCAGGAGGATGTTGAAAGAGGGGAGTGAGAAAAAGTAAAAATACCCAAACAATGAATAGTTTTCTTTAATGTGAGGGTTGCAGCAGAGAGAGGGGGAAATCCAGAAGAAGTACCACAGGCTGCCTTTCCTCTGTGGTCTGCTGGCTAATTGGTGTGTGCTTGTTGGTCAGAATCTCTGTGGCTTTGAGCCAGTGCAGGAGGCAGTGCTGCTTGTCCTGTCCCCAGCAGGAATTCAGCAAGGTGGACCAAACTTTTCTCATTCTGCTTATGGAATAACTTTTTCTAATAAAGGGGGTTTTAGATTTAATAATCATAGGTAATTCTCCTTTGGGTTCTTATTCTGGCTTTGAGACTCATTTAGAGTGTCTTCTTTAATACTGTAAGGTACAGAGTGTAGGAGTGTGCTTCTAAGGTTAACAAAATATTCAGTTGCACAGGCGTTTTCATTCCAGCTCTGAACTCTGGATCTTTTCCTTTGAATTACAGGTAGAATGTTGTCTACCAAAAGCCATATTTCTGGAATTGACCTTGTTTTACAATGGTGCAGATACTAAGTTATAAGAGAGGAAACTATGCTTCTCTTAGCCAGCCTAAAACCCAAGTCCTCCATGTAAGGAGGAGTATGCCAGAACTGCTGCCTCCTCTGATTTCGGATACCAGATACATGCTAGCATTTGTGAGGAAGGATTGAAAAGTAAGATCTGCATACTGCTAGCTTGTAATTAAATGGTTAAAAACGTTCATTGCAAACTGTTTCTCTGAGGTACATTACCTGTCCTGATGTGATTCATTAACTCTTGGAAGAAAATGAGAGCAGGCTTGCAAATGCACCTAAATTATGAAGACTGAAAGCTTAAGGTGGAGCATTACTTGTCTCAACAGCAGTGAGACTGTTTTGATTTAATTTTTGGCTGTTATAAGCCATCAAACACCAATGAAAAATGACAGCTAATAACTTCTATGGTCTCTCCACACTTCAAATGTCAGGAGATGTAATGACTTCTTGGAAAAAAATTGTGCGTTGACAAAGGTTTGTCCTGAGACTAATGCAGTTTTTGGCAAACCTGGTTTTAGAAAGGTAAGTAGCTTGTATATGTGTGGAATTTGTTTTTTATCTGCATGTAAAAGCTTTAATTCTATGCAATCACTTTTCAAGGTACTTGTTAATCTTTGAATATGTTGTGGGTTATATTCTCTTAAGTTCTCTTTAAGAACTGTTGGCTCTCCTAAAGAAAATACTTATTTTGTGTGAGCAGTTTTGCTGCACTTCACACTTCATTGAAATTATAGAAACGCTGTTTTGGGTTTTATTAGCACTCAGGAAATACTAGAAGAATGGTAATACACAAAATGCTGAATTCTCTTTCTTCGTCCAGTATACATTATGGGATTTCTTTAATGAGAGAGCAAAACTTTTTAAGAGAGCTAGTTCTTTGTTCCAGCTCAAGAAGCAAAAAAAGACCTTTTAAAAACCTTTAATGTTGAATGTGCTGGACAAACTACTCTTGAAAAGACAAGGACATATTTAATAGCAGTTCTATGACAAGCATAAAAAGGATGATGGCAGCTTTGGTTTTGCATGTGAACTACTGATAATTTTGCCTATTACAACTAAGCCAAAATTAAAAGATGTGTCTGAACTTTTTTTGTGTGTAGGTAAAGGACTTTGTACGTTCTTCTTGGAAAAGGAAGTAAACAAAACCTGCACGTTTATTTTGTGACTGACCTGTTTCTTTGTCATGTGTATTAAGATGTCGCTGTCAATAGAATGTAGCAACACATTAAGAGAACAGGCTGTTGTGTAAGGTGTTGGCATTTTTCTAGTCACTAAACTTTGATCTATTGTTTTTTGATTTTAGAGGATTTTTTTGAAGCATTTGCATATATTTTTATGAGAGATAAGATATCAAATGCATTGCTTTTTTCTCCCGTAATTCTGTCAGGATAATTACAGGAAAGCGTAGAAATAAGATCTGTATCCCATTCCACAAATACCAGTTTGAGGTATGCTTATGGCATTCTTTATCTTTTTATTTCCTAATTTCATAATGGCATTCTTTATCTTTTTATTTCCTAATTTCTAAATTCCTAATTTCCTTTATTTCCCAATTTATGGCGGCTGTTCTTCTGAAGACGGCTATTGATACAGCAAGAGATCAGCAGTGAATAGGCAGGAACTGTTTTATTAAAGTTTTTAATTGTATGTCAGTTCTACATACAAAATGATAGTAATAAAGGAATCTTTCTCTTTTTGAAACCTGCAACATGAATGCATTTTAAAACAGTGAATAACATGGGACACATTCAAGTGACCTGTAATTTGAAAAAATTGTAAGGAAAAGACTGGCAAACATGACAAATTTACAAAGTGCTGTTTGTATCTCTTGATAAAGAGATTCACGAGCTATAGTTAATGTTGGTAAGAAATGTAATTTAATTTCAAAACTTCTGTCTGATGGTAATGGTCGGCTTTGTGTGACATGTCAGCACTGATGGAAACGACCTGAAAGAGCTGCTAATCAATATTAGGAGACTGATGCAGAGGGCTAGTAGTTCCTATTTAAAGTGTTAATGTCTAGAAAGGTCCTTTGGCATGGAAACATCAGATTACATTGCTGGTCAGGAAGAAAGTCTTCTATATTGCTTCTCAATTGCAGCCTTTAGAGGAAAAAAGTTGCCAGCAGAGATCTATTCTGTTACTTAAGTTTTGTCACTGAGCTTTTAGACAGATGCCCCTGTAAGAGATTTCACTCAGCTCCTTCCTCTGAAGGGCATCTGGCCTTAGTATGGATGATTGTGTCCTCTGCAGCGTGCTTGTATTCTAGTAGTTGTCAGTGCACATTTCTGCAGGAGGTTTGCATAATCTCCACGGATTTCTGTGTTATCTCATTAAGCACTATCAGGTGACTGTGGAAAATTTCAAATTCTGAATAGACCAAACATGTTTGAAATTCCACCAAACTTGCAATGTCCAAGAGTTGATGAGAAGTACAGGTTCTGGGCACTGCAGATACCAGCAGGTCTGAACTTAAGGAGGTGTGACCAGGTGAGTAACAAATTTTAAAGCATTTAGATGATAGGATGTGTAACAGATGCTTCCAAATACCAGCGCAGTGTTCACCAGAGGAGTCTGTTTAATTGAAAGCAGGGCAGGCTGAGAAGGACTCTCTGATCTGTTGTCATGGCTATACTCTAGAAATTAAATGGTTTTGTCAAAAATGGTTCAGGCTGTGCTGGGGAAGTGATTTTTAGAGTATTATTTGCCTCAGGTCTATTTCCATCTGACCCAAGTTTTTTCTGGTGTTGAGGAAACAAAGTACCTCTGCTTCTTCCCATTCTGAGGGAAAAACCACCTCCCTTGGTCACAGAACCGAGAGATAAATTCAGGTGCACCTGTGAGCTGCTTGAATGCCTGGGTGCTGTGCAAACTGTTGGTCCAAAGAGAGAATAGCAGGTGGGAGTAGGAGCCCTGCTGCACCTGGCCAGCACTGAGCATGAAAGGCTCAGGAGCTGATGGCAACAGGACCTTAAAAAGCTTTGAGCCCTTCTGAGGTACACTGGTGACTCCTGGACAAGGTCTGCTGATGTCACTCTCCCTTTCAGGGACACCCTTAGAGCCTGAGAGCCTTTCAATGCCTCCTCAGGGATGGGCACTGGCACTGCCCATGCTGCACTAGCCCGTGGCTTGGGAGCAGAGGCTGCCAGAGGAGGAGGCAGGAGGCTTCTGTCCAGCTTGCTCTGTCTATCCATCCATCATGTAGAAGGGCTTCCAAGAGCCCTTGTGCATGGCCTCATCCCTGTGGTCTTATTGACATTGCTAAATGTGACTACTTAAAACAGATGGAAATCTGTTGTCTATTTCCTGGAGTGTTGTGTTTGCTTATTTCTCCTATTTTTAAAAATAATTTAAAAAATCTTAAATAGTTTTCATTGCTTAAGGTACTGTCTTGGTTTGGAAAGACAGGAATCTGCTAAGGAAGGCAGGAGCTTCCTGTGAAAATGGAGAATGTAAACCCTCCCCACCTCTCTGAATTGCTATAAATTTTAAATTAAGGGGCTCTCAGGCAAAAATATGGGAGCAGGAAATAACAGTTCTTTAATAGGGAAAAGAAAAAAAAAAAAGACTAAAAACAATGCAGTACACTAGAACAAGACTGACAGAGTCAGAACCCAACTTGACACTTTGTGGGGTGTTGGTAGCAGTCCAGTTGGAAATGTGGCTGCAGTCCTCTTGAAGTGTCAGGCGTGGTTCTGTTGGAGCAACGGGGATCTGTAGAGAAGGATGCATTCTTCCTCTGAAGATCTCGTGGAAGAAGACAGCTGCTATTTCTCTGGGGAATCTCATGGAGAAAGCCATGCTGGTGTCTCAAAAATTTCTGGATAATATCTGGGTAGCAATGCTTGGCTCCTCCCTCTGGGCGGAGCATCTCACAATGGGATGTTATAGTTCTTATCAGCCATGCAGTGACATTCAATAGCTGTTATCAGCAATGTCCCCTCCCCAGTGAGGTGTGAATGTGGTCACTCAGAGATAAAGCAAACTGCCCACTTGACAATGGTCGTCTGCCATACAGACGGTAATGGAAAACAACTTACATTGCGATCTTCAACAGGTTCCTTTTTATTTGCTTTCTCTGTGTAGCTTTCCAGACTTGATACCTTCCACTCTTAGTTTTCTGGAAAACTGGTTAGTTTTCATATTGTATTTGCTGGGAATGCCCTGACGAAGGTAGGAATGATTAATTTGACTCCATGTTTTCAGAGGGCTAATTTATTATTTTATAATACTATATTAAAGAATACTATACTATACTAAAGAATACAAAAAGGCTACTTACTCAAGGTTAAAAAGATAATAATGAAAACTCGTGACTCTTTCCAGACTCCTGACACAGCTTGGCACTGATTGGCCAAAGAGTCAAAACAACTCACACCAGAATTCAATCAGACAATCACCTTTGGGTAAACAATCTCCAAACACATTCCACATGAGCAAAACAGAGGAGAAGCAATCGAGATAAGAATTCTTTTCCTTTTTCTTAGGCTTCTCAGCTTCCCAGGAGAAAAATCTTGGGCAAAGGGATTTTTTTAGAGAATATGAATGCCACATTTTCAGAAGTGGCAGGGTAATGATAAGAAAACCCTGCTAATAAAAGATTAATTTCTCACAGATATCCTGCAAAGGTCTTGGGTACATTCCTCGGTCTTTCAAATCCTTTTCTACTTTGATATTATGATGAAACTGGTCACTGCCAATACTGGTTTTTCCCAATATCTACATGAATAGTTTCAGTAAACACTGAGTGATAGCTGCCAGCTCAGAATTTTACTGGAAACCATATATTTGGCCCAAAGTAAGGCAGTGGAATGTCATAGGACACTTGGTATAAGTGATCTGATCAGTTTAGTTGCTGGGATGGGAGTATATGAGAAGATAGGAGTGAGTAGCTAAAATATTAATTTTAATTCCTGTTTTATCAGCAGCAGTCAGTACTGGTACTCAACAGAAAGAAAATACACGTGAGGATGTGTGCATGCTTTGGTGGTGGGAATTAGGACATTCATCTATAGAAAATGGTTCATTAGTAGTGCTGCTGCTTGGAGAGCTTGCTCTTCCTTGTTTGATTTCCAGGGACAGATTGTTCTTATGTGTCTTAGTGCAAGATTTGGAAAAGAAGGAAGGGGTAGCAGCTTCCAGTAGAGGATAAGATATCAAAACGCTTTGTTGAAAGTGAAGGTTGCAGGACATGAGACCTCTAAGCAGATTTTGCAGTGTTTTTATCATCCATGTAATTTCCATAGGTTTGTCCTCGAGGCCTTTTGAAGGTATCCCCTCTTCATTTATCTCTATTAAAAACCCACTGTGCACAAATATGGATTGCAAAAGCATACTTGCCTACCCGGACAGACATATTATGGTGCTTTAGTTGTGTGGAAATGTAACAATGTGTGCTTATATGAAATAAAGCCAGCTATCACAGTTTGGAGCAAGCTGTTAGGGGATAACGGGTTTCTCTGCAACTTGTAATTACACTGACAAGAGGTGCTGCTAAGTTGGCAGATACAGCTGTTGTCAGAAATCTTTTTTAAGAGACTTGTCCTGCAGTTGCTAGGATTGCCATGGCAACAGGCTGCTGAGGAAAATGCTTGTGGGTGGGAAAAAACCCGTACTTGGCATTCAGAAAGTTGAGATGGTGTAAGGAGTATAATGTTCTCAAAAAAAAACTTGTTTAGGATTTGCTAATGTTCCATAATTTGAGCTTTTGGAACATGTTAATGAATCACCTGGGGGCACAGCCTTCCACATACCAGCGGAGTGCCCAGTTCTGGTTTGAAGTCAGATAATTTAGGCAAGTCTGTGCTGCTAACAAATACTAATATGAAAAGAGGTGCTCTTCAAAACAGTCTAAATTTATAGCAAAATGCCTCATACTGAATTATTTTGATACTTTGATCTGCCCTGTTTTTTGAGGTAGAGTTGTGAATCTGATTTTCTTTAAAAGGAAGAAAGCTTTGTTTTTTTGGCACTCGGTGCTGAGATACTTTTATGTACAAAGCTGCCCTGACTGGCCTGAGCAGGGAGCAGCCAGCAGATTTTCTGTCCCATTTCTGTATATTTTGCACATCAGAGGCATTTTTGGGGTAGCATGCCTGTGAAGGAAACAAGCTAGGATGAAACCAAAGCCATGCAGGTGAGGATGGAGTTGGTGTGGGCTGTAGTGCAGCTTTGGTAGTGTGTAGTATCATCACAGTACTCAGAGATAAATTGCTTCACATCACTGTTTTTTGTTACAGAAACAACTTTTAGGGTAGGGATCCCAAACACCAACCCTAACGTGCTTTGGCTTATTTAGTAGATGGGAGATCTGAGCTACAATGGACTTGAATTGTATTAGACCAATTGAATTGGTCTTGTATTAAGATGTTGTAAGATATAAGTGTACTGTAAGATGGTTTTTGAATGAAAAAGAGTTTTGAGTTAGTGACTGGGAAAACGCAAGGAGTTTTCTCTAATTTTTTTTCCCCCTACACAAAGGAAAAAACGGATTTCTGTGTTTGGCTAAAAGTTCCTAAGCATCACAGAATCACAGCAGTTGTGGAATTTTAGGGTATTTCCTTAACTGCTGCTTTATATAAAGGATGCTTTTGTTTCTTTCTGGCACTATCTGAGAGGCACAGTACTTATTAATAGTTACTGATACAGATAAAAAGGCTGTGAATGGTTTTAAGTGTGATAAACAGCAGAAATATGAAGGGATTGTGTGAAAACATGTTATGTTTGCATGAATTCAGAAAATGTTGTGCAAACAACAGAAATGGAAGGGAAAATCTGTCAGTGTGGAAATCCCTTTGACACCCCAAACCTGGACTCGCATACAGCTGTTTCTTCTTCTTGCAGACTAAAATTAGTCATAACCAGCTTTGTTACTTGCTTAGCTTTTCCTAGAACATCTGTTTCTACATAAACCAGACTGTCATTGCATGGATCCTCCATCCACTGAAGATACAAAGTTTGTGCATGTCTGTGCAAATGAAATTTCCACAAAACAAAGCTAAGAAAAAATACTTGAAGTAAGGAAATGTAACATGATGATTTTTTAAAAAGACTGGTTTCTACAAATTTTGGTTACTATTTTGTGCTGAATTCAAGTAAATAACTTTGAAGGAAAAGGTGAATATTCATTTAAATGTGAGAAATTATTTGATCACTGCTAAAAACACTATGATAGGCAATGATTTATTTGAGAAGGCTGATTTGTGGTGGCTTTGAGGGGTACTTAAAAAAAAGCACTATCATAAGACTATGTGTGCACGTGTGAAAATACAGAATATTGCAATCTTTCTATTTTTTTGGTTTGTTTGTCTGTTGGTATTTTTAGTTATGCTTTTTGATTTATTATCATACAAGTGAGTCTGAAAAGCTCTGACATTTAAAGACTGTTTCAATACCTAAAGAGGACTTTATAAAAACATCTCTGTGGAATGAGAGCAAGAGTTTTAAAATTTAGGTTGCCCCTTGAGGGATATAGCCTGATGTGATGTTTGGGCTTTTTTTGGGTCAAGAATATTCCTTGTTTTGTCTTGAGAATAGTCTTTGTAGGAAGGTCAGGCTGGCTGTACATGGAGTGAGAGTTTTGCTGCACCACTTTGAGGTGTGGCAGGGATGGGAGTGAGGAGTTTAATGAGACCCTGGACTTGATCTCCCTGAACTAATGGGTAGGAATTTTCAGCCAGGGAAGAAGAAATTCCATATTGTTTGGAGACCTGCAAGCAAATGGGGAATAGTTGGAGAAATGCAGTACTGAAATGAGAGGAAGGAAATTAGCCATTAGCCTTTTCAAAACTATTAAAGAAAATAAAATTATTCTCATTGGTTTGTATGTCTTTCTAGGCATTTTGTTAGTGTTTTGAGGAGGGCCAGCTCTGTGTGTGTTTATCTCAAGTTTTCAGAAGTCTAAACTGTGGTCTGTGTGTTAGTAGCACTGGCTGGCTCTTGTGACTCTGATGTATCTTTCCCTGGCTTTGTTGAAACACTGCTCCAAAAATGATAAATAATTCATAGAGAAGGAAGCATCTAAGAAAACTGTTGAAAGCTTTGAACAAACTCTACATACTTATATTGAAACAAAAATATGAGGTCTGGCTGCTAGGGTGAAAGCATTGAAAAAAAAAAAGGTATTTTTTTTTCTAAAATAGGACTATAATCATTGCCTTGCTTATCTCTTGAAACCATGCCTGCTTTTTTGTTTCTCAAAAGTTTCATTTTCTTAATTTTCTAAGAAAGATGCAGTGTTGCATGTATGGAGAGGGGAGTATTTCCCAGAAGCATGGCTGAAACCCGGTTTTCTTTTTTTGGCAGCTCCTTTTGGAATTTGCACTATCTGCCTCTCCGTGCTTATCAGATGACTTTGGTTCCCTTCTACCCCTCTACTGGAAGAGCTTTCGATTCCATCTCCAAGGAAAATGCCCATTAGTAAAAGCACCCAGCTGCTAGAGGCAACTGGGTTTCAGAGCTCCTGGGGTGTTTGTAGTGCTGTGAGAGATGGATCTCTCTGATTAGCCCAAATTACTTTCCTAGTTTTAAAAGAAAAGACAAAAGTTCCGTGGGAAGAGATTCGATATAGAACTGGCTTCAGCTCCTTTAAGAAGTGAAGTGTACATTGGTATATGTGTGTGTGAAAGATGAGTTAAAGAACTACCAAGAGAGGAAATAGGACAAAAGGGAAATTAGGAGCAGGAGGGAATTGCCATGTGCAGCCTGGTCAATACTGGGGTGTAATGAGTGTATTTTTGGTCCTTCCACATTTCTTAAAAAAAAAATAAAATTTACCAGCTGAAGGAGACAAAATGCTGCTGCTACCTTTTGAAAGAAACTAAATTATTAACATAGCAGGTGTTATCTGAAAATCTGTATGTTCAAGGGGCCTGAATAGAGTTAATTTTTAAACTGCTTGAATTGTAAAAAAAAAAAAAAAAATCCTGGTAAAATGTTGTTTCCTCCTTATAATTTAGGCATCACACATAGGTACAGTTGTGTTGGGGAAAATTCTCACAAGCCATAAAAGTGGTTACAGAAGTTTGTCTCATTGTTTTGTGTTCCTTGGAAAAATTGCAGAAGACTTGGACAGAGAATGACTTAACTCAGAAAAGGATAGAGTTATGCAAAAATGTGGTATGTTGGAATTATTTTTGTCCTAAAAACCAGACTTTAACAGCTATTTACATACTTTTTTAGTTTTATATGAGTAGCTGGACAGCTTCAGCGCTGCATGAAAACATCTGTCCTTTGCTGGGTAGCATGAAAGGCTTTGCCACATTTGCCACAATTGATGCATTTGTGGAGTTTTACTTTTTGTGTGTGTTAAACCCAGCCTTTTTGTCACCCTTGCTTTTGTAAAGAAATGTAAGGAAATCAGAGCATGGTAACTGAAAGGTTTCTGTCCTGAAATAGTTAAAAACCTCTTCAGCCGTGCAGCTTCAGTGCCTGTTTTCAAAAGCAGGTGCGCTCCCCTTGGGTGGGGGTTGAGATGGGGGAAAGCTGCGGGAGGATGGGTTTGGATGGGGGAAAGATGCGGGAGGATGGGTTTGGATGGGGGGAAAGATGCGGGAGGATGGGTTTGGATGGGGGGAAAGATGCGGGAGGATGGGTTTGGATGGGGGAAAGATGCGGGAGGATGGGTTTGGATGGGGGGAAAGATGCGGGAGGATGGGTTTGGATGGGGGAAAGATGCGGGAGGATGGGTTTGGATGGGGGAAAGATGCGGGAGGATGGGTTTGGATGGGGGGAAAGATGCGGGAGGATGGGTTTGGATGGGGGGGAAGCTGCCGGAGGATGGGTTTGGATGGGGAGAAGATGCGGGAGGATGGGTTTGCACAGGGGGAAGATTCAGGAGGATGGGTTTGCACACAGAGGGAAGCTGCGGGAGGATGGATTTGGATGGGGAGAAGCTGCCACCTAGCGCAACTTCTCCGGAGCCACAGAACCGAAGGAACCCGCCTGCGCTTTTGTGCCACCGTAAAGCTGTGATACGGATGGGGCTGCGCTGCTTCTGGGAGCTTTTTGTTCCCTGGTGTGCGGCAGGGGCCGTGGAAAGGGATGGGATGGCAGCGTGCATCTGGGACAGTGACAGCAAATACACTGCAGCTGTTTTCAAGTATAGCCTAAACCACTTTAAATGTGTTTGCTAAGGAAGCTTTGCTGTTTTATACTGAATTTAACAGCTTGTGAAGGGAAAATGTGAGAAATGTCAATCACTTGTTTTTAAATTTTTAAAATGGTTATAAAAACAGTAATGTAATTAGAGTAATAATAATTTGGACAATTTGGATTAGGACAATATGAGACAATAGAAACAAGAGTTAGGGACAGTCCAGGTACCTCTTTCTGGGCAACATAAACCCGAAAAAGGACACCTGTTAACAGAGGATTAACCCTTAAAACCACAGCCTGTTGCATATTCATACATCTCATACATGATGCAAAAATTCCATTTAAACACAGGATTCTGTCTGGTCAGTGTCAGCTTCTTCCTCATAATCGTGACTGCGTTTCATGGCTGAGCAAGGTGGGAAGTTACTTTCTTCTGATAAGAGAGCAATAAATTCTCTTTCTCCAAAAGATTTAGGTATCCTGTGGTTGCTACCTGGTGCCAGTACCTCCTTCCTTTCTTAAAAAGTATCTCACATAGATAATTTCTATATTAACATGATGTTATAACCTAAACTATATTTAACACACTACTTAAAAAATTTAATACAGCATAACTTTCTAACACAACCACAACCCCATACCATAACCATACCCATACCATATTCTAATATAATATTCATTTTAATATTTGCAAAAGCCAATCATAAAATACGCATTTTTCACAGAAAGCATGTAGAGCATGGCATACATTTGATTGCTGTTGGAGAAAAATTATTTCTTTTGCTAAATCCCAATTTCGATGTTTAACTTGATAACATTGAGGTATGTGTTGATGAGCAGGTGCATTTTTAGTGTTGCATCCTGTATGGGGGAGTAGTGTGCAGAAGTATCTAGGTTGTGAGGCAGGGCTGTTTAGGGATTGACTTTCACAAATTCTACTGCTCCCACATGAAATAGCACCAGTTGCAGTTTTCTGGAGATCACAGGGGTGAATGAGCTTGGTGGGGTCCATAAGCCATGTTCAACAACAGTCCCCAAGCAAAGCAAAGCTGCCTTGGAACTTGTTTTCACCCCATTGTCCAGTTTGGTTTTGATTCCTGTTTGGTTTGGATTTGATTTGGGTTGGAGACAAAGGGAAAGAAAACTATTAATGTGGACCAGAGTTGGAACAGATTCGGTGGTGTGACTGGGGAGTTTCAAAGGCATTCATTTGACAGAGAAGATGGTTTCTTTGGTGCAGTTCTGATGACAGTGTGTGAGAGGTGCTTTGGGATTTTTCTTTTGTTTTTCTTTTTTTTTTTTTTTGCATTCAAACAAGTAGCATTTTTGTGTTTCCAACAAGTAGCATTCTTCCATGATAAACAGAATGAAAAGTGCCTTTGTTCTTGAAGACTACTTGAGTGATATACTAAATTGTTGAAATTTTTGACAGTCTGGACATTGTCGCCTGTTTCAATTGTGAATAACAGTGAAGTCATGTCTGCATGACACATGTCTTATGCTGCCAGAATACTTGAAATGCTGCTGAAATGAGCTTACAGCACCATGATGCCTCATATATTTTGTAGCCCTCTTGTTTCACCTTGGCAATGTGTGGCCTCATGTGTGGCTTGAAAACTATTTTTATTCAGGAACACCAGAGCCCTCATCCCATCTCCTCATCCATTCTGATATTTTTCCTGGTTGCCTAAGCTAAGGTGCAAATGAATGATGACATCAAATCTTCTGACTTTTCAAGAACGTGCCATTGTAAAAAAAGAAAAAAATCCTGCTATCTGAAGTGGGGAAATGATCACAGCAATCTCACAAATATTCTAAATGGGGAACAATGAAGAAGAGAGGAGTTCTGCTGAATGTCAGGTGTCCCCCAGAGGGTCTGAGTGCTGCAAAGGCTATGCAAGTGCTAATGAGTGTGGAAGTGTAGAGCTCCCTGCAGAATTAATGCAGTTTTCAAGATGACTAAGTAGCAGCTGGAAGCAGCCCACCTTCAGGCTCTTGTGGAATTTGTCCTAACTACTTTGAAATCTTTGGTAGGTGAAGGATACAGAACTCGAGTTTTGCTGGCATCATGCTAGAGTTGTCCTGTTTTAATGCACGGTGTAGTGACTTAACTTTTTCTTTTGCTGAAACTAATTTTTAAGGATCTATTTTCCATGTTGTACCATTCCACAGAATCTTGGCTATGGTATTTTCAAACAGAAAAAATGTCCAAGATGTGCGCAGTAAAAGTACTCTGCCTGTCATACCCACTGAAATTATACTGACTGTAGGTAGGCAAGCTAATATTTTTGATAGTGCAACCAAGGGTGATGATGTCACAGATTTTGTTTCCAACTCATTTATAATGAAATTAATGCAAATTCATTGTACAGGAAGCCCAGAGAGCCCAAACAGATGGATGAGATGGCTGGCTATTAAACTGAAGCAGACTGTTTAATTCTGCCTAATCTGTCAACCTAGCTGTCAAAATTGGCTTTACTGAGTTAGATGTTGCTGTTCAGTTGCCTGAGCAATGTGCTCTCCCTTCAAGATCCCCGAGGTGCTGCTGCCCTCCCTCACTGCCACAAGCCTCGCTTGTTTTGAAGCTCTTGGAGCTGAACATCTTGTCTTGCCTTGGGGAAACCTGGTGCACGTCAAACAACCATCACAGGTGTGAGTCAACCAAATGAAGTTGGAGTGCAGAGTAAATGGCATTATTTCAGTTGTCATGGCCTGTGCTTTCTTAGTTAGTTGATGCTGGATTGTGTCTCTCCTGGATACTGTCCCAAAAACAAAGATGAGTGACTGGAACATTTGTTCTTAATCAAGTACTTGTAAAACTTATGTCTTGGAAACATAAGGAGATAATCAGTGAGCTGGGATATCACTGGGACATGGTGTGTGTGAAAATAACAAAGATAGTTCTCCTCGAGTGGAAAGGCTGACAGATAATTTCAAAACTAATAGAACTTGATGTAAATTCTGTGTCCAAAGAGGAATGTAGTGGTGCTGAGCAATTTACCAGCTCTCCTAGGAAATGTTACTGAGAGGATGGCAACTTTACAGAAAAAATAACAGGGGTAATTAAAAATTCCCTTGATTGCAGCTCAAGTAGGTACTCACAGTAATAGAGTGTAATGTACATACTGACTTTTCAGACACTGTGGCTTGTTTTATGTGGATGTGTCTGCTAATTTGTGATTTTAATTTTGAAACATATTGGAGATTGTAGTGTACATATTCAGGGTTTTTTTTTGATGGTGATAAGAATAAAAAAATATTCATGCTAATGTTTAAAAAAGAGGAACTATTCAGTTGTTCATTAAAATAAAAAAGTGGGGGAGGATGGGATAATTTGAACTATTGAAGGATACAAGTTGATGCCAGAGCTAGCTTTAGCTATTCCATATACTGCAAAGTAGGAACTTGCATTAAAGGGAGCCAAGACCTGCTCTTGTGGACTTTAATAAGCATTGCTATGGTTATCAGAAACAAGATGGGAAGCTGGCATGGAAGGTGATATGACTGATTCTGGTGGTTGGTTGTGTGAGGTTGTTTGCATTTTTTTGTTGCTGTTGTGGTTTTTTTTTAATAAATTTAATTTTGTGGTTTGAAAAGCCTTTAGCGATTTTAAAGGAATTTTATTCTACTCTTTGCTAGTGTGAAGAGCTTGCATCTTTGTAAAGCAGACTATTAAAATGCTGCCTGTGTACTTAATGCTCTATGAAGTTATCTAATGGGCATTATCTCAGCCATTAAATGTCTCATGCACACAACTTGGAGATTTGTCCTGTGGCTCCCAAGCCATCTGTTGAGCTCCTGGATTTTCATGTAGTAATGTGCAGACTGTTAAATTTTCTCTAGTGCTTGAACTGGTATTAACTGAAGTTTGGTTGCCTGGTTAAATGTTCTGCTACATTAAGTTTCTATTCCTCTAGTTTTTGAAGTAATATCCTGCAGAAATCTTGTCTTGGAAAGTGTTCTTCATGAGATGGGATCCTTATTATTTTTCATGCAGTGTGTTACAGTATTTTTTTACAAAGTAGCTCTTGCCTCATGCAGGAAGAACAGAAGGAACTCTGTAACAGAAGTGTGTACTTTTGGTCACCAAGATGCCCAAAAGTGCATAATTTAATTTAATAATAATTATATTTATTATAAATATAATTATAATATATATTTTAATAGGCAGGAGTGCCTATTAAATTATATATAATTATTTTTATAATATATTATTTAATATATATAATATATATAATACATAATTTAATATATAATATATATTTAAAATATTATATAAAATATAATAATTTAATAGGCAGGAGTGCCTATTAAATATTTTCTGTTGCTGTTTCATATTTTTAAGTGTTGAAGGAATAAATTGTGTTCACCCTCTATAGTAGAACTTAATCCAGTGGCTTTTGTTATCCAGCCCATTAATGTCTGGATGAATTACAACAACTGTTCAACTGCTAATCTAAGCTTTTAGAGTAATGTGTGCTACAACTTGGATTTATTTTTAGTTGGGGTTTGTCCATCTTGCAATTTCCAAGCATTGGATCGCATTCTGCCCCGGTTTGTTACAGGTAAAGGCTTCAAGTCAATATTTTGTGGATATTTAAAAATTCCTGATGAAGTCCATTTCTAAGAATTCACTTGATAAACTAAATTTAGAACATTTCCGAACCTGTGTTTTTACATACTTATTTAAAATGTATCTGCAGATACATTTATATTATATATTGCTTGTTAGTAGGAGATGTTAATTTGATTGCTCATCAGCTCCATGTGAAACTGGCAACTCTTGGTAACTCTTCTGTTGTGTCTTTTTGCCTCACTAATTTTGAAGCAAGTGTGTGTGTGTGTGGTAGGGAAGAGCACATGTGTCGGGACACTGTGTGAGAGGTACTTCAATCATTTTACTTTTTATTTTTGGAGATGAATGTAGAAGGGAATAGCAAATCTTTACAGCAAGTCTGTAAAGCTGTAGCTAGGTCTTCCATGTTCAAATATATTTTCCTGTTTCTGTGGGCATGTTGGGTTAAGTCACAGTGAAAAGAATGCTGCAAGCCTGCTTCTGAGTATGGATTTTTAACTCCCTTCATCCATTTCAAAAGTTTTATTTTTGCTGAGCCTTATAGGTACCTTGTCTAATATGAAATATGGGGTTCCTCTAACTAATCCTACCAGTCACTCAAGGGAGATTTTTGGGTTTTATTTCTAGAAAATTATCTTTAGTTTAATGACCTTTCTGCTGATAATCAGTAGGGAGTTTGCAGGTCACCTGCTTCTCCTGCTAGAAGGCAAGAATTCCTTTTTATTCCTGAGAATTCTTTTCCAGTAAGAAACCTTTTGTAGGCTGACTTTGTGGATGTTTTTTTTGATGTATGGACATGTGACTAATCCAAATTCTAAATTCTGTAACAGAATCAAAAACTGGAGGACAGCTAGGACATTTTAAGCTTTCTGTGGCAGTTAAGACTCACACTGTTATCAGCAGTCATACAGAAACTCTTCCTTTAGTTGTCTGATCATGTAGTCATGTTTTTATTCTGTGAAGCAAGGCAGTCAGGTCATAGGAGGTTTAAAAAATTTGCTTTTTCACTAATTTCTCGTCAGGTGTGTATTGTGTTATGTGTAATTCACAAGGATTAATGCTTTTTTGGTGTCAGTTTCTAGGTTATTTGGGTGACAGTTTCTGACTGACTTTTCCTTCTGCATAGGAAGGAGCAGATTAATTGGTTATCAGGTGAGATGAGCTGCAGCAGAATTTGTATTCAGCAGTGACAGAATTAATTTTGGAAGTGGATCAACTGCCCCTCTCTGAGCACTCAGGAGCATTACAGGTGGGGAAGTTGCTCTGATCAGCATTGATTTTGAGACACCCAGAACCTGTTGAGAGTGTTTGCTCAATGTGGAACATTTTATAGTCGGAGACCTGGCAGCAGCAGATGAAGCTCTAGGTTGCACTTCCAAGTGAAGCTATACACCTGTAGCTCTGAACAGAACTTTTGATCCTGGTCTCCTAGATGTTTTATTTCCAGGGGGAAATTATTATCCAGATCCTGGATTTGAGCATTAGCTTTTATTTTATGGTACTGTGTTTGGTGACTGACAAGACTTCATCAAATGCAGAATATTTTTAAGTCACGTGTAAATGAGAGAACCTGCAACTAAAAAGTCAATGCAGTTACCCTGTAAATTGTGGTACTGTGTTGGTTGCTTTGTTGGATTATATGCTTCCCTACCAAGAGTCTCTTTTCCTCCCAGGAACCCAACAACAGAAAGTAGGGATATGGATGGGGAAATAGACTCCATAGTGGCACTAAGAACTTTTGCAGAGGACTTTGTCAATAAAAATTTTACTGGCCTTTACTATTAGAAATAATGCATTTTCTTCTCTTTTACTATTGCCCTTAATTTTGACTGTGCAAGTGTGTGTGGAGAGGGAAAATTTTATCAGTAGTTGGGCAGCTTGTCTAAGTTCCAGAGATTTATTCATCCACACATATATGAGATTGCATTCTTCATCATCACCAAGGTTACAGTCTGCACGTAAGTTTGTGTAAGGTTGGAGCAGCAGTAATGAACTGAAGCATTCAAATGTTCATGGAATGGCTCAATTTCCAATGGATTAATTTTTCAATGCCATTAAAATAAATGTTTGATACACTTATATTTTTTAAATGATCTGATGTACAGATTGGTATCCAATTGGAAAAGATTCTGGATAGGTAGCATTCCATGGCTTTTTATTACTGGAGGCTCTGTGAGCATCCTGCTCCTTCAGATGGAGAAAAGTTGTGATGTGTTGTTTGTAGGTTGGTTTTCTGTTTTGGAGTTGGTTTGGGTATTTTCTCTGTGTGCATGCTCAGAGGTTATGCTGTGCAAATCCACTAGGTGGTAGGCATTAAGCATCTTCCAGCCAATTGTACAGCAGAGAAATTTTAACAGTGTTTTGCAAATATTTGAAGGGGTACTGAAATACTGCTAGTAAGTGTGTTGATTGAATTTTGAGGTTCAGCTTAACAGGGTTTGGTGGTTCTCTCTTCTGTTAGGAGCTGGAACCTGCTTCTGCATGCTCATGCTGGTGAAATTGCTAGTGTTTTAGAGAACTGTGTTTATAGTATGAAAAGTAAATGGGAAGAAATAGGACATAACTTACAGGATTCTTTCTTTGAGGACAGTCTGGTGGAATACATGCAGATTCCCCTCTGGTGTGACTAGTGCCATTATTTTTGCAAACAGAGTGTATGATATTGGATATTGAACTGTTACTGATCACTTTTCTCTGCTCTATTACCCACTTTGGCTGCTGTTAAACGGGCTGATTTTTTTCTCTCTCCTTCAGAGTGTTTCATTTGAACCTGGCTATTACCTTGCCCTGCCATTTTCTACCCATGTGCATCCTGGGCTATTGAATCCCAGCTATTAAGAAAATGCAAAGGAATTATTTAAATAGTCTCCATAAATACATCACAAACCTCTTCCTGGTACTTACTTATAGGGAAGCATATTTGTACAAAGCTCATGCCACTTGGCTCTGTTGAAAATTGCTGTTTAAACAGCTGATTGTATGGAATGAATGCTGCTCATTGCAGCAGCTCTTGTTATGAAAGCAGGTTTATAATTTTTATAAAATTTTGTTTGTTCTGTTTTGGGTTTTTTTTTTTTTTTTCTGCGAGGAAATTAATATTATTTTGGCCCCAATCTGCACTTTTGCTGTGGTGTGTCTGTAGTGCCAGTTCGAGTTGCGGCATCATCATGCATGGTTCTTTAAAATAGGTTAAATTCACTTCCTCACCTCCACAATACCTGCAGCCCTCAGAAAGGAGAGGCCACTGCTCTTCCAGCCTCTGATGGTGGTGCCAACCATTTTACTTGGTGTTCTACCTGGTTGCTCTTACCTCTGCGTTTCAAGGGTCAAAGGGTTACATTCAGAAGCATTCCTTGGCTGCTCACCTTGTCTCTTAATACAAATTCACTTTGTTTTCTGTTTCTGATTTTTTTACTGAGTTGGAGTAGTTTATTCAAACTCATTATAAACTGAACTCCATTTGCCTCTTTATCCTGATGAGCAGGGCCAAATCCGTTGGGGAGAAGTAACAAGAATACAAATAACTTCTTATGAGCTGTTAAGCTTTTTGTGGTGTATTTTTCTTTCATGTTTTCAGTTCAAAAATTAGAGTAGATGATCTCTGTGTGAGATTCTTTTGTGCATTGCATTATCTAGCAGACATACTGGCACTTGATCTCATAAGAAAGTGGAATGTAAAATAAAGTAAAATATACTTCACTGGATGCAGAAAGAGACTTTTTTAGTAAAAGTAATTTTACACCAGTAGATAGTGCTAACTTTTTCTGTGATACATGAATCCTGATTTTAGTAGGTTATATGTGGTCATAGAATTCATCAGGTATGCAAACCTGGTTTTGTTTGATTCACTTGACACACAGGAGCTGACAGCTTCTCTGGAGATGATGTATGGTCAAGATTCTGAAGCAGATGACTCAGGAGATTTTCAACAGTTCTTTGAGTGGATGGGTGTTAAAACAAAGAAATTAATTTGTGTCAGAAATAATATGGACACAACTCTGCAAATTCTTGCTGACTGGTTCAGTGACATCTCAAAGGTATGAAGAGCAATCAATCTTTCCTGTTGGTGAAAATGATGAAATGTGACACTGTCTATCCATGCTTGTGAGGCATAGGCATTAGCAGGGACAACTGTTTGTGGCAGGGAAATTGTGCATATGAACAATGGCTCTAAATCTCAGTGTCTCCATACAGAGGGAAAGGTAAAGCATTGAGGAATAGAGTGTTAATTTTCCTTTATTCTTGGAGCAGTGAGCTGGAGTTTATACAAAAGATGTCCTCTCAAAAGCAATCAGAAATGCCAGTGTTTCTATGCAAGTATAATTTTGGGTGTGCCCTTCCACCTTGGTTGTGTGACTGAAATGCTTTAATTAGTTCTTTCAAGCTGCCTTTGGAGAGGAAGATTTCAGATTTTAAAAGGTTCTAGCTCAAAAAGGTTTCTTGATGAAGAATTACATAAAGAGCAGCCAGTCTGACTGGAAGTGATGTAGGTACAGGCAGCAGACAAGTACATAAAAGATTTTCTTTCTCATTGAAATACTGAGTGTGGAGAATTTATACAAATGAAGTGCACACCATTCTGCATTTTGAAGCTCTGTCTCAGTCTGAGCTGTAGGAGGTTTGGAGCGATGAAATTGACTGTAGCTTGTTTGTCTTAAAAGGAGATGGATGGTGCAAGTGGATTACCATTCACTGAGTTCTGCTTGTAAAGAAAGCTTAAAGTAGGGAGGTAACTTATAGACTTTCCTACCCCTGTGCTTAATATCTATGGGTTTTTTTCTGTTTAGGACTCAATCTTCCTGGAAAGACTGTCAGCTGCTCCTTCTCCATTCCTGCAGGCCAGCTCCCTCAATCTCCTTGTCACTATTACCCATAAATATTCTATTTGTGTCTGCACAGCCTTCCTGCCCGTGTGAGGTGTGCATAATCACAAGGGTCGTGCCCTCTCATGGGGAATCAGTTTTTGCTCTTGCATTTCATTGTACCCAGAGCATTTACTGTAGCCTGATGCAGCAATTTAGACTTGGTGCATGTCATGCAGAGTATAAAGTTAATGAATGTAATTACTTACAGCTGTTTATAATCATATTGGTTATTAGAGGCGAGCAAACAAACATGCAGGTGGGTTTCTGTGATTGAAATTCTGAGGGGTATTCTGGATGTAGAATCAGCCATGTAAGCATGGCTGAAGTTTGTTTGTATAGTAACAACTTTGGTTTACCTATTTCAAATCTGAATTTTTCTGCAAAACCTTCATAGGTACAGGAAGTATACAGAAATTTGGTATGGACTGGTATAGCACTAGTTGGTAGATCAAGGAAGAAATTTTCATGTATTCTTTGTCACTTCAACTTTTGCTATGCAGTTTTTCTGTTGCAATTTAACTTCTACCTCCTTTAAAAAAGGGTGAGCAATTGTATAGAGGAAATGCTCCTTTGAAGTGTTTCCCTTCTCTTTATTTTAAACACATACTCCTCTCCCTCTTTTTCTGAAACAAAATTCATCTACTGTAACATCTGTGAGAATCTATGCAATAGGAAGTGCATAGGTTTGGGTCAGTGACAGACAGGGACAATTTCAGAGCCTGTGTGACTCTTCCAGCATGAATGTCCAGGCTCTCAGGAGCAACACTGTTTGAACTCACTGTTCTAACTCACTGTTCAAGTTGAGTTTCTTTTTTGTTGTTGTTTTGATTTGGTTTCTTTTGTTTTTGTTTTTTGGGTTTTTTTATGTTTTTAGTTACTTTAAGCTTAAGACAATAAAACATTTTCACAATATTTAATGGAATGCACGAGTTTGAAGGGTGCATGAACGAGGTGGGGTTTGCAGGTTTCTCTTGTGACTGTGTATCTTGCCTGTTAAATACAGCCCCATATTTCTATTTTAGTTCTGGTTGCCAGTTTAATATCTCTTCTTGTGCAGCTATGAACAACAAAACCTTTACTAAATACAATGCTCAGTGTAATTATAAGCTGATCTTACCGATTTTTCTCTGTTTCTTTCTGCATTTTATATCTTGAAGTTATTTCTGTCTTTTATGTAAGTACTTATGGTTTCCTGGTGAAGTCTTTAACCTCATGCCACACTTGATAAACTGCGAAATAGATCCCAGGATGTGTCTTCATCTCTGCCAGTACCATGTAGGAATGGAAATCTTGTGTACTGCTGTGAGGGCAGCACATGTTAATTTTTGACATGAAACTCAATGGGAGGGGGATTTTGACTCTTCTATGGTTTCATATTTTGATAAAAAGCATAATGAGATTAGGAAAATAAAAGTCAATCAAGGGAATTATTAACTCTATTTTTGCCTGGTGAATCTCAAAGCTGTTAGTTCTAGAAATTGTTATATTACTTAAGCGTGAGGTGAGATCTGATCACGAGTCCTGTTTATATTTCTAGGAGGTCTAACTCTTTGCATTTCTTGCTTGTTTTTGCTGTCTGATTGCTAACTTCTTATTTTCAATTGCATGGCTTGTTGCTTGGGGAGGTTTGGGTTTTTTTCCTTTCTGCTCTTGGAAGTGTTTTAACCTGATGCCATAAGCATCTTCAGATTCAGGGGAAGTGGTTCTCAGTGGGGATGAAATTCTTGAGTTGGCTTAACTAAGAAGCATTGGGAAAACTGGTTCTTCCTTCTCTATGTGCTGAGAAGCTTTCTTTGAGCTTTACCAAGTTTTTGTGCATGTGCTGAAAATACACATGAAAATTTTGTTTGAAATAATGGGATTTCCTCTCAGGGTCCATATGTATGCATAAATTGACTTTTTCCAGTCCTAAGAGGTTAACGCTTTTTCATCACTTTCATTTGGCATGGGACAAGTGTTCTTGCCTTACCAGTACTCTTTTCTGCTCTGGTGCGAGCCTTTTTTCAGTTATTTACATTTTCCAATGAGCATTTCCTCCATTCTCTTTGCTCACTCTCAGGTACTTGCATTGTCTCTGCAATGGGAGTCCCTGCTGTGCCAGAGAAGGGCCATTTCAGTAGATATTGCATCTGTCCTTTGATGTGGCTTCATAATAACAAAAACCCAGGAGTTTTGCTTGTGACTGCTCTTGGTGGTAGAACCAGCGACTCTCACTCCTTGTGTGCTTTAATATTCCACATCTATTTAACTGTGCTAGCCTTAAAAAACTCTTCAGTAGCATGTGGAATATGAAACTGGACTTCTGCATAGAAGTACAAGGCAGTTTTGTCCAGATGAACTCTTAGACTTGCTAACTTCCCTTTTTGAATCTCTATAAGAACAGAGAGAAAAATCTGATAACACATTTTTCCATTAATGATGGAATTTCTCAGTCAAGGTTTCACATCTTAAATGTAGGTGTGTATAAAGAATGACTCTCAATCTTTATTCTCTCACTAACTCAGTCCAGGAGCATGATGAAGCACAGAAGGGAGTAATCATGAGTACTCACAATGAAGCCATATATGAAGCTCAACATGAGCAAAGTGTAACCACAGAATAGATATTGGCCAGTGTTGAGATGAGTTTATGCCTTATTTATTTCTAACCCTTTCTGATACAATTTCTTTTTGGTAAATGTTCATTTATCTTTTCAGAAGAGAGTTTTAGGAGTATTTTGGTGATGAGAGGTTAATTGGGTTAAAGCTTCAGAATCCCAGTGGTACATTGCCTTAGTCAACGCTTAGTTTAATACATTTAAATACAAAGATACTTTCTTAAAAACTGAAGCAATAAAAGCTGGAATTTCTAGATTTGTGACAAAATCAGTGGTATGTAGCTTAAGGGCTTTAAGCAGAACAGTAGTTTTTCAGAAGACTTTAATGTAATTAAAATTAAGCACAATAAAAACCCTCTATGGTGGGGACGAACCCTGAAAAGCTGAATTTGAATAGGCTCCAGGCTGTTTCTTTAATGCATTTGAGTGAAACATTAAAATAGAAAGATTTAACAATTTCTGATTTTTTTTCTTTTCCTCCTAGTTCAAAAAACCATGCAGAGGAGTTGTTGAAGAGAAGACATGTTATTCACTACTTATTATCTGTTAAGAAAACTGTGAAAAGCTTAAAGGCCCAGTTAAAGTGGAAGCTGTTTGAAAAGAGCAAATTTTATGGTGTTGGAATTTTTGTCTGTATTGTTCAGATGGTTTAAGAAACATTAATTTTGTCTATTCCAAGTAAGAGGCGACGATGTAAAACAGTTTGTGTCTTCTGAATTAAATTTTGCCTTTAAATGTGGAAGCTTTACAGGCCCCTGAGACCAAGCTTGAATGGTTTAAAAAACAAAACAACCCTCCACTAACCAACCACCAAGGAAAAAAAAAGTACACAGACTTTTCTGTTTCAGTCTCTAGCCATGATGTTGTGCTGTCCTTTTAACTAATTCCCTCTGGTGACAGGTGCTGTTAACAGCATGAGCAGTTTTTGTCCAACTCCTTCTATTGTGCTGGTTGCTTTTAACTTTGTTGATAATGTGTGTATCTTCTCCTTGGTGACAGAAGTCAGAGTCTGTTCCAGCTTTCAGGATTCCCCACTATTCCTCAGAGAGCTTCAAAGAAGGTAAATACTACTTCAGCTTCACTGCAGTTGGCTTGATTGGACATTAATTATTCTGATGATGATGCTTAAGGAGAAAAAGAACCTTTGCCTCTGAGCACTGTAAAGGGGCAGCAAGCTCCCAAGAGAGCTTTAAAATAAGATGCACTAAGAAAACCTATTGGGAAAAGGATTCTTGAGTAATGAGGTGAGATGAAGAAAATGCCTGCTTACTGGAGAAAAAAAGTGAATGAAATATGGAACTTGGTGTTCCTGGTAGATTAATGACATCCCTATGACTTTTATATGTGACCAGCTAATTAAAATAAATAAATAAAAAGCTCTTTGTCTTAGGAAAGAAGTAGGCAAAAGGCTAGAACATTTGGCTTGTCACATAAATAAAGGGAACACCTTTCTCAGTGATTAGGTTTTCAGAGATTCTCTTGGGTTTCCAGGAAGGAGACTGAGTAAAATATGCATTTGAGAGTACATTCAATTCCAGAACTGCTATATGGAAGCTGTTTTTAAATCCTGATGTAGTAGATTAGTGTTGCTTGGTATAATAGCAGAATGAGAATTATGCACAGACTTGGTTAATCCTAATGCAGTCTGATGATTACAGTGATTTTGATTTTGAAATGACATAATACAACTTCTTTTACTTAACATAAAAATCATTTCCAGCTGTCATAGACAGGGAGTTGTACTACTTGTTGACAGCTGAGTTTTCTGAAAGGTCATTCTAGGTACAGGTGGTGTGATTGTGGAAAGTACAAGAGCTGAGCAAGACTTACAGGTATGGGCTGTGCTGAAATGAGCAGCTCATGGGACAGAGCAGGAAAGTTTCACCTGTGGTTCACAGCCTGGATCAGGTGTGTGCCTTCTCTGCAGGGGTGTCAGTGCTCCTTCTTTGTGTGTGGTCACAAAAGGATGGAGCTGGGAACTGGTGTGCTACCAAGGGCTCCTGCCAATCTGCAAACTTGTCCCCTCCAGTCTGGCTGCTATCATGGAAGGGGGTAGAAACTCAGGGTCTGACTTTTATTGTACCAGTAGCCAGTCCCAAAATATGTTGTAAACTAGGAGGAGAGAAGTAATAAGTAACAGGAAGGCAGAGAAGGAAAAAACAGGCAACCTGGCAGAATGCAATTTTTCAAAACAGTGCTGAATGTCTTTTTGTATTTGTATTTTTTTTTTCTGAGAAATTTTGCAGTTCTTATTCTTTGCTGCCTAATAGTTCCTAGTGCATGGTTTGCCAAGAAGGAGAAAGCACTCAACTTTTCTGCATTAGGTGTTGTGTTGGACAGCATCTCCTCCACCTCCTTGTTGTATTCTGGCACTGAATTGCTGCCTCCCCAGCTCAGCAAAGCTCCCAAATTTGAAAATCCACAAGCTGCACAGCAAATGCTTGTGTTCCCATGCAGTGATTTTACATGAGCAATTTATATATTTGAACTGGTTCTCTGAATACCAGCTGGAGCCCCAGGTACATGGGCAGGTCTTTGTGGGCAATGCTGGCAGTTCCATCATCCCTACAGGGATGGCTTCAGCAAAGCCTCCTGTGCTGCTGCAACTTAAGAACAATTCCTAACAGAGATGTGAACTGCAAGTTGATGGGTGTCCACCATTGGCTTAGAAGATGATGCTGATTCATATAAAAGTCTCTCTTCATTGTGTTTTATTCCCCATTTAGCGAGCAGTTACTTAAAATTAGGTAATTTTTCTATTTGGATAAATGAGTGATGGAATAGATTAGCTAAAGTGTAGCTTGATATCATAGATGTTTATAAATTATTAACATGGTAGGATTTAGTTAGAACACTTTTGCTACCATTATTCAGATCTTGCTCTGCTCTAGAGGGTTTTTCACATAGAAGTGAAGACAAAAAAAGTAAAAAAGTCAACAAAACAAAAAACCAACCAAAAAAAATCCCAACAAAACCAACAAGAACACACCACCAAAATCAAAAGGAACAAAGACAATATTACAAATGACTGATTCTTCTAGAAGAGAATATCTGGGATGGGCATTGAGGACCCTCATCCAGGTTTGCTGGGTGAATTTCAGGTTGCTCCACCTGTAACGAATGTTCAGCTCAGACGTGGTGTTGCATTGATCATTTGATGGAAAATTGTTAGTATTGTGATCAGCAGTTGCCAGTTTCACGTTGGGCATGTGAAGTTCTGTTCTCCCTCATTCCATAGCAGTGCCACTTCAAAAACGCAGACAGGGATTTTTCAAGGGCCCTGCTGATCTGGGTGCCCAGAACCCAGCACTGCCTAAACACATTTCCTTTTGCTGTCTGTGTGATCTCTCAGGACAGAGGCATTTTCAGCTTAACCTGCAGGCAGTGTCTGAAAAATGCTGTACTCATACATGCTTCTAGGCAATAATGAAGACTGGGGGGATTTTACTTGGTTTATGAGTACATAGTTCACATTTGTTAGACAGTGTGCTTATCCCTCAACATTTCTTTAGCAAAGAAAACTTGGGCAGGGACTTTTCAGTCATATTTTTAAAAATCTATTTCTTTTGACCTCTTAGAGTTTCTTCTGACATTATTTTCCCCTTCTTGTTTCTGTGCAAGGGAAACTTGAGCCCCTTGCCTGTTTAACCCTACTGTAAAATTAGAAATAAAATACTTCCCTGCCATTTTTCTGTATCCATCCATTTTCATTTGGAACCTGTTGAATCTCCTTGACTGATGTTTGGTTTTGTTAAACTAAAGGGGTAAACCCACCAGGGTTATGTATTACATAGCTTTTAATTTACAGCTTTGCATTTGAAATGAGGAATTTGTCATAAAAAGAAGATGGAACACATGAGGTAGAGGTTGTCATGGTGTGTCAATTGTCAGATGAGGAAGGAAAGGCTGTTCTTGTATAGAGGTGGTTGGTTGGATTTTAAAGTGAAATATTTCATTTGAAGTGCTGGGCTGAAAAGATGTTCTTAATTGACTATTTGCATAATTCTGGACAGCCTGTACAAATAACAAATGAGAAGGTAGGAAGCCCCAGAGTTCTCTTAATATTTAACTCAGATCTCAGAAGGAGCAACTGATAATTGAATGATATTGTGTTATAGACTTGGAGAATGAGTCGAGGAGATTCAGCCTCAAAGGAGATATTTGTATTAGAAATCTATTTTTTTCTGAAGTCAGGAAGTTGACTTTTTTCATCCTTCTTACTACACAATGACTGCACAGTGTTTGAGCATTATTAAAGCAGCCAAATTAAATTTTAATCATGTAAATGCAGATGAAAATGTGTCTTTTATTCTTTGTTTGGTGTTTCTTTTTTGTGCAGCAATTTTTCCTGTGCCTCTGAAACAAATCTGCAGGTATAAGTGAACCCTGCATGATACAAATTGTTGTTGATGTTCTCATTCTTTCTACTCTCAACTTTTATTCTGTGCCTGCCTTAGGACAGAAGCTGGTTCTCCTTGAACTCTATTTGCAGACCCTTTTCTAAAGCTTATCCTTGCCCAGGGTCTCAGTGACTCTTGGAGAATAAGAAGTAGATGTGTACCTTCATGCTTCACAATTTGGCCCTCCAGCTTTGAAGTCAATCTTCACTAACTTACCTTTCTCTTGGATGCCAATCATTAGCACATAATTTTATAGCCTCATATCTGTGCATTCTTTGCCTGAATTGTCTTTCCTTAGGTTCAGTTTTTGTGTAACTATTTTCTATAACCTTTCAGTTTCCTGGCCAGGAGTTAAGGCCAAATAATAAATCCCTCTTTCTTAGTTATGCTTGTGTATTCATGATTTGCCAGCTTTACAGAGAAGACTATTTAAGCATGGAGCTAAATTACGAGAGTTTTGTTAATTATCAGCTTAATGTATCCTGTTTACTGTGTTTGGGTTAAGGAAATATCAGGATCCAGTACCAGGCTAACACAGCTGTAGTGGCTCCCGTGTCCTGGCAGGGTAGCTTAGGTATGACTGCATATCACCTTCACAGTACAGTAAATAATCTTGGTTTTTACATAACTTTTGTGCAGTGTGTGTTTTAATAGTTTCACTTTGACCATTTTCTGCAGTGGTGAAAACATTACTGATAATGCACAGGACTGTTTAACAAATCCTTCTGTAAAATTATTTCCAATGGGACACTACTACAGAAAACAGAAGAATAAAACATACAGCATTTGAGCAGGGAAGTTATCCTGTAAATAGTGTATCTTATTGCTCATTAGAGCTGATGGATTTTTTAATTAAAAATTAAGTGAATCTCATGAAACACACAATATTATAGTAAAGAAGATTCAGTACTTCATGACTGAACATTAGGGCCAGCTAGGGTGTTTTAAATGTATTTCACAAAACATGTACAGAACATCTGCCCAGAGCAGCATTCAGGATTGTTCATAGTAATCTTTAGATACTAAAACCCTAACTTTAACATTACTAAAAACTAACTTTCTCTCATGTGTAAGGAAAGCTTCAACTTCAAGGATGTAGAAAAGATTACTTGGGACATTAAAATAAGTTGCTTCACTTCTACTTTCCATAAAGCTTTTACTGTGATAATGTTCTCTAAAAAAGGTCTGAAGTGCACAAATAAAAATTAAAATGGCCAGTGTCAGGGTATTATGCTTCTGTGTTGCTCTGTCACAGGTGCCCTCTGAAGTGCAAAGAGCTGCTCTTATCTCCCGATTAATTTTTATAATTAATTAATTTAGCTGGTGTTGATTTTAGCAGGGATTAATAAGTTTTACAGCGATTAATAAGAGCAAATTTCTTTGACTTCTTTTACCTGAAGAAAAGAAGCATTTGATTTTGACTGTGTAAGGTGATACAATCCAAATCAACACAGCACGGCTGGCAGTTTTTAAGGATTCATTCTGGGTGTGTGTACATGCATGTGCCCCAGCCACTAAAGTTCACCAGAAAGCAATCTGTGCTGCCTGCAGAGTACAGAAATACAGATGAGAGTTTTACTAAGAACTGTAATGCTAATAAATATCTTTCAGCTGTTTCCTGGGGAGTCTTTTAGACCTCTGGCTGTTAATCCTTGTCCCAGTTCTTGGGGAAAATCTATTTTGCTTCAAAGTGCTTTATCTATAATCAGCTTAGTCAGAATTAATCTCCATGCCCATCTGCAGGCTCCTGACAGACTGGTAATTTCCCTTCCATCTCAATCTCGTGCCCAGAGGAATGGCACACTTGTAAGCAGTAACATTCTTGTTATTTTTAGCAAATGTAAAATTGCCACAGGAAAATAATGTAAGGCTTTAAAACAGGGACATTAATGTTGGGTAACTGTAGCAAGAGCAATGTTTAGCAGTAAGATCTTGCAGCCACTCATTCAGCCAGACCAAGATTCAATGTTCAGTCTGTCTCAACATGCAGTTTTGTGTACTAAAAAAGAAGTAAGATCAAACACAAGGAAATGGAGTAAACACGATGAAGTATTGTCCTACATCCATATTCCTCATAGAATCAATTTTCAGTTTCCTTAGTGTGAGAAGGGGATATTTGTTGTTGACAGACATTTGACAGTATCTTGAAATGCAAATACTCAAGAAGCTTTTCAAGCTCTTGAAATGCTCAGATTTCCTTCTCTTTAATTTTAAGTGTGTAATCATGGTTCACTCCTGTATTTCTTTGCATGCATTTGGATCCTCTTAGCTAGAGATTTTCCTCTGAGTATTGACAATGTTTTATAAATATTGAACAATCCTTTATGCCTGCAAGATGCACAGTTTTCAGATCTCATCTTTTAACCGAGATTTCATGTTTCTTGGGAAGTGACTAATTCTCTGGAGCCACTCTGGTAATTAGTGCAAGTTGGAAATGTCTTGTTTCTGTCTTCAAGTTTTTGACTACTTGTGTACAATCCCTGACATCCCATATCCTTCTCTCTGGGCGAAATAGGGATAGGTGAGAGATGTACAGTTATCTTGTATTTTCTGTCAATATTGACCCAGGTCAGAGGAGTTCCTGGCTTGGAGACAGTGAACAAGCAAGCTTTTCTGTGTAAAAGTTCTGTTCCTGTTGAGTCTTGGTAATCTAGATTTCTAGATCAGCATTTGTGATTGTCTTTCTTGCAGTCCCCTTACCCAAATCTAGCATGTGCTCTTCCTGCTCACAGCTGGTATTTATGCATCTGTGTAGAGCTGTGGATTTATGTTTTGTGTATGGAGTCTAGTGCTGCTAATGTGCAAAGTATTTAGGCGTGTAATCCCTTCTGGTAAATCCAAAGAGCCCAAGTGTAAGTGGTGGCAAAATAGCTGCTGTTGATTTAGAGTTCATTACTTTGTGTTCTTCTCCTCCTTTGCTCCTGTAGAGAGATAAAGCAATATGCCAAAAGTTAACAGAAAAAGTGACAGAAGGTGAATGGCACCTGTTTTATTGGTTCTCAATAGAAAGACCAACTTCAGTATTTCTGTAATTTATAGTAATTCACTGAATTCATATTTCAAAATTTCAAACCTTCACGTTCTTCTGGCTCGCACTGGGTTCACAGACCTGGTGCTGAACATTTGCTTGAATTTCATTGTTAATGAGCACTATGATGTTAAGTGTTGCTGTCCTTTGGGAATGCTGTGGTACCACATCTTTTGAAGGCTTTAGGCCCTAAGAACTTACAAGATGTGCTCATCAAATGCTTGGTTGTTATTTCTAATCGAGTTTGTTTTGCTTACTGATGAAATCCTTCTTCCTGTGTTTGTAGGATGATAAAGTTAAATCTCTTATCCTGAATTTGTTCTGCTGTAGCAGACTGGTGCCTGAGCAGGTGCTGAGGAATGATTGCCTCCTCACAGTTGATGTGATTCCAGTTTCACTGCACCCAGGTGAAGAGTAGGAGCTGCAAAAAAAACAAAATTCTGAGACAACAGATTGAAAAAAAAGTGATTAACTGAAGAGAATGGAGCAAACCCTACTCAATAGATGAAAACTTTTCCATCAGGTGTTTGAGAATTCTGTTTTGAAATAATTGACCTCAGATATCAAAGTACAAAAGGTTTGGTAGGTACATGAATTTTTTGAGATGATACAGTCTTCACTGTGTTTTCTTTTCAGTATGTTTTATTCTAATTAAGTATTTGGAGTTGTGTGATTCTACTGGCTGTATTCTCGGTTTGCCAGCCTTTTTCTTTATTCATATGTAGGCTTTAAATTTACAGAGACCAGTGCTGTTAGATGCCAGAGATCTTTAAGATGAAACTTTAGTGAGTTGTTTTTTTGAGTTTTCTATCCCTCTTCATGCTCTAAATCCAGATAACATATTCCTCTTAAAGATGTTCTAGTATATTGTTTTTTTGCTAAAGATTTGTTTTTATTGCATAGATCAGTTGTTCTTACAGTTACTGCCTCCAGGATTTAAGTAAACACCTTAATATATTGCTTTGGAAACTGGTAAAAGAGATGGTGAGCACCCTTCCTCTTTTCTGTCTTTTTGCCTTTGAAATATGCAATTGGCTTTCTAGAGAACAGTCATCCTTCTAGTTACTTCTTTGCTGTGCTGCTGCCAACCAAAATATTCTACACACACCTTTGCAAAACCTATTGTTTACTTGCTCTGTGTGCAAGTATCACCTGCTATAAAATAGTTTTTTTTGCAGTAGCTATGAGGGTGTGATTTTCATGAGTGGGTTTGTTTGATTGCAACACTTGGCTGTTGATATTTCTATTGAAAAATTCTGTCAGCTCTTTATCTGTACAGGAAATTATTATTTATCTCTAGGAAGGTTTTCTTTCTTCTCAGGAAGGAGCGGGTCAGAGTGTGCAGCGTTGCTGTAGCAGAATATTTAGCCTCTGGGTGTTGCTCTTGGACAGCACTGTTGGCAGACTGCTATTTTGCAGGAGACATACTGAAGCTGATGAATGTTATTGGACGAAGAATGTCAAAATGCAGCATGTAACAGGCAAGCAGCAGCACCAGGGGAACTGGGGAGCCCCCAGGTACAATAATACGGTCCACAGCAGGTAGAAGATACCCTTGCAGACTCATGTTTGACATTATTCTTGGTTTTTTATCCTTAAACCAAAATTAGATTTTCTTTTAAAGTGGAATAGCATGTAAGATGCTCATCCTCTTTTCACTGTATGATGCTGATTTTTTGATTTCTGTAAAGTGTACCTAACCAAAGACAGTAAAATACTGGAAGTATTTTTATGTAGAATTTTTGGGTAATGTGATAAATATTTTCATTACAGAAATCACAGAAGAATAATAGCTTGTCAATTTTGTCAATAAACATTTAAGAAGTTTTGTGGAATGCTTTCCAAATACTGATTGCACTCCTTCCCTATTAACTAATATTTTAATAATTTCATTATTAAAATTCTCACTCTAATTTCAATGACAGTTAAACACTGAAGAGAGGTTAGACTAACCTGATTGTTTGTATCATGCTGTGTAACAAATGTTAGAATAAATATTTGCCTGCTCTGGAGTCCATGCAAACTAAAGTGTACTTAAATCCCCAAATTGTTAACTTTCTTGCTTTTCTGAAACCAGAAGTCAGCATTTATGCTTGTTTAAAGAAAAATGGATTGCAGATCATTCAAAATTTCTTTACCACCTGTAAGGATTAGGAAACCTTTTGTTATGCATGAGCCTTTTCTATTTGAGTTAAACATTGATTAAAGTTTTAGTGTCACCAGTTCTGTTTGTTTCTATGTTGACATTTCTCTATGGTAATTTTGTAGCTCTGGCTTTCTTTTCCTTCCTTATTTGCCGGCAGCCTTAAGAAAATAGGTTGGTTCAGGGTGGTGTTGCACAGCTCTGCTGCCAAAGCTGAATGCTAATGTATGGTAATGGACTGCCTGCTGTGTGCTCTGAGACATCTTTGAGCTGCATCTCTTCTGCCTGGAAAGGGATGCTTGCAGGACAGGGAGGGGAGGCTGAAATGATCCTGTAGGAACTGTCTGTCTGCCTCCTTGCTCACTTGCTGCTTCTTCCAAGAAGCCCATAGGAAAGTGGCATCACTCTCCCTTGGTGCCAGCAATCTGCAGCTTGGAGCAGGTCCTTGCACAGACCAGGATGGTGGGGGCCTGTCAGGGGCTGGGCTTTGCTTTGCTGGGAGGGAAGGTGTCCAGCCTTTAGCAGTAAACCTGCAGTTCCAGCCCTAGGCACTGAGAGCTTTCTTTGGTGAGCCCTGTTACCTTTGATACTTGTTCAGAGTTGTGTTCTCTCCTCACTCCTCACCTTGATGCTCACCGGCTGTGCCTTGGAATCAGCTTTGGCTTTTGCCCAGTACATCATACCCAAGTCTGCCACTACAGCTGCCTTCTAGGGTGTAGAAATGGTGACAAAATCAACTCAGAGGAAATGCTCTCTTCAGGCACCTGCAAACACTTCCTCTGGCTCTACCCAGCCTGCAGATCTGCCACAAGGATGCTTTTCTTTGGGAAGAGGAGTTCTTTCAGCACACTGGGAGAACATCAGCATTTCTTATCTCCATGGTTTAGGTGGAGCAGGAGGAACAATTTCAGTTCAGGACCCTCCTGAACTGTTCAATACCTCCTGTTCTTCATGCCTACCTTAACATCCATAATAACATTACTACATCTTTCCAGGCAGTTTGCTGCTCACTTCATCAGTACTTAATACTTGTGCCTATGTAGTTTTGAGAAGGGACAGGGTGAGTATTTTCTACTTTAAAATAGATTTCTGCTAATTAAGGGTCCTTCTAACTAACACTCACTGGTATTTTAACAGTTTTTTTCCTGCACATATGTATAGTCTGGAGGTTAAATTGTATTGCTTCATAGGTAACTGCCTCAAGAAATTCCCCTCAATGGGCAAAGATTGATTTCATCTGCAGTCACCTAATTCCCCCAGTTTGCAAAGAAACTGGCATGAATTTATCCTGATTTCAAATCAGGAGTCTGATAGCTTGCAAGCTGATGACTTTCTAGACTGTGATGAATGTTTGAGAGCCTGATCTGCATTCACATAATTTAAAACCCTGGTGAAAACTTTCCTCAGATTTCTGGGTGTGTGCTGACAGGCACTAAGACAATGTGCCACAGCTCCTGCAGCAGTTCTCTTGGACTGTGTGTTTTTCACAACAGACACACCATGGCTTGATAATTTTTAAATAGTCCTAAATCTGCTGCTACCACATGTGGTGATGGCACATGGGATCAAGAGTTGGAGTCAGGCTTGGCAGCTTTAGATTCAGGAGCTGCAGTACATCCAGGACCATACCACGTGGAAGGCTGAGTTAAAATACTGAATTGGACTTTCTGTAAATATATTTTAGTATGTTATAAATGCCTAGCATTTGTGTGTTAATGCTGTAAGTTATGTTACCAACAGGTGGAGAGAAACAGGGTTTGCTCTGCTGTGATGCTGGTTTGTATTTGTCACCTGTTGTGTTGCCAGCAGCTATTCAGCTGCCTGAGGGCTCTGGGTGAGACCCCCTGGCACTTCCTGCAGTGCAGAGATGGGAAAGCTTACCAAAACTGCCTGACGTGCCTTTCTTCTCTTGTGAACTTTCAGCTGTTCAACTTCCCTGCAACCTTAACAATTGGTAGCATCAGTACAAGTCAAGCAGACTGGATCTGTTCAGTCTCATCTTAGCAGTCCTGGTGTGGACCAGAAGTTTCTGATCATGGTACTGAAGTTTAATCTGTCATCTTAGCAGCCCTCTGGCTTCTTTCTGACCTCCTTTTCTAACTCCATGGCCTGTTTCAGCAAAGCCAGGAGCTGTACCACCTGGCATTGTTACATTGGGTACTGACAGACACGACAGCTCTGGAGAGAGTCCTTGTTGGAAGTCAAAGAAGATGGTGAATGTGAGCCTTGGGGCTTTGAGATGCAAGATGACATTCCTTTGGATGCCTCAACAGCGGATTTTGCCCTTCTTTGATGTGTCTTGGGTTTTCTTTTCTCCGAGATGTGGCCCAGGCTGCTTGTGCTGCAAAAGTGCGTGTTACAGCCTTGGGTGCATGTATGAAGGGACACATACATCCTTCTCTCCATCACTTACTGAGCCCTCCATGCACTGCTGCAGCTTTTCCTTCTAACCAGATTCTTGAGAACTTCTGTTCTCTCTCCCTAGTTTGGCAATAAAGTTTTTCTGTTGCTGTCAAAGACAGTCTCTTGGGGTGTTATCAGAATCTGAAGCTCTGTGAAATGCAAGTTCTTAGTGCTGCCTGATGTACCCTGGAGTGGGTTAAGTTATTGCCCTGCTCAGGTAGCAGTAGAGTAGACACAAGGACAATCCTTGAAGGGGAATGAGAGTTATGTACCAAGCAGACAGTACTTCTGGTGTCTTGAAGCTCTGTAGAAGGATTTTGAAATGGCAATTAACACACTTCAAATTTTTATGCTGTGTTTGCATGAACTGTGGTAAATTGCAAGCTGAGCAAGTCCCACCAGCTGAAACACTGAATTAAACACACGAGAAGCCTCGTGCAGTGTAAAAGTCACATGCAGTGTGAATCTGTATAGCCAGCACAACTCAGAGGGTTTCTTTGTGTACAAGTGTTTCAGCTTCCAGGATCGATTTAATCTCCCTCAGGAGAGAAAGCAGGAGAACTCTTCTGGAGCAGGTAGACTGAAGATGGTTTGGTCCAACTACTGTGATGAAGGCTGGGTTCAAAGGAAAGCCCCTACTGACCTCTAGCTCAGGAGATGCAGGTAAAGGCTGATGGAAGTAGAAGTTGTGTTATTTTGAAAACCCTTTTTTATCCTCGTAGAGCTTAGTTTAAAGTTCAAATCTGCTGTTGGGAAATGCAGTTCTGTTCCACAGCAACTTTTCTTCCTTCTAATTTAAGATATTTGTCAAAATGGTGATTCCACAAAAGCCAAGCTAAGCTCTCCTTGAAGGCTGGTTGTGACTGGCAGGCACAGTTAAAGCCGATTTCCAACATATCACATGAAAGATGGAAATATTTCAAAGTTGTTCTGGTTAGACAACAGTATGTTTACACTAATTTCCTAATACTTTTTTGAAACATTTTGTTAACCAGAGCCTGACTTTATTATATTACAGTGACATGTCTTCAAAGCTGCTACATTCTTGAGGCATCTTTTGTTGTTGGGTCTTTATAGTTCAGTCACTATGACTCAACAGACTTTGTACTTCAGTATTAATTCCTTACATTTCCTCTACAAACATTGCTATTGTAGATAGTGTTCTCTTGGAAACACTGTTATTTATTTCATGGTGCCATTTGCAAGTAGCGTGACTGCTGATGTTCATAAACTGTGAGGCTGAACATTTGGGTATTTTGTAGTGATTTGTCTTTTTCTCTCTGACTTAATAATAGACTTCCAGCCATGTGTGCTGCAGATTTTCGCACTGTTTCACTAGGGAAGAGCTGTTCTTTAAAGATAAGATCAAAAATCTCACTCTTATTTATAGTCTTCTGTTCCTACTGCTGCAGACAGAAATGGTGTGGGGAGCTTGGGGAGATAGTGGATACCAAGGACTTGGTTTTTGAATGCCTCTTTTTCCTTGGTGGTTATATTTGTTTCAGTGTATGTATCTCTTAAAAAAGACAGGTTTTGATGGGAAGCTTAATAAATATGCACTAAGTAGTTCATCTGAGGAGTACTTGATAGGGCCTATACATACCACCCCTACACTATTTCAAACACAAGGAGTAGGTAGTATTAGCTCCTGCTGCTCCTAACTACCACAAGTTACACTTTTAGTCCTTTGCAAGAACACAGTGTCAGGAAACAACCTGTTAGTGCTGTTAGATGAGCCAAAATGCTGAATCTGGTTTATTGAATACTTGGTGTATTGAAAATTTCCTAGTCAGGGCATGCTGACAGGCTGGCAAGTTGTGTTAATATCTTGATACCTCAGGGCATTTATAAAGTTAATCTTTTGACATTATTATTTGCTTTTTGGCTCAACATCAGGACCAATTTTTTTATCTTTTAAAAGTTCAGTTTATGACTGTGATTTAATTGATGATAACTACAAATTATACTAGCTGTAAAGAAATAAATAAAAGAAATGCAAGTAGTATAATTTGGGGCATGGTAATCTTAGTAGCCTGAGTCATGAATTTCATCATCTACTGCAGTTAGTATAATTTTATGATTCATAAATCTATTCATTTCTTTTTTTAGTGTGTCATCAGATAAACAGCTCAACGGTAAAGTGGCAGAATTGTCTTGTCTCACCCCAGTTGCAGGAGAGAAGGCAGATCTGATTGTTCCTATGTATGCATGGTAAATCTGTCCCTCTGACCTCTTAAATCTGCAAAACAGCTTCCTGTGCCTCAGTGCAGCACTAGCTCATTAAGACATTCAGATTACCAAATGACCACTACCTCTACCTAAAATTTATGGTTTGTACAAATTGTTTAGAAATGCATTTGTTCATTTGCTGAAGGTGACCTTCCACTATGGATCAGTGCACAGACACTTGCAGAGTGATCCTGGGCTGCCTTAAGCAAGAAGCCATCAGCATTTGCTTAATGTTAAGTCAGTGCTACTGCAGAAGTAGTGTCAGGCCCTCAAATAGCTGATGGCTCGGATTTAATTACAGAAAATGTGCTTTTTCTGTTACTCTCTGTTGATTCACTTACAATTTAAAATCCTCAAGTGGTGTGATGTGTTTTGAAATGTCCTCTCTTTTTGGGTGCCCTGCCAGCCACAGCGCCTGCCACCTACTAAACCTGAAGTTTGAAAAGCCCTACAGAAAGGATCAATCTTTAGAAAGGTAGGTAGAGACACATTATTAAGTCAGAACTTGCCTTATTTCATGAGAATAAATTTGCTCTAGTAATGTTGTTTTTTCAGGAACCGGTAGTGAGAAGAAACAAGTTATGGGCATATACATATATATATGTATGTGTATACATGTACATATATACACATATATATGCATATATATATACGTATATATATACACACACACACATATATATATACACACATATATATATATGTATATATATAACCAGCATCTTTGAACCCATGGTCATTCACTATAAATCAGTATCCTCAGTTCACAGTATCACAGAACTGATGAGATTGGAAAGGGACCACATTTGGTCCAACCTCCCTACTCAAGCAGGGTCGTCCTAGAGCACAAAGCGCAGGATTGTGTCCAGATGGCTCTTGAATATCTCCAGTGAGGGAGACTGTTGTAGTGTGTTGTTAAGTTTCTTGTGTTATTCCCCCAATTTATGTATTGTTCTCCCCTATTATGTGTAAAATGGTTTCGTTCCCCCAGTTTTTCCCGCCACTGCTACCCTGTCAGCTAAGTTGCTATAGTAACCGCTATTCATAGTTGCCGATGTAATTGCTCCTCCCCTGGTTTCCCTTATAAGTGAAAGTTGTTTCCTCCCTGGGTCCAGTCAATCACCCCCTTTCTCCTCCCAGGTTTTGAGAGCCTTCTCCTCTCTGGAGATGGTGGCTGGCTGGGGTCCCAGGACACCTCCTTTACCTTTTGATTATTGGTCTCCATGGAGTGTCAGTTCTGTGAAGTTCATCCCCTCACCTTTCCCGATTGGTTCCGCCTGTACCCACCCCCCTCCTTTATAATCCAGTTTCACCCCCTATGGAAAAAACTTTTTCCCGGTTGGTTTCCCCGCGTTTGGATCCCGCAACACCTTCAATAAACCGATGTTTAACCCCCGGGAAATGGTCAGCTCCGTTCCTCCCCAGTACCAGCGGTGTAAGCCAGTCCGCAGCCAGCGCAGCCCGAGGCCATCAGACGCCGAAGGGTGCTGGCCAGGAATTGCAGAGAGGCGTCGGCCTTTCGCCCTCAGCTAGTCGGACTCTAAACTTCGGGCCACTTACGCCCCCCTCTGCAGGAGACTCTCTGGGTAACCTGTTCCAATGCTCAATAACCTGCACAGTAAACAAGTTCTTCATATTCACGGTTTCCTGTGCATCAGTTTCTGCCCATAGCCTCTTGTCCTGTTTTTCATCATCACTGAGAAGAGCCTGGCTCCATCCTCTTGCCATGCTCCTTTCAGATGCTGGTAGACACTGATGTATAAATAAGCTTATGCTAAGGTAAATGCCTTTACAGTGTGACACAATCATAGTGTGACACCAAGAAGCAGCACTGACCCAAAGCCTGGGTTTTAAAAATGCTTGCCAGGGTCCATCTCTGCCAAGTGTCTGTTCATGTTTAGGGCAGCTGAAACTCTCCTGCACTGGCAGGCACACAGGTACTCATTTTGGTGTCTGTATTTAGACTCCTCTGCTGCTTTCTGGTTTTCATTTAATTCACCTACATCTCTGCTCTGTGGAGCTCTATGAAAAGAAGTTCAGTTGTGCCATTGGAAAAGATATGTTAATTCTGGAATAGTCCATGAATTATCAGCCACTGTATAATAACTTTGAATTTTTCACTGTTTTTACAAATCTTAGTAAGATAACTCACTTTCATTTGCATAAGTTGCTGTGCAAGGCTATGTCACTTCTAAAGAACATGCAAAATCATGTATTTTGACCTTGCACTGGTCATTTTAGTAGCCTAAAAACCAGATCAAATTAGCTTTATCAAGTTAAATGCCAAACAACTTCAACATAAAGAATTGGAGAAGACAGAAATTTTAAAGACTTAAAGCATGTCTTCATGACTTCATTCGTATTCATTCATTCATGACTTCAATGCTATGTTCTGTCATTTCAGTAAAATAACAGAGAAACTCTTTTTGGCCAAGGTACCTTTTCCAGATTTTAACATCAGTCATCAAGGAAGAATAAAAACTCACCAGAGACAGTTTAGAGAGGAGTGAAAGAAAGTCAGATATTTACAAACTTGGATCTATGGGCTAGTAAAAAGACTTGGGTAAAGAGAAGGTTTAATTCTTCAAGGAGGCAGAAATCTAGAACAGAGCTGAACAAAATGGAGTTTTTGTTCCCATGTCCTTCCTTTGGGGATAAATGGGTTGAATTTTACAGAAAAGGAAGTTAAGTTAGATGTGGCTTCAAACTGAGAGTGGGTTTAGATCAGATGTTACAAATAAATTCCTTACTCTGAGGGTGGAAGAGGTTACTCAGATAAATTGTGGATGTCCCATCCCTGGAAGTGTTCAAGGCCAGGTTGGATGGGGCCCTGAGCAAGCTGGTCTAGTGAAAGCTGGTGGGGATTGCAACTAGATGATCTTTAAGGTCCTTTCCAGCCCAAACTTCTCCATGACTCTATGATACTAGCAGGAAAAAACCCATTCTAATTCAGCATAATTAAACTCTGGAATACATGGCTTTGGCACAACAAAGTGAGATGAGGTATCTGTCTGGCAGTGTGTCACACATGTATGGTTACTATTGAGTAACTATATGTATAGTTACTACTGAGTGGGGGCTGGGCTGGAGAGCTCTTTTCTGTTCTACTTGGCTCTGTCTTTTGAAATTTTTTTAATGTATCACTTTGCCTTAAGCCATCACTGTCAGGTAGGTTAGTTTCAGCAAGAAAAAAATGTGTGAACTCGAAGTACCTTGAAGTAGGTAAATTAAAAAGAGGAAACCTGTGCCATAAACTCTCTGTTGCAGATAGTAGGGAACAGACACCTGGGTTAACTGTGTGCAATTGAGATATGTCAGCCCAAGGAAGCTTCAAAAGTGGCTGACATTTTGTTCCTTTATTGGAAGCTGCACACGAGTTGCTTTGTACTAAAGGCAACCTGACATTTGCAGAGACCTGCAGCACTCAAATTAATGGGTTCTGCTTGCAAGGATGATTTCAACAAAGACTTTCTCCATTGTAAGGTCTTGTTCAGTACATCTCTAAATCAGTTTTAAAAGTTTTTAATCTATTTTATGCAAAGGCCTGTTGTCCTTAGCTGGCTGTCAAATCCATTGTTGCAAGCAGCAACTCTCTTTTGTGGCCAGAATGTTACTGGTAGATGATTAGCAAGATACTGAGCTTTGTTTGGGTACAAGAGCCTTATCCTGTTGGACAACATTCTATTTAGAGTGTGCTGCCTATATGTCCTTCACAGGGTAAGACCTGTCAGGTAAGACACTGCCCTCTGGTAAATTGTCATCAGGCTGGGCAGGAAACTGCATTTACATCAGTGCTTGTATGGGACCCAACTGCCTCCCAAATATCTGCTGTTAATGGGACTGACTTTTTCCCTTGGGAGAGTTTATCAGAATCTTACAGGCTGTTTTTATGCCTCTTTTTTTTTTACAAACTACCTGACAACAAAAATAGTGTATTTTTCTATACAGGTCATAATTTGGTGTTGATTTCCCTTTACTGTGCTTGTTTGGCACATCTTCTGCAGAGGTACTTAGGTTGATCCAGTCACAGCTGCCTTCAGACAGAGAAATAAGCAGCAGAAGAAGTGGAACTTCTGAGAAATACACCTCCTGCTTTTGTTCAGCTGTTCCTGGTAGGAGTAATATTAATGATAATACTCAAGTGTGATGCAAGCAGCCTTGTTTTTTAAAGGGAGCAAAGTGTTCCAGACCATTAACTCATACTGTATTTTTGCTAACAGCCTCTTTCTCAGGAAAACTGAAGATCAGAGGCTGAGGGGGAATCCTGAACCAGGAGAAGGTAAAGAAATCCACCTCACTCTTTGCATGGTTGGAAGGGGCAGCAGGAGATTGTCTAGTCCTGTCTCCTGTCAAAATCAGGCTCAACTACAGCAGGCTGCTCTGGGCCATGATCAGTTGGGTGGTAAATATCTCCAAAGATACAGACTTCAAATGTCTCCACGCAGTGTGTTCCATTATTTTATCAGCTTGACAATAAAAAACTCCATTTTCCTAATGTTTAAATGGAATTTCTTGTATTTCAGTTTGTGCCTTTTGTGTCCTTTCATTAAGAGTTTGGTTCACGTTGTTTTACACACCCTTATCTGATATTTATACGTTTTGGTAAGACCACCCCTGAGCCTTCAAGCTTTCAGCTCTCTCCACCTCTTTGGCAAATCCTCCCTATCCATGTAGCATCTTCATGAATTTCTGTTTCATTTTCTCCAGTATGTCCATGTCCCTTTTGCAGCTGGGAGCCCAGAATTGGACCTTGTGGTCCAGAGGAGTCACCAGTGCTGAGTAAAAGGGGAGAATCACCTCTCTGCACCTGGGATTGGCACAGGCAGGTGCTTTCCCTCTGTCCCAGCAAAGGGAAGATGGAAGATATCCCCTGAGATTTCTTGGAGGAGGGGTTTGCTGTGGATTGCTGTGCACCTGCAGAGCTGAGCAGATGTGTATGTACTTGGAATGTGTTTGTGATCTTGGTGGCTGGTGGGGGAAAGTTTGAATCTGAAAATACTTGGTGTAGTTAAACTGGAGGGAAAACATTTTCTCACTTTAGTGACAAAGGACTGCTGAGGTGATCAGCTCTGTTGCAGGCTCATTCAGCAGCTAATTAGGGGATCATGGTGATTGGGGGGCAGTTTCCTGGACTGGGAAAACCCTAAGCAAGCTCAAGGTCCCACCAGGAGCTGGCAGCTTGTGCTGGCAATTCAGGTACGGGAGCAAAAGTAAGCATGGCCACTCCACTCCAGAAAGGACAGCCCTGGCTCTTTGGAATTTCATCCTGGTGTCAGAAATGTTTACGGAGCCATACATACTAATATAATTACTGGGCTCTGACACTTAAAAACAATCCAGTCCCCCCATGGCAGCTCTCCACTGCTGGATGGTGAATAGCAGAAACAAGGTCTGATTGATGCAGGTTAAGAATCTTGCCTAAAGTGAAGCATCACCAGCATTTCTGTGATGAGCACCTTGCTTTGGTGTCCAGTCTGTAATTTCATATTCTGAAGAACACCATGTCCTTGGAGGGCAGATGGGAAGGAGGGGGAAGTGGAGTGACTTGGGACCTGGGAAATTTGGTACTAGGCCAGGGTCCTTTCTGCCATGTATTGCTGCCAGCTAAGTTCTGAACCACTGCTCAGCCAAGTTCTTGCTGAGGATTAAGTATTCCTGCTCTCCAGCAGACTGGAAAGGGACAAGCTTTGAGTACTCCCATCCACCATAAATTCTACCTAGCAGGTAATGCAAGGTGGGAAGTGTGCTCTCCAGCTGTGACCACTGAAAAATACAGCAGATACAGTCTGCTCTTTGTGTTCTGCAGAGTCCCAGACCTTGTGGCTGGTGTGTGAGGTGATCAAAGCCTTCATGTTGTCATTCTCTTCCATGTGTCATCAGTGTTGCAGATGCTTGTCATGGCAATCTTGCACTGGGGCTAATCATTATGGGTTGGAAGGCCAGCTTTAGAAGTGCTTTGGATGCTGATAATCAGATTTCTAGGCTGAAATTGCTCTGAAAGCAGAAAAAGAATGAGAGCTGACTCCTGTTAAGGAAGCTGTCCTTGAAAAGAAACCATCTAAATCTTCATGTACATCTCTTGGCTAAGAGTATGCTTGAGGTACCTGATACTTATTAACCTTCCTTCTATGACAAAGTACATAGGTATTTTGATTCCAATATCTTATTATTTATTTAAAAAAGCATGTTTTTTTTGTAGTATATGGTCAATCAAACTCACTGACAGACCAATCATCTCATGACACTTTAATTGTTCTCCTTTCATTATGAAAATAAAGAACTCTGTGCAAAATCTCTTGCTATAAGGAAGGGCACACGCGTGTAATTATAGGATGCTTTTGGAGTTTAAAAAAAAAGGAAATTAAATGACTAATACATTTTGCTGGTGAAATTGACAGCTGTAACAAACCTGCTTCTCTCATCAGCTGTAAGCTTTTATCCCTGCCTTGTACTAATGAATAAATCATCTTATTACATAAAATTACATTCTAATTGCTCCCATGTCAGTCTATTTCAAGTTAGACCTAGGCAGTAAGGTTCCCTTGGTGCCTGGGTTTTCCCTTTCTGCGTGATTGCTGAGCAGTCACATTTACAGTGCCTGGGAATGGTCTTGGAGAAGAAAAAATGGGAGAAGGCAGGAGACAAAGGGAGAGCAGGACAAGAGAGCATATAAAAGAGACGAGGAATGATGTAGGAGACATGAGAAAAACCTAAAGGAGCTGTTGAATGGAAGAGCCAAATGAAAAAGACTTTAAAAAGCTAGTGGGATGTGAGTAGGAAGAGAGGGAAGATGAGTCAAAACTACGGCAAACCTTTCCGTGCTACGCCTTGTGTGGAGCAGCTCGTGGGAGCTCTTGGTGTTGGCTAAACAGCCATGGCCGTTTCTGTGACAGGAACTTTTCCTCAAGCTCTGACAAGCTGTTATCGTCTAAGTTCTCCTTTTCCTCTCAACTTAAAATGTTGCCTGGAAAATATTAATTAGTCATTTAATACTGCAGAGTGAAGGGATGTATCCACCGCCCCTCCACAGCTTCAAGAGGAATGATTGATTCTCAGAGAAGAGAAAAAGGCAATTTCAATAGGCTTGCTGTAGGAGAGAAAATGTTTCCAAATTAATTGTAACTAAATGACTTGGAATTCATCCTTCAACTACCAACAGGCGGTATCAACTCTCATGTATTGATTTTGTTTGGGCTGATTAGAAAAAGGACAAAGTGCAAGTAAGACTTCCCTGGACAAAAACAAGTGCACCTGTGTAGAAATCATGCAACTTTAATTAATTAGTTTAATAACTGATTTAATTGAGGCTTCCTGTTGTAGATAATGCATTTGGAAATGATGGTGCAGCTCCTAAATTACTGATGTAATTATTTGCAAAATGGAAAAAGTAGGACTTCTCATTGCTCTTCTAAGATGTGCTAAAATGACATATAGAACTTTTGCTTTTGTTTCTTTTCATAGTGTGAGATTATCTTGCCTACCCCATTTTTTATGAAAAACTATAGAGTACTAGAAGGATGGTACATTATAAACAAATGAATTTGATGAACTGAAGCAGGGTGATTCTTTGTATTGTTTTGATTGTTTACCATTCTCTTTTGTAGGTTGTCTATAAAACAGATTTATCTTAAAATCCTGGCAAGTGGAAGAAAAGCTGTCAATGCAGCACCCTATTTTCTACCTGGTATATCTGGGTTGTTTTGGAGAAAAGATGTAACATTTTTGACATACCTATTTTTTTTAACAAAAGTGCTAAACAAAAAGAAGACTTACATCAAGCAAAACAGGCCATTTATTCTGCCTTTCCAGTACATAAAAAAAAGGAGATCATAACCCTTGTTTTTTTTGTTTGCTGAGTCCCTGCCTTAGAAGACCCATATTACTGTAATTTGTTCCAAGAAAGAGTCCCTTAGCAGAGACTGCACAAGGAGTGTGTGGGATCCTTGTTTTTATTTTTCTTTTGAGCGTGGAAACAAATGGGCAATCATTTGGTTTTGTTGGGAAACAATGAAGAGGGAGTTCTGTGTCTTTACAGCACCGTGAGGCAGGAATAAACCAAACAGATGAATAGAGGTAATTCCAATCCTTGATTACTTTTCCTGTATGAATGCAGGTAAAGGGGTTTAGTATAGACCTAAAGGTAAAGGTTTGTTACAATTCCAAACTCAAATGTTGTATCATGTTTTTCCCTTCAGTTTAATTGCCACCATGGACATTATGTTGAAGGAACATTGTGATTTCTGGGCATTGCTATTAAGGTTTGCTTTTGATTGAGAGTCTTTCAGACAAAGTGGGTTTTATTTTTGCTTCTATTCCCCTTTGCCAGTTTTCTCATTTGTGCTAGTTTTCTCCTTCTGCTACCCATTGTCACAATGTGTTTACCTCTTCCAGGTGACAGGCATGCTTGGTATCTCTTCTGGAGCTGGGAGATTTCCAGAGAGAGGTCAAAACTGTTCACTCATGAGAGCATTTTATGCGACTATCCATCCATCTTCTGGCTGCTGTGTGCAGCTGGAGTTAAGAACTCACAGGCACTGATTTTACACACAGTCCTCTTGGAGTTTAAGCAGCAGGGGGACTTCACAAATGGGCATTAATTACCATGGGGAATGTGGTTGGCACCCTAAAATTGTGCCAGTGAGGAGTCCTGTTAACAAATGAGGATGGAGGGATAGGCTATGATGTTACAGTGTGCTGATTCTGACCTGTTAGCTGGGGTCTTTGGCCAAAACCAACTGAGCAACATGGAACTGAGCAGCAAAGAATACTTAAAATCTTTTAAAGGATGAGAAAAAAAAGTTTGGATTGATAATGGCTGGAAAGAGAGATCAAAACCAGAGAAACGGGATAAATGGGTTGTGAAAGAAGGATATGCACGGAAGAGTGAGAGTGAGTTAAATTAGTAAGAAAGGCTGGATGGACAGTGCAGATCCGTTTGGATTCCCATGTAGGAAGTATCTAAGGAACTGAGCTAAATGAAAGAAGAGCATTTATGGTAGACTGTAAGAAAAAACTGTATAGAGGCTGTTTTGAAGGAATTCAGGTGGTCAAACATGTGATGGTAGGTTTGGATGGGCTGTGGTGCTGAAGAAAACTCTCTGAGCAGGATGACTTCTCCAGGTTCTGAAAGAGGAGGCACTGGTCATGCATGGGTAGAGTCAGCAGAGAGAGGATGCTGAAGATCTGCAGTTCCTTAACATCATATGAAGGAGTAAAAGAGGAGTGGAGATGTGCTGTGGGCAAAGGGAGAAGTGGTACGAAGGCTTGAAAGTTAATCTTTGGAAAATCAAGATAATTCCTGTACAATGTCTAATGAGAACTGCATCTAAACACTACATGTGCAAGCACAAGACTGCTGGGATGTCTAAGCAGTTGTGGTCACTTTTTCCATGTGAAAAGAAGCTGAACTGAATGCAGAATACAGGAGGAAGAGAAATCTCAGACTACAAGGCATGTGTGTGAAGACAGACCTGTGAACACCATCTTTCTGGTGCATGTCAGTAAAAGCCTTGGCATGATTCAGGAAAACAGGATTTATTCCCAGGTGCAGAAGAAGCAACTACTTTGAGATAGAATCAAATACAATTTTTATTTTCCAAGGAAAATAAAAAATATTTTGCCAAGAGCCCTTTAGCTTTCATGTTTTTGCCAGTTTCTTGCAGTGGGTAAATCTTATATGGCAGAAGGAGCTGATTCACACATCATCCAGAAATAAGAAGGTCTGCTCTCCTGAACGTGTGGCAGAAGTAATGCCAAACACCAAGATTAGGTCTGCCCTCCACATTTTCTGCTCTTTTCCAAAGGATGACTCTTGGGTGTTTGTGATTTACTTGCAGTGTTTATTAGTAACCTTCAGGCTTTGGGGTTTTTTTTTGTGGTTGTTCTGTGTACTTGATTGAAGGTCAGATCTGAGAAAGAGCCCTTATTGATTTCAAAAGTGCCAAGTAGAGATTGAAGTTTTTTGCCCTCTGTGGGGATGTTTTTCCCATTGTGAGTCGATGGAAGCACGTGTGCAGGCTGCAGGGTGAGCACAGCTAATCTTGGGCTGTCTCAGCAGGACTGAGGCAGCACAGAGCTGAGAGCAGCACTGAGAATTTGGTGATTATTGAACAGAAGGTGGCTTGAGAAATATGGAAACTGCTGCCATGATAACTTAAAGGAGGGGAAAAACCAGACCTAAGCAGTTAATGAAATGGGAAAAAAAGTAGCAATGGGAACAGAGATGAATTGGTAAGAGTTTGTTTAAACACCACCGAGAAACCAGCTGCTGGGTCCAGTGTCTGTGGGGTGTGCATTAAGCAGACTGAGTGGGAAGTTAATAACAGAGGAGAGTGGTGTTGCTGAGAAGAGCTTAGTGTGCTCTTTGTCTTACCATTCATTGGAAGGACCACAGGATTACTTTCTCTGGAGATGTTTTTTTCTTAGAAAAGGAACTGTAAAGCTCTATGAATGTCAGTCCTGTACACCAACAGTTGCTGCCATTAAGTAAAGAGTAGTGTGTAGTCAGATCACCAGAGAGTTCTGCTAACACAGTCAGCCAAAACATGCAGCTTAATTAATGGTCTGTGCATTTTAGTTACTTATTCTGAAAGCTCTATTAAATATAAAATTTGCAAATCTGGTTTTGTTAAGAGTCCCCAGCTCATTAAATGTGCAATACCCCAGGAGATGCTTTTTGTCCAGGTTACCTGTTTATCAGGCTGGCACACAGAGATACTGCTGGTACAGAGCAGCAGCTGCTGGGGTGTGATTGAAGTGTGTCCTTTACAGCTCCCTTGGAAAAACAGCCTGTTGGAACCTGAATTTGGGGTGGGAAATTAATAAATGAATATTAAAAGGTTTTTTTGGGGACAGGGCTGTATGGGATAGTTACAGAGCTGATGGATGTGGTTAGTTTTGCTGTCTGTTTCACTTTCTTTGGATTCTGTGACAGTCATGTTTTATTTTTCAAAGCCGTAGCCATACAGTTTTTGTGTCAAAATTGAGAATATAATTAGGATGCAGTACTTAATTGTTTTACAATCTCATGTTTTTCTGATTGCTCTCTGCTGCTGCTTTATGGACTTTCATATTCTCTCATTTTGGCCTGTGAAGACAGCTACATGCAAGGATAGGAGCCTATCACTGCTGGTGCTGGATAGCACCAGTAACAGTGCTTTTGTATGTCATTTCATCACCCCAGACAGCACTGACCTCGTACTGCTTTAGAGACTCTTCATGTGCAAAAGCATTTGTGTGTCACTGGGGCCAGTGAGAGCCAGCCCATCGTCCTGCACAGGAGAAGGAAGTGGTCTGAACAAGCTGAGACCCCTAAGAGCATTATGAGTCCCCTGACCATCATGCAGGTAGTGAGAGCCCATCTCAGACAAGCAGCAGCAACATCCTTTGGATGTGTGCCCACATGGCACATGCTGGCTTGTATCCCACTGCTAGCTCATGAACAGGATTTCTGATGCCCTTTTACAGTCTCTGCTGCTTGTGGATGCTCGAGTGTGGCAGGGAAGGACAGATGGGATGGATGCTATGAGCAGTGGGGCCAAAGAGGATGGGGTGAGACGGGAGCAAGTGAGACAGCAGAGAGAGGAGGGGCCAGTAGACAGGAAGAAAGATGGCAGATAAATGTCATTCATTGCCTTCCTTTCAGGTTTCCTGATTCTTCTTTGCTGAGCCTTAGAAGGGCAGTGTAGTTTTAGTTTATTTCATGAACTTAAAAAAAATATAAATTAGGGATGAAGCAAAACAATTGAACCTGAATCTGCATTGGGACCTGGAATCCCCTCATCGATTGATGGAGATACCTGCTGTGAGGTCAGCCATGTCACCTGGAGAAGTCCTATGACTGCTGTGCTTCTCTTTGTGAAACAGCATTTAGATTTGCATTTTTGTTTATAAAGCCAAATTGAAATCAAGGCTCTCCTTTCCCCTTTTGTCCCTGTCCCTGGATGGGCGTGCCTGTCCTTCCTGCTTCATAACAACTGCTTGTGTATGTGCCCTGACAGCCATTTTAGCTCTTTCTTTCTTTTTTTAGTAACGTGAGCTGAGTTAGTTGTGTTTCATCTCATCCTGGCATTTTTGAGACTTGGCACTCTCATACATCTTGCTGTGTCCCCTGTCTTTTTTTTGCTTTGCATTTGCACCTTTTTTTCCACCTTAGTAACCTACTCACATGTTGACATAGCGTCCAAGCAAATGTGCCCTACTGTTCCCCAGTAAGAGGCAGCGCAATTAATTTCAGAGACTTTCCACGGAAAGAAACCCTTGCCTTCCTGTGAACAAGGAGAGCTGTTCAATTATACTGGAAAGCTGCATGTGGGCCCAGGCTGAGAGACACCCCCTCCCACCCCCCTCCCACTCCTGTCTAAAGGACTGCTGTATTGTCATCTGACAAAGTCACTCATTTCCAGATAATTGGCTTTTTAAAGGGCATCTATAGGACCCAAATAACTCCTGGCATACTGTTTATACCATTGGCCTGCCAGGTTAGCAAAGGTTAGACTTAATTGCCTCATTTATGGCTAATGCATTCCAGTTTTTCTGTTGCTTTTTCTCTGAGGATAATTGCTCAGACCTGTATTTTTGTTTCTGAAATCTTGAATAAAAACAAAGGTCCTGCTTTGTGAATTCAGACACTGCTTTTATTGGGAGAGACAGAGGTCACGTAAAACTCTTACGTTTAGGAAGTGACCACATCTGTGGGTGAGAGGTTATCCTGGTGAGCCTTGCTCAGCCCTTTGACAGCTCAAATTTCCCACTGTGCTCCATCGTCAGACCTCTTTGTGTGGTGCAGCTCATTGCAACAGAAAGCAATTTCCAGGTAAATTGTGTCCAGCACTGCTCTTCTCAGTCCTGTGCACAGATGGCCTGTGGGTGCAGGGCTGGTGTAAGGGATGCTCTGCAAGTGCAGCTCTCCTGGTCACAGCCCATGCCTGAACATCCCCACATGGATGGAGGCTGGTGCTGGGACAAGAGGAGACACAAAGCACCTTCTGGGATGGTCTGGGCTGTAAACACAGCACTGTGCTTGCGTGCTCTGCAGAATTAATCCTGATGTTTCTACAAACACATTTTGTATGTATCTATCCTGTGTGTCTCCAGAAATTTTACTGGTGAGGATGGAGCAAATTTCTGGCAGCATATACTTCAGTTTCCTGGCAGTAGTCACTGTCCCTTCCAGCACCAGGTGATGTTTCTCTTTTGTTAGGAGCAAAACAAGAGCTGCAGACTTCAGTGCTTCTGTTGCAGTTTTGTAAAGCCAACACTCTACACCCAGCTTTTGGGTTTTGTTTATTTTACGGTCAGGGTAGTTCTGGCAGCAGGTTTTGAGTGAACAGGTCTTAGAAAACAATGTCATGGCTGTCAGGAGGGAACCACTCCAGCTTTCAGTAACCTTCTGAGGTTATTGAGGGCCAAAAAGTGACAGCTGGGAGAAGAGCCCTCTGTCTCTGGCACCCCAGGGCACCCTGAAGCTGTCAGCATGGGGATGGGGTGTAGGTTTGGTGTCCATTCATCATGGGCTTCACATGCTCAGAGCTCTGCCTGCAGCTTCACACCAATGACAGAGACACCAAACTGTCACTGGCATCCTTCAAAGCTTGGTTTGTAAGGCTTCCCTCGATTAATTCCCATTTGATTAAATCACATTCTTTACATAAAGAGCTGATCTTGATTGACAGCCTTCTTCATAAAAATGCCTCCAATGTTCTCATGCACATGGTGAGAGAGGATCATAAATTTGCTGTAAATGCTTTAAAAAGTGAGAAAGCTGAGTGTCAGCTGGTGCCCAGCCTTGCCAAATCTGTGAATAAGAAGGAGGGCACTGGGTCTGAAGATTAGCAGTTAGCTTGTAGTGGTGAGGAGACTGGTTTGGGGGATAACCATCACAATACATTTTTGGCAGTGTGTGTGTTGCACAAGATTGAAAGAAAAAGTAATTAACGAGACAACTTATGTTGGATGTGATGGATCTACCATTGTTCAAGGCAGGGTTAAATGTCTTCATAAAATGTGTATTGTACTTCTGACAGAAGTGATTAGTTTAGTACTGGAATTTCTGGTGTGGACATCTTCGGAGAAGTGTACTTCTGTTCTTGGGGATAAATCCCTGAGGAAAGGTCTCAGGAGCTCTGTTGTGGTCACTGGCAGCATATACAGAAAGGAAGGAGAGATGAATACACAAAGACTGATCACAAATGCCTGTGAACACTGGATTTCATTTGCTGAAATTTTAAAGAATGTTGCTCATTCTACTGGGCCAGCTCTACACTGTTTCTTTCAAATCACCTGCCTTCCTGAGGAGAGAATAACAAACCTCATAAACAATTGGTTATTTTTGCTGTAAAAGCAAAGATGGTTGCACCACTCTTTAAACATGCAGTTTTCAGTCTCAGCATGAAGTTTGTTTTGTTCATAACATTGGAAGAGGAATTTTTTGCTTCTGGGAAAGAAATGTGAAGCTGACTAGAAATGGTTGTTTAAAAAGGAGCTCCTTTTTTAGACACTTGAGAGATGGTTTAAAGCAGTCAAACAGATTATGCTTTTATTCTTGTTTTATGGAAGTAGCAAAGAACTTTTTAGCATAGTTTGACCTGGAGGTTTTGATCTAATGTGAGATAACAACCAAACTTTTAAAATGGGTTTTGGTGCTGCTCTGAATGAGGGAAAATTCTAATCCTGACCTTGGAATGGCTGGTTAAAGTTGATGTGTGTCCTGGAAGCCAGGAATTAATGTGAATCCCTGCTCCCCCAGGGTGTGCCTTAGTGGGAACCCTGATTTGCACAGCCTGTTTTCCCCCACCATGGTGCTCAGCCCTGGGTCATGCACGCCTGTGGGGCCGCCTGTTTCCAGAGAGCTGAAATGAACCCTGAAGGTCAGAGATGTGCTCCCCAAGGACCCCATCCCAAAAAGTCTGAACACACACAGAGGAAAGGCCACCCCTGAAGGTCAGAGATATGCTCCCCCAAAGATCCCATCCCAGCAAGTCTGAGCACACACCAGGAAAGGCCACCGAAGGAAAACACCAATCCAATAAAGCCATGTGGCTAGCGGGACCTGGGTAATTAAACACCTGCATGCAGTGATTGCAGGACTAATTACTGCAGTCAGAGCAGCCTCTCAGTGCAGTTGTTTTCAATCAGTGCCTCAGCAGATGTTTAGAAGAAAACAGCTCAAAACCCCACCTTCACCCACCTCTTTGCACTGATGAAACTTTCAGCTTGTTTTTATCTTGCTCTTCCTCTCCTTCTCTCCAATGCCTAATCTCAGAAACGCTGTTTGACTTTGGATGCCAAAACCTACGTATTGAGGATTAAATGAAAGCCACGGACATCCTAAAATTGTATAAAATGTTTATATTGTTCTTGCTGAGCTCAAAACTGCAAGCTTATACTGCTAAGGATTTAAAAATGGAGAAGAAAGAAGTACAAGTGCTATAACTTCTAGCCAGGTAGTAAAGGAAAATATTTAGAAGCAAATGTTACATTTCTCTGTTACTATTCTGGAAATGTTGTCTCTGGATTCAGAGCTCGTAAAAGTCAGTGATCAAGCATTGTGCATCTTTGGTTCCCATCAGGCTGTATAACATTGGAAAAAGATGTTTTCTGTGTTTCTGGGAGCACTGATCAATATAGGGTTGCTCTGGAGAGGACTGGAAAGATTTCATTGTATACTTCCATTTAGATGATCTGCCACATGGGTGCTCTCCAGAGCATTACTAGTACTGATTATCCAGTTTTTCTTGAACTTAAAGTAGTTAGAGACCTTCTCAGTTTTGAATGAGAAACAGCAGCACTATTTGAATTTGCTGTAGGAAGACCACTGTTAAACAAAATAATGCTGAGAATAAAGCAGAAAAACCTGGGGATAATACTTGAGGGGAAGAAATAAAAAATAGGGCAAAACAAAGAATAGAGCCTCTGGGAAACTTGTGCAGTCATACTTCATTTGGATTTTCTTGAGAAATTTTCTACAGCCAGAAAGTGGAGAAAGCATTTTATTTATTTGTTTGTTTGAATATCACCAAATCTAGACTCTAGTTTGCCTATGGAAACCCAAGCAGGTTATTTTTCCCTGAGCATTTTCATACTTCTGACAAATGACCAGTCTTCAGAAGTGCAGAATTTTGTGGTCAGATTTTAGCTTCAGTCCTACAAAGGGACTCAAAGTGATCAGAATAATAATTGGTTTCTAGCTACAACATTTTAATGTTTTAATCACACACCAATAATTATTTCTTTTTATTTCCTTCCACAAAGCTGCCTGAAATGTCTCCAAATGTTGCTTAATACTGAAAACCAGAGTGAAATTAAGCTCCCGATGTGGTATTTTTATATGACTATGAAAATTCTGTCATAAACGTGTCTAATTCTCCAAGATACAGAGCAGTGCTTGCCACAGTCTCTTCCATCTCAGTCTTGTTCTTCAGATTTGGAGATTTTTCTTTGCTATGGTGTAGAATATACGATCACATCAAGATGAGGGGGTTTCCTATCTAGCAGATGCTATATATAGCAGTGGCATTTGCCAAGTTTCACCTGAGGAAGCACTGATGCCTTTGAAAGATTCACTGGAGCTCAGTGCTCCTTGTGACAGTACAAGGGGATTTATTCCAGGTATGGATGATGAATTTGTGGAATAAGGCATCTGTTTTTAGTGTGGGAATACACATTTGTGGTGTGTCTCCACCTTGTACACTTCAGAACCATTTAAATATAGGAAAATGAAATCTTCACATATTCTCTACTGAAGTGCCAATAAATTTGCATTTTTTGGAAAAGACATTTCCTCTTCTTTCTGACACTGCAGATTCACCAGCTCATTCTCCATTCCTGTTGTCTGCAAGTGTGGATTTCTCCCAGTTACACAGCAGGTTTTTGAAACCAGCAAGGACATTATCTCCAAATAACTCCATTCTTCATTCTAACTCATTTCTTTCTCAGAATGCTTTCTATAATAAAACCTCGTGCTTTGCCAGGGTTTCCAATGCCTCGCAAGTGGCAGATCTGAGAACTGCGTGCTCAGTGTGGCATGTACCAAAGTGCCCAAAGCAGGTGTTGGCAGTCAGCTGGTGCAGAAACTGGGAGTGTGGTGCTGCCTCCTTCTGCCTCCTGCTGCATTGGGTGACCATGGCAGGGGTGTCCCCAGTGAGGACACACCAAGGTCTGCCCATGCACCACATGGCTGCCTCCAGTGCAGGACACAGCTGAGCCCATCAGCCAAACCCGCAGTGCATCTGGGAAAATGTGCTCAAGAAAGGGCAGAGAATACTGGACAGGCAGGAGAAGGGAATAAAAGGTGAGAAACACCTGGGTTCAAAAACAAGGCTGGAGAAGGTGCTCGAAGTTGCCAGAACAGATACCACAGCCCAGTGAGACCATCCCAGACTTCCTGTACAAGTACTGTAGTGAGGGGAAAGCCATGCCAGAGCAGAGGGAAGATGGCAGGAGGAGGCAGTAGCAGATAGGAACTGCTGTGTGTCCAGGTCTAGAGCAAATTGGGGAAGAATCCCCCAAAGGAGCTCTGGTGGGAAAAGCAGATCCAATCGGCCCCTCCCCCCAACTGGTCTGGGAGGAAAAAATACCTCCTTGGAGAAAGGTGGAAAAAACCTCTGTTTAATAAACAATAAAACCAAAACAATATCAAACAATGAGACCCCTTGCCACTCTAAAAGAGATGACAAACTGAGAAAACCCCGGGTTGCAGCTCAGCTCACTCAGTCTCTGATCAGTCCCTCAGTGCTGGAATTGTCACAGGCCAGGCCCGGCCTGGTGGGCCACAGGTGTGAGCTGCTAGTGCTCCCCTGGGTGTTCAGTCCAGAGCCGTTTCAAGAGGTCCAAAGAAAAGGGAAAAAAAAACAGTCCAGGGAACTTCTTTGCCTCAGCTAGCTAACACTAACTAAAAAGCAAAAGAAGAGCTCTGTCCTGCTTGTCTGTCCACAGAAAACACAGTCCAGGAGCAGGAATATGGAGGAGGAGTGCAGTGTCTGGTAACAAACTGCTGCTTCTTCTCTCCCCCCCCTTCACTCTCTGGAACACTCTTAAAGGTACAAAACTTATTATTCAACGTAAACAGAATGAGACGATTGGGGATAAAAGCATGATATAATCAACCCAGGACACGTGTACTGATCATAATCATCCATCCTCATTTACACCCAAGACCTGTTACTGGTAGAGGCGGCAGGAGAGAAGGAAGGAGGTTGGCTGTGGGAAAGGCACGGGAAGGAAAGGTGTTGTTCCAGTATTTGTCTTTTTTTTCCTGCCTCTTTAATCAGTAGGCAACAAATTAAGTTAATTTTCACCAAGCTGAGTTTGGAACAGGAAGCAATCTCCCGGTTCTTATCTCATCCCACTATCTTTTTATTTCTGTTGTTGCTGTTTCCCCCCCATTAAATAAGTTTGGTGGTGCGGATAGGAATGAGCCAGGAGGTGTGAACATCTCAGGGAGAGAAGGAGCAGCTGGGTGGGAGTTTGGTTGATTGTTAAAACTTGGTCATGGCTTGCTCATTGGCTTGTTCATTGGCCCATCACACTTGTTCATGTAGAACTTGCGGCCGGGCGTATGTGGCCACTAAGGCGAAGTCCGGCTAGCTGTTGGTCTGTGGCCGACACCTCAGCTGCATCGGAGGCCAGCCCCCCTTGGCGTCTTGGCCTCGGGCTCAGCTGGATCGCGGACCGGAACCACGGCGCTGATGGGACGAGAGGAAGGAGTCGGACGCTTGCTGGGGGTGAAGGTCGGTTTATTCGATGAACAGGAGCACCAACCAGGGGCAAATGACCCCAGCAAATGGTAACGAGGGGAGGGAGAAGCAGGGTTTTAAAGATAGGGGGGGTGGATAAGGGAGGGATCCACAGCTGACCAATAGGGAAAGGTATAGGGAGGAACTTAACATAATGGGCATACAGAAATATCCAATGAATACAAAGTAAAGGAGGGGCCCCGGGACCACAGCCAACCACAACCCCCAGAGAGTAGAAGGTTGTCGAAAACTAGGAGGAGTGGGGGGGTGATTGACTGGGCCCAGGGAGGAGAAAAAGTTTACTTATAAGGAAGAATAAAGGAGGAGAAATTACATAACTTAACTGACTGACAAAACCAGGGGCAGGGGTAACCATAGCAACAAAACTGTCAGAAGGGCTATGGCGGGAAAACTGAGGAGGGCAGAACCATTTAACACAGTGTAGGGGGGAATACAAGAAACTTAACCCACACACTACAACAAGAACTGATCTCCCCTTCAGTTCTCTAAAGGCTGGAGTTTCAATGCAGCTCATGGATATTTCCTAAGGAAACCTGTAAGCTTACCACTACTCTACTCAGTGACAATATTATAGCTGTCTTCAGCATAAGTTCCTGCCATAGTGATGCAAAGGCTGATTTTGCAGTTGTATTTCTAGTAAAATGTTTTTTTTTTTAGTGTCTTCTGAGGTATTAGGACCCACAGATCCCTTAATGGTAATGAAAATGCTGATTCAGGTGATTCAGGTGATACATTGCCTTGATGGAGAAGTATTTATGAAGATGTGGACTGGGCCTGTGTCCTGCCCCTGCGGTCCAGGTTTTTCAAAGAAGATGAAGTCACACTCTTGCCCCAGGTGATGAGGTGGTTGCAATGTTTGATTGGTGCAATTTGGGAGTGGGCCAAGGGAAGAGGAGGACTCCTCAAGTGGATTTCCAGCAAACATCCAATCGATTCTTCTGCAAGATGTAAGATTTCTTAATTTTTAGCCTGTTCTAAAACCCATGTATGTGTATAGAGAAACACTGTTTATGCACATGGGGTACATACTTAACAGAAAGGGCTAACGGCTGCTGTGTCACACAATATAACATAAAAACTGTGAATCTACACAGCCCTTGGAAAGTGAGGAGGCATCTCAAGGGGAATTAAAGGTCTTCAAAGCAGAATTTTTTTATCTGTCACTGGTGCTTCATAGCAGTCCAGACTATATTATATAGTGGACATACAGACTCTATATAACATTATATGTCATAATCTTCCTGACTGAACAAAAAATCCATGGGTGACTTCGGTGAATATTAAAGCTGCTTCTAGAGCAGTATCTTTGTATTGCTATCCTCACAAATTAATCTGGGTAGCTTTAGTAGCACAGTGTTTCTTTATGGTCATTGCTAAGAAGAAGCAAGATAATTTTATGGAGTCAAGAGGAAATTGAGGCTGTTCATTATTAGTGAAAAACCTAAGATTTGATACATTGGGGAGATTGTATTCTGCTTGCAATTAGGTGAATTTTAAATATAGAGTTTATAAATTGTACAGATATGCCATTATTTAACATCTATTATTCTAGTTATCTCTTTTTTGTGGCTTTGGCTGTTTCAGTTGCCAAATTTGAACAGCGACATGCAGAAATATTTTTCTCCAAAGGCACAACCAATCTTGTTCAATTGTTCAGACTTTTGTCCCCCAAATGGCACTAACAGTCTTTCCTAAGGATTTATCTCTGCAGAACACCAAATAAAGTGAATTAATAAACGATCAGGAATTGCATAATTCATATTTTCCTCTATTATATTGCTTGTTTAATATGAAACTGTTCTCATTCTTGTCTTTTCTAATTCATGTGTCCCTACCTGCAGACATATTTCAGAGAAATACAAAAAGGTTTAGTAATTTAGGGTTTAGCAAAATTAGGAGCCTAAGTCCTTAAGGGTAATTTCCAGACATTTCCAAGCCTCCTTTGGGACCCAAATGATGAGTGTGTTTGTGGGCTACAGAATTTCTATCATATCTGACAGTCTCTATGTGTGCAAGATAGGAGCTGGTACCTAAAAGTTCTTCTGGAAATAGTGGTCATTGACACTCCTCCCAAACAATTGGGTAAAAGAGGGTCAGTTCCATTCTGTCCTCATGTATGTGGAATTGGTTGGTGGTTATGAAATTCATCTATGGGAAATGAGAGACCTGGCATGAGCCAGCCAGTCATTTCCTTCCCAGCATCTTGCTCTAGCGATGCTGCAGTGAGAATGGCTCTTCCCATCTCTGCAAAAACATTGCTGGTTTATTTCACTCATGAGAACAAACACAGCTCTGGTCCAACAGTGTGGCTTCTGACAAAATGTGGCTAAAAATCTTTCTCCCCCTAAACATCTGCAAACCTCCAGCAGCTTTAGGAGCGTAGGTGTGTGGGTTTGAATCCTCTCTGATGCCAGGTGTGCTGAAGTCCTGCCTGCAGAAGCTCAGGCATGGATATTACTGTGCAGAGAGTGGGGGCTGCTCCCAGGAAATGGCTGAAATGGCTCCTGCTCTGCTTTAGAAATAACCTGTTGTAATCTGGAGCACCTGTAAATCCCAAACTGATACAGGTATTTAAGATGTGAAAAAGACTGGGCCTGAATACAGAGTTTCCTTGCTGTGGAGCTTCTATGTGACACACAAATGCTCTGATGGCTGTTCCAAAGGTAATTCTGGTCTGGTTTTCTGTAATTCAGAGCTACAGATCCCTCTGCAGGTGCCTGAGAGGAGGCTGCACATCACAGAGTCACTGAGTGGTTGAGGTTGTAAGGGATTTGACCTCTGGAGGTTATCTGGTCCCACTCATGCAGGTCCAGATGCAAGCAGTTTCCCCAGACCATGCTCAGACCATATTCATCTGAATATCTCCAGGAAGGGGAATGCCACAACCTTCCTCACTCATAACTCTTCTGAAAGGAGCCCTTTCTTTCCATGAACAGTGGTAGATTACTGCAGAAATGGCAATATCTGCAAAGAGCTGATCATCTGTGAGAAAGAATGCATTTCCCACCAAGGCTGAGACCTGACAAAGCACCCACAGGGTAAATTTGGTGAATGGAGCAATGGAAAAGAGACTTACTTTTCTGCCTGCATTGAGGTTACCAGTCCAGAAAGGTGTTTGGCACGCCTGATTCCCATTGGCACGCAACTTGCATGAGCATGGAGTTGTCACCTTTGAGAACTAGATCCCAGATTGGTTGCATTGGTTTTGTGTCAAACTGTATGTTTGGGTAAAATCTGGTAAAAAATAAATCAGATAAATCAGGATCAGAAGAGCTAGTTATTCACTTTTCCTGCTAAAGTGTGGTAGTGATTAACAGATACAGACTGTTTTACTCCTTCTTAGAAAGTGTTTCTGCTCTCTTTGCCTTGATTCACTCTGAAGGACCTACTTGCATTTTAAACTGTGAAAAGTCAGAGAGCAGATGCTGCCAGCTCTGAAGGCTGTTGTTATTGTGTATGAATGTACTTTGAAAAATTTTTTGGTTGCTATTAGCCTCCAACCACTGGGTTTTGTTTGGTTTTTTTTCTTTTTTTTTCCCCATGACATTTTCTATAAATTTATATTTGTACATTTTTTCCTTGTATTTTAGGTTTGCATGGCAGCTGGTTTGATGTATGTTTAATAGTTTCTCTCCCTCCCAGCAAGGGCCTAGTGACAGCTTCTGACTAGGATTTAGCTGGTTGGAAATGCTATTACCATATAAGATACTGACAGCTATCAAAAATCCCCTGTAGAGCTAAATCTGTACAGATGCTCTTGGTCCTCTACACACTGCTGTGAGTGCTGTGGACAAACAGGTGTAGATTACAAGCTGTGGTGATAAATGGCTATAAATCATATCATCAACAAAATTGATCCCTTCAGATACAGACTCTGATATCCAGATGTGTTCATGATTTACTGCTTTCCCAGACTCTGGGAGAAAGAGGTGCTCCAAAAGAATCAGGGTTTCTGGATTTTTTATCACAAGTATGCAATTTGTTAGCTTTAAAAATATTGCCCTCTCCCATTGTTAAATCAAGTTATATTTCTTGTCTACTTTAGCAAAAATGAGATAAGTTGTTTGGCTTAAGTGATGGTGGCACTTAATACTCTCCAGCAAATGAGAATAAATCTAATGCTGATAGCTGAGTGCTTGGTGACTCAAGAGAAATCTTGTTTATTGGACCGTAACACAAAACTTCGAAGAAACAAAAAATAGAGAGTTGTGGCTTATCTTAACCCACTCTCAGTGATTCATCAGGAGAGTTGGAATTTAGTGACTTTCACATCAGAAAGCAAATAAGAGGCAAACCCTCCCTTACTGAGTGGCTGGAAAATTCATGCATTGCTTTACAAAATTGTTTTAAATTCAAATTTATCTGCTCTAAAGCATGTTAAGACTGAATCATTAATTTTTACAACTCGCTTATCAACTCTTGCTTTGTTCTATTTTCAAATGGAAAAAATAGCTCAAGCTTTGATATTTGTTCTCTGATTATTTTTATTTTCTGAAATTGGAAAGTGTACTTTTTTCCCCTCTGGATTTTTGTTTGAATTATCTGCTACACATACCTTGCTGACCTTTCAGTATTATAAAAATATAATCTTAAACTTCATTTGCATATTCTGTATCTGTTACTTTCACATAAGCATCAAAACAATACTTAGTCCCACCAGGCCTCCCAAATTATACTTACATGGGACATACTTACAAAGTGCCTACAGTGTCTCTTAGACCTTTTCTTCCTTGGAGAGAGCTCCCTCCCATTTAGCACACCTCCAGAGCTGTTCCCTGAGCACTGAGAAAGACCTTTGGGGAAAACAGTTTTGTGAATAATCCATGATTTAGATGTCCCACTGTGTCTGTCCTTCATTTTGTATTTGTTGTAATTGAGTCTCTGCTGTGAGACGATCCACCTGGACAGAGCCAGATGGTTGAAATATCTGTGATTCAAACTACAACTTTCCTCCAAATTCTGCTATTTGTCTTCTGTCTGTACATTTAAGTTTTTAAAAAAATTGTCTGCTAACCAGAAGGGACCCCTGGTGTTCAGGCAGAATCACAAGACATCTCAGGTTGGAAGACAGAAATCTTTAGTTAATGAGCTGATGACCAATTGATAGTTTTATGATGATAAATGCAACTCAGATAAGAATTTTTTGCTTCCTGATGTTAATCTCACATACTTGTATTTGGTAACTTGTACTGAACGCCCCATTTTTATCAAACCAGGTAAACCAGACAAGGTAGACTGTCAAAGTGTAAGGAAAAGTTGTTCATCACATTGCATGTGGTTCTAAGAGAAATGTCCTCAAGAGAAGCTGCACCAAAAGGAAAAGAGGATTTGTGCTGTGGTGTAGTCTGAGAAGCTTTACAAAAGTGATTTATTTCAAATACTAATCTATAGGGATCTGGGTAATATTGATTACCATCACCATGGATGGGGCATAGAGCAGTGGAGCTTGAATAGGAATTGGTGAGGAGATAAGCAGGTGGAAGAGGGAGCTCTGTCCCCCATTTCCCTGGGCAGAGGCTCCTGGCTGTTCCAGAAACACATGTTATGAGGCAAAAGATGTAACAAACTGGTGTCCCTGGGAGCTGGGGTCTCATGAGCAATGTAGGGATTGATTTCAGGGTGCACTTTACTGACAGGTCACATTCATCTAAGTCCATGCCATCTCTGAAGCAGCCACTGCTGCCCTTTGTCTGCCCGCCTTTGTGTGCTCCTTTCCCTCTGCCAGCACTGATTTACAGGCAGCTGTGCAGTGACCTGACTCTGTTTTCAGTCAGCAACTTTCCTTCTCAGGGTTAATTTTCAATTGTGCATCAGCTTGTGAGTCTGGGCAGCCAGATGTTTGTGTGACCCAGCCTCTGGCACTGGGCATGAACAAGGGGCCGGGGACAGCTCTGCCTCTCCTGATGAGAATGTGGGTTTAGAGCTTCTTAATCCAGCTGTGAAAGTGCACCAGGAGTGGATAGCCAGATGTGCTGGACTGAGGAGCTTGACAGGTAATGGACAGTTTGCTTGGATCTGCTTTGTTAACTTCAGCAGTCCTGCTCATTGTGAGAACTCTTGTATTGTGTGGGAGAGAGGGAAGATAGAACCACTCAAAATAGCCCTTACACACTAAGGCTATAAACCATATTTACACCCCTCTGAACACTCCTCCTATACTGCTGGAAAGCTTTTTTTCTCTCAGTGAGCTTTGCTATGCAGTGCTTTTAAACTATTTTTATTGTTGTCAGGGGGCATATCCAAGACTTGGGCCACTCTAATAACAAGTTTTAGTTATAATTATTGTGAGTGAATTTAAGCAAGTCATGATTAAGCTTTGATTAGTCTCTTTGTGTAATATTTTTAATAAGCTCTTGTACTTAGCATTTTAGCTTTTTTCTTAGCTTGTTAATTTAAAGATAAAAAGTTGCATCTGTAAGTATTGGAATGTCTCCACTGTTGTTTGCCATGCTTCTCTACCAAAGCTCACTGAAGGTGATGCTGTTAAAGTTGGGGCTTTTTTATTTTTGCTTCTCAGTCTTGAAGTCCAAATGCTATTTGCTGGGAAATGTCTCATCATCAGACCTTTGAAATAGAAGCATTTTCTTAACATCTTTTTCTTGTCTCTCCATGTGTGCACACATGGCCAAATGGGGTAGTTTGCATGGCTGTGCATTCTTCACTAAAAAACAAGTGATGATGGATTTGAAGTGTTTTGCAAAGTGTGCTGCATGCATTATTAACCTTGCTTTAGTGATAGCTGCTTAGAGCTAGGAGCAGCTATGAGTGTGCTAGAGAGTAGGGATGTTTGACTCCAGTGTATTGAGTTGTTTTTGCTGAACACCCCAGGAAATGGGTAAGGAAAAGTAACTGTGACTCTGCCTTTGCTGAGACTTTACCCTGAGATAAAGAGCAAATCCACAATTAAATTTGATTTTCTCACATGTTCTTATGTTCCCTTCATTTCAACATATGGCTGTGTCTGCAGCAAACCCAGGACCACAGTTTGAGGTTCTGCAGAGGAGATGATATGTGGAAGGCCTGATGGGCCACATCAGCATCTGCCTTGTTTAATAGGGGATGACCAGCGGGCTTTCCTGTGCTTGTGTACACATCCAAGTAAATCTATATGAAACTAAGTGGCCAGTCACAGGGCTAAAATCCTTGCACTTAGATTATTCTTGAATATCTGACTTTCAGGCATAAATCCAGAAATTCCTTTCAGTAAAAACATTTTTCTCCTATTAGGTGTTATAAACGTCTTCATCTCCTCTACCTGCTGAAAAAAAAAGAAAAAACGAAAAAAGAAAAAAAGAAAAAAGAAAATTAAATGAAGATTTGTTTTAAACGGAACAATTAATGAATCTGAAGAAGTTGGAAACTGCACATCTTAGTCTGCTGTTTTTATAAGTATTTAGGATCCTTCAGCTGAGCTTAGTATTTTGAATTTAAAAACTAACTGAAATTGAAGAGTAGAAGAAAAATGCTCAGGTTTGAAATGCTTTGTATGCCTGGATTTGAACAATGCAGTGGTAATGCTTGTCATTATAACTTTTTATGCTACGAAAATGAGCAGTTTTGAATTGGTCCGTGAAGACTGCAAATGAACCAAAAGAGGTTCTTCCTTACACAGCATCTGGCCAACAGTGAAAATCACTGCTAAAGCAGGCTTTATTTGCAAAGGCTTATCTATGCCAAAACACAGAAAAACGAAAAGAAGAAAAATCCTTTGCCTGCTAAGCAGTAGATCATATTTTTGTTTGAGGATGTACCCAAACTTCAGGCTGTTTGGAGCAGGGAAGTTGCACTGGGGGAGGTGTCCTGACAGACTTGCCCAGTGCAAGTTCTGTATCAGAGGCATCTGCTGCTCGTTGCAGTGGGAGTCAGGATGTGAAGCAGACAGCTCCTCTGTCACATTCAGAGGGGCTGTTATTATTAAACAAGAGGTTACAAACCTGGCTAACTTTGTTCGTACGCTGCAGGCTTTAAGAAGCAACAACTCCCAAAATGTGTCCTCCCTCAGAAGCTGTTTGATAGAAGAAGCAAGCAATTTTTCTGTGGGTGTTTGTAATGCTGCTGTGACTGGTAGAATTTGTTACTGGCTGTCCTTGTCCTGTAAAATTTTTTTGCAGTTGAAGCTTTGTCAGAAAAATTTCTATCAGCGGAGGACAGACAGTTTATAGACTGTGGTGTTACTGCCCTGCAGCATTGCTAGTTTTGGTTTCCTTTTTTAAGGTAAAGAATGAGATGCAAATGTGGAAGTAGTTTGTGGTAGGAGATGAAGCATTGAAAAAAAAAGGTTGAAGAAAGTCTTTGCACTGAAGAGACGAGATTGTAATGAGGGCAGGGTGGGACTGAGAGTGGCTGGCTTTTTAGATCAACAAGAGAGTTTGTTCCAGAACTCAGACTAACATCAGCAACAAAACTGTCAAATTTGAGGCTGTGTTTGCTTTATAAAGTGGCAGAAAACAGCTGAGAGGCAAGTGAACTGCATTCATAGAGGAAGGCTCATTATGGAAAGGAAGTAAAAGATTAAGTAAGCCACTGCTGATTCTCATTGCTTTGGATGATTCAAAATCCAAGATCTCCACAGTTTATATGCATTAATCTTGCCCTCCCCTTTCCTTCATGCCTCTTGAGATCAGTATTGAACGTACTAGGCAAAGATTTTCTTTAGACTCCTCCTGAGACTGAAATGTGTTGACAAGCTGTATGTGTCAAGGATGCTTACACATGCTGCTGCCTAATAACACCACCAGCTCAGGAACACCACAAAGCTCCTTCCTTAGGCTTGCAGCTCACACAGAAGACTTGACTGACACTGCTCACTGCAGAATTGTTGGCATCTCTCCTGGAGAGTGACTGGCTTCCTGTGCTACAGGCAAACTTCAACCACAGCACACATTTCCAAAATAATTTCTAGACAGATATGGGTGTTTGTTCATGTATTTAAGAGATTTAACATGTTTTCCTTTTCTTTTGCACGTTTCCTTTTCTCTTTATGTTTTATTTTTTAAAGACAGGATGGTATTTTCTTAAAAGACATGTTTTCTCCACAAAGTTTGTTCTGTTTTTATTTTTTTTTCAATTTAGAACTACCATTCAGCAAGGAAGCAGAAGTCCAGCCAGAATCACTGTCGCCAAAGCAGCCTGGAAGTGAAGAAGGATATGGACTCCAATAGATAAACCCACTGCTTTTACTGTTTCAGTCTGCACTCTGGCTTGTGCTTGCCAATTACATGAGTGGAAGTTAGGGAAAGCAAAGTCTTTTCCCTTGACTTTTTTGGAAGTCAAGACTGATTGGTGCAATTTGTAATTAAATGCATTATCCCTTAATTGCAAACAGCATGGAAAAAGCTTGAATTAATGGGGAAGAGATTCTTTAAATATCTTTTGACCCCAGACCTTTAAATTGCACAAGGGCACTCCACAGTGCAAAGTTTTGCAGGGCTGGGGCCTTCCTTTTACACCCCCTGCAGAAATTTTTCTCTTCAGTTCTGTGAGATATGTGAAACCTGATCCCATGAACAAACAGATCCAGCATTTTTGTGGATGCCTGCCCCTGGTAATGGCTGTTGGAAGCAGTGATGGAATATCCCTGCTTCAAAGGGATAGCCAGCACTCCTGTGGCCTTTCTAGGGCATTAGGCCAAGTGTTGGTTTTGGAGCACTCAAAATCCTTTTGACAAAATCACAGGATCATTTAGGTTGGAAAAGACCTCTGAGTTAATCACATCTAATCTTTGATCACCTCCTTGTCAACTGGAGCAGGGCATGAAGTGCCACACAGAGTCATTTCTTGAACACTTTAAGAAGGGGATGAAGTACTTCAAATTACCCCATTTTTAATAATTCAATTTCTTTTCTTTCTCAGTGGAGGAAGCTAAAAGGCAAATGTTTCAGATGAGACTGCTCTGAGATGCACTGTCACCCAGGTATTGCCTCCTTGATTCCATATGCTCAGGTTAAGAAAAATCCCAGCATGGCTGTGGCTTGAGATTAGGAAGGATTTGATGCACGTGTCTCATTATCAAGATGGGATTGACATAAAGAAAAGCAATCTTTAAATAAGCAAAAAAAAAAATTATTTTTTCAAATAATTAATCAAATTATAGCAGCATTATGTAACATCAAGACTCATATTTGACCTTGAGGAAAACAAACATTAAATGATATGTGACTGCAGCTGTGTTTTGATGTCCCTTTTTCATTTATTTCACTCTGCTTTTTAATAATTTAAAAGACAAAACCAGAAAGACTTTGAATAAATCCACTCAGCATGGTAAATCTGCCCTGTTTACTCCCCAGACTTCTTGGCATCACCAGCAAACTGAGTTTTATAGTGGCAGCAGCAGGATTTTGAGGCAGAGTGGAGAGAAGGGAGGAAGGGCTCAGCCTCACTCCTGCTTTGCCTGCCCCTGCACAGGTACTGAAGCTCATCCATGGGCTGGGAGGAACTGGCTCAGCCCCTCCCAGGCTCCAGGGAAATTTTGTCTTCTCTAGCATCCTACCAAGTCTGACTTTGTCTTTTTAACATCATCAATAAGAAAGTGATGATGAAAATTTCAGGCCAGATTAAATTCTCATGATGTACAAGGGAAAAAACATGAATAAACTCACTATAAAAAGTCTTTTCCAAATATATATTTTGACATCAGGATCCTATCTGTTTTACCTGAAATGATATTAACCATTATTATTCCAAAATAGCTTCCCTCCCCCAAGGTTATCAAATCATGAGGGTTTGGATATGCTACTTTGTGTGGAGAAGATGATTAATTAGAACAATCTAGCTCTTCTACCACTGATTACATTTCTGGTGGGTTTTATATTACTGTGAGGTTTTTGACAGGAATAAATCTTTAAACCATGTTTGGTACCCTAGTTGCCTAGTTGCATGATGCTAAATTTCATGTCATTGGCATCTGATTATTGGTAAGACAGAGGGAGGAGCTAGCATATCAACTGCAAAATTTCTTTAATTTTTGGGGTTTGAAAAAGAAATGATCAGTTAAATTACTTCCTTAGAAACAGTAAACATAGCGCTCAAATTGCATTCCCTATATCCTAAATTGTGTTCAAAGCCTAGTTTTACAAAATCAAGGGGAAAAAACTGCTTGTTTTATGAATGCAGCCTTAACAAAAAGGATGGGAAACATGATAGGCAGATGAGGAGTAGCTGTTGCCCCTCCTTTCCTATAAAAGAAAGGAAGCTATTTCTCTCTATTTATTTTATCATATCAGCCTTTATACTTTCTGGTGAACTGCAACAAATTTGAGACATCAGTAGGAGTTTATTACATTTATAGCAGTCAGTGCCTTTCCCCCCATTTGCTTGTTTGAAAATGGCTTCTTTGTAGAACATCTCACCTGCCTGAATTTCTTTAAATAGATGTATTATAGGCAATTCAAAGACATAGCTGATAATGGATGTTAGATAATACCTTGGATACTGCAGCATAAATTGTGAGATGACTATATTCTGTCATGATGAATATTAGATAATGGATACCTTGTCCCTATAAGAATAACTTATTTTATTATTCAGAATGATCTTATGAGCTCTGCGGATTCATGGGAAATAACTTAGTAGAAACCATAAACTATTCAGATTTTGCTGAATATTCTAATCACACTTGCATCATTCTTAATTATGAAGTCGAGGGACTGCCAAGAAAGAGACAGAGGTAGCAAGTAACAGCTCCCCATTAACTCTGTACTGTTGGAGGGCTGGCACTGTGAGTGCCCTTGTGCTGTAAGCTGGTTCGGATGTTTTATGTTCCCAGTGTTCTCCTTAGCACAGCTCTTCCAGATCTCCCACATTGCCTCTGCCCAGCTGTAGGTTTATCACTTAAGAAGGTTTTCCTCATGGATTTGCTGCTTAGGGTGAGTCAACAGAGTTGCTGGCCTCAGTGAGGCAGCAGGACTCAGGTGTCCCCACAGGATGGGTTAAAGTGCTCAGTCAGAAGCAGCTCTGGCTGAAGGCTGTGCTATTTCCTGGTGGCTTTGGCACTCTGCTGTCTCCTCTGGAGGGGGGGAACCAACAGTACTTTATTTCCCATGGAGTACCTTGGCCATGGGGCTCTCATGTGTCTGGGGTGATAATGTGACAAGAGGATGCTGCTGGGAGAGTCAAAGCCCTAGGCATCCAAACTCAAGGTCTTGAGAAATGATTATAGACCTGTGAGACAGATCCTTTAAATCTGAAATGTTCAGAATCAATCTAGCAATGCCACCTTTCAACCTAACTCTAGATTGATAGGTGAACATTTTTCATAGGAGAAAAGGAGCCTACTATTTAGATTTCTGGTTTTGACCCAGATTACAGAATGATAACACAGATAAACCACAATGCTACTGATCATTTTTGCAAGGGTCTCTGAAGAAACATATTCCTTAAAGGTGCTGCTTTTCTAAGCATGAGTTGTGTTGTCTGAGGAGACAGTGACATACCAAAGGCATCCCACCCTATGTTTTGTCCTTGGTGGCTCAGAGGGTTGCACAGAAGATGGTATGCTGGGAAGGACAAGAGAATATGTGCAAAAGGAAAGAGCAATACAAGTCTGCAAGTTTACAAGTTCCAGATGATCACATCTTTATGTTTTATAGTGGGATGTGCTCAGAGGCAACATGATGTACATTATTGAAGGGGTGGGTTTGTACTTTTGTCAAAAACAAGAGCCTCCAGCAATGTTAATGCAGGTTACATGGATGCATTGTGAAATCTCCTACGCTCCAATAGAGCTGTTTGTACTACACGAGCCACAAAACAACCAGGAGAGCTTCAGCTGCTCCTACAGCAGAGCAGGGTAAGAGGTTTGCTGAATAGTAAACAAATATATTATGAGAAACAGTAAGTGGTGCAGAATTCTCAGTGGTACAGAGTAAATGATGAGAGATGTTTGTAGGAAGAAAGAGTTCAGGGTGTAGAGTTTAGGCCTCTGGCTGCAGACAACCAATTCAATGATGCGAGCCATAAGCAATGACCACAAATTCCTTTCTGAGTATACCTTCCATTCATGGATATGGAGAGATACATATTTCTTTATTCCAATATCCCAAATAGTCCCACAGGACTCCTTTCACTGTGAATGTCAACTTTTGCTGTTAGCTTTCAGACTCTTTGCTGAAATTTCAGGGAACTGGCCTTGGAAGTTTAAATCAACTCCAGAGAGTTTTTGTTCTTAAAGTCCATATGGTGAGAGAAAACCTCTCCAAAATATTTTAGAGCCAGGGCTTAAACCTATTCCAGCTGTGTAGACCTGTCAGATTTTGTTCCAGGAATAGTTTCTGCTTAAAAGCATAACTGGTCTGCATGGTCCTAAATTAGCTTGTTTGGTACATATGGAATTTGGAATATACAATAATGCCAAATTTTACAGCACAGAATTTTTTAAAGGTGGGAGAAGCACAATAAAATTTCACCTCCTCAATAAAGCTTGAGCTCATGCTAGTTCCCTTTTGGCAGACTAAGCAACACATTCTCAAGGAAAAATGTCAAAACCAGTATTTTAAGATTAGGCAAAAAATTAAAGCAAGAGTAAATGTTACGGAGTACAAGAGTAAATATTGTACTTTTTTATGAGCTCACAAAAACATGAAACTCCCCGTGTGGAGATAATTTTTTGGTGATAGCTCTAGAGGGAAATTTCTTGCTGGATTTTCAAACAAATAGAAGTCCATGCAATCCTGCTTGGCTGAAGAGAGCATGAGAAAAAATACCTTGGAGAAATGGAGAAGAGATGGAGAAAATGAAAGAAATCTTGGCGATATTTCCTTCATGTTCAGATCACTTAGAATTACATCCCATTAAGCACTCTCAAAAAAACTTCAGCCAAGAGTGTATTTTTAAATATTGAAGTTTATAGGACTTGCTGTGTGGTTATGTATGTACAGCACTGTATTTATGTGTATGTGCATGTACCTGTGTGAGGGTGCATGTGTATTTCTGTCTTTGAAATGTCTGCCTGTGGCAAAACTGAACTTTTATTCCCAGAGCTTTCTAAAAAGCAGTTTCTAAAAATCCTTGATTAAACAGAGAATCTGTAGGGCAAGATGATTTGGTAGGAGATTAATAAAGGTCTGCTGAGCTCTAGAAAATGTTGAATGCTTTTGAAAGAAAAGGCAATGATGTATATATATGCACATAGTGGACACAAGACTCATGGAAAAATTTGGGAAATGAATTGGTGTTGCAGTACCAGAGGAATAATATTTATGTTCTTCCATTTAATTCAGCTCTAGCTTTCCAGTGGCTCAGAGTCTGTGAAAAGATACAGGTGAGGCCAAGGTCTGGGTCTGAAGAGCTGGCTGAAGAATATCCCACGCTGAGATGGGGACAGGCCATATCACACCAGTTTGTGCTAAGTCATGATCCCTGTGATTCTGGTTCAGCTGTCTTAGGTGATTTCCATGGAGAAATCATGGAATTCATAGACCAGAGCATCTCAAACTCTACGGTGGTTTCCCTCAACTGCAAGAGAGACTATCAACCATAGCAAAGAGCTGGTTGACATCTGGAGACTGATGAGAAGGGACACAGCTCCCTGGTGCTACTGGCCATCCACCACACAGCAAAGCAGCTTCAGAACACCTCACATGGTATTTTATAGGAGCAGACAAATAGTCAAAGTCACCAGATCATGGGCAAAGTGGAGAAATGCTGCTGCCTGATGGAGCTCCAGGACACTAAATGTCAAATATTACATGTGAGGAAAAAATCTGCAGTGCACCTAGACAATTATGGGCTTTAATTAATAGGAATTATATTAAAGAGCTTTCTTAAAACACCAACTCTGTGCTTTCCAGTGGTCAGAAAGGCAAATAAGCTGTTAGAAATAAATTAAGCAGGAAGGTGAGAACTGAAGAGGAAACATCTTTTTGCCACTGTATAAGCACATGTTGCCCTCATAAATTACCTTATCTAAAAAGAGAGTTAGCTGAGCTAGGGGACAAAAAAAGCACAAAAAAAAAAAGTGAAACAGGAATGACCTAGCACATAGAATAGCTTCTTCTTGAGTGGAAACTAACTGGATTAGGACTTCAGTTTGTTAAGAGACTAAGGCAGAAATGAGAAAAATCAGTAGAATAACAAAGGGATGGAGAGGCAAGTGATTGCTTGTTGCTTCTCAAAGAGCATGGAACCTTGTAGGAAAGTTCTGTGGTACTGACTGCAGGAAGTGGGACACACATGTTCTGGAAGATCCAGGACACATACAGAGTATTCTCACATTCTTTTGCTGTTGATCACCAAAGAGAAGATACAGGGATAAACAGGCTTCTTGTCTGACATGGTGTAGCTGTCTTTGTGCCAAACCTAGCCATGAATCCAGCTAGTTCTCTGTTCAGTGTGAAAATTAAGAATTCAGACACAGGGGCATATAAAAAAATTCAGGAATTATGGTTCCTATGGCAAAAGGAATAGCCTTATATCACACATAATTCATTTTAGGTTATTTGGGGTTCAAGTGTACCCTGTAGTGTGAATTTCATTATATCCATGGAATAAGTTTCACATCAGCTTTACCTGTGGGATAAGTGTCACATCAACTTTACAGTCAATTTTCTCAGGGTAGCTGGGCACACCTGAGGGTTAAGGACTTTGTTTTAGCAGTGTGCTGATGATCCCACAGGGTTGGACCTTGAGTTTGATTTTTCTTCCCAAGACATCACTCACAGCCAGCCAGGCTTTGCTGCTGGCGTGTTTGGTGATTTGGTCAGGGCTGGCTCTGCACTAACAGCCTGTGTGGTTAAGTCCAGGAGAGCTGGTTGATTTTTCAAGGATCAGCTCCAAGTTTAAGAGTGGTCCACCCTGACAAGCTGGAAATAAAGGAAAGATGGTAAGAAATCTGCACAAGTGAACAAGCAGCTAGTAGAAAAGATGTTGGGAGACCTGAAAAGGGTAACAAAAATGCTGAAAGGATTGGAAAATTTGACAAGGAAGAGACTGGGAGGGCTGGGACTGTTCAACCTAAAGAACAGAAGACTCAGAGCAGGGGAATCTCATCAAAGTGTATAAATGCCTAAAGGGAGAGTGCAAAAAGACAAAGCCAGACTCTTCTCATTCTTATTTTGTGACAGGACAAAAACAATGGGCAAAATTTGAAATACAGGAAATCCACTGAGCTTCCACCCAGACACAAACCCCCCCTTTTAAACCGTAAATGTAGACAATGCTAGAACAAGCCTTCCAGAGAGGTTGATGAGATTTTTCAGAGAGATTCAAAACCTGACCCACAGTTCTGTCTGTCCTGCTGGAGCTGATGATGCTTTGAGGAGGAGATGGGTTTAGATGATCAACCCTTTCTGCCTTAGAGATGTTGGTTAAAACATCAGTGTTGGAGCAATTGCACCTGTGTGAGCAGCTGGCTGCAGTGCAGTCATGCTGCAGCTCTCTGGCAGCAAATCTCATGGAAACATTTGGGGGAAGAACTTTTTCAAAGGGCATTACACGCAGATGTGTCTCCATACATGCAAAAATGTAGTGGATGGATATCTGATGTATAATGTGTCTGAGTTCCTGGAATTCTGTATCTTTACCCGCAGGGATTTCTCTGTGCAATAGTGATGTGCCTGCACAGCTGTGCTGTCATCCACTTTCATATGGCTTTGTGTGTTGTGCTGGAACATGTTAATGAAGGTGCCTGACATCCTGCTCCTACTATTCCCTGGAAGCCTATGCCTAATCATAGCTTTGAACTTCTAGTCCTAATAAAATACAGCATTTTCACCTGTATTTTGATGTATTGTGATGCAAAACCTTTGTTAAAGAGAAGGTGCCAAAGCGGTTTTACAGAAAATGGCTCCATTCAGCCTCCTGAAAAGGTCTTGATTAAAACTGGCTAATGGCAGATAAATAAAATTTTTCCCTTTGTGTGATAAATTTCTGTTTATTGAATCAATACATCAATGTGGATTTTGCACAGGCTTTTTGTCCAGAGATTTTGTAAGTCAGTTTTCAATGATAATGACAATTAGAGGCTCCAGGGAATGCTTCAGCTGGTGGTAGAAAAGGAAGACTCCTCTGACACCAGGTCAGCAGATTTCTTTGTGAGTGTTTGTAGCAAAAGAAGAAAGAGTGTTGCTCAGACTGCTAGTTTATCTTGACATAAGATTAATGCTCCACAATTTTCCAATTCATATTTCTGTGGTTTAGAGATAAGAAAATTAATTTTTGAGAGTTCAGTGATGGAAAGAAGATCAAATTTACCATACTTTATGAACCAAAGTTCATAAATGTTGTTAAAATATTTCATCAGTGTACAGTTAAGGAACGGAAAACTCAAAGGTTTCAGACCTTTACAATCAAACAAGGACAAAAGTTTGACTCTGCCTCTCCCAGCACTTTCTTCTGAAACAAAAACTGCTGTGATGTGGAGCTGGATGTAGTGGGGGATATTTCTGAGCCTGGGGAAGGATATGGATGGTATGAATGCTCTGAAATGCAACAGTTGAGAAAGGCAGGGATAGGAAAGTGTTCCATGGGCATTGATGCATTTGTTGTTTGCTGTGTTTTTCCTTTAATCTGAGTTCTTTGGAAAAGCAGCTGAAATCAAGCTGTGTATCAGAGGCATGATACCCTCTTGTCAAAGAGAATCAGATTCCTAGCCTGATGTCCTATCCCTCTTAAGGGATGTTCTCTCTCACAGGAATGCATGCAAACAGGGAACACTACTGGGACAGAAACTGCATCTGCCTTTAATCCAACAGAGGAAGTGTTTCTCTCAATAAGTTTCAGGAGAAAAAGGTGTAGAAGAAAAAAAGAATAGAGAAAACTTAATTTCCCTCTGAAGCATTAGAACTGTGCAATAGGTTGGACACATAATATGTGTTTAAAAAATACACAAAAAGCCCCAAGCACTAAACTTTTATTTTGGTTGCGTGTGTATTTTGGTGATAAGGATGCTTTAGCACAACTGGGAGAAAATACTGCTGGAAGAAGCTGTGGGATTTTACTTGAATGGACACAGATCTCTCATATGTACATCCAGAAATGTAAATCCTACCTGGTTTCTTCTGAAATTACATCTGGACTATGGTCTTCAGGACAAACCTCTTGGGACTGCTTAGATTCCACTGCAGCTTTACTGTGATTTTTATTGTACACTAAAATGATGGGGCCAAAAGATCAGGCAAGAATAATCTGAAAAATGCTCACAAGCTGATGTGGAATCAAATTATATATGCTGAAGCTGAAGAACAAATCTGTTGGCTGAAATGTGCTGATTTGCATAAAACCTTGTAATTTCTAAGAAAATTTACAGAGCAATCTCTTTTTATTCTGTGCTGCATAATAGTTTCTCATTTTTATTCAGGTCTTGAAAATTTGGAACAAAAGGGATATGCTGAAAAATAGTGTGACAAGGCAACTTTGCTTGACAGTGAAGTTGAAATTGGCTTGGTACATGGGGTCTTTCTTTTTCTTTTTTTTTGAGGGGAAGAAGACAATTATTTCTATATAAATATTTATGCAAAACAGATAGTTACAAATAATACAGTTATTTTGTAAAAAAGAACAAAAAACCCCAAACACCCTTCCTCCCGACATGTTCGTTTTGTTTTTTAAAAAAGGGAAATTAAAAATTCTTGAAGCACTGTTAGGGCATTTAATCAAATAAATCCAAATTTGGGAGACTTAAACACATTCTGCTCCTTCTGAAGCCCTGTAGAGCAGGTAATCAGTTTGCATATCCCACTTTGAAAACTTCAATTAGACTCATCAAGGGAGACAGAATATGGTATGCTTGCTCTGGGTGGGAGATGTATTGTTTAATGACTTCCTTGTGATTTTTAGGGCAGTTATGGAATAAAGCTGTATTGCAGAAGTCTATTTCTAAATAATAATTTATAGTTTTGTACGCAGAGAACATGAAGGAAATGAGAAAAAATGATGGGGAAAAAAGTTAATGCTGGAGAAAAGCCATGAGGCTGAGCTAAGCCAGAAGATCAAGGAGAGAAGTGATGCAACAGTTTCATCCTAGGATTGCTGGTTACAATTAATTTATTGCTATTTAAATACAAACCAATCCCCCAAACAGGGTGGAAATAAATGCGGAATGAAATTGGAATGCTTTGTCTTCATGAGAAATCAAGGAGTGGAGAAATAGGAACTTTAATTCTCTGTCAAAATTCAGTAACTCCTCAGAGCCTTCACTGCAGCTTGCTGTGGTGCCTGTGGGCCATGGCAGCTGCCCAAGGAGTGGGATGTGCTCTCTGGTCCCTCATGCTCCCTACAAAGATGTGTTGTCCTGCTTTGTTCCTTGCTCGTGGTTTGAAACAGTCACAGTGGTGGGAATGAACTTCTGATTTATCTTCCTTTCCACATGTATATATCTCTGTTACTTCCTGCCTTCTCTGATGATTTTGTCTCGTTATATTTCAAGGTCACTCTTCTGATTCCCTCCCATCATTATAGGAGGTGTCACAAGTCAGAGGTGATGGACCTGTACTATTTACTGTGCTTCCAGCTTCTTTGTTACTGTGCTTCCAGCTTCTTGTTTTTAAGCTTGTTAACCTCATGTTTTGTTTACCTTCCAGTCCATGCGACCATGAAATAGCAATTTAATTTCTTTCTTAGTTTCATATTGATTTAGTCTACAAGTTTCTACTGATTTGTGTAAAAACTAGCAAAATCTTGTGCATCTATTCATGAGTAATAGTATACATAAGAGATAACAAACTTGCACACCTTAGGAGAACATAAATCAGTCAAAATCAGTCTTAAATCTTCTTCTTAACTTATCTTGTCTCTGCTTTAAACTATAAATCCACATTCTCTCACTTCTAGCCTCTACGTTTGGAAGCCCTTTCCAAGGTCTCAGATCAAATCCTGTGTTAAATTCTAAGCTTTGGCTTAAATAAATGCAGGTGGTCATCCACTGAACAGATGGTGGTGGAAAGACTTGATTTCTTTCTTTGTTCATTAGATAAAAACCTATGTTGACTATGTGAACCATTTTGTTAAGAGACAAGCAAATGGAAATATTTTGAATGCAGCATTGTTAAGTGCAGCCGAGAAGTGCAGGAATGATCTCAGATGACCTGAATTTAATGGGATGAAGGGGTGAAGATGGAGAAAGATATTTAATACGTTTTTAGAGGAAGGAGGAAAACAGGAAGGAAATATACTGAGACAAGAGTATGAATCCATGGATCTGATTTTCTGATGGATATAGGAGAGGAATCCTCACTGGACTCGTCTGTTAGCAAATGAACCAGTGAATAGTCACTGGAATGGCGTTCCCAAATGATGGCATGGAGGTGATAGCTTCAGGAGGAGGCCAGGGGTTTGCAGCCTGGCATAGTCCCTGACTCCCCTCTCTGTGGGTGTCTGCAGAGGAAAGCAGTCAGAGCAGATGAGCCTGATCTGACAGGGCTGCAGCCAGAGCAGGTTTCAGCTCCTCAAGGGCAGTGTGACTTTCCACCCTTGCTCAGTAAAACCCATAACAAATTGTTTTCATTAAAAGGGTGAATACAGGGTATGTTCTTAGGAGCAGCAATAGAGACCTATAAGAATGAACTGCAAATAATTTAAAAGAGAACAGAACTACTGAAAAGTAGCTCTAAATCCCCAGATTTTTTTTTTATTGGTTTGGGTTTCTTGTTCCAAATCTATTATTTGTAAATGCTACTCTGAACTATTCCAAACCACTGCTTGGGAGTTTAGTCTTATTTCTCAATTTCTAGAACATACTTTTAAACTTCCAACAAACCTGTTTTTGCTAGTTTGATTGTTTTGACTGTTTGATTAACATGCAACAGTAGATGCATAAAAGATATAAATGTGTGACATATCTAAAAAAAAAAAGGTGTGTGTCTGTATGGGTGCACATATATGAAAAATTTATTACATAGGAAAAAGACAGGAGTTTGTCTGTACTGAAGGAGCTATAGAGTATGGAGTAATCAAAGTGTGAAAATATGGAAATTAATGGTCCTTATATCATAATTAGTAATAGAATTATCTTGCTTGTGTACCCTTATAAGTTACGGGTGGTAGTGATCACCAGAGGGGGAAAGAAGCTGAATATTCTGGTCAAAACAAACTCTTACAAATTCCTAACTATTCTATTTAGAATCCAGATGTACATGTGAGAGACAAGACCTGGGAATGGAAGACAAAATATTTTCTCTTATGCACTGATCCCATGGCTGTCCAGACAAGAAGACTGCTTCCTTTTCCCACTCCTGAGAATCTCCCATAAAAAAATGAGGTCATACTCTTCCATCCTGCCCAACTATGCTTCTTCTCCTCCCTAACTCCTTCTGAGGCCTGCAGGCTGAAAGCATTGCTCTCTTTGGGGTGAGTCCATTCCCAGGGCTCTGAATCCCCATATAACTCTGGCAGGCTGTGGTGGTGCAGACAGCTTGGTGCTTTGGTCAAACTCCCTCTCATTTGTTTATACCAAGAGGTGCTGAGAGAGTGTGCAGAGCATGGTGAGTGCCCCAGGGACTTTCACAAGGCTTTGTTTGCCCATGGGCTGTGTTGTGAGAGCAGACCTTCCCTGGGAGCAACTGGGAGCAATCTCCAGCCAGCATCATCTCCAGCTGAAGTTAGCCTTTCTGAGGAAGGAATTAGTCATTTATGCTCCCTGAGGCTTTGCTTGAACTGCCAGAAATCTCTCTTGCATAAGTTGAAGCCATAGCAGTGCCTCTGGGGTGTCAGTTCCCTCCTGGATGCCGAAAGGTCCTTTGTGTCCAGGTGAATCCGTGCATCCACCGAGTGGCCCAGAGCTGTGGGTTTGGGCACAGAGACCATCAGCTGTGATCATGCAAGCTGCAAAGCTTATGTAGGGTCCTTGTGTACTGCCAGTCAGTACTGATACCCACCTTGCTCTGAGCACAGTGTGATCAGGACCTGCTCTAGGTGGTTCAGAGCTGTCTTTATGCCTGCGGGTAAACAACAGTTCCACGTCCTGACTGCACTGAGGATGTACTTTCTTAGTGTGGCTGACTATGGATATATTTAGACTGTTTATATGGAGTCAAACTAAATCCTTTTAAGATTTGGACTCTCTGTTTTTAACTACTGTTTTGTTCAGGCTTTAATTAAACAAAAAAAAAAAGAAGAAGAAGAAATAAAAAGATGTGCTATTCATTTTGACCAAAACCTGATTTTTTTTTCTTTAAGCAGAGGTTAATAAATCTACTTCTCTTATGTATGTACATTAATCTGATGTCAGGTATTTCCAGCCCTCCTGTCTTCAGTAGGAGCTGAATTCAAACAACAAACCAAGGCTTTCCCCTTCTTTTCAAGACATGTGGTGACACCACTGGGAACAGGACAGTGTGTGAGATATTCCATAAAGAACAAAATACAGCTTTCTTTTTTTACTTTATGGCAAAATACTAAGTAACAACATGAGTGAAATAGTACATTCAGTGCTGATCAGCAAATGCTTCTTAAAGGTCAGGAAATGTCATTTTATTCGTCTCCACTGTCTATCACAAAGGCTGGGTCACTGCTCTGCATGTGTGAGAGAAAGATAGAGAGGCTCATTTTGGGGGAAAAAATCCTGAAGACTTTGCTTTTCTCTTTGAGGAGATCTCTATCATCGCCCATGAGTATGTTTCAGCCAATATTGCTGAAAGCTGGGGTGATTATAAATGTGAATTGCTGAAGGTCAAAACCTTGATGTTCTAGGAAGCCCTAGGCAATTCTTTGACCAAAACCCATTGCAAAGGTCTCAGGCCAGTGCTGTCCTTGTAAGCATTACTGCACTGCAGTGCCACCAAACCCTCATTTAAATTCAGTCTTAAATGGAAAGAGAAAGAGTTTAATTATGGCATCTTAGTGCAGAGGAGCATTAATTAATTTTTAAGTGTGTCAGGTGTAATAGGATAATTGCAGGAGAGGGCTCTGCGGGGTCGGGCGTGATGGATGTGCACTGTCAGGGATGCGGAGCAGCATTTGGGAGTGAGCAGACCACAAAAAGCTGCTTTAGGAGTGATTTTAGTGCTCTCAGTGATTTTTGCTGGAGACATCACGTGCACTGGAGGCAGCTCTCGTGCCTGGGCAGGCTGGTGCTGTAGCTGAGGGCGCAGCACACATGCTCTCCCTCAGCAGCCCCTTGCAAAGTGTGTGCTGCTTTGCCTGCTGTTTGCATCCCCTTGCCCTAAACCTTGGCTCAGCCACAGCATCTCCTCATTCCCAGGAGAGCAGCTGCCAGAGGCAGTCAGTAAGGCTTGCTGTCAAACCAGGGGTGCAGGCCAGCTCTTGCTTTGGCTGAGACTGCTGGCAGGTGCTGAAGGGGAAAGTTTGTCCCACTGATAGATGCTGTGGAATTGTGGAATAATCTTCCTGGAGGGGAAGTTGCTTTCTAATTTAGCACAATTAATCTTTGGCTTAGTCACTAAAATACTAAATTTTTTTTCAGTCTCTCCTCTGTATTTTAACATGCCAAATATTACTCAGAGGCTTCTGTTTTTCTGTGAAAATGGAGTCTTTGGTGAATCCTTTAAGGATACTTTGTCTTTATGGTGTCCTCAGACTGCATCTTTCCCAAGATAGTCCCATGGGAAACATTTTGCGACTTATTTAGAATATATTTATTTTCATTAGTTTATTTCTGTATCCTGATGTTTATGTTTTCAGTGAGGGTAAAGGCTAATTTCATGGCACTTGCTCTTTTCACACATCTCTTTCTATCCTTTCATTAATTATTATTTAATATTTTTAATGTCTCCAACTCTTTTTTATAGGCTTTCTGTGCTCCTAAATGTTTACTTGTACTTATAGGATGGATTCTCTTCTGACAGCATTTTTTGTGAGATGAGAGGGCCATAGAGAAACACAGTTTTCTAAGGCAACAGTCTTCAGCAAAGTTTTACCTGTTAATTCCTGCATTTTTAAGAGTTGGCCAGCTTTTTTTTTATTTGTTGCCATTTTCTGTTTCCACCACATTCTTACTAAGCTTTTTCAGTGACTTCCTGGCCATGTCCTTTAGAGGTATATCTACATATTACATCAGAACAGAATGCTGGGGAGAAGAGATCCAGCCACATATGACTGGACTCCATATTTGTAAAAAAATTATTTAAGTACACTCTGCAATTTCTGAACTTTGCAATAACACAACTGGTATGAGATCCTTAATAAGTTGAAAATTCAGTCATTTAACCAGATTTCAGTGGACTAAAAGAAGAGGAAACAGAAGAAAATTAAATTTAAGACTAGAACAGGCCTTCACTAAATCTGCAGCATGGTGACACTAGTGGGGGTTTTAATTTTTGATTTCTTTTTATCTTTTGCTGTATGGTTGTTTACTGTCTCTATTTATCAAAAGCAATGAGAAAAGAGCAGAAGGCGCTGAATTGTACTGCTAATTCTATGTTTATTTCTGATTAAATTGCTTTCCTGTCCTTTGATTTATGAGGAAGGGGAAGCATAAATGGATGACTAAAGGATTCAGCTGCAAAAGTCCCTTTAATTTCTCTGGCTGCTATCTGGTTGAACACTGCAACAGCCTTTGAACATCCTTACTGGTGCCCACAGCATGCTGAATAAGATAGAAAATGTCGTCTGGTTCAGCTCTGAAGAGTCTGCAGTCTAAGTGAGACAACAGCAGAGTGATACTGTGAGAAAAAATATTGTTTAGATTTATTGTTTTCAGTGATGAACAGTGTTGTGTGCTCCCTTTCTGTCACACTTCTCAGAAGAGTGAGTTGTTGCTGGGCATTAGCACAATGGCTGAAAAGCAGAAGGAAAGGGCAGCCTTCATGTGCAGGGGGTAGAAAAAATCAGTAGGAATCCTGACCCCATTGCTGACGTCATTATTCAGTTGCTGTTACATGATGGCAGTGCTGTGACCTCATGGGACTATATAACTCAGGAGATTGGGTTTCTGCTGCATACTGCCATGCCTTTTTAAACCTGCCAGTTAATACCTCTGTCCCAGCCATCTGGGATATTTCTGGCCCCTGACTCACTGGGGAAGTTGCTGAACTGCTGTAAGGTGCTCAGCTAATACATGGTGTAGTGGGTTTGGAGCAGTACAAGCAAGGGGGAATAATTCTGGGTGATGTTGATGTGTTTTAGTCATGGAACGTGAGATTTCATTTGTATGGCAAAACAGCCCCTTCTGCCTCTTTTAATAAGCAAGGGGCAAAACACAGAAAGAATATGGTGACAGAGCAGCAAATCCCAGTTGAAAAGGCAGATGGTGCTCACTGTGGAGTGCTGGATGTCTTGGATGACTCTCTCCCTGCTGATGTTGGGAAGCCACAGCACTACTCACATGTCAAGGTTGTGAACTCACCAGGAGAGCTCGCTCTCTCTCTCTCTTATTGTCCTGTGAGGAAAGCCTTGCCTTATTTTGGGTCCTGTTACATTGAACATGAATAATTGTGGGGCTACATGTGCAGATCAGCTGAGCACTGGACTCTCCCAGGATGCAGGAATGGAAAAGCTTTCTGGGATTCTTGGGTGCAGTCCATGAAAGCTCTCAGTAGCCACATCACAGGAGGCTTTGAGCAGTGTCTCATTTTGCAGCCAGTGAGGATGTTTGCCCCTGTGACTCCCACTGCAGAGACTACTGCAGAATCACACCCTCTTGATGGAGCTGTTTAGCTTTTAGAAACCAAATTTAGGAAGCTTAATACTCCACTCTTGTGTTCAGATGGAGCACAAGTCAGTTCAGGACACTCTGCAAAAATAATACTCTTTCCAAATTAGCTTTTGAAGTTATTTTCTCTTTATCTTTTTTCCATGTCTTTCTCTCTATTTTAAAGTATTATATTTATTTCAGCACTCTAGGCTGCTGCCTGCTTTCATTTCACTTTGCTTTGGCTCCTTTTCTTAGTGATGAAGAGAGGAAAGCACATATTGTATTTAGGCCTTGCCCATTAGTCCTGTTTGTTTACTTGCTGATGAATTATGCTGACATTTTCCCCTGGAGAAAACTTGTTCATGCTACTGCAAGACAGATTGTTCACTTATGAGCATTACCTGCCTTGGTGTGTCCACAGGGCCAATTCTCTGCATCTGGAGAAGACAGAAATTAAATTAAATGAAATCACAAAAGAAAGCCAGGAGGAGAAAATAGGAGAAGTAGATGTATTTTGTGCCATAACATTTCGGCATCTGCTTGTGTGGCAGAGCCCAAAAGTTGAAGTTCTAAGAAATGATTTTCCAAAACCCCTGCTAGAGATTGCTTCCTCTGCCCCATGTGCATCTTTTGTGGCAAGTAGAAAAAAAATGGATCAGCAAGCCATGCTGTTTAATGTTCCATTTTTCCTGGTCAGGCCACCCTTCATGGCTTCAATGTAAAGTGCAGTGTAATATTCTTGTGGCTTTGTAGATCAGCTCTCCTTCATCTGTGCTGTGTAATTTGACTGAGGAAAGCTGTGCTTTTATAACTATTAGTTACAGACCATGTCTAGGAAAATATGGTGTCAGAAGCCATTAGCCAACAAGGAATGGATATTTTTGTGTTGCTTATTTTTTAACTAGTTCCACCTAGAACACAGATGAAAGTGCTATTTAACACTTGTTTTCTTGCTAGAAATAGCAGCTGCTTATAAACTGCCTTTAATCTCTGATCTTTGTTGAACTAAACCTGGTGGGCCCATTCTGTATGTAAATGGAAAAGGCCAAACAAATTGCTTTTCAATCATTAAGGCTGGACATTTCCTACACCTAGATCCATGTCAGAGGGTGCAGTTTGGACTCCCACACACCTGGATGTTTCTGCCTTTTCTGCTGTGGTCAGACCAGAGGTTGTGGGAGGGGTCAGAGGCAGAAGATGGGCTCACGGCAGCAGTGCAACACCTCACTATTTTAATATTGAACACTTCTTAGTGCCTCTAAAAGGTACCATTAACTTCTTAATGTTCACTCTTAAATAACATTCAGCAGCTATTTGCATCATTTCTCATCACCCAGAAGTTACCTGGTGAGTTTGTGAGCTGTGTCCGTGGGATGGGCATGGGATGCCGTGGGTTTGCAGGACAGGAGCAAAGTAATTGCAGAGCTTGCCTGGATTTAGATAAGAAGCCCAGGGCAAAGTGAGGACTTTCTGACCTGTGCTCTTGGCTGGGTGCTCTGGTTTGTATTGTTGGCCATTTTTTCCCTGATTGGGTTGGGCTGAGTTAATGTTTATGTTTATTTTACTGTGGTACAACTAAATTCACTCATTTGAAAACTTTCATCATGAGCCAAGCCATTGTTGTATTTCAGCTTTTGAAATTCAGCTGGTTTTGCCATGCTCTTAATAGACTGCATGGAAGACAGAGAGTCTTTGCATTTTCCTTGTGGAAACAGTGGCTCAGTTTTCTGGAGGGAATATGCATCATGAAATCAGATGTTTCTAATTGCTCCTTGTTTCAGGAGTTGCTATTGAACACTGGAAATCATCCTTAATGCATGAGTAAGCCTGATGAACAGATAGACTTTAAAAACATTGACTCAAAATAAATTTCTCTTGGAAGCAGAATAATTGTTGACTAATTCTCGTGGGAGAGATATATGAATTTCTTGCAGGCTTTTTTGAACAATAGGACTTGAAAGAGGCTCAGTGAAAAGCAAGAAAGGTGCCTTTAATCTTGTAACAGAGTATTGTTGTTTGCCTTTTGTCATTAGGGCATCTTCCTTGTTTTAACAAAATTTCATATTGTCCACAGGAGAGAGGTACCTTCCAAGAATTGCCTGTAAGCTAAAAATAATTGTCCCAATGTCATAGGCCAGAGAGTATAAAACCCATAAATCCTCAACAGACATTGCTCCTAAGGCTTTTTCTCTGGAAAGAAAACAAATGTCCTAAGGCAGAGTAATAGGTAACTTGAAATGAGCCATTAGAGGAAATTAATATTTGTGAGTAAAGATTTGTTGCACTTGAAGGTGAGGTTTTGCAAGGAGGAGACAGCTCCTTAACTACTAGTAGGATGCAATGCCTGTGTGTTTCCATCTCAGTGCCTTCCCTGGGATAAGGCAGCAGGGAGCACCCAGTATCTCCTGCCCAGTGACTGCCAAAACACCTAAAATCATCAGATTTTGTAAAACCCTGTGAAGCAAGGGGATAGGACTGGGGAAGTGGAGGGAGGGCAGAGACTCAAAAGAAATGCAGTATTTTGATCCAGACATGTAAGACTGTCACTTAGAACATCATCCAGGAATTCTGGGCTCCTCCAGTCCTAGTTGTTCAGTCTGAAATGCTTTCCTGGCACCCAGAAAATTAGGGCCCTCAAAATTATTGGGTGTTTGAAAATTTTTGCCATCCCTGTTGTCAAAAAGTGGTGGAGTCAGTGAGTATCTGCCACGGAGAGCGTGGAAGCCCTGGGAGCATGGCAGCCTTGGCTGTGTGACTGTGTGGGGAGTTCGACCGGCAGGACACTGGGGACTCACACAGAGCTGGGCCTGGGCATTCCTGGGCAGGAGCTGAGTAAGGCCAGAGTGGTTTATAACCACAGCCCCTGATTCGTTAAGTGCACATATCACTCCCAGATTCCTTTCAAATTAAAAAAAAAAAAAAAGAGATAAATATCTAATTAAACCTTGCTTCTAATGTTGTTAGAATTCTAAACCTAACCCAACGTATTCCTGATGTGTATTTTTCATTAATTCTGTATTGTAAAATGTAATTTAAACAAGCTCTATAGCCCAACTAATCCACTTTGCTTTTTATCATAATGGGAACATACAGGCAGTATAAATATATAAGTTAAAACTACCTTGAATTTTTCTCTGTCACCCTCTCTTTACTGAATCCAGTTAAAAACATGAAATGAAGCCTGTTATAACCCTGTTACAACCCTTTATGCTCTGTGCCAAAGCCATCTGTGGGTTAGAAGATAATGGACTTTATTCCTATTAAGACTACTAAATATGTTTTTTCTCATGAGCTACAGCTAACATCTATCTTGCATCTGCCTAACTAATTTCCTTTGATGTCTTAGATTTAAACCAAAGGTTTTGTAATGAGAGGTTTCAGGAGTTGGGTATGCAGACCTTAGCAGCCAGCCCCAGCAGTCAATGAGAGACAAATTGTATCTCTAAAAGGGACTGTCGTCATCCTGAGAAAAATGGAGAGACGTAAGCAATGTGAAAACAACCACCAAAAAAAGCTCCAAACACTTTTCATGTTTAAAGCAGCCTTTAGAGATAAAGATGTCTTCCTTTGCTCTTTTCCTTTTCATGCACAGTCAGATTTTTGGGTCTAAAATCGATTTTTAATTCCTGAAGTGCTGTTTCAGTTATTGTGCCCATATATGGGAAAAAAACATTGTCAATAGGAAATGTTTGAAAGGGGACACATGACAACCCGCTGGGAAGACAGACAGGGCTGGTCTGCAAGGGATTTGCAATTAAACTTCATCAATAAAAAAGCATTTTGTCTTGCTTTTGCGGCCTACTAACAAGACAGTTTGCATGATTTTAGAGCATCGTTATGAGGAACAAATACCAGAGGGGTGATGAAAATGTGGTCATGATATCAATGTTCAGGCATTTGTGATATAGTGTACTTAAGGGGTTTTTATTTACCAGAGCTGCCCCAGCGTTCTCCTGGATGCAGCAGATCATGTGTTTGAAGGAACTTGTTGCAAAAAAATTTATCTGAGTGTACCTGCATCTCCTATAGAGCATGACAAACATTCAGGAACACAGAGTTCTCTGAAACTGTTGTTACTCAACATCAAAACAAATTGATATAATTTAGATGCATCCTGTTTGTGCAGCTTGTTCTGAAATATTTTTGTGTGCTCAGTTTTTAAATAGAAATATCAGAGCACCTTAGGTCCAGAAAAATCCCTGAAGAAGTCTTATGCAAACCTAGAGGGACCCAAGAATGTGATTGTTCTGATGAATTCTAAACCAAATGTGATTGTTCCAATGAATTTTTGGTGATAATTTAGTATATGACAGTTAGCTGTCCCAGAATGAGAATTTATTTATTCATATGTTGTGAACTGTGCCAGCCACAGGCTGAAGCCTGTGTGATCCCTTTCCTAAAAGCTGCTGTTAAAGTCCTTTTTATGCCTCAGATTTAAACCATGGGGTTTGTAACGAGGGGCCTTGGTGAGTTAGTTATGAAGACCTTAGCAGCCAGTCCCAGCAGTTCTGAGCTGCAAAGCCAGGATAAGTAATGTTGCCATATCCAGCATGTGTGAATAGCCTGAGATTAATGCTAGCAAGGGACAGGGTGTTTTGCAGCTTGTGACAGATCTTTTATATTAACTCTGGCTTTTGTGGCAGACTCTGCAACTGCTGCCCTCCCAGGTGGCTGTAAATTGTGCTGATAAATTTGAGCATGTTTGTGCCCCAGTGGCAGTGCTGTGGTTGCTGCACTGGGTGGATGTCACAGCGTGGCTGTTGTCTCTCCTGGCAGGAGCCAGCTCTGCATCCATCCCACAGCAAATGTTTTATGGGGAACCATCAGGAGTTAATGGAGCTTCCTGCAGTTACAAGCAGGCTCAAAGGATTAAGTTGTTCTTCTCACTTTGACCTCTCTGGATGGTTTAGTAGGACATCATAATAATTTTGTGTCCTCTTTTATCCTTTATGCTGGCCCCTAAATTTCCTCTTCATGGATCTGTTTCACAGGTCACAGCAATTTGCACAGCAGAGAAGGTGGGGAAAGGGAGGCACAGAGAAAGCCACAGGTAAAAACCTCATGCTTAGACCAACAGATTCTGAAGCGCATATATTTTTTTGTGGATCCTATATTATAAAATATCCTTTAGTTTCTGTCACAGTTTCTATCTAAGCAGAACAGTTTCAGGTGTTGAAGGCCTGGTCCTTCCTGATTTCTCTGCTCACTACCAAAATCAAGGTTTCCTTAAGGTGAAGTAAGTTCCCATTGCTTTGCTAATGAATTTCCTCAAGATCCATGGGAGCTGGCACCTCTTGTGGAAATAGCCCTGTACAATTACAGGGTTGAATTGCATGTACCCTGCCTATTCAGTGCCCATTTCTCAGTGAGGCTGCGGTTACATGATAGAAAGACATAATGCCATGTTACCCATGCCCTCATGTTTTTTGTTGGTATGCCCACTGCTGCTTTTCTTTCCCATATGTGAGAGTGAGGAACCAGTGCAAAAGGTTTCTGAATGCTGTAATGAGTGCAATACTCAGGTGCTTGATGCTGACAATCTGACTACCTGACCATCAGCACTCTTTTTTTAATTCCTATGTTTCCTGCCCTCTGCTCATCTGTCTGCACTTGGGACACCATGAGTGGTGACCTGTGGAGTGCAGGAGGTGGTAGTTGCTCCTCTTGTCATGGCATGGACAGAGTTGATGTGAGCAGTGAATCTGCCTTATGGGGCACTGAAAAGTTCTCTTTTCTTATTCCTTTATTCACTGGGGGCTGTGTGAGACCAAACAGAAAGTTTGTCAAGAGGAGAATGCACACAGGCACCACTGGACAGTTATGCCAATGCAGGGCTTGCCTCACAGGTTACCATGTCCATAGCCATGTTTCCTAATGAACTTCCCTTGAGCTGTTATGCATGTAATTTAATAGAAAATCCTAATCCTAGCCCTAAATTTCCCTGCAGTCACTGAATATTCCAGAACATTACTGGTGTTGACACCACTTAGAGCATCCAGGACTGGAGATCCTGAGGAGCTCCTGGAATGCTATGTGCCTCCCACAGCAGAGCTGGTCCTGCCCCAGCTGAGGGAGGATGGAGTTGTGTGATACAATCCATCTCTTGAGCCTTCCTCCTGAGTCTCTGGCACCACTGATTCCTCCTTGTGTACCTCCCATGATGTGGATTCACCTCCTTGCTTGGAAACTGCAGATCTTGGGCAAAAGAGAACAAAGTTAAACCTTGATTCTGGTCAAAACTTGCGTCCAAGTTTCCTGTATCCCAGGTTAGCTTCATCCACTCCTTCAGCAGACTCCTAGCATCTCTTAGGATATTTCCTTTGGATACTTTGAAATTGAGCTCAAAGGTCTGCTTGAATTGTTAAATTGCAATTTTAACAATTGCAATTATAATAATTGCAATAATTTGCAATTTTAATAATTGCAAACTTTTTAAAGTTTCCCACTCTCCAACCTGGAGATAACCATCTAATGAACATTGTGGTCCAAGAATTCTAAGAAAAATTTGACTTTTACCTAACTTTTTGCAGCATTTATTCATAAAGAAATATGCAACAGTGCTAGTTTCCTTAATTCAGCTCTAAAGTATCAAAAATTTTAATTTCCATTTCTATTCCTTCATGCTGAGTATGAAGTGATATAGAAGACAGTTCAAGCAATTCTCTCTGCATTGTCAGTGTGATGGGGTCACCCTAAACCAACTAATGTTTATGAACAAAACATGATGGGGGGTATTAGGTGGCATCTATTCAATTTAAGCATCTAAATCCAATTTTGCCATCTGTTGTGTCATGTTTAGCTTTTAAATTAAAGTCTCAGGAAAATTAATGTTACAAACACAGTAAGGTGATTACAAAATTATTGTTTCCCAAGATGCATGATTTATGACATTTTTAATGCTGTTTTCTGCAGGTCATAATGGAAGAAGCCAAGCAGAGAATAAGAGATGTGTAAGAGAGCTTAAGGATCATGGGGGAGGACGTGATTGTTCCCTTTACTGGCATTTAATACCTCAATGTCCAGTCACCATAAACAGGAGCAGGCTTGTCTGAAATGGGGCTGAACAGGGAAATGGGTGAGATTTGCAGCAGAGGTGCTCAGCATTGTTAGGTTCCTATAGCACCCTGCAGGCAGGTTTAATTGGAGGGTTCTGTTTTAATTGAATGTCCAAGAGAGATGTTACCAAAATACTGCTCCAGAGAACACACCTGTCCCAGGGTAAGGTGTAACAAGCAGTAGCAGCCTGCCTCTGAAAGTGGTTGAACTACTGAGATTTTTTAGTTATTGGACATATTCTATAATTTTCACTTTCATTTGTAGCCAGTGCAAGAATGAGAGAGAATATCCCAGGAATTGTCTTAAATCTTTCCCAATAACCACAATACTTGTTTTTCTCAGGGATTGTCTATAGGGTATAGTAAGCAAAATTAGATATTAATATCAAGGTCTTAACATTTGCCAGCTTAATCTTTGCTCTTTATGCTGATGTGTTTCTAATCGTTGGAGACCCAGACTACAGAAAAATTCAGTTTATGACTATTTCTCTGATCCAGGTCATACAGCTGTGGTTATATGCTGCCTATTTCATCTTGTCTTTATACAATTTAAAAGAAGGAATAGTTTTACTGACCAGCCAGTTTTTCAGAGCATTGGCAATATACTTCAATAGCATATATTCTTTCTTTGCCAAAGCAATGACACATACTAATGGTGTGCAACATCTTAATGTATTTTCATTATTGCATGTTTGACATTTATCCTTCTTCATCCAAAGAAATTCTGTTGCATCCCATACCATATATCAAGACACAGAGGAGAAAAAGCTTGCAACAGTGACTGTGAAAAGGACAGCAATTACTTGTATTTAATTTGCTTCAGGGACCTTGTATCTTGTATAATGTAGCTGAATGTTGACTTCCCTTTATAAGTTTCCAATGGGTTTCTGGGCAACTGAGCAAATCTTCTAAAAATTAGTAAACAGGACCTAAACCAAATCCAGACAAGGTAGTTTAGAACAGTCATATAAAAAACCCAAAAAACAAACAAACAAAAAAACAAACACAAAACCAAGCAAACAAAAAAAAAATCCCTAAATCTTGGGAGGACAGATCAGTATTATGGTATGGTCTGTCCTTGCTATAAGTAGGACAGGAATTTGAATTATACTAATTAAGATAAAGCAAAGGGAACCCCTACATGCTGTAAGGTGGAGTCTCGAAAAACTCTGATGATGAATTTGACTACCTGGAAAGCTATTTATTATGCAGAAACAAAACACTTTTGTATAATGATTACTAATGCACTGTGCTAGTTTCAAAGCAGGTGACAACACTATTTCAACCTGGCCTCATCCCTGTGACTTAACTATTAGCAGTGAAATGTTGGCTGTTTCAGAATGAGCCCTGGAGGTGGCAGAGGTCAAATGCATCTAAAGTGGAGCAGTAGAGACTGCTCTGACTCAGTTCAGGATTTCCATATGTTTTTTTTCCCATTGGAGTTACTTGGAAATCCTAGCCAGTTTGCTGCACAACTTTTATACTTGTAGGAACTTCCAGTCTCCAAATTTTGCAGCATATTTTCACAGGCAGATTGTGAACTTTATTAGTCCTGGACAGCTTTTCAAATGAGTAACCCTGCAGCAGTACCAGCTGATATTGAGATGCAGTGTCATGTTGTGCATAGTTGCATGTCATCCTGAGATGATACTAGAGGGTTGGTTCAACTAAACATGTCACCACCATCCATCCATCCATCCATCCATCCATCCATCCATCCATCCATCCATCCATCCATCCATCCATCCATCCACTCCTTTTGCCTTGGACTGCACCTTGAAATCAGCTGATTTTACACAAGAAATGTGCCAGAAGAATGTGGCCAAGGATAAGAAGTTGAAGAGTGGGAATGCTTCCTCTGATGAGAAGCCACTCGCTTGCTTTGTGTCAGTGTAACATCAGATCAAGAATTGAATCTTCAGTGTGTATAAAAGGAAGTACACCTTAATTATTAGAAAGTATTGATAATTATCTTTAAATATCATCTTTGTCTTCCAAGACATGGCCTAGGAAGATGTCAATACTTTCAATCTTGCATTAGGACAAAAGTGTTGCACAAAGACAAAATTCAGATAAAACTTCAGTTTTTCAGTAGGGCTGAAATCAGACAAACCCAGTAATGATTTCTCTTCCCCTTATCTGGTGCCACACAAGAAAATAGAACAGGGCGATCTGCCAGAGATCTGTAAGGTATTCACACATTCCCTTACTCCATGGCACTAGGGGGGCATAGAGGATGTCCTCTACACAACTGTGAGCTGGCAAATATGATCTACTGTATGACCACACTGCCTGAAATTTTACCATCTTCCTAGACAATCTCTTCTGACACTTATCCATCCTTCCTATTAGAAGGTTTTTCCCAACAGTAACATACTGCCCCTGCTTGCATTTCAAGTTCATTGCTCTCTCTTGCCTAAGCAGTTCTGAGGTAATTGTGGTATTCCTCTTCATTTTTGAAAGCCATAGAGTCTCCCTTGAGTCTTCTCCAAACTCAGCACTGCAGACTGCAGTCTTTTTCCAGGGTTCTTTAGTTCCCTGTCCAAAGCCATTCCAGGTTCCCTCATGGTACTTGTTTTGCTCTCAGGATCTTGTTCTGCCCCATAACTTGTGCCAATGACCAAACCACACCTTTTGTAGAGTCTGTTCACAATCTGCAATGGCCGTAAATGACTTGACTAAGACCTGTACAACCCACTGTCCCCAAAGGTATTTGCTTGGACTTAAATCTTTTTTTCTTGCTTTCAGGATGTGCTACAGAGCAGTTTCCTTCAAAGGTTACATTTGCATTATCAGCAGAGAATATGGAAAACTGCACAATTTTGGTTGATTACAAACTACATATTCTCAAACCAGCACTGTAATTCTAATTGCTTCTTTCTGGGTTCTTCCATAAACTTCACCAGCTAATTTGCACAACCATGTTCAGCTGTGATAAGCTATGGCTCAGTCAGAGGCTGCAACAGCTTCCTCTTTTCTTTGTGTGGAGCATCTGTTATGATAGAATAGTAAACAATTTCTTTTCCTGAATAATTCCGAATAATTCATCCAGTGTAATTCATTCCAAGGAAATCTTGGATAGCACACACATGCCTTTTGTTCTTCTGCAACTTCCTAGTATTAAGAATATGTCTGATTGTTGTATGTGATGCTAAGTGGAATGTATTAGACAAATGGAACTAGAGCCTGTCAATGACAGAACCGAGTGACTGACCTTTATTGATGCTAAAAACAAAGGAGCGTCCAGCATTCAAAACCAAGTGTTCTCAGACACATACAGTTAACTTTCTTTTAAATTCAGATTTCAGTGAAAAAAATGGGGCAAAAGAGAAAAGAAATTTTTCTCTTTGTACAAGGATAATCAAACCTGAAAGAAACAAAAACAGTTTTGTGGGATGAGGACTATCAGTGACTTTGTTACTGTCAGCTAGAGAAGGAAAGCTGTTATCTTTGGGCTCACACCTGACAGCATGCTTGAGTGTATACAACTTACTGCAAATTGTTTTCAACATTAAAACACTATTCTATGAAGAACTCTTCACCTTAGCTCTTTATCAGTGTCCATTTCTGCTCTGCTTCTACAGGAAATGGTATTGTTTCAAACAGAGAGGGAAGAACTTACTCCAAAGAGCTGGACAATGCCAGGGGTTTGCAAAGCAGCACTTTGGGGTATAGGTTCATGATTTACACCTAACTCATTGGTAGAGCTCTCTCTTGCAATGAAAGCAGGTCTACAATAAAATGAAAGAGAGTCTTGAGTGTCTTGTAGATCAGTTCTGAGATGAATCTGATGGTCATGTGAGTACTAATTAAAGTAAAATCAGGAAAAAAACGCGTATGATTTTAGTTCCTAGTGCCAGTATAAATCCCAGTGCTTCCTGTGAATGAAGTGAAATATTTGCAGAACTTGAGATGGAATAGACTAGTCAGAGTTTACTTCTGAGCTGACCATGAAAGGACAGGTTGGTTTTCTTTGGGCCAAGCAGCACATGTGGATTTTTCATGTAGTTCAGTGCTGTTCCTCACAGCCAGATGAGCAGTGCTGAGCTGCTGTGCTGGCTCAACAAGCACCCCAAGTGACAGGTATTCACAGCATGCAGGAGGCTCTCTGCAGAGCTCCAGTGTGTCCTGCCTGTCTGCAGTCACCCAACAGGGCCATGCTGGGGCGGTCACTGGATCTCAGCTGGAGATCCTCAGCAAAAGTAAAAGAACTGGACTAAATACAAAAACTGTTCAGCTTTCCATGAAGTGAGAATGAGCAAAGCTTCAACAGTCTGTACTAAAGCTGATGCCTGGTATTCCTGTAATTCAAGAGAGCATAAATGATCATGTATCATTATTTTGAGGAGGGTATAATGTTATTTAGGGAGAATTTACAAAAGGATATGAGGAATCCTAGTGACCTAACCTGGACTGAGTGATTTGAGTATCACAGTGACATTTAAAGGTTATGGTAGATGAAGATTAATTTTGGATAAAGATAGAACAGATCTATGATCTGAATGATCATGTGAATGATAGGATCTAAATAGTAACCATGCAAAAGAAAAATCAAAACATAAAACTGTGGACAGCAATTCAAAAGAAACAAGTCATGAAATAACAGCCAATCTTAAATCTGAATTAGAAATTGGCTGGAAAAAATATTTTTACGTTAGGAACTAAAGTGATAAATAAAGATCTAAACAATGAAAATTTTCCCCTTAAAAATGAGCATTACTGGCAGCCATATTCAACAGCTCAAGCCCCATCTGCTCATGGGCTGAAGGCTCTACTGAATTCCTGCCACAGGAATTCTTGAATTTCCTGACGCAAATTAAGGATGTACTCCTTGCAAGTGAGATTGAGCCTTGGGACCATTGTGGCCTCTGCTATCAGGAGAGCAAGAAGCAGCTCAGCTGGACTATTGTTCATTGCTGCCATGACTCCAGTTTTCTCCCCAGCTCCTGGGAACACCTGGGTGAAGCATCCTCTCTGCCTCTAGTGGGCACTGCCCAGCTGAGGTGCTGCAACTGCTGCTGTCACTGACTGTGTGTGGTGGTGGCCTCAAACACCTGCTGGAAATTGGTGGTGATTTGTCTTTCACTCAAACAGTTCTGCAGGTGAGAACAGCTGTGAAAAGGTGTTGCTTTCTCACACTCTTTTGGCAGTCTCTAGAAAGAGATTTTCACAAAAATGTGGAATACAGGGGACTGCTCCTACGTGGGCTTCAACATCCCTGTGGCACTGCAGGCAGGCTCCTTCGGAATTGCTCTGTGGTGGGTGGCTCAGGCTGGGCATGCTGAGATGGGATTCACCCAGCACAAGGGGACTCTCTTGAGGGCAGGGTCTCTGCATGCTGGGCTGACACAAGTGATAGTACTTTGCTTTTGCTCAACTTCTACAGGCTGCAACAATAATCCTGGTATTTTAATAAAACCTCATAATTTTAAATTAAACCTGAATTCATCACTTAATTAAAGAGCAGCACAGGATCTTTGTTTTAGAAGCCTCTGACCGATAAGAGGTCAACGTGATGCTAAAGATCACAAGACAGGGAGTGTAACCAATTTTCTGTATTCAGTTTACTTGGATGAGAAATTAAATTGCAAGTACTTTATTGCATTGGTGATGGAGATTTGGAAGGAATTTCTGAGCTGTCTCATTTCTGCAGATACCTGCTTTGAATGACTCTTCCTTTGGGGTTGGAATAAATGTTCTTTAAAGGTGCCTTCCAACCCTAGCAGCTAATCACAGGATCCTGTGATCCATTAGCAATTCATGTGGAAGTGAATGGAGGAGGTTTCTGGGACTGGGAGGTTTCTGTCCCTCTTGACATCCTGTTCTTGCTCCATAAACCTAAAGTGAGATCTCGGTGTGTGTAGTAGGACTCACGAGCTGCAGCCTGACAGAAATGAAATGTTGTGCCTTATTGTGCCCCAGGGAGTGCTTGCAGGTTACTTCTTCACCCTCAGACATGTTTTTTCATGTCAAGGCAGGATTGAGTGTTTTCTGGGAAAAATCAGATGTTGCTTTTGCAGGAGCTGGGGCAGCTCATGTCAACCAAAGTCACCAGTGCAGTGAGAGAGAGTTGTTTCCTCCATGGTATACAGGAGAGAATTTATTGAGAGAGTTGCAAATACTGCTAAAATGAAAAGGTGTCAAAAACTACATTCTTAGGAGAACACGTCTCTCTTCTATCCAAATTGAATGCATATTTCAAGACAGGTTCAGAGTCCTTTATCTGTTAAGTGAAGTACTTCCAAAAAAATTGCACTTCACTTCAAAATCAGGTGTCATTCCCTGTGCATATGTGAAACCCTTCTAACCCAATAAATTTGAAAATTCATTCAAACTTTAATTATTTTGAACAACCATAGCTGCCTCTTTGCTTGTATCTGGAAATACAGCACTTTTTTACAAAATAAGTATACTAAGAAAATGGTTTGTATTTTTTATTAATGATTGTAGTTACATCAGAACACAGCAACATGCTAAAATAAAACAGTAGCACAGTTTGTAGGGCTTTTCTGGTTTATGTCTGGTGAGATTTTAATTGATTGAATTTAACACTCAAACAGTAAAAGAAGCCAGATTATTTCACTTCAAAGAAAAGGCTTACAGAGTCTGGAAAATTTCTTAAAATTAGTTGTCTGTTTTCACTGGCATGCATATTTTTAAAAAATGCAAGTCTCTTCTTGTTTCACTAATAGATTTAGTGGCAGTACAAACTTTAAGTGATAATTGCTTGGCAACCCAATTTTTCTCATATTTAGGAATATTTGGGGTTTTTGCACTCCTGTCTACTGAAGCCAGCATTGTTTTATGCCTAACAATACCTACATGCATATTTAGTGTTCTGCACATGGGGCAAAGTGTGCTCCATGACCCTACACTGCTATTTTGGGGTTATGATCATATGGCAGTCGTTCTGCTATGGGACATATGAGAAGGAAATTTTTCTGGGCCACTGTCACAAACCTTGCAGGTTTTTTGGGTGACCATGACAGAAGCCTGTAGAGGGTACAACACTGCCCTCCCTAGGGTTAGTTTTGCCAGGGTGAGTCTTTCTGGAGCCTAAAAATGGGGAGAAAGCAGAGGGGTTTCTTTTGGTGGACATTAATTGATGTTTGGGAAGATGATTTAAAATGAAAATTGTGAAGTTTATATAATTCTTATTTTTCACTGATGCTGTTAGTAACTCCAGTTGTGCACTCTGCAGGTAAATTGTTGATTTGTTAGGGAATTTGTCACGAGAAAGGGCTGACAGACTGGATCTGAAGCATAGTCTGTAGGAAGGGAAACATGGAAAGCATTTCCTATTTGTCACCTGGCATGGTTCCTTCCACCTGTGAGATATGCACACTGCAAAATTAATTCTGCTGGTCCTGTAACACATGGCTCCAGGTAAAGTACTCCAGATGTACTTTACTGCGTTTGTAGCCTGCTAGAAAATTCATGTGTGCCAAAGAAAATACTTAATCTGAATGTTTGATCTAAGAACTACTGGCTCTTTCTGACAGCAAGCACCATTCTCACATCTGATTTTACATTTGAAGAGAGAAGCTGTGAATATAAAGCCTTGGCCACAACATCCTGGCCTGTATCAGGAACAGTGTGGCCACAGGACCAGGGAAGTGACTCTTCCCTGTACCTGGCACTGGTGAGGCAGCACCTTGGGTGCTGTGTCCAGCTCTAGGCCCTTCACTTCAGGAAGGTGTTGAGCCGCTGGAATGTGTCCAGAGAAGGGCAACAAGGCTGGTGAAGGGCTTGGAACATAGACCCTGTGGAGTGGCTGAGGGAGCTGGGGTTGTTCTGGCTGTTGTTGTGTCTGGAGAGCAGGAGGCTCAGGGGGGACCTCATCACTCTTTACAGCTCCCTGAAAGGAGCTGGAGCCATGTGGGGGTTGGCCTCTTCTCCCAGGCAACCAGTGATAGCAGGAGAGAGGACACAGTCTCAAACTGCACCAGGAGAGGTTTGGGTTGGACATCAGGGAAAATTTCTTCATGGAAAGAGTGATGGGGCATTGGAATGGACTGCCTAGGATGATGGTGGAGTCACCATCCCCAGAGGTGTTTAAGGAATGACTGGATGTGGCACTCAGTGCCATGGTCTAGCTGGCACAGTGGTGTTTGGTCATAGGCTGAAACTCCATGACCTCAGAGGTCTTTTCTAACCTAACGGAATGGATTATCTGAATATGAATATAAATATAAAATATAAATATAAACATAAATATAAATATTATTTTTCCCAAATGCTCTATTGTATTTTTAATCAAACCTTCATGGAGTTGTTCAAACAGGAGGGTTTTAGCCCGTCACTAAGACAAGAAGGTGATTACGTCCTTTTCTCAGGACATTATCAAAATTTTCCTTCATACGCACTTACATTTTCAAATGGAAAGATTAATCCATTAACTCACTTTGCAAGTGGCTAAGTCCTACAACTTGTTGATCTCTTTTGGTCATTATTTTTGTTTTTTCAAAGTAGTAGTTCCATACTGTAGCTTACAAAGTGCTGAGCACTGCATTCCCCATCAAGCAAATCTCTTAATGTTAATCATGCTTGGAAAAAAGCTGCCAATTGGAGCTAAATATCTGCACAGTCTCTGTGTTTCTCCAGCTGGGCACCTTTTTCCTTCCTGTGAACAAATGGATGTACTGCTATAGCATTTAGCTTGAGCCAGGAAGATTCAAAGTCCAGTCTGATATGCTACAGCCTCATTTAATAATGTCTTTATTTAAAAAAAAAATTATTTTTTAAATGGTGATAATAAATACTTTTTCTTTTTGATTCTGAACTCTTGGGATAGCATTTATTTCTTAGCTATATAAAACCATTAAGACCTTACTTTCATATCTTATGGCATGCTGTAAATAACAGCTATCACTCATGGGGCAGATGTTTAACCCCTGGGCTGACTTTGTTCAGGACTCCTATTACCCAGCTTTGGTGTAAAAATGTCTTGGGGGGATTCTGCTCACCAGCTCTGTGCAGCACCGTGTAATTGCACAGCAAACAGTACTGCTACTTCCGATAAGATTTTATTCAAAGCTTTGTACTTCCAGATATGTAAAAGTAGGGATTGTCTTTACACACTCTCATTTTCAAAATGGCAATGCTTTAGACCTTTTAAAAGATGGGCTTATATAATGAACATTCATGATGTCTACACTTCAAAGTGCCAGTTTCCAGCATTAGTTGCTGCAAGTATAACTCACTTTCTCTCTACCTTTTTTTAGTAATTGTCATAATTGTAGGGTATAATTTCTTTTTTTTGTATTTTAAATATTTAATATTTTTGTATATTATCTCTCTATAACCCTACCCATGTGAGCTCCATGTTGCCCTTTTCTCATTTGTTTCATTAAACACTAAATCAATGAACTTTAAGCAAGCCAAGGTTAGTAATGTGGCATTAAGCATTAATCCATTAAACGCCCAGGCCGTAAATCTACTATGCACCTCTTTTGAAGAGGTTTTAATATGCCATACAATTAATTATCTGGAACTCGAATACACTTAATTTAACTGAACTGCAAAATGGAACTATTAGTTGAAAACATTAAACTTCCATTATGAGCAGATATGCAACAGATTTTAAGGTCTAAAACCCTTTTAGCAATCTCAGGTGTAGCTTGCCCACACAGCACCTTCTGTGAAATGTTTGGCTTGTAAGGACAAGCTTGCCCCAACTGCTCTGACAGCAGTGATTGAGTGATTTGCACCTGCTGGGTGGCCTCTCTGTCTGTCAGCATATTCACACATGAGCCTGTCTGTTCCTCCCAGGCTCTTCACACACTCTGCTTCCTTTCCCACTACAAGAGGCAGAAGTTTGATTAGCATCATATCCTGCAATGTACTGCTAAAGTGGTGACAGATGAGTGAAGGCTGGGAGGCAGAACTGATATCTCTCTTGGTTGCCATTTCTGGAGGCGTTTCTTCCATAAGCACAAGGAAGGGGTAAGAGTTGAAGAGACATGTCTTTGCTGTGCTAGTACCCCTGACAGCAGATATACTAGAACAAAAACAAAAAAAATATCCAAAAGTGTATTTAAATAAATTACTCTGGGCTAATTTGAAGAGCCCAGTTTAATTTTCCATCTATGAGAAGCTGGTGCTGCATCATGCTGCAGTTTCTTGTGATAACATTGGTCATGCTTAAGCTCTTGTCCTTTTGATGCTGGACACAGAGTTGTCCTTAATATGGCTGAATAACTGGGGAAAACAGAGCCTAGAAGTCAGGATTCATCTGCCACAATGCTAAATATATCAGAACTGAAGAGGACTAAGAGGTGTTTAACCCCAGTTTAGTAAATACACCTTTTCAGAACATGGGCAAAACCCAGTGGATTTTTCCAGTATTCATCATCTTTCATGTTAAAGTCTTCATTGTTTAGGGGAAAATCCTGCAGGTTTAGGAAAATCAAAAGAGCTCACACAGTCCATTCTTTTAAAAAAACTTCACAGCATGGTCAGCATGAGGCTTTTATAGATGTATAATGATGTATCAAAGTTAATTATTGCTATTGATAATTATAACTATTTAGGATAAGTTTATTTAAAGGGATGCTTCTGTTTTAAAGTAAGGCTGCTTCCTTTTTTTTTTACACAGCAGTCCCTGTAAATGCCCTATAATCACAAAGCTCTATAGTATCCCCAGGAGTGAAGGCCATAATGCTTTGTAGGGGATATGTAAAAATATAGTTATAGCCAACCTTAGAAGAGGTAGGACAAAGCTTGTAGGAGATACTGCTGTTTTAAAAAAACCCCACATGTTCTCCTTGGCTGTTTGTTTGTTCTTAGTTCATTCACAGAAATTGTTAGAGGCACATATAATATATATAATACACATATACATAAATACATAAGAGGGCAAGGTTATCAAAATTATAAAATAATTTACATTAAAATTCACAAAGAATTACTGTTGCAGATGAAAAGTGAAAGGGCTCTTCATTCTTGCAAAGTTTTTCTGTCATATGCTGTAGTCCCTGTAAATTCCTCACAGGAAAAAATGCATTATTTTGCTTTGATGCTAGTACAGCCTTTTTAAATGGGCTTTGCAAAACTGAAAAAATAATTTCAATGTGTTGTTAACCTGCTTTTATGTGTATACCAGATTTGCTCTTATTTAAGTTTTCAGTAAATCCTTCCTCATTTCTTTTTTGTAAATGTCCATAAATCATTTGAAAACAGCATAATGAAGGGCAGTGCTGCCTGTGACACCTCTCACATACACACCCAGCTGTTCTGTTGTCTTTTCTTGCTATCATCTGTTACCAGATGATAACAGAATAATTCTGGAGTTCCTGATAGTTTAATTAATTGGAGTGGGTGGGGGGGTTGTTGCTTTTCCAAGGTCTTGGTTTGTGGTGGCAATTGCAAGGGGGGCTAATACAATACATCTTTTATGGCCTTAATGATGTGGGCTTTTCTTTGCCACACCTAATTAAAATTCATGAGGTAGTGGGTTAGGAGATATTAGAGGAAGGTCCCTGTGCAGAAATGTTACATACTGCAATATAATTAATAGAACATCAAGTCTTTAAAACTTACTGCTCTACTGGATTTGGCCATTTAAAATTAACTTCCAAATAGAAATGCAGAAGGCTGAAAGCAGCTTTACTTTAAAACAAAAGCATCCCTTTAAATAAACTTATCCTAAATAGTTATAATTATTGATAACAAAAATTAACTTTGATACATCATTATACATCTATAAAAGCCTCATGCTGACCATGCTGTGAAGTTTTTTGAAAGAATGGACTGTGTGAGCTCTTTTGATTTTCCCAAACCTGCAGGATTTTCCCCTAAACAATGAAGACTTTAACATGAAAGATGATGAATACTGGAAAATCCACTGGGTCTTGCCCATGTTCTAAAAGGTGTATTTACTAAACTGGGGTTAAACATCTCTTAGTCCTCTTCAGTTCTGATATATTTGGCATTGTGGCAGATGATGTGGTTAACAAGGGTGAGCCAGATGGAAAATAGCCATTAGCAGTTTAGTGCAACATCATAACCTTTCTTTCACTGCAGATGTCAGGTTAAAAATTATCCATTGTCCTTCTGAACAGCCATCTCTTGGTGTGACTGGTTTCTAGGTTTCATGTGTTTCCAAGACAGAGAAACCTACTTACTCTAATTTCTATTTCTAGCACTAAAACTCCAGGATTTGCTCTCTGACTGCTTATCAGGCACCCTAAGACCAGGAGAGAATCCCCCACCACTGGGTGATTCTCTTCTGGAACACTAGGTGTTCCTCAGAAGAGATTTCTCAGTGTATCCTGCCCCATAACACTACAACATTCACAGCCATCACTCCAGGCACATACCCAGGGAATTTTCTAGGCTGGGGAGCCTCTGTGCTGGTGTTTTAACCTCACTGGTAATGACATAAAACCAGAAAGAATATAATTAAATGTATCTCTGTGCCGCAAAGGCATTTCGCTTAAAGTATTGATTATTAAACATATTTGAAAATACTGCAAAATGGGAGGCATCCTAGTGTTAGTCCTCCCTTCCTGAGTGCCTGGCAGCACTGCATCCCTGTGTCCTTCTGACATGTGGCAGTGGTGTGTCCTTCTAGCTCAGTTTGGGCTCTTACATGTGAGCAGGTCTCTGGCTCTCTGACATGATGCTCTGGAAATCTCCAGCCATTTTCTACCTCCTTTTACCAGGAAAACACATCACTCCAGAAGAATGAGACTAATCCATGTAAGTTATGGATTTCTGCTGCTCTCTGTGCCCAGTAGCTCTTCAGAGTAGGGTAGTCAGCTGGAAGGCAATTCAGTAGGATGCCTTCAAGTAAACTTAGACATTTATCATATGATACAGCCATATTTTAATTTCATTTATTTTAGGTTTTTATTTGTGTATTGTGAAGGCCTAAAATGAATAAAGCAACTTTCCTCTGGCATGCATATTTTAGCTTATCTAAACTTCAAACTGCCTATTTGTTAAGTGTCAAACAGCCCCAGTTCTGGATGTGTTATATAGCCCCAGTTCTGTGCATGTGGCTGTCTTAGAGGCAGTAAAACCAAGCAACTGGATAGATTATTTTAAAATGCTGCTAGGACAACTGACAGTTGTCCAGCTTGTCACAGCCTGGAGCAGAGCCTGTCTTGCTGCTGCTGTTTGAAGTTGTGTGTGTTTGGTAGGGTGGGAGAGTTGAAACTGTGACTGGATTTAGCCTGTTCTGACAGCAGACATTGCATGATATTCCTTGTTTCTCCCTTGTCTGGTGCAGGAAGAGCCTGGCTCAGCTATCCCCCCATCATTCCCAGGAGCAGTGAATATATGGGAGGTCTCATGTCTCCCCTTCCTCTTCCCCCTCCTTCCCAGAAGCTGCTAAATTCCCCTTAAGCCACCAGAACTCAGGAAGTACCAGGTACACAACACTCAAAGGAAGGGGACACATCAAGTGCAGGGCAGCCTCTCTTAGCAGCATTTCACAGTGATGGGAATTGCACCAGCACTTCCAGTGCATTATGCAATACTAGAGAACTCAGGTATCTCTGTAAACCACTGGGAAGAGGAACTTGGACACTTAATAACGTTAGTTCAACACTAAGATTGAAGTTGGATCCCTTAAACTTTCAGAGTGCTTATCTAAGCTTTCCCTGTGACTATGTGCTTGTACCAAAGACCAGCCAAATGAAAGGCACGGCAATAGTGAAGACATTTTGCTGTGATGGAGTAACATGGTTAAAAATAATAAAAGAAATAATAGTGCATTGTCCCTGGGGGCGAAAGCAAAAATAAACCCAAACCAGAATACACAGACAGACAGACACACACACCCACACCCACACATACACACCACAGACATCTTACAATAAATGAGATTTGTGCCTGAAAATACCTTTTATCTCTCCCTTAAGAGAGCTCTCTTAATTCTTTCAGAAGAGTAATAGATTAAAATTGATCCAGGAGAACTTACTAATGATTTAATCAAACTTGCATCCGTACTCTGTGTTTCTCAGCTGAACTAATTTGAATGCAAAATAGGACTCAAAGTAGTGACCATTGTGCACAGGAAAGGACAAAGAGAAATTTAATTTTGTGTGCATTTCAGGTGTTTTGAGCTATGGATTCAAGTGATCAACAATCTAAATTTGGTTCAGGGCACAATGACGTATTTTACAAGATGTGTCACAAGTCAGATTCTTCTGCTGTAATTTTTAACCTCAGTTTTAAACACTGTCAGCATCATCCAGAATTTAGAAAAAAAGAGCAACTCATCACCATGCCAATGGAACAAAAACTGCTGTATGATTTAAATACCTATAGCTTCATCATTTACTCAGTTGTATGCTTTCAATTTGCTAAGCATGAGGTCGGTGATTAAACTGGTGCATAATTATTAGCAACAGAGAGACTGTTGTCAGATCTCACAGTCTTCTGACCAGGTGCAGGCTTCTCGGATTCAGTCAGAGCCTGCCTGTCAGATTTATGAACAATCCAGCAAAATAAGTGACTGATTTCCATCACAGAGGCAGTTTTCAGCAGATTGTCACAGTAAAACTCTGTTTCTGAATAGTGTAATGAACATTCTGATGTTTGCAAAAGCAATTTTTTATATATAGACCAGTGTGAGTGTAAAAGCATTAACAATCTGGTCCCAGTATCTGTCTCTCTAGCTCCTTATCTGTATCCTTTCATTAATATCCATCTATTTCACTCTAATGTCAAAGTCAATCAAACACTTTGTGATAATGCAAACAGAACTGAAGCATGGCCTGCTAAATTAATCCAATGTGATGAGGACTTCAAAAGATTAAATTTCTTTGCTCTGTTTCTTCAGCACACTTTCATGATCAAAACCTAGATGGCTGGTTTGCCAAATGTTTATCCAAATCTCAAATTTAGGCAGGATAATGTAGGCTGTGTATTACAAGGGCAATGAGTTTTTGCTCAATACAAGGACAAACTCATTCTGGATTCAGAGTGTCTTTGTGGGGCTGGTGTCTCTGCTAGTGCTTTCAGAGATGATGGCTCATTTCCTGAGCTGGTAGATGGAGGAGTTTTACCTTGGAGAGCATGGAGAGACCTGTCTGATGCTTTCTGTCATGCCTGACAAGGGGCTGACTTATGCTCATCTCTTCAAGTACATTCACTCACTGGTTTTTGTGCTTGCTGCTGCTTCAGTAGCTTAGCCCTGGTGTAGGGACATGGATCAAGAGCAGGATCCCTGCAGCCAGAGGATGGCAGGGAGCATCCCTGGGCTCAGGCTCTGGGTTCCTTGAGCGCTGCCCGTGCTGCACCTGGGCTGGGGCTGCAGCAGCCAAACTCTGTGGGTGCAGCACTGTGCCACAGCACAAGCAGCACCATGGCACAGCAGCTACCCAAGGCTTGCTCTGCACCTGCCTCCTGTCCTGCCAGGTCAGAGACAACAGCCTTTGCTCCAGAGAGTGGCAGCCAGGGTGGAAAACTGCACAGAGCTGTGTGGCCAGACAGCTCAGAGAAAACTCAAGCTGGTAATGGTTTGGACAAACCATTTTCAGAGGATGAGGCTCTCTTTTCTGCCCTCACTTCTGTTTCTTTCTCACTGTAATTTGCTGTGTGGTTTTGCTAAATTAACCTAAATGCACAAATATAATGAGCATCCAATAAAAAAATACAGGCTCTTCAGTGAGAAGAGAAACATTTTGTCAATATGCTTTTAAAGTGTTATTCTGCTGGATAAACGTTGGAGAAAGCAATCATAAAGAATGTTTTTCATCTTTCACCATATTTTAGTGTAAATTTGTTACTGGACTTGACATTTCTACCCCTCCTTGAAGGTATTCATCTCCTGTGCCAGTATTGGAGATGAATAGATGCTGAAGCTTTCAAGTACATCCTATTTGCTTGTGAAATAGAAACAACTAACCAGAAACTCATGTACAATAATTACATACTAACAAGCCTGTTTACTCTCCATCTCCTTTTGAAATATGTGCGCTGTTACTCACAATTTTATAAACACAACAGTAAATAATTTGGGATGTTTTAAAAATAGGTCATAAAAGCAGTGTAATTTCACTTAATGCATGTACACAACATTAGGAAAGAGTGGGCCATGTTCTCCCTCACTGGAGGGAAGAACAGTGGTGGCAAAGATGGGTGAGACCCTGCAGAAGAGCTATGTCCTACAGTTGTTTGGAGGGGAACGTGTTTAGACCAAAAAAAAAAAATTGAGCTGTAAAAATAACTTTAAATGTTGACAAAATGGGAGGGAAAACGTTAAAATTCTGTATTTATGAAGTGGATTAATGTTTTTTTAACAGTGACTTAGGTTCTAATTCAAGTAATTTTAAAAGACAAGTCAGTCTAACTTTTTGCTTGAAAAACAATGTCACATTGTAAATTTTGTGGTATTGTGTTAATCTCACAACATTTTAACTGCTGGTACTATTGGAAATTAATTTTTGCATTGAAACAAGTCTTCCTTTCCTGGTAGGGACATGAAAACTTTCCAGTAAAAGTGGTTTTGCAAAGCTGCAGCCCTTTGAAAGTTGTAAGCCCAAAAGAAATTGAATCACAAAAATAGGACTTTCATGGATCTTGAGCTGGGAGCCTGGAAATGGGTTTTGTGAAGGAATCATCATTCTAAGTGAAATGGTTTAACACCTTGTTAAGGGAAATATATCTGTCAGCTACAGGTTGTACTTCAGCTCCTCAGCAATGAAAAGATGAAGGAGCTGACTAGTCTGGAAGCATGGAGGGAATTACACCTTCTGATGTTCTCCTAAATACTCATGTTTGTAGTGCTTCACAATTTTTAGAGTAATTTCCTTGCAACATCCCTCTGAAGTGGAGAAGAGCCGTGACTCTCATTTTACTGATGGGAATTTGAAAACAGGGAAGCTGAATTCCTTTGATTTGGATCAAGCAGATTGTTTATGGTCACAGAGGAGATTTATGGTGAAATGGAGAGGGAAGACAGGCTCTCATAATCCCCAAGCTCACACCCAGGTAGCAGGACCATATTGTCTCCCTGGGAAACTGCTGGATCAGGTCTTTACCTCTAATTAATTCATATTGCAGCCAATAATATCCATCTGTAACACAGCAGCTTCTCCTGATCTACACTAAGACAGGCTCTGAGGGACCTGAAACATTTTAAAAGCCCTGGAAGAGGTTGCCCTGGCAGATGAAGCCTTCTGTCCATCTCACAGGTAGCTAATCCTCAATGTAACTCAGTGAAGAGGATGCAGGAGGGAGCAGTATTGGTTTATTAGTACAATAAACCACATGTTCCAGTTTTCTTAAGTTCTGCCTGAAGCTGGAAGGTGGCAACCTCAGGTCTAACTCCTCTATAAAGTCATGGGAGAGAGGTGAACCTCTAACTTGGATGGCCCTGACTGCCTGCAGAGTTGTGTCTGCCCTTTTCTGTGGGGCCTTCTCTGATCACTGCAGGGCTGATACAAGACCCCTGCAGCACAGACATCTCAGTGGCCAAGTTGGATTTCTTTCTGCATAAGTTATGATGTTGGTGTCATGTCTTTCCTTCCCCTGGTGTGTAATGCAGCTCTTTCTCGAGGGATGCAAACAGGAGAGATGACAGCAGCCTATGCTGTAACTTCATGGCTGACACATCCACAGTCAAAGTACTTTGGTGTCTCTTTTTGACTGAGAATTCAAAATTCAGTTTTCTGATTCTCCTGTCCCCAAGTATGTTGGTGTCCTGACTCCTGGAAATACACATTGCACCCTACCACAAATGCCCGCATGATGCTGAGAGTGACATGGGAGAAGGTGAGGGGAGCATCGTGTGTGTACCTGAGCTGAGAGAGCAAAACCTTCACTTGGGTGTTCTCAGGCTTCTGACTGCCAACCAGCATGATTTTCCACATATCACAGCCACATGTTTTATTTCCAAGGGTTACTTAATATGCTTAAAGGAAATCTGCAAATACTTGAAAACAAGTAACGAAGAAAATCATACCAGGTGCTGGAGGAAATATAGCTGACCCTTTACACAAGATTACCATTTTTTAAATTTCAAGATTAGCAATTTAAACAGATTTTTTTGGTAATTTCTTGCCTAACAAATAGCTGCTTTCATCATAATTTCTTTCCTAGTTATCCTTTGAAATAAGAAATGAAGGAAAAGTGAGAAGTGGGAGGGAAAGAGTAGGTTTGCAGTTGACTTGAAAACATTTTATCAGGGCCTGTTGCAATCAGACAAGGAGTAATGGTTTTAAGCTGAAGGAGGGTTGATTTAGATGAGATACAAGGAAGACATTTTTTACAATGAGGGTAAAAAATTGCTCAGAGACTGCTCAGAGAGATGATAAATGCCCCATCTCTGGAAACATTCAAGGTCAGGTTGAATGGGGCTCTGAGCAATCTGATCCAGCTGAAGAAGACCCTGCTTATTGCAAGACAGGTTGGATAAGATGGCCTTTAAAAGTCCCTTCCAACACAGACCATCTTATGATTCCACGATTTGAACTGTTTTAACTGAATGGAGATGAATAATGTTTTCATTTCCTCTGCGTATTTCTCCCAGGAAGAGTTCAGACATAAGCCATCCACTTACCCTTATTTACCTGAGCCAAAACCACCAGGATAATTGTACCTGATGGCAGAAGTGGTGACTTCATGCACTTTTGCAGGCACAAATGCCGGCTCCAAGCCAGAATCTGTTCCTGACCTATTTCACTCAAATACAAACTTTTCAACAGATAATTAGAGAAATACTTTATTTCAAATATGTCAGCTAGTCAAGGCTGTGTGCCCTTTCTAGTGGTATATTTTTAAAAGGTAGGGAGATACTCTTGTTATCAGAGGTGTATCTTCTTCTCACTTTAAGCTGAAAAAAGGGGGGGAAAAGGAAAAAAAGAGGAAAAATATATACTTTTTCCAAACAAAAAGTCAAATAGCATTTTTTTAAAGACACCATCAAGCAAACAAGAAATTCAATCCAGTTTTTATCTCTTAATGCCAGAAAGCAAGGACGGTTACATTTGGGTCGAATGTATGAGCTCTGTGTCTGGCACAACAAACAAATATTCAATGGATTTGTACTTTACCCTAGAAGCTGACTGGTCTGATTGAAAATAATGATGTCTGACAGTGCAGGGGCAGTGACTTGGCCTTTGCTAATGCACAGCTAACCAAGAACTACCATGCACAGATACTGGAAAACCAATTAGCTATTCTAAGAAGTATTAGCAGATAAAATGCTCTGATTAATCACACAAAATATCAGTAGTCCCTTATTTCTGTAACTCCTGGTTGAAAATGATCACTAATACTTCTGAATCAACTAATTTAGTTGCTCGATATCCCAGCAGGGCTTTTTTGGAGCCAGATATAATTTGAATATCATTTGATATATGAATTCTTAGGAAAGAACATAGCTGTGCACATAAGCTGATGTCAAGTATATTTATACACATAAAATGTGTATGTGTAAGAAGCAAATGAGGCTTGCTTACTCTGCTGCATATCATAGCAAGCTGAGGGTTATTAAATTACAATTGCTACATCATGCTAATTTATTTTTTATTAGCAGCTTACTAGAACATTATAGAGCCAAATGTGCTATTTTCCTCCTGTATGTTTTTAATGCAGACATACTACTATGGTAATGCACTATTCCTTAAATAATTTAAACAACAGAGGCTTACCCAGCCTTCAGATGACTTGTTTGATAAAAATTATACTTGCAAAAAGAATTCAGGTACTCTTTCAGTGCATGGATACTAAATAATAGTATTTTCCTCTACAGAATCAATAGGAAGCAAGGGAGAACTATTTCCCTGATGGGAAATCACATTCTGTGTTTGGCAAATATGTTTGTTTATGCAGCTAAAGGTGACGGAGATCAAGAAAAAGAGGTAGAAGAGGGGTTGAAAACTAGCTGAGAGAGTTCAGGAAGATGAATACAAAGTGCACATCTGGTTATGGCATTTGAGGATCCCTTTTAAATAGTAATTTTATTCAGTGAAGACACTCAACACAAGCCAGTAAAACAGCTGCCCGTTCTAAAGAGGGAGGGTATCTGTCTGCCACTCACCCACGTACAAACAGTACCATTTTGTCTGAGCCTTTCCTCTCAGGCATAGGTCTTCCTTTCTCAAGCTGGCAGGAAGGACAAACAAGTCACTGCAGCCCTTGTGAGAGCGAACTGAACTTTCTCTTCTCCTCATGGGCTCATGATTAGTGACTGGAGGGAAGGAGCACCTGCACCTCCCTGTTCTCTGCCTGCTCTTCTTCTCTTCTCACTGGCTCTCAGAAAGGGCCACCCAGGGACCAGAGGCTCTGCTTGCTGTCAGGCTTGGGCCAAGTTTCACAGTGACTTCATTTGGGTTGAAGCTTTTTGCTCTCCAAGCACTTGTTTGAAGGTCAGAGTAGACAGGGGACAGCAGACAATGGTACAGAGAGCTCCCAATGGAAACACCCTGATTAAAACCAAATGCCTCTGCTTTCTTCTCTTTTCTCATGCTGAGGATTTGGCCATTCATGGAGTTTCTGTTGACATTGCTGAAGCACCCCATTTCTCTCTTTTATTTGAGCTGAACCTGAAGGCATGCTGGGCTACCATCCAGAAAACAGCTCATGAACACTCACTAAAATTATATTCTGGTCCTGTTGCATGCAAACACATCTGTCCAGCAGACACTGTTGCACAACAGAGTTAGCAGGCTGCCAGTTGCAGCCCTGGAACCCAAGAGTTGTCACTCAGAAGTTGATGAAAAGGGTGGCATTGAACACAGGACTGAAAGCACATGGGCAGCCTGTGGTTTCCACCATGGCCTCCCAGCCTACAGGTCGCTCAGGGCGAGCATGGAGACCCTTTAGGCCAGGACTGGGAGCAAACCAACAACAAATTTAAACCTGTCCCTGCCCTGCTCTTGCAGGCTGCCCTTGAGGCTGAGCCACTGAGGGTACAGTGAGGGGAACACCCAAATGTAAAGGGAAGAGTGAAAGGGGGCTCTTGCAGCACCAAACCACAGCCTGGTCCTGGTGCGTCTTGCAGGGAGATGCCAGGACACCACTGCTCCTGCTGGGTGTCCTAATGAAGTGTCACAGGACTTTGCTGGGGTAAACATTGCTATAATGTAAACAACTCTCTGTCCTGGAAGAGTTGTTTTGCAAGCATAGCTGTTTTCAAGCTTTTTCTGAAGTGCATCTACAAGCTATAAGGAGAAAAAAAAATTGCACAAAAATAATTACAAAATCCCTCCCAACAAACCAAAACTAAACCAAAATAACCACCACCACCAATAAACACAAAACAAAGAGAGAATCTGGGCAGGTTAATATCTGCCTCTGTTCTTGGTAATAGCTTTAAGATGTTAATGAAGTGATCCTTGGTTTTGTTCAAGGAAAACATGTTCTTTTTATTTTTGCTATACAAAACAATGAGAGAAAAATGTATTCAATTTTGCCTCCCTCTACCTTAACATAAAATTGCTTAGTGTTGTCTCTAATAAAACTGAAAATGAGGAACGAAAGTACAGATTGCTCTGTGCAAGGTCTAATTTTTTTGTGTGCATTATATTAACGATCTCTGCCCAATTTTGTGATAATAAGGCAAATAAGGAAAAAGCCTCAGCTGAAAACCCCAGCATATAATCAGCAATTACAAGTGGGTAGTGCTTCATTGTAGGGGTTTTTATGATCATTATGGATGGTAAGAGTCTTGTTTAAATATTTGAATATGATTTCCCAGAATCAGTTAGGTACCCTCTTTGTAATGACTATTGATGGAGCTGTCCGTGCACTCACTACTCTGTTTTTTTTTGAGACTGTGGCCTCTGAAATCTGCAATATTAACTTATCATCTGCCTCTGTGCAGGGCCACTTTCAGTGGATAATGGGGTCCCAGGGTGGCACCAGTACAGGGAAGATCAGCAGAGCTTCTAGAGAAGCAGGGACACTTCTCCTATAGCTCTACAGGGAGATCTTCAGCTCCCCAGCCTTAAGGTGAGCAAGGCAGCAGAAGTTTGTGACTCACTGAAAATTAATCTCATCCTAAATACTCTGGGAGACAGTCTAAACAACTCACACTGAGCTAGAGTAAGGAGATTTGTGTGCTGCAAAAGCAGATGAATAAAGGAAGTTCTTTCCCTGTTTCACATTCATAACTTCTAAGATTTAACAGACCACAGAGATGAGTATAGACATATTTAGCATAAAAAAGAACTGATAAAGAAATTATCCAAAGTTTAAATGAAATAGAATTATGATGGAGGACCATGTAGGTTCTAAGAAAAGTCTCTAGTATGGAGAACTGATGACTCTCAAAGCATTAATGAACCTCTCAAGAATACAAAGAAGCTGAACCACACCTTTGAATTACCAGTTAATACTGTGGAAATTAGTTGCTTCCTTAAATATCATAGCCTTTTAAGTCCTGCCTTAAGCAATTAAAGCACACTACTCTTAGTAGAAAAATAATTATTTGTTCATTGATTTTGTAAAATTCTCATCTGGTAGGTAATTTATATGCTGGATTGGACCAGGAAAAAAAAAAAAGAAGTAGTTTATTTCTGACAAATGCATTAGTGCTACAAAGGAAAGGGAGGAAAGGTTGTTTATTTCTTGGTCAAAGAAAAAGAGTGAAGACGTCAAAAAGGAGCTGAAAACTTTCAAAGAAATAGCTTGTGCACAGGAAGGAATCATGGTATTTTAATGTATGCAGTAGAAATTTTACACTGTTTGTACTAAAACGTGATGTGCATGCATAAACCCACACTCATGCAATGTGCAATGCCAAGAAAGATGCAGGTGTACATAACGTGACTAAAGCAGGCTTTGCCTTTATGTGATTGATAAAGACTCATTGGTTTCACTCTTATCACTTTGTCTGTTTGTATCCTGGCTGCACTTCTGCTTGCTCCCTTCATTTGCAGCAGCAAACATCCTGGATTGCAGCTGAGCAATGTCATGTGCCTGGGTGACACACACTTCTGGGGTGGAGGGCACCTCTGGCCCACCTCATTCTTTGCATGTTTCTGGAGTCTGGTGCTGCTCTGGAAATGTCCTTTTTTGGGGGTATCTGCCACCTGCTTTTGAATCAAATTCTTTCCCCTAGAACAGAGCAGTTCACTGCTCCACTTTTTCACATCAGCTGCTCCACTGAGTATTGCTGGAGCAAGGGTAAGGGAGACTCACTCTAGTAGGGCTGCCAAAAAAAAAAAAAAATCCACCAAGGAGAACCAAGGGAAAGAAGTAAAATCTATAATTGGATTGTGCCCAGGTACTGAATCATTTAGCACAAAAAATGAAAAAAAAACAAACTTGGGTGGGTTGACTGAAGAGACCCATACCTGCAAGGTATTTGGAACTGGTGAACATTTCAGCTGCTCCTCATAAAATGCTTTTGTCAATGGTTTACAATCTGGGCATTTGCTTCCTGCATGATGAAATCAGAGACATGCACATGAGAAACACATAGGCATGAAATTGTCTGAGTTAAATTCATCCTTTGTGTAATTCCAGCAACATTTCTCTGTTGGATTTGAGTGCTCAGCATGTACAGAAGAATCTGGATTGAGTTGAACTTGCATGAACCAAACCAAATTTGTAATTACAAGGCCTGGCAAGGCATATATCTCTTTCCTGCTTATTTTGTATTTGCCATTGTTAACAGTGAGTGAGTGCCTCTGTTATTCACACGCCAGTCTCAAATCCATGGAGAATTTGGGGAGATGAGGAGCTTGATCTGAGAGAAATTGAAAACATAAGGCTCAAATTAAAGCACTCTGCAAGTAAAGTGAAGGTTTTTAACTATCAAAATGCAGGAAGCAGTGGGTGGCAGACTACTTTCCCCCTGTTTAATTTGACAGTTTAGAATATCACCTACTGTTTTGTGAAGGAAATTGATACATTTAGATTAAATCTTGAATTATATACCATGAAACACTTCTTAGATAGGGCTTCTTTCATTACAAACTGCTTAGATGAGGAATTATTCCTCTTACTGCTTTTTTTTCTCTATCTTCACATGATTTCTGTGCTCACACATTTTTTACAAACAACATTCTATACTTCTTGAGCAAATTTGTTTTTCTTTGTTTATCTGCTGCATATTATTCTCACAAACCTAATAGTGTTTTCCCTTCCAGTTACATTCAGTTTTACCCCATAAATATATAGTAAAGGCAGGAGTTCCCACAGTCAACCTGTGTATTGCAGGCTGTAGGACTCTCCTGAGCTGATTTGTGTTTCATGTAGAACACTGGCTTTTGAACTATATTCAGTCTTTGTTTAAAAACTGATCTTGTCATAGGATGTGTTTTCACCCCAACTAGTTTTTACATCTTATTTCCATTGTATTTCCAGCCTTAATTTTAATTTTCTTGCTTTGTCTGCTGAATTGAATAACCGATTAACAAAGGTGTACTCCCTTGTTAGTACTTACAAACTCTTCAAATTTCTTTTCAACCTATTCTTTCATTAACTAAATAGATTAAGTTCCTGCAGTGTTACTAATAGGTGCTTTCTCTTGTTCTTTAATCTTTCTCTGTGCTGCTTTGTTCCCCCTCAGTTACCAATGTCCTTTCCAGAACACAATATTCCAGTTGTGATTGCATCAATGTTCAGTGAAAACCAGGACCAGCTCCACATCCCTTTAAGAGATCTGGGGCTCCTTTTTTGGCCACAGAACTGAACTGAGAACACATGTTCTTTCCTAAGAGTTATGTTCCTGCTTAGATGAGATCTCACATTCATAAGGAGCATTGTTTCTCCAAATTGAATCCCTAGAGATGCCTCACTTCCTTTGTTTCAAAGACATATGACCACCAGCTGGTCTGATTAAAGTGTTTTTTATTAATATCCACCTTGCCTGGTGGTAAAATTTGGCTAAGCATTGAATGTTTGCTTTTATATTTCCCCTTTTATGCGTCTTTCTGTTGGCCTATGTATATGTGGGAGAAAGTGGGCAATTTTTGATGTGCAGTAATATCATACATCACTTCTGACGCATCACAAAGTGCTCTAAATCCCTCTGCATCAGCCATCCATCATCTTAATTATATATTCCTCACCCAGTCTTTGTGTAATCTACAGTTCTCATCAACGACAGCTTTATGCTTCCTTCCATGTCTCAAGCAAAAAGTTTGACTGGTGCAGGACTGGCTCCCCAGTGACCTTCACTGAGAGCACACATCCCTGCAGTGACACTCTGCTGTGTGAGCACTTGCCAGTTTCAATCCCTTTAACGTGTGTGGGGTTGATTCACGGCTTCCCCAGTCAGTGTTTTTTGCAATATATGGTACTGACTGTGTAAGATGTCTTGTAGAAGCCCAAATATAGTGGCACCACTTGCTCTATCAGGCAATGTTTAATCTCACCAGAGAAAGATATCAAGTTACTTTGATGGAACCATTTGCCAAAAACCCCCACTGAGTGGCAATAATTATACTGCCTTCCTCTTATGCCTTACTAATTGGTTCCTGTATCAGCCTTTCCTTTATTTCACCTGAGATTGATGGTAGTCAGTCTGAAAATTTGGAATTACCTGAGTTGTATCATTTATTCTCTCTTAATTTTTGATTTTAATACTGGTGTTACCTTACTTTTTCTCATCTTCTCCAACTTGCCTGGTATTACAAAATTTATTGAAAAGATCAACACTAATGATCTGGAGGGGCTTACACATAGACTCCTTTTAGACTCTCATATATTCATTTTGAGACTTAGTGCTATAAATATGTCTAAAATCAGTAGCTCTTATTTGACATCTTCTGATGCACTGTTGGAGTGAAAATTGCTTCATGATTTTCTTCTGAAATGAACACATCATCTGATCCCTGGCCAAAGATACACCAGTTACTTATTCAACACTTCTGCCTTTTCTGGATTATTCTTGGCAATTTTATAATTTGCAGTCCCACTGTTAGTTTTCCTTTTGCTCCCTTGATATTCAAAATGTCTTTCTGACTATTGTTAACCCTATTTACCACAGATTTGCATTCTTTACTCCACTTACTAGCTTTCTTGTTTTAAAAGTTCTAGCCTGTAATCTCTATTCAAGTCTACATAATCAGCAACTTTTTTTCTTTTGGATTTTTTTTCCCCCAAATGGGCCCTTTACTTTCATAACAAGCAAGGACTGTTTTGTAGTTCAGTCACCCATTCACACTTTTATCCCCAGTCATTTGGGCTCATGAGGGCTGGCAACTTCCTTTAAAAGTAATCCCATTAAAGAAATAAAATATGTGAAATAAATTGAAATAAAAGCAAAGAAAGTGAAATAAAAGCAAGAGTTTTGTAAAGAGTAAAAGCTTCCAAGAGGTGTCACCTGTGAGAGGCTGTTCATCAGTGACTGTTCAGACAAGAGTACCCTGTCCTAGGGATGAGAAAGCAGTTCAGCTGTATTGACAAAAGCTGTGCTGGTACCTTGCCTTTATGGCCAGAGAGCTGCCCTGGGTCATTGTAGTTGCAAATGCAGATTTCCTGTGTGCTTCCAACTATCTGGTTGGGTTTAGGGAGACTTTGTTTGACTTTTGCCCACATATTGCTGCTATATGTACTTTAAAAAAAAATAAATCTGCAACCTGGGAATATAAACTGAATGATAATATCAGCATGTAAATGCAAAAGCAATGTCATAATAATTTTGCACTGCCAGGTCAGTACATTAAAAGTAAATGTGTTATTTCATTACAATGGTGAAGCTACCACAGTTGAACAGCACCACTGAGTATAAGAAAGCTTCAATAGGGACTGGTTTGATCATTGGTTTGACCTTTAAAAATGGATATTTTTTTAATGTGATTTTGCTTCTGCTCGATAAAAAAATAATTGTCTGGAAACTTCTGAGAAATGTGGAACTTCTCTGAACAATTAAGATCATAGAAAATACTGAACAGGTACCCTAGCAAATGTCAGAAAATCTTTGCAATTAATTTTGTGACCGTGTCACAAATATAACTGGAGAAATTTCAACTGACTACAAATCTCCAGCAAGTCTTCTATGAAATAAATAAATGAATTGGACTATGCAGTTGAGATTTTCTTCCTTCAGAACAATGTTTTGTTGCTTCCATTTGAACACAATGAAGTTTGCAAATGATCACAGATTTGGCAAGTTCTTATAAACCCAGAGACAGATGTATGGCTGATTTAAAGTAAATGGTTGCAGAAAAATACTGTGGTATTCCTAAGGTATGAGTTCCTTGGGAAAATCAGATTTGTGGGTATAGTCGCTATCTTTCCCCCTCCTCAATGAAGTACATTTTTCTGCACTTCTGATTTCTGATTGTATTTATTCGCTACTTTGATCTGTGAGCAAAAATGATGAGTTTTGTGCCAATGTGTTGGTTGTGAATGATTGCTGACTCTTTAGCATTGAGGTGACAGTTTTCCATTACCAGGAGGCCACAAAGTTGTTAGGGAGGCTTGTGTGGAGCGCTGGCAGATGGCAGCTTAATTACATCAATTGCTCCAAACATACATGGACAACAAAGGGGAAGGAAAGGATCAAACCTGCATAAACAACAACAGTGCTATCTCACAGCCAAACCTTTCAGGATTCCAAGGATGGGCACTCTGCTTAGCAAGTCTGAGCTTTGCCAGAGGCATTTTGCAGAGCAAAGGCTAAAAGCTGTACCAACACATCCTCCCGTGAAGCTTTGCTTGAAACTTTGGAAAATCTGAGCAGGGTGAACACCTGCATAGTCCAGTTTGCTCTCCTCTCTGTAGAGCAAATTCCCCCAGCTCTCTGCAGAGCACTCTATCTGAGAGCACTGGTGCTGTGCATGTAGCAGGGCTGGCATTGTGCCACCTCTGGCTCCCAGCCTACAGCTGGCCCCTTCATCCCACCCACGCTGATGCTTCCCAAAATTTGGTTCTCGTTCGAGCATTACAGCTCGCCTTTGTCTTTTCCTGCTTTGGGTGGAGGTTAGCATATTGCTTAAAGGGAGCCAAAAGTATTTCAGTCCATTCCTTCTCTCATGGGAGAATGTAGAAAAAAAGACATTTCCACAAGATCTTAAAGTCAAACATAATCATGGTGATTACAGAGTGGGTAACTCCATATTTTCTTGCACAATCTCTCAGCAGGCAACAATTAACAGGTGAGACCACAGATAGCCCAGCAGCACCATATTACACCTCAATGTCTTCTATTTGCACAAATAATATCACAGCTAATTTTAATAAAATTATGTATGATCTCTATATTTTAAGATGACATTGAGAAAGTAGGATCTCCTGGAGGATTCCAGTTATAATGGACCTCTGTCTTAGATGAATTGCTCTGCAGCCTCCTATCTTTTTGATTTGATGATAAGGAGTGTCTGAACCAGTCCTTAAACAAGATCCTACTTTGCCTCTGGATAACCAAATCCCATCCTGCATTACCCTGAGATTAAACAATCTATCAGCCCTCCTCCAGGCTTAGATCTGCTTTCAAAAAATGCTGCAACTCTGGCACTTAGGGTTTCCTGTGCTGCATGCCATGACAAGCAATAAAGCATTCAACACACACAAAATTATGAAACCATACAAGAGAAAGTTAACTCTCAGCTGTGTCAATGTTGCAGGACAGGAAGCAAAAGTAATTCTGTGAATTTTCCAGAAGAGAAGATGGGATCTTTTGAGTATAATATCCACATTTTAAGCAGACAGATGTTTTTCAGCTCCACTGCCTTGGATGCAGATGAATTCAGTTCTGTACACATATCAGTATGTGGTAATATTCTGCAAATGAGCACAAGAAGCGGGCTTTTTCAGAAGCCTTTGCTTCTGAAAGATGTCTTTCTTATATCTGCCTCTCTGATTTACTCCCTGCAGGTAAGAAGTGTGACAGTTCTCTCTGTGTGTGTGTGATTGGATTCTTCAGTCCTTGGCACAATCTCATCAACCTCTGATATCTCTTATGTTTCAGGCAAGTCTTTGTTGCTGCAGTTTCAGGCAGTCACTCAGCACAATCTTACAGTATTGCCTGTCTGGATTTTTCTCTCTTTTCCTCCTATTTCCATCTTTAACACGATTGAAGTCAAGACATATACTGAAGCAGAGAATGATTAATTCTAGTAATTGTCTGTCTTTAAGTCATGACAACTTTGCCAAGTTCCTCATCTTGTGCACATGAAAAATCACTTTCTCTCAGTGTGGAGAATTTGTTTATTTTGCTTTAGATGCTTAATTCATTTGCTTTAAATTACTACCTTCTTGTAAGCTGTTCCATACTGACTTTGGTCTCAGCAGTAGATGTGTTGCCAGAGGTAGCATTCAGATCTCCATCCTACTAAACTGTCAGGGGTTTTTGTAGTCCTGAGGGAACGAAAAAGGCAAGAAGGTATAGGAAAACAAATGTCATTACAGTTGCAAATATTGGGCTTGGTTTGGTTTTGTTGCTTATTTGAGTATCATTGTGTTATTGTCAAAACGGTGCACTGCACCATATGTCCTCAGGACACTTGCTCATGCCACTCTGACCTTGTTGTAGTATTTCATAAATCTCTTTGGCTGTGTTTTCTGGAAAAGAAAAACAACAACTTTCATTATGAGATTCCACCAGGCTTTATTTTTCTGATTTCCAGTCATATGCTGCTGTGATTGTGAGTCAAACGCTTGCAGGGCTTTTGCTGTGAAGCTACGAAAAACACTGCTTTAAATAAAAAAGAATTTCTTTGTTTTATATCTTGGGTCCGCAGCTCACAGTTGTCCAGGAGCCACTTGTGCATCACCAGAAGTAGCTGAAGCCAAGGAGAGCTGCTTTTCCCTTCCCTTCCCTGCTGGAGGGCAGGAGGTGTCCCACAGACAGGTCAGTGGCTCAGTGTGGTGGCTCAGTGCCTGTGGTGTCACATCACCATGGCATGTGAGGCATCCCCTGCCTCAGTGTGTGAATCACGGGCACAGAGTGGTTTGGGTTGGAAGGGGCCTTAAAGATCATCTAGTTCCACCCCTCTGCCACGGGCAGGGGCACCTTGCACTAGCCCAGGCTGCTCAGGGCCTGATCCACGTGGGCCTTGAGCACTCACAGGGATGGGGATCTGCAACTTCGCTGGATAATCTATGCCAGTGCCTCACCACCCTCAGAGTGAAGAATTTCTTCACAATATCTAATATAAACATATCTTCTTGCACTTTAAAGCCATTAAGCCTTGTCCTGTCACCCACATCCCTGGGATCAGTGTTGGGCTCTCCTGGTGCTGCACCAAAGGTGACACAGGGGCACAGACAGTCACCCAGAGTGGCAGATGGTGCCAGCTGATGATTTCATTCCTGGCCTGGAATGCACAGCAGGAATGCTGTGGGACTGCTGCAGGACACTGCTGATCCTCATAGTTTGCTCTAAGATACAAAACCTCAGCTGCTGGTTAGGATGTTCCTAAACCAGTTTTATAGAAGTTGGGAAAAGTTTACTGGGGAAATAACATTACATACTCTTCCTGTTCTGACAGTTCCAGAAATCAGCTTTTACATCTCATTGAGGGAAGGATAGATGCATTGGTTTGATCTAATAACTTCTTCATTTCTCTTATATTTTCATGTTGTTTCACTTAGCCAGGTCCTTCTTTCTGGTATGTCGGGACCCAGGACATTCCTCTGGCTGCCCTGGGTGATTTGAGACCCTGGCAAGGGGCTCAGAGACTTTGGCATGGAGTCAAAAACACCTGTGTCTTTGATTTTAGTCCATGGAAAAAATTACCAACTTTGTATGAAGATTTACAAGCCACAAGAGTTTCAGTAGAATGATAATTAATTTGTCACAGGGTGAAAAAGTAGAATTTTGGGGTTCTAGAATGGGGGTTCAAGAGGCAAGATGGAGGAATCTGGGCATGTCCTGTCCTTCTCCTCCTTCTTCTTGTCCTCCATCTTCTGCTGGGATGGTGACACTGGTTTAGAGTAGAGACAGATTGTCTAATATAGGTGATAGGTACTGGAAAATTATTAAATATTATTAAACAAAGTATATGTAGTTTTTAGTATAAAAAGAAAACACCACCACAAGGACAGTCACTGTGCCACAACCCAACCTGCTGGACAGATCTCAGCAGGTCAGAGAAAGAATGCAATAGAGAAGAAAAAATAAACAACCTTGGAAAGCAGAACCGACGAATCTTGACTTCCTTTTCGGTCACAGCACTGGGAAAAAAAAAGACTTTCTAACATCTCAGGGGTCATCTCAACCACAGAAACCCAAGACTGGAGGAGTATTACAAATCTGCTTAATGCTTGCTGGACTTGCAAGGGTGCCTCTTGAAAGAAGTGCTACTGCTGAGCAGACAGGAAGGGGGGTTGCTGTAGGATTAGAGGGTGTTCTGTTCAACTCTGACTCGTAGGTACAGGCAGAGGTGAAATAAACTCCTGAAAAGGGCACATATAATTTGAAAATGTGGTTACCGGTGTGATGAATAAAAAGCACAATGAGAAGCTTTTCTGAAAGTATTGCTAAGATTGAAATCAGCAACACTGTAAGGTTTGTGAGAGCCTAATTTTATGAGATTAACTGCCCCATTTCCTGTCCAAATCGGTTCCGATAAATTCATGTGACTACTGAATAATTATGCACTGCTTATCTGACTGAACTTCCAGTCCTAAAGATTCAGCATTTCTGGAAGGTTTGCTCAGCTATGGAAACCTTCAGTGAGACATTTTAACTGCAAGAGCACAGGCAACATCGGCTGATAAAATGTGACATTAGCATGTCTCTAGTCCCACATAAATCTTTTCTTCCTGGAGCTCCAGTTTTTAACACTTTCTCCCTAGTAGGAGATTGATCTTGTTCCCATATATGAAGCAGGGAGTATTAATGAGGTATTATGGAATGGTAGTTTAGGATCACTGATGCACACGGCCTCACTTTGTTACAGTGAGAAAATGACATTAAGCATATTTGTAATAATGAGGAACAGCTTTAGTTTCATGCCTGCTACAGAAAACATGTGATAAATAATGCTCTGTCCAAAGCTGAGCACACTAAATTTTGTATTAATTGAGGCAAATACCGTGCCCCCTTAGTGCAATCAAACATATTACCATTAATAAATGACTTGAATTTTCCTTTCACATTCATGCTGCTTGCAGGACAATATTATCTTTTAATATGTTGCTATCTTGGAAGTCTTTCCATTCTTGAAATTCTTGTACATTGAAATTTGTACAATAAATTGCTCTCGATTGAATCTTTAAGTGTCATGACATTAAAAGGTAGGCAAAATTTAACTGTCATTTTCCTTTTCACTTTTTTCCCATCAGTTCTGTACCTGACATTGATACCTGCTCAGAGCTTTGAAGCACCCATTTCCCATGTAATTAAATAGCTCTTTATTCATTAGCAAGGGTGTTAACTAGGAGATGCACATCTGCAAGCCTGTGATACGTGGCAAAGAGAAAATGTGGATATCTAAGTGCTGCTACACACGAGCTATGCCCAAGTCCTTCTGCTCTCTCTCTCAGGCTACATTCTTTAGATCCATTTGGTTCTTGCTGTTTTCCTCCACCAGCTTTTCTGAGTCTTACTCATTTCTTTCCAAAGACCCTAGCCACCCTCTTTTTCACCTTCATGGCCCATCTTAAAGCTGCCTGTGGAAAGGGCAGCTCTGCCACTTGCCAGAACACAAATGCTGCCTGCTTCGTGCAACACTGGGCCAGTATCCAGGGTGAGGAACCATCAACAGGTAAAGCCAAAAGAGCAGGAGACCATGAATCAGGAAACCAGTAGTAAAACATTCATTAAGATCACTGAGACCCAGGGACACTTGGTCCCCCTGGTATGCCAGAGCCTATAAATGTCTGTAACCAGGTATAAGGCTTATATCATTAATATAAAAATGCCAGCATATTTTTGCATTAAAATTACACTGATTATGCTATCTAAAGTATGCTTTATCTATTATTTAAGGTTAATATGCATATTAGGGTAGAAACTGGAAGACCCTGTATGGATTTGCAGTGTTTCAAAATGGAAACAAGGCATTTTTTGAAACAGGATGTTGTAGGATGGCTCCAAACATAATTGTTTCCAAATTCAAGAAAGATATGAGATGTGTGCTTTTCCTAAATGATTAAATGGGGCATAGGTACATTTCTGGAGCTGAGCAGTGCCTCAATACTGTTACAGAAATAGGCATTGTGGAAAGCAGGGTATTCAAAATTGTGGGTTCAGAGTTCTGGACTTCCCATATTAAATGCCGAAAGTGTATGGAAAGAAGTGTTCTCCTGGAGGTGCAGTGGGGCTGGCAAAGTTCAACATCTCATAAACCTTTAGACCACTCAGCATCCAAATCCAGCACAAGCTACTGCATCCAATGGGAAAATACAACACAACAAATGAGTTGATGCATTCATGCTGCTCCAGGGGAAAAAAATTTCTCCCCAGATCCTGCTGAACAGCCTTCAGTTGCAGGAGCTGCTGTCTCATATGGGAGGCAAAAATGATTCCTTCTTTTGCATTAGAGAGAGAACTTTCCTTCTAGTGTGCTGTGAAACAAACTGACTGTTAGTGTGGCCTGTGTGTTGTTTTTTTGGTTAACTGCTGATCCAGACCCAGAATTTTGTATAAGGACCTAGCAAGTGTGACTCCTTTATCATTTCCTGTTAGGGGGAAGCTTAGTCCTTGTACCTCATCATTAGGAAAAGAGAAGGGATTTGCCCAGGGTTTCTGGAGATGCTGTCTGCCTGGGTGTTGGTCTGTGCCAAGATGTGGCAATGGGACATAATGCTGCTCCAGGGAATACAGACACACATAGCAAGGAATGTGGTGATGGTGGAATGTCATTGCTCCTCACAGTCCAAGTGAGTGTGCAGACACCAGACTTTGTGCTTAGCTTGCTCTGCTGCTAGTCTGTTGGCTTTTTCCTCTTTGGACTGCCTTGAAGACTGATAGTGTGGAAAGAATGGTGCTAGGGGAGAGAAACAGCCTCAGTTATAAATGGTGAAAGAGTTCAATGGTGAGACAGTCACCTCCAGTGCTGTAAACTGGTGGGAGATGGTTGTGCCAGAATCAAGCAGAAGCTGGTGAGAGCTGTGACTGCGCCACACCTTCCCAGATGCTTCAAGCTCCAGTGCTGTCACCACTTACTCCCCACACGCTATAAAAGCTGATAAACTGGATCAGTACAAGCTGTGGTTTAGGCATTGTATTGGATTCAGCATAGCAAAGGAAAAGTGATGGAGCCAGAGCACAGCTGCTCTTCAGAGCATTTGCAGTATCACAGGCATCTGGCTGTCACATCAGCTGCATCTGTTGAGCTGACGTGGGGACAACGTGAGCACTGAATGTGCAGGAGTGTGCTGGTGGGAGGACAGAAGCGTGGGGATGCAGTGAGGCCACTTTGTAAGATGTGATGTCACCCTGTGCACACATCTGCAGAAATTAGGAGCTAGAGCTGCTGGCTGTGGCATGGAAGATTATTCACACACATTAAAATTCTTCACTCAGTGGGTGATGTAAGACAGCCTGTAGTCTTGCTGTTAGGTCTGTGGCCAGTGCACTGTGGAGTCATGAAGATTTCAAAATACCTCTTGACATTAAGCTTTCTGGAATTTTCATTGCTTTCATGGATGGAAACAGACAGTGTCTCATAAGCTTAGTTGCACAGCACAAGAGCCATTTATTTTCTAGTTTGTGGCTTTTTTTTCCTCAGATAATATTGAGATTCTGTTTCTGGAGTGATGAAAACAATTCCTGGCTTTGCTTTTGCAAACTGAATCTATTTTTTCAGAATCTGCTGGATTATTATTAAACCAATAACTGCATATGATAATAACTACAGAAATTAGTAACAGTAGTATATAAATGATAGAATTTTAGAAAATGTCCTGAAGCCTTTTGTCAGTATATCAAATGTTCTTACATGGGTGTTTGCTATTTTGCCTTCAAATAAAAGTAAAAGTAAGATATTATGAGAGTCATGATTTGTCATTCCAACTGGAATTAGTCAAGATGCTAATCGAATTATCTGTTTCTAAAGAATTAACCTTATTTTGCGAACATGATAGGCCACTTTCCAAATCTACCAAATTCTGAAGCTTTGCTTGAATTGGGTTAATCTTACCCAGCTTCAGGCACTCTGGTAGTCAGGTGTCCAGCCTAGCCCAGTCACCCAGGCTGTTCCAGTCACCAGTGGAGAAGGGTGTGTTAGCAACAGATCCCCACTCTGCTGATCTCAGACCTCTTTTGTGTGAGGGCTCAGATCGCTGTCAGGGTGCCCATCTCTCCCCACTGACTCAGATCTGGACAAGGTTTAGCAGACATGTAAGTCTGACAGCTGAATCAGTAGTCCTATGTTTCTAGGACAAGTTCTATGTCCCAGATTCAGCAGTGGTTCCCCTGGGTTAGGACAGCTACTGTGATCCCATGGCACTGGTGAGGGTGAGCTGTTTTCTGTGACTTGTGTCTCAGGCACAGAAATGAAACAGAATAAAGCAACTTTAAAACAGATTTTCAGAAGGTAGCCCAGAACAGGGGGGCAGAGCAGGTGTGGAGGGAGGTAGATTTGCAGCTCTGCTGCATTCCCCTAGGAAGTTAAGCCTTAAGATTCGTTGTGGATGAAAGTGCCCAAAACCACGCAGGACTGGTCTCTGAGTGATTTGGTTTAGTGGAATGCGTTGCGGCTCAAGGGGTTTGGAACTGTCTCATCTTTAAGCTCTCTTCCAACACAAACCATTGTGTGAGTCTCTAATTTACCCATTTACTGGCTGTGATGTCTGGGCCAGTGGCACTGATTTAGTACTTCTGGCTGTCCCAAATCGTCCTGCTTTCCTGGCTTTATGTCCGGCAGCACCACTGCTACAAAGCCCGAGCTCGGAGCCCCTCCCGTACCATGGGTGCGGGACAGCACGGCTGTCCCAGCTCTGTCCCCGGCGTTCCCTTTTCCCGGGGAGCTCTGGCAGCACGGCGGCCCCACAGCTGCAGACACCGAGGCTCCCGCTCCGCCTCGCTCGGGGAAGGCCCCCGGTCCCGGAGCACATCCCGGGGCAGCCGTGGGCGGGTTCCGGGGCGGCGGGGGCGGCGCGGGCGCTGCGCGGGGCTCGGCACCGCCCGCCCCCTCGGAGCCGCCCGGCCCCGACCGGCCGGGCCCCTCCCGGGGCAGGGGCAGGCGGAGCGGGGCGGGGGGGACCGGAGCCGGCGAGGCGTGATCGCCCGAGGCCCCTCCTGCCTGCCGGGAAGCCTTAAAGCAGGGCGGCGGGGTGTGGAGCCCCGCACTCGGAGCCCCGACGCCCGGGCAGAAGCGCCGAGCCGAGCCGAGAGCCGCTCCGCTGCAGCCGCCGCCGTGAGTGCCGCGACGGGGCGGGCACGGGTTGGGAACGGGGATGGGGACAGCCACGGGCACGGGGACGCGGGGCTGTCCGGGCCGGTCGGGGCTGCGCTGGGGCGGCCGCGCTGCTGCCGCCGTCGGGGCAGGTGCTGACGGCAGCTCTCGTCCATCCCGCCCCGCCGAGCAGATGCAGAGCACCGTGAGGCTGTGGGTGTCGGTGCTGACTTTCGCCCTGTCGCTGCTGGTCTGCCTGGGGACGCTGGCAGAGGCGTACCCCTCCAAACCGGACAGCCCCGGCGAGGACGCCCCCGCAGAGGACATGGCCAGATACTACTCGGCGCTGAGGCACTACATCAACCTCATCACCAGGCAGAGGTAGGCACAGCGGGACGGCACACATCTCCCTCGCCCGCTGTCGGGCTGATTTTTTCCTTGGCGAGGCTCAGGGGAGGAAGGTGGGGTGCCCCCTCACTGTGGGTGTCTCGCTGCTTTCCCCAAGGACACGGAGAAAGACGTGGTGCTCAGATTAGAAAACAGTGCCCATGAAACCCTGAGCTGCCGACGGGTCCGGAGCTTTATTTCCACCACCCAAGTTGGCAGAAGGGGCAGGGGTGTCAATGCTGCCCCTGCTCTCTCAGCCTGTTCTAGCTCTGGCCAGACAGGCTGGCAGGCAGGAGCACAAACAGCGTGCACAGGGAGGGACCCCAGAAAGGAAAGATAGCTAACCTGGGAGCTGGAGATGGCTAGACAGGGCACTAGGAGCAGTTTCCCACTTCAGTTGCTGACACTGACTCCAGTGAAGATTTTGGTGAGAAAAAGTGCCCGTTGTGGAGTTGTAGTAGTCCAGGTGTTTTGTGGTTTGTAGGCTACTTCATGCAGCTGTGAGTGTCAAAAAACCCCTAGCCCTAAACAAAACCTCTCTCAAGACCAAAAACTCAAGCCCAAAGAGTGTGAATGGAAGCCTCCCTGGCTCTAAACTGGCTTTCTGGGTTGACCATGCTTGTTAAAGTATGGGTAAAGGTTCAGCCTGAAAAAAAAGGGCAAGTTATTATAAAAAATCATCTTCTTTGATAAAAAAATGGTCTGTCTAGTTAGGCTGTGGTATTGATAGATATTCGCTCTGAGGTCGTGCAATAGTGCGTGACACAGAAGAGCTTTGACATATTTATCTATTGTTTAATATCAAGACCAGATGAGAGTCTAAAATTAGGCTTTCATTTTTCCCTTTAGAAGTCTGAAGAATTAAATTAGAAGGGTGGCTACCATGCAACTGAGAGCTTTCCCAGAAGCCCCTAACATTGTGTGTGCTATTGCCCTAAGTGCGTAAGATGGATGAAGGGGCTGATAGAAATACAGTTCTTTGGTTCTGAACTTTTAAAGCAATATTCACAACTGGCTCACATGTGAGGCATGCTTCTGTGTGGCAGTCTGCACTCAAATAGCCTTTTGTCTAGATTACTGTTAAAATAATCTAATCCTCAAATTCTGCCTCTGCTGCTGTTTTCTCTTGCACGCGATGGGATCTCCAGGCTGGTGTCTCATCCCTACTTTTCTTTCTTTCATCTCCCTTTTCAAAGGTGGCTCCTGTCCAAAGCCAAGTCATATTTAAAAACAAAAAATCCCAAATCCAAATGACCACCCCTCCTTGTTTCTGTTCAGCCCTCACTTCTGGTGTCTGCTCTGTGTGCTTGCTTTAATATTGACTGTGTAGCTTTTATTCCAATTTTATTGATTGTAAGTACACAACTCAGAGAGGGAAACCAGTTCATTCTTTTATATGGATTTGGAAATGAACTGAAATAGTTATTGTTTCTGATTGATAAAATTTAAATTTTGTTCTTTAGATTTTCCTCATATTTCCTACCCATCCTTGTATTTAAAGGAACAGAGTTGACCTGGAAGTACAAGACAGTTGGCAGAAAAAAGCACTACAAAGGCAACTTTTTGATACACACTTAAAAGTTGACTCTGCAGGTTAACTAAAAAACCAAAAAGGTGTGCTGCTTTTCCACTGTGGTGAATGAACAGTCCAGAAATAAAGCCATTGCCACTTCCATTTGGAAAGCTTAACTGAGCTGCTGGAGGTTTCTTGTTTTGTCAGGAACTTGCAAAATAAACCAAGTCACTTGCAAAATAAACCAATAACTTTTGAAGCATCCTTAGACTGGTCTAAGGATGATTGGTCTGTTTGAGCAGATGTGCTCAAAGTTTTATCTCTTCTAACAGATTTTTATCTCTGCTTTTTGTGCATGGCATGCTTGGGAGCCCTGTGACAGGGGGAGGATGAGGTCCAGGGGCTCACCCTGGTTCCTTCTGTGGGTGGGTGAGCAAGCTGTGCTCAGCCTCTCACCCAGCCTGGTGCCTGTAGCTGCTGAGGTGAAGCAGTAAGAACATGTTGGCAAAGGAGGAGATGAGGAGATTGATGTGTTTTTTTTTTCTTCAGGTTCATCTGCCCTGCCTTGTTTGATGTTTTTGTGATTATGAATACTACCACCCCCCTCCCTGCCCCTTGCCCGGCTCATCTTTCTGCCTTCTGCTTCTGGCCTGACTCAAGCATTTGAGTGCCATTCCCCTGTGAGCTACTGTCACCCACAGAGTCTTCACCTGAGCTCAATGAGCTTCTTCCTTCCAGACCATCCTTCTCTTCTTGTATTTAGACTGTGTCCATCTGGCTGTTTGCTCCCTCCCTCCTTGGAAATTCTTCAGATCCATCTCAGCTTTAGACATCAGTGCCTGTCAGCTTTAATACCCCTTTGAGGTACCTGAGGTAAATGGGTGTTTGTATGATGCAGATCATGAGACCTTTTTCAGGCTTCTTGTTTCTGATGAGATCCCTGTTCCTTGTGTGCCAGGTCTTTATAACCTAAAAGAGACCCCAGCACAGATGCAGACTGCTGCTCTACAGATGCCTGTGTGGCTTTGGATTAGTTCCACCTTCATTTCCTGAACTGTGCTGTGGTCCTTGCCTCACACCTCTCTACCACACTGTTCAGGAGGCTTTTTTCAGAGTCCATCTTTACTCTTCCTCCTCCTCATGCTATTTGCTGCTACCTGTGCTCCCTCTTGCTAACAAGCAATCTTCTTTCCTTGTCACTTGCAGTTTCTCAGTGAATCTGTGGCTCTTCTGTGCTGTAGCAAAGCAGCCAGGCCATTCCTGCTGGAAATGGCTTGAACTATAGGCAGGGCAGAGAGTATATTCAAGTGTGTATGACTTGGGCAGTGCTGCTGCTCCTGCTTCATATCAACACCCTTTAATGGGCACAGGAGCAGATCTCCCTTTGCTTTGGTTTCTTGACAATTTTCTGAATCAGACACATCCAAATTTCTGGATTGGACATTGATGGGATTTGAACCCTAACACCCAAGTTTCCATAGGAAGCTTTGAGATTTTGCTGAGCCTGACATACAGTGTCCTTATTCAGAATAAGTATGTTTGCTTCTTAAATCTCTTTGACTTCAGCTGGAGCTGTGGCTTATCAGCATGCCCCAAAGTAGGCCTTGATGTCTCAAATGGAGTATAAAAATTGACCAAGTGCTTTCACCTGGCTTTGAATCATGATATTTTAAGTCTTTTAAAACTGCCATGATTTTTGATAAATGTGTATCTCACAGCAAGAAGCAAGGCATGAAGCAGCTGGAGCAAAGACATCTCCAGGCATGTGCATCAGGAAAAAGAGATTGACTCTGTCTGTGACCCCTAATTAGTAAGTCAGTAACATGGATGTTTCCCAGGGGCAAAATGACAGGGTGGACAGGAGACTGACAAAGCAAGAGTGGATGTTCTTTGTGCAGCCCAGCTGGTGGCAGTCAGTGAACGCCTCGTGTGCAGCTTTGCTGTGTGAGGGCACGGTGGGTCCATCCAGCACAGGTACTGGCATGGAGTGGCCAAGATGCTGAAGGAACTCATGTAAAGTGTGTATCTCCCCAACAGAGTGGTCCTCATTATTTGAGTGAATCTCTGCACTCTGGGTGGTTGCTGCCTATTTCTTATTCAGGCAAAACGTCCTGAGAGATTAGTGGGAGTTTTGTCCAAGTGTGAGGTGCTAGAGCAAGTTTTGATTTGTTAAATCAGTTTCTTTAACATAACAGAAAATTAGCTTCCTCCTCAGTTGAAGTCCAGGTCACATCCATATTAATCAGAGCAGGGAACTAGAAAGAAATCCCTTGGTGGTGATGGAGTGCAAGGTATTTGATTCAGCATCATGCCTGATTGCACTATTGTAATAGCATTTTACTGTGTCTGGCTGGTTTTTTTCAAGTACCTGCTTTCAATCAGCTCAGATTAAGAAATTTAACTTTCTGGAACTGATGCTTTATCTTTCTGGAACACAGGTGATGCACTGAAATGATTAAAGCAATGTAAAACCACAAAGGGTTGAAGAAAAGGGATGAAAAGTGAGAGATGTTTCCCTATTCAAGTGGAATCAATGCACAGTTAAAACTGTTAGTCTTTTAAATGTAGTTTGGAAGGTTTGGGTAGATTTTTTTTTTTTTTTTGCTAATCTAAACTGCTGGAATGACTGGGGTCACTGGAGAAACATCATGATAATAATGGATAAAATGTTACTTCTTAACTACACCTTTGATTTTTCTGAATTGAGAATTTCACTCAAGCAGCGTTCACAAAAGCTGTTAATGTACTTTGTGATCCAGAATGAAATTGCACACACAAGTTAAACTGTGATCTTCATTCTTTCCAACCAAGGGGGCAGTTGGTCATAGGTATCACTCTTAGGCTAATGAATCCTTGTAGTCATGTAAGCAGGCTGCTCATTGCCACTCCTGTTTTCCCAGGAAAAGAGATTGAATTCCTTCCCAAGTGATGGGAATTGCAGTACTTTTAACTGTTAAGTGATGTACAGCCTTCAGGATTAAAAAGAAAAAGGCAAATAGAAAGCCAGCTGCTGTGTAAATAAAGGACAGAGGTAGCCCCTGATATCCTGTCTGGTTGAGGAAGAACTCTAAAAAAGCAAGTTTTCATTCTCATAGCCACAGAGTTCAAGATAGCTCAGTGTTTGCCAACTAATGTGCTATATGTTGGGCAGCCCCAAATGTGCTGGCTACCTTAAAAAATCTTACAAAATTTCTGATGAAGGAGAAGTATAATCTAAACCAGTGCGAAAGTTCATGGGATGATGGAACTGGGTTTCCAGGCAAGACCAACAAGCTTGGAGGTCAAATCGTGCACAGCTTCTTCCCTCTTCCTCCATGCTCTCACCAGTAAGGTGCAAGGTCCAGAAATATCCAGGAGCAGCCATCAAATTGAGAAATATTGAGAGTTTCTCAATATAATAATGTAAAATAATTGTAGAAAAATAATAGAAATAAAATAAGAATTAACATTTACTCACATGGCTAAGCCAAATTAAAATTGCTGGAAAATGGTGTTTATGTCTGCTCTTTATTTTTTTCTGAAAATATAAAAATCACTAATGGTTCTGTGCTCAGTCTTTGTTTGTAAAAAGTGATATATACAAAAATGTGACTTTTAAAAATTTTTCCTCAGATATGGGAAGAGGTCAAGCCCAGATACACTGATCTCAGACCTCTTGTTGAGGGAAAGCACAGAAAACATTCCTAGATCCAGGTATGTATGAAGAGCTCATTTGGATTTAACAGTCTCATTTGTTATTAATAAATATGATTCACAGGTAGAAGACATACCACTAAAAGCTGGTTAATCATGTTCTTAAAAAAACCAAACCTTTACTTCCTTTTTTCCCCAAGAGATAGCACCATCTAGGAATGCAAGAAGTGCCTCACCAGGTGTGATATAGTCCAAACTCCTCATTTGCTAATTTTGGGAGCAGGCTATGCCTGTTATTCAGAGGAAGGGAAGCACTCCCACAGTGCTTGCCTCATTCTGGGCATTTTTTCATAGAATTGTATGCTGATGTCTGGTGATGATTGCTTACTTGTTAGAGCTCCAAAGATGACATCTTGCTACTCATTTGCTGCTCGCACAAGTTTAATTTTTTTCCTCTAAAGATCTATAAGTGGTAAATATGCACCTATATTAACTCATACACAAATGCACAGCAGTGACTTTTCTTTAAAATACAGTATTTCACAGGTTTTGGATCTAATGCTTTGCAAAGGGGAAAAAAAGCCTTTTTATTTCCATTTGCACTAGCCTAAGTAACAGTGGTGTTTCAAACAACACTGGGGTTTCAAATGTACATAATGTATTTATCTAGTTAGGTAATGACAATTTAGCCATAATGTAAGATACTGTAGCAGTGACTGCAATTTACCCAGCTGAACATTAAGTATGTTGAAAAGGTAAGATGCAGGAGTAGTTTTGGCTCATGAAGGAAAATACTGGCTTTACTCACAATCCAGCATGAATGAGCTCAGTTTAAGCCTTCACTGATTGTCTGAAGTTTGCTGACAATACTTCTACTGCAGAAATAAATGTTTTATGCAGCTGTCTTCTCAGGAGTCTTCAAACAAGTGCTCTGCAAAGGCTCAACTAGACTAGTTGAGCACTTAAACATAATAGGCTGTAGCATTGAATTTAGGGCATGATCATGAGACTGCAAGGTGACCCAAAATTCCTACTGCCATCCAGGGAGGCTGCTCATGAGACCTGCAGTTCTTTGTGTAGGGAGAGCCCTGGCTGATGGTTTGATGACTAACCACAGCTGTGGGGATGCAATTTTCTCTGCAGATGCTTATCTGAAAAACTGCATGAAGTGCAGTGAAATGTATTAGACTATTTTGTGTTTGGTAATGACAAGGGAGAGCCCTCACATAATGGGAAATTTCCACTGTCTTGAATTTGAGGCAACACACAGGGTAGTTAGCACTCATACTCTCTAATATATCTCCCTAATAGTCTAATACTCTCTGTGATTTTCACCCCTTCATCACAAAATGTTATGATTATTATTATTGTTTCAATAATGCTATTTATAACACACCAGGGAGCAAAAATTCATGAGCAAAATAACAAACTAGTCTGCAGTTAAGATCAAGAATTGATGAGAAGCAGATTTTTATTTCTTACCCCCTGTAACAGCACTTTAAACTGAGTATGGTATTTTTCACTCATTGCTGACAGTTATGGGAGTACTGGGAACAATGATGCCTAGTTTCCTATGGATATGTTTTCTAGGATAAAACTCTGTATGAATTCTGAAGCCCACTCCAACTTTTTCCTCCATGTGAGGACAAAATTAAATTTTCTTTCTATCCAGTCCTGTGTTTCATGGCACATCAGGAGCTAAACATCTCTGAAATCAGTGTGCCTCTCCTTGACTTGGTTGAAATTGTCCAAAGGGTGTGAAAGCTGGGGAGGAAGTGAGGAGGGGCTGGACAGCTGGACACACAGCACGGCTGCCTAAGCCTTCTTCCTGGAGGAAGCCAGGCTGAAGGAATGAATGAATGAAAGGCAGGCTGCTACTATTCCAAACTTAAGTTAAATAAATATTTTAGAAATAGTTGCACAAAAAGCTAGTTATGGAGCAAATGTAATTTGCACTCGGTGAATCAGTGACAGAGGGAGATACCTCATGAGTTTGTGGGAACTGAACTTGGTAACTAAACACTGAGATAATGATAAAGGACTTAATTCTATTCAGCTTGACAGGTCTGGTTTGGCATTTCACTTTTGCTACTGAAATGCACCCCAAAAGATGTTCTAGTTTGGGTGTGTGTCTGACCATAGAAAGTTTAGAGAGATTCTTCTGGAAACTAATTGCAAGAAAGGAAGATAAAGATAAAAAAAATGGAGGTGCCTTGACCTGAGTACAAGTTCTTATGACAGAAATGTGTGATATGGCATATTTCTGATTTTGTCTGTCTTGTGGAGTGATGAGGAAATGTTTAATGCTCTGTAATAGGCTGTATATCTCTTGATGCTGCCTCTTTAAAAATTAGATATTTAGTATGAAATACTCATCTAGGTTGCTTCTGCAGTCAGTCAGAGGGATGGGTAACTCCAGAATGAACTTTCCTTCCTAAAATAGGCACGGTCTCAGTTGCCCTCTAAGGTGCCCATGTTTCTCCAGTGACTGTGGAGGCAGATTAGATATTTAGTCAAGAGTTGATGTGCTACTTTTAGATGGGAAAAATGATGGCAAATGCATTTCTCCTGATGTTTTTCCATGTTCTCCTACTTGTTACCTTTCCTTCTGTGTAGACAAAACATCTGTTTGCAAGCAGAGGACCTCTGGATAAAATCCTGCCTTCAGCACCCTTTTCAATATATTTCTAAAGCTTCATAATGAGCAGTGGAATACCATAATAATATTTTAGGATGGGGGCTTTGAACTTGGGTTTTGTTTAAAGGTGCTTACAGCATGATGTGATTTTGTTTGGCTCAGTGAGTTCTCTTTGGAAATTGTTTACTCCTGAGTTAGTGTGAAAAATATATCTTTAAGAAATTTGTATCTCAACATATCATAGTTATTTAGCTTAATTTCACTAAGTGGTGTTTAATGGTGTAAGGCAGCGTTGTAGCTACTCTCAGCCTTGTAAAACGTGGTACCAGGGTAGCAGGATGTACAGGCAAGTTCTGGTAGCAATTTTTACAATCAAGTACAGATTTTTGGCAATTCATAATGCATCTGTTTTTGTTGGAGTCACATATACAATTTTCAACTGCAAATATGCATATATATTTCTCATTGCTTTTATTAATGAATGTTTTAGGTAGTTTTAACATTGAATTTTTTTCAGAGGGGGCTTTAATATATGTTCAGTGTGGTTTTTTTATTCATAATATGTGTTACAGGTTTGAAGACCCTTCGATGTGGTGATGGGATTTTCAGCACACCTTCAGAACTTTTCGTAGTTTTCAGTTCTACACCTCTGAAGAAAATCATAACCTCATCCCCAGTGCATGCAGCCATTGTATTCTGTAGAGTTTCTCTCCTTTGTCATATTTGTATATATTCCTTTATTTAAATAAATTATTTGTGCATTCCAAAATATAACATACTAAATGAAAACAAACAACCATGTCATTGGTATAACAAAGCATTGTTTTAAACTATTAAAACTGAATTACAACTTCCCTGTAGTGTGGACAACAATGGTGTCACAGTTATTACAGTAATTACTGTGCAAAGTAAGATAAAGACATCATTTATTGTGGCCTCAGACTCGGCTCAAAATTGTTGAAAATCATTTATCACAGACTTCATAACTTGGATAAAGAGTGTTCTGAGAAGCCTTTTTCAGAATGGCCGTTATTAAAAGTTTAGTGCTTACATATCCGAACATGATAAAATTAAAGGCAATTTTGAAATGCGAAGGAATAAGTCACTGCTTAATTCTGCTAACTCCTCAAAACTGGTTTGATGCTTGGCTGTAAGCCTGAGCTAGTACTTTTAAATGAAACAGATGTAACATCTTTGTTTTGGCAATATGTGAAATAGCAGAAAATAACATCTAAAGTAACTCATAAACCAAGACAAGACTGCAATTATTTGTGCCAGAAAAAAGACATCTAACATTGCCTAGGGCCTTGTAAAGGAGCACAGTGATAAATCCCAACCCTTGGGCTTCTTGGCTTCTGAGCCTCTCTCATTTGGGGTTATTAATGGTTTGTACCATAAGATCCACAGAACAGGGACAAGGCAAACTATCACCAGGTTTATCTTTTCTTATCTTTTCTTAATCTTTTCTTTATATTTTCTTTTTTGGATTTTACGTTTACTCACTAGCCTAATGGGGGTCTTAGACACACTTGAAGTTTTTACTCAAATTAGAGTAAGAATGGCAGCACCTTCCCCTTTTTCTTAAGTGGTTCTAGTTCACAGATGGTGTATCCTGCTGCAGGGTCAGGATCCAGACTGTGCATTACGCAAGTGCTGGTCTCTGGTTCCTGATGCACCACTTCTTTTCTTTAGACACTGTGACTAAACAATGCATAATAAACCACATAAAGAAGTTCCAAACTGGAAAAGAGTCAATGTGAAGGTTTAATCTATTTAGATGTCCTTCCCAATGTTCAAATGCTTCCACGTGGCTGTTGCCCCTGGGAGAGATGCATCAGTGCAACCAAGTTCCAGGATTCTATAAATGTGTTTGCAAAGTGCTACCAGCTTACCAGGACTGGTCAGCTTTTGTGGTCACACTGCTTTCAGCAAAACACAACAAAGTTTTCCATTTCATAAAACACTCCCGTGTCACTGGAATTGGCAAACTTAGCTTTCAGCAGCAACACATTAACTTACAGATGTGGTGATAGTTCTATTCTATGTGGAATTGTGACAATTAAGAGCAATCTAGAGTTACAAAAATTATTGGGGCCCCCAGGGTGTACTAGTTCAAAACCAAAACAGTGGGAAATTCCAAGTCAGAACTACAATTTAATAGAAAAATTAAGATAAACACAATAGTACAGAAGCACTGACTTAAACTGACAGAGTCAGAATATGACCTGACACCCTGTGATGATAGCAGTCTGATTAAATGGTGGCTACAGTCCTGTTGGAGTGATGGATGTGGTTCTGTTGAAGCAGCGATCCTGTGGAAAGATCTGATCTTTCTCTGGAGGTCCACTGGTGGGTATTGAGCTCTTGTCCTCTGGGAATCCAGTGGTAGTGCTCCTGTGGTGTTCCAAGCCTCAGATCATATCCAGGTAGGAATGCTTGGTTCCTCCCTCTGGCAGGGCCTCTCAGAATGAGATGATATAATTCTACGAGACATTCTGGGAGACCTTGATGGCCCATTTGCTAAGATATAGCCCTTGGAGGGACTTATCAGGGATGAGCCATGGAAGAGATAAGGAACACTGCCCCATCTGTTTTAACAGCTTATGAAGATGATCACAGAACACATACTTTGGTTACACTTTGTCATTGTAACCCAAGACACAGGGTGAACCCTTTCTACCCGCGGCTGTATGCAATAATCTTCAGAGGGACTTCAGGATGGCCCCCAGTTGCTGGAGTGAGCAGATGTTCTTCAACCTCAGGCGAGGACCTGCTAAGGCAGGTTACACAGAGTACTCTGCTTTGAGTAATTATTAAAATGAAAAGTTACTGAGGTATATGATACACAATAGCTTTAATTCCTGCTAATTTTTAGTATTTATATATACTAATGACCACGTAAATTGCAATATCAGTAATGATAAAAATGATAAACTAATCTTATATTGCTTGTGCTGTCATTACAAATGTACCTTAGGGGAGAAAAGGAGAGTTAAAGAATTAGTGCACGCCGAACACTTGTGCTGAGTTGTTCCACTCAATTACCTGAGTTTTCCTGAACGTCAAGAACCCTCATCTGTATAGAAAAGCTATTACCTGATGAGCTCTCAAAGACAGAAGCAAGGCAAAGCATTCACACAATATTTATTTATACACTCTGCAATATTATTTCTGTTCTAAAATCTTCCTCTGTTCTCTGTTGTGGGGCAAACACAACATTGCCATAGAATTCCAGTGTGCTTAGTTCTTAGCTTACTCGTGTACTTCATATACCACTCTTGACAGGCCAGGACACTGAAAATACTGTATCAGCTCTACAAATCAGAGGATAGACTTAAAAAATGAACTGTGAAATGAAGATAAATACCAGTTTTCTTTGGCGTAACTCCTGCATTTTGACTTCAGGGTTAAGTTTTTCATCTTTTTCTCTCTAACCATGAGAAATAGTACCTTGTTTCTAAAACAAAGGCTGCAATTTATGTTAGAATCTGAGGAAGTGCCAGGAAAAACAAGAAGTGATAACCATGAAAGTAGGTAATAATATTTTCTCCTTTATTTATTGTGGGTTTGAAAGCACAAGAAATGTACGTAAATTAGTGTCAAACATTCAAAAGACTGTCCACCTTTACCTTCAGCAATTTCTGTGAAATACATCACAGTTATGCCCGACTTTGATTTAACCAAAGAAGAGATATAGATGATCCCACCTATCTTGTCTTCCAGGACAAGAAATTCTCTCTATCTTCTTCTTTCTCCGTCCCTACAAACCTAGCCCACTGCACTACTTTCAGCCCTGAAATTCTCTGTGCCAAAAGACCCTCCATCACATGGCATTGTGTTGGGGTGAGGTGGGATTCACCTGGTAGCTGGCAAATGAATACCAAGTTTCAGGTGCGGGATCAAGAGTTTTCCATAGTGGTTTGTGCCACCTTCTGGTGCTCTGCTGGCCCCTCACCTTGGTACTTAGGGTGTGGTGCCCAGGAGCACCTGGCATATGTGGGAAGGGTATTTTAAAGCTGAACTGACCATTGCTCTGTGTTTCCCATGGGATTACATGTCTTGCCTGGCCACATGACCTTCAGGGGTGCCTGTGTAAATCCAATCCAACTGGACCTTTTTTCCCATTGCCACCCTTGTGTTATTACCATTAGCCACGAAAAGTCAACAAACATTAAAAAATTCAGCAGAATCAATCACAAAATCATGGAGTACCACGTTGGAAGGAAACTTCAAGGATCACCTGATCAAACCTTTCTTGGTAAAAGCATGTATAGACAAGATGGTCCATCAGCCTGTCCAGCTGAATTTCATAAATGTCCAACATTGGGGAATCCCCCACTGCCTATGGGGATTCTTCTCCTTGTAAAAAATGAGTGGCTGATTGTTATTGTGAAAATTTCTCCTCTTGTGTCCAATTAGAATCTCCCCAAGAGTATCTTGTACCCATTATCCTTTGCCCCTTTCTTGAGACTGCTGGTAAAAAGGGAGTCTCCCGCTTATTAGCCACATTTTACTGGAACATGGTGATAAGGTCCTCCAAAGCTGCCTTTTGTCAAGCGTAAATCAACCCTTTTGTTTCAGCCTTTCCTCATGTCAGGTTGCCCAGTCATTTGATCATCTTTGTGGCCTTTCTCTGGACCTCTCCCGCCTGTCCACATCTTTTCTTGTACAGCAGGGACCAGAATTCAACACAGTATTCCAGGTGTGACAAGCACCGAGTTCAGTAAAGGAAACAAAAATTTTCCAGATGGATTTCAGTAAAGGTAGAAAACTAAATACAAACTAAACATAATATAACATACAGTAATGAAAAAAAAATACTCTTGCTTTGTTTTGGTGGGTTAGTACCCTGAGTAAGAAAGTGCTACTGAGTGGAAATTGCCTAACTAATGCAGCAATTCATGTCAAGTTGGTGTATTTTATTTATCTGGCTGCATTGTTATCAGTCATTTATTTATCTGTATTACAGCAGCACCTGGAGACTCCAGATATGGGGGTCATTGTGCTCCAGTCTGTAAGACCATAATAAAAAAAACCAAAACTAGACTACAGAGATATTCCATCTATGTGCAAAGAGGGAAAGTAGGAGGAAACTCGGGCTTATAAATAAAATTATTAGTAAGTTATAGTGGTTCTACTGCACCTTCAGCCTTGCCCTTGTAGACTCTTGGATTACAGCAATTAAGAATGTGCTATAAAACCAGTAGTGCAACATTATCTTGTTTCCAGTTAATATGTGTGTTTGCCAAGCTCTCCCTTATCTAAGTTATTTGCTTTTCTCTAATGACCCAGTCCTTGCCAGGCCCAGAGACTTTCCAAGCTATATTTAGCTACAAGCAGCTCCCACCTGCCTGTAATGAACACCCAGCTCAGAAGATTCCAGACTTTTCTTTATCTCATTTTCCTGTGCATTCAATGGAGGGTCCTGGGCTGTGGGCTGCCAAGTGCATGTCTCAAGGTGTGTAAGTTCTACGGAAATGCGTCTGGAGTCATTCCACCTCTGAAGAAGCAGAACTGATGGGAGCAGGAGAGCCATGAGGTGCCCTTGCAGACAGAGCTGATGGCGGCTAAAACTGAACACAGCTGAAACAGGCTTCCCACAGTAACTTTCCCAGTAAAGTGTAAATTGGCAGCCTCTCCCAGAGGTACAAGAGGTGAAATGTGCTTTGTCAAACAAATATGTTTGTATCAATTATGAATGAGGGTTTAAATACTGTGTGCTAAATAGGTGAGAGGCTCTTTAATAGATCTTACAAAGTTTTCCCACAAGTTCTTATGTTGTGTTTTCATAGAATCATAGAATGGTTTAGGTACTTAAAAATCCCCTAGTTCCAACTCCTTGCCATAGGCAGGGACTCCTTCTACTAGACCAGGTAGCTCAGAACCCCATTCAGCCTGGCCTTGAACGCTGACAGGAATGGGTCTTCCACAACTTCTCTGGGCAATCTGTTCCAGGGCCTCACCACCCTCACAGTAAAGAATTTCTTCCCATTTTCAAGCTTCCTTTTCTTTGAAAAGCATCTTTTTATTCCGTTCTGTTCTTGTTTCACTTTCTTTTATATGGAAGAAAAGGATTGCAATTTGAAGTTATTCTGCATTTATGATGCACACTATTCTGCCAGGGATGATTTTCTTGACTATACCCATTCATTCACTCTGCCATGTTTTGGATGATTACTCTGGTTCAGCTATCACCCCCACTGAAGTCAGCTGAAAATGCTGTTTTTCCACACACCTTTTTGCAAATCCTATTCCATCAGTAGTGGCAAAGATTTATAATTTTAAACAATTGCTCCAGTACGTGTTCAGTTGCATTATAAGCCTTGAAAGAGGATTCTAACTAAGTCACCTAAACCAGGAAATAAATTTTATCAATTGTATAATAATAGTACAGAGGTTCAAACACATTTTGATATGGTCAGCTTTTTCTAAGAAGGTGGAGTTAAATAATCAGATCAATCAGAAATATTGACTTGCATTCACATTTGAAACATTTAAACTTTGACATCATTTGTTTGCTTCAGCAGTTGTTTCAGATCAGCAATCCGAAAATTATTGACGTGGAGTTTTGTGTTGCTACACCAGGGCCTTAACTTAAATCTGCCTTTAAAAGATGAAATGCATTTAGAGCTGCTTAAAACCACATGTTAAATTGGCTGCCTTATCTGTCTTAGCCAGCAGTGCAGGTTACATTTCTCCACAGGCACTGATGGTGGTACCCAGGCCCACCACAGCTCGGCACACGTCAGCGCGTCTGCGCTTCCGCGCTCGTCGTGACCGTCACAACAGCCCGAGAGGATTAAAATGTATTTCCTGCTCTGTGAGTCAGACCTGGGGAATTAATAATAAGCTCCATTGAAGTGGGAAGAAATAATTTTTCATTTGATATATCAGGTCTGATTTACCATCTTCTTTAAAAAAACCAACAAGCCCAACCCTCCTGAAAACCACCTGCAACAGAAAAGAGGCTCAGCCTAATGTTCTGTCAAGGGAATGGGCTGAGACAGTGTGCTGCCATATTTAAATTTTCTTAAGCATGTTCCTTTTTCTTACTCCAAGCATTCAGTTGATTGATATCACCACGTCATCCTCCTCTCTCCTTAGACTGCTAACACTCTTTTTGTCCTCGGTAGCATTTCATAAAGAACCTACCCCAAACTTCAAAGCTTTCAAAGGGACACTGGCTGTCCCCAGGCCAAGTTGTACAGAGAAATGTCTGCTACCCTGCAGCACAACAACCAAATGTGCAAAATTACAAGCTCTTCCTCTTCAAGTGCACCTGAGGGTCTACAGGTATATTTCTAGTTTAAAATGTAGTTAAGGTGCCTTAGATGGATGTTTCTCATTTCTTTACCAGCTGGATAGCTATTATCCAAGCAACTCTGGCTTACAGGCATTGACTGCATTTATCCAGCACTCTGCTGTCCCTGTTCAACACGCTTGCCAACAAAGAAAGCAGTTTTCATATGGAAAACTGTGTATTTCTCTTTCATTTTTTTACCTCTTTTAACATTTCTTAAAAGTAAGGGGGGTTGGTTTTGCCAGTCACATAGGTTTCTGTGCTAAAGCCATGTTATTTTAAACTCAAAGTACCTTAATCTACATAAAGTGCAATAGGGTAAGCTTTTCCCTGGTGTTATAACCCCTTCTCCAAGCTGTACCTCTTCCTTGAGAGCTCTGCTCAGACATCTCTGTCAAAGTTGCAGTGTTTTGACAATTCCCATTAGGTAATCTAATTATATAATGCGAGGAAAAGCGAAATCAGATAGAAAATTGTCATTTGGAAATATCAGAAATTAATAAATTTACATTGAATTAAACCAAATTGACTTTTTTAAAAGTAGTTTAGAAGATTTTAGCAGAAATCTTGGGTGAATGGCGATCTGTGTGTATATCAAGCAGCAATTAGGAATTTGTGTTTTCCTCTTTTCACTATGGTGAGATAAGGTGGATGCTGGGTTGTGATGGTTGCCAGCCTCAGCAGAGAATCAGCTCACTCTCAGGCTGGATCAATTTAAGGTGAACACCTCACTGTTTTAGCAAGGTTTTGGCTCAGTCTCCCTGTGGGAATTGCAAATTTAAGGCACTACAAAGGTACAGGGATACCTTTGATTAATGCAGATTGCTAGCAACTTTGAAATTCAGAGTGAAGGCTGTGTTGGGGGCCAGCAAAGGTGCTCTGAGCTTTAGTGCAGCACATGGCCCATCTCTGCCAGCAGCTGTGCTGGCTGTGGAAACCTTGTGAGCAGAACACCTCTGGAGATTAGTGGCAGGTAAAAAATTATTCTAGGAAATTATTATGCCCTGTGATTTTTGGGGAACACACATTTTTTTTGTCTGTGTAAACTCAAAAGGAGAATATTTCATTGAAAGAGAGTCAGCAACTATTAGCAATGAAGTGAGACTAAATGTGAACTTGGGTTTAATCCTCAAGTGGCTGCCAAGTCACTGGCAGGGACAGCAAGAGGCATCAGCCCCTCTTCCCTGCCCTTTTCCCTCTTCTTCTTTGTCCTTCCCTGAACTTTGATTTGGGCACCAGTGCCCAGATAACACCTGCATCTGTGTTCATCTGGATTTATGAAAATCATGGGAACAGAAAAACATCAGCAGTTAATTAGTTGTTTCATTTTCCTTTCTCAGCAGGGATATTTCTAGCTGCATGTGAAGGAAACAGAAACATGCCTGGATGCTCAGGCAGGAGAGGCTTGCAAAAAGACCTGTTCTGCTACTTGCTGAAATCTCTTGGGTTTTATTTCTACATAGTGAATAGGGAAAGAGGGAAAAGGGAGGTGATTTATGATTTTGGGGTGCTGCGTTGGAAGACAGCTGTTTCTATTCTGCTTTCTCCCTTCCCTGTGTATGGGTTTGCTCAGCTATAAAGAAATGACCCCAGACTTTTTTTTTTTTTTCTCAGATCCATGAGAGCACATGAGACAAAACTGCACACAGTTTTTACCTCACCAGAACGGCTCAGCTGGCCAAGCCCAGACATTCAGCATCCAAACTGGGAGTGCTGCTGAGTCCCAGGGGTTTGTCAGTAATGGTAATACCAGCTGCTCACATCTTATTCAACTGTGCTCACATCTTGGTCCCTGGATTTATTTGGACTATCCTCACCCACAGAGCAGAAGTAAACATCACCAGAAAAGCTGTACTGGAAAGCACAGCAACACCCCAGATAATCAGTAGGTGTCCTCAGAAAAGAGCATTTCCTTCTTCTGTGGATCCCATGTGGCTGGGCTGTGTGCTAAGATCTCACGCAAAATAATGGGATTTTTGTGGGGTTTTTTGGTTGTTGTTGTTTGTTATGTTACTGTGTGCTTACTAAAATAATTTTGAACAAAAAAAAGAAACCAAAAAAACCACCAACAAAACAAAAAACCAAAGCCCTAGTGGGATCTTTCAGTAAATAGACTAGAGGAAAATATATTGGCACATCTCAGGCTTTCTATGCCTTTTTCTTAATCCATCCAGCATAGACTGCTATTAAAGACATAGAACTAAAGCCAGCTGACCATTTGTAGGTGTCATTGTGGCAATTTCTACCTCTGTCAAGGTAAGCAGTTTCATTAATACTGGGGATTCTGTGTATAAAAAATCTGGCTTTCTTTCCATCTCTGCTCTAGTAACTGCTGGTTTAAAAAGTACAGCTGAGGACAAGCATATAAAGCATAAAACTGGCCTCTCTCCAGGTTATAATATAAATGGCACAGGGAATGATGAAGAAAGACAGGTATAATAGCATAAAAAAGCCACTTTATAATAACTTTACATGCCCTCAAATATTCAGCATTCTGCTGGACCATAATGGGTGTAAAACTGCAGTGCATGCTGTGGAGATGCTTAGGTTGTTATTTGCAACCTAAAGGTTTCAATAACAGGATACCTGAGACTTGGATTTAAAAAACTCCCCCTGACATGCACTGAATTTAGGTTTTCTTGGGAAGAACCTCTTAGGACTCCCAGTCTTAGAAATTATGGACTTGAATTTTACTTACACATTGATGTTTTCTTCTTGTACACTTTTAATATGGCAGCTCAACACACTTCTGCTTTGACCAAAGGCTGGTGCTGCTCTGTGACAGTGGTCACAGGCGTCTTAGGATGAGGGAAGAGATGAGTATCTGACTCCCTATTTCAGAAGGCTTGATTTATTATTTTATTATATATATTACATTAAAACTATACTAAAAGAATAGAAGAGAAGGTTCTCAGAAGGCTGGCTAAGCTAAGAATAGAAAGAAATGAAGAACAAAGGTTTGTGGCTCAGTCAGAGAGCCGAGCTAGCTGGGCTGTGATTGGCCATTGATTATAAACATCCAAGATGGGCCAATCACAGACCCACCTGTTGCGTTCTACAGCAGCAGATAACCATTGTTTACATTTTGTTCCTGAGGCCTCTCAGCTTCTCAGGAGGAAAAAATCCTAAAGAAAGGATTTTTTATAAAAGTTGTCTGCGACGCTGCTCTGCTCAGTGCCCCAAAACTGCTCCTTGTCCAGTGGAGGAAAGAGCTCCTCTGCCCTGAGGGGTCCTGAGCACAAATTGGAGTGTGAGGGGCACAAACAGGCAGAGGAGAGTGTGTATGGATAGGGATGGAAATTTCTGTTTCACTCCCCAATCCCTGGTTGGCCTGATCCCCCAGGGGCTGCAGAAGAAGGAAGATTTCAGAGGAGCATGGGGACGAGTCCTTAGGGACTGTCACTGTTCAAGACCTTTGTCAGCAACAGGGGCAGTGAGTGTGAGGCACCTTCAGCAAGTTTGCTGATGACACTGAGCTGTGTGGAGCAGCCAGCTTTCTGGAGGGAAGAGATGAAATACAGTGAGACCTGGACAGGCTTGAGAGTTGGGCTTGTGCTAAACAAACCTCACAAAATCCAACGAGACCAAGAAACAGGTTCCTCACCTGGGCTGGGGAAATCCCAAGCATGGGTACAGCCTGGGTAAGTATGGGTATGCATTAAGATCAGCTCTGGGGAAATTGACTTGGGTCTCTTGGTGGACAATAAGCTCAACACAAGCCACTGATGTGCACTGGCAGCCCAGAGAGCCAGATGTGTCCTGGGCTGCATCAAAAGCTGGGTGACCAGCTGGGCATGGGAGGTGATTCTGCCCCTCTGCTGCATTCTCATGAAAGCCCACATGGAGTGTTGTGTGCTGCTCTGGGGGCCCCGGCACCAGGAGGACATGGATGTGCTGGAGCAAGTCCAGAGGAGCCCATGAGGATGGTCAGGGGGCTGGAGCCATGAGGGCAGGCTGAGGCGGGAAGAGAAGGCTCTGGGGAGACACAGAGCACCTTCCAGTACTGAGCAGGGGCTTATGTCAGAGCTGGGAAGGGACTTTTTACAAGGGCACATGGGGATGGGACAACAAGGGGGAATGGCTTTACACTGAATTTGGATTTGGATTAGATATAAGGAAGGAATTCTTCACCATGAGGGTGGTGAGGCACTGGAACAGCTTGCCCAGAGAAGCTGTGGAGTATTCAAGGCTGGGCTGGATGGGGCTTGGAGCAGCCTGATCCAATGGAAGGGATCCCAGCCCATGGCAGGGGGAGTTGGAAGTAGATGACCTTTAAAGTCCCTTTCAACCCAAAACATTCAATGATCCTATTAAACAAGGAGACAGTGTGACATTTCCTGGAGTAGGAATTGCTTGAAGAGAGACCTCAGTCCTGTGGCTTGCTTGCCAGGGAACTGTCAAAGCCAATATGGCTCCCAGCCCAGCAGTGAAATGGTGAAAGGCTGCCTAGCAGGGAGCCAAAAGTAAATTTTACACAGCTTCAGGGTAGGCACAATAGATGCAGGCCATCAGTGCCAGTTCAGCTGGCACAGCACCACCAGTCAGTGCTGCCCTGGGCCACCCCAGGTGATTCTCAGGGCAAAACACTCCCTCCTTTCTGGGTGCACTGTGGTGTTTCTATTGCCACTGAGATAATTAGATCTATGTTTCTATGCTTGCATGAGGTAGGATTTTTGCAGCCTCCCCATTACTTGCTGTCAGCCTGTAAAAACAGCCCGTTCACAAAGCTGGACAGTTTTGGTGGTGATATCACTGTAAGTGATGCTAGCAGGATCTGGATGTTACCCCTCACCGACCAGGGAGTGGAGGGCATATTTTGGCAGATTTACCCACTTGCTCCTTAATGAAGAGAATGTGATCAGACATTTTTTCTGTATTGTTCAGAGAAAAGCTCAAAGGGAAATACTTAGAGAGTGCAATGACCTATTAAGTTGCCTGATTTGTGGCTGCAGCTGTTTCCTTTGTGCAGCACTGGCAGCACTGGTGATTCATGGGCAGGAAAATATCACTCTTGCATTTGGTTTGCTTCAAGCTGCTCTTTTGGACCTTCCTCACTCACCATGGCATGGACAGCTTTGGGGCACTCATCTGGGGCACCTGAGTGCTGCAGGAGAGGCAGGGTCATCCCTGGGCTTTAGAAGAGCTGTTTTGAGGCTGCAAAGTACCCATCAGTGCTGGGCCAAAAAAGCAGTGAGATGCTGTGTTCCTGCTAATGAGGTTAAGCCAAGAGGCCAGAAACATGAGAGTTTAAGGAATATCAAGCAAGTTTCTGTGTTTTTAAATAGGAGTTTGGAGATCTACTTCCAGAAGGGCGTGGAGGGCACCAGCCTGTGCATCCTGGGCATCCCTGCTGATGCACAACTCCCACAGAGAAGAAAGTGGGGTGGGGGTGCAGGACATTGGTGAACCTGGGGCAGAACTTGGCTCTGAGGTTTGCAGAGTACCAGGCTGATACTTAAACACCTCTGGTATGCTTTTAATGCAAGACAGTGAACATCATGTACTAAGCACTGGCATTACTGGAAATGCCTGTAAGCCATGGGGCTGTATGCTCCCATACTGAATGGCAGAGGGTGTAGGTGACTTACAAGGACATTGATAGAATGGCAATGTTCAGATAATTTCTGGAACAAAACCTAAAAACTGCCAAAGTTCTTCAGGCAAATTATAACACCCACCTTACATTTTAATGCCACCTCAAGCTGTATTCTGCATCAGTCAGCTGTGGGAGGAGATGACATAAACAGACAATTAATGTTTCTTTTCACTTGCAAGTTAAGATTGAAAAATGTGGTCACTGAGCTGTCTTCTTCTGACATTTTCTTCACAGCTCTACACTTTGAAGAGAAGTTTCTGTCAGTCCCAGTGCTAGAACTGTGCCATAAGCAAAGAGGGAAGCCCCTCCACTGCACTGGGTGGACCATCAGCATCCACGAGGATCCTATGTATTTCCACTGACTGCAAAACTGCCTTCTTGCTGTCTGGGGCCATGTTTTGCCAGGTGTGGTGGGATAGGCATTTCAGAGGGTTCACACTTCTCTGACTGGAATCCAAACAGGGTTCTTTTGGGGAAGCCCTGCACTCAGGTTCACCTGGAGCTGGATGTGGACAGAAAACCTGCTTAGCACTGGGAAGATGTGATGGCTCATTTGAACACATCCTTTGGGCCTGTTTGAGATGTGTTTGTGCTTGAAGCATTCTGCAAGTACAAATAACAATCTGTGATGGAATACCTGAGTGGGCAATGTTTTCTGGAGCAAGCTCCACCTTCCCCCTGGTGCCCATCGTGGCACAGAAGCTACCTGGAAACATGGGGCTGTCACCAGGTACCTAGTAGCGAGTTTCACCAGTGATTTTAGTTCTGGGTTCCACAGGTGTAATCTGCACTGTCAGCAGTGACTCTTTGGGTACTGACAAGCTGAGCTCAAGATATGCTATCTTACAGGTGGGTGGTGGGGAAAAAAAGATCTGTCTTTTATAAATATATTTGGATAATTGCAGTTACTCAAATCACCCTCACGTCCTTTCCCACTCCCTCCTGAAGACGAGAGTGTTAACAAAAGAAGTCTGCTATTTTATTGTTATTGGGATAACCAGATTCCTGACTTTTCAATCATAATTCAGATTTTTTTTTCTAAATGTCATACATTGAGTGTGATTGACTTTCTGCCAGTTTTTTATTAGATAATTAGCACAGCACTTCTCCTGTCAGTGAGCTACTGTGGGGAAAATGGTGCAAAGGAAGGAAAAATAGGAAGATGGAAGAAACAAATAAGAAGAGAAGAAAATTGAAGTATCAAGCAAAAATGCTTTTTTTTTTTTTTTTTTTTAATAAAAGAAGTGTGAATCACAGCCCAGCACTGTCTTTACAGCTCAGTTTCACTCAGTTAAGCCTCCATGTTTGATTTGGGTCTGATGTAGTTACCCTACTGCAGTCCTCCCAGTAGACAGTCTCCTTTTTATTTAAAGCACTCTTATTTCCCATCATGAATAGCTGACCTTAACCTAAATCATCACGATTTCAATCAGATGTATCCACAAATCACTAATTCTATCTCCTGAAATCTGGGTGTGCGTTGATATCACAATCAAGAACCTCAGCATCTCTGCAGAGCAGGTTCCCCAGTGTCCCTGGCAGAGCTGGGGCAAGCTGCTTCCCACAGTTTGTGCTGTTTGAGCTAAATCTCGTGGCAAAGGAGGGACAGAGGAGCATGCTGCAGTGAGCTAAGGCAGGGTGTGGGTTTGCAGCGTCTCAGACCCCCTGCAGCAATGCTCTGGCTGTGTGCTTATGCACATGGAAAACTCAGCAGCCTCCTTGCATGGGTATGAGCAGAGGTGCTTCCCACTGAGGTACTGTTAGCTGCCTGTAAACCGTCACTCCTTACTGCGTTTGTTATTTTGTTATATTTATGTTTGTTATTATTCTTGTTTGTTAACGAGAATTTGTCCTTGTTAAGCTGTACAAATTTTCCACAAAGAAGCCCCACCTTTCCCCCCAAAACTCCAAACAAGCAAACAAAATAACCCCAAAGCAAAATAAAAAAAAAAACCAAACACAAACCAAACCCAAACAAAACAGTAAAACAACCAACCAACATAACAAAGCAAAACAAGAACAAAAACAGCAATAAAAAACAAACAAAAACCCCAAAACAAAACAAAAACAAATAAAAACCCAAACACAAACACAAGAAACACCCCCTGAAAAAAGACAAGAAAGGGATTTGCAGCAGCCCAGGCTATCAGAGGTACAGTAGTCTGAAAACAATGGAATGGCTCTAAGAAATTAAGCTTGATAACTTACCCTTAACATTTCAGTAAACAGGTATCAAAACCCCGTAGTGAAGAGGGGATTATATGCATGTATGAATATATATTCCTTCCACTAGAGTGAACAAAAATAAGATGAAACCAAGCCAGAAGGCTGGAAACACAGATGACCACATATCGCTCATAGTATAATAAGAAGAAAACCTGGCTTATTTATGCTCTAAAACCATTAGTCACACTACAAGAAAGGGTGTTCACAAACACAGAAATCTCATTTTGGAGGAAGCTGTATTTCCTAAATTGTGGTAAGGGAAATTGTGAGATTTACAGGCATCACATAACTTGACCAAATATAGAACTGTGTAGCACCCTGTGGCATGAGAATGTTGCATCCAGTACTGATTGGCTGTGCTCTGTGTGTGTATGTACAGGTGCCCAAGCACTTGCTGCACACACACCTGAGTCTGCACCCAGGCACACACACACTTGCCTGCATGCCTGTAAATATTATTTTATTGGCATTTCAGGGGCATTTACTTTTGCTTCTCTTTGGTCTTGCAATCTTGCTTATTTTCTTTCTTGCTTTAGCATAACCAGATAACTGCTGCCTTCCCCCCCCCCTCCCCAGGTGCAAGAGAGGAGGTTTTGTCTGACAGCAGAGAGAAATGGGGAGGATATTCAGCAATTCTGGAGAAAAGCTAATTAAAGTCTGCACCCATGGCCTGTTTTCACTGTTTTCAGCAGCACTTCACAAATCCTTCCTTCCTTCCTTCCTTCCTTCCTTCCTTCCTTCCTTCCTTCCTTCCTTCCTTCCTTCCTTCCTTCCTCCCTCCCTCCCTCCCTCCCTTCAGCTTTGAATAATTGAGTATCTAGGTTTTTTTGGGGGGAGGGGGAGACAAAGAGGATTTTCATAATAAATAGGAAAAAGTATTAATCACATTATTCTAGAAAGTCAGACCACAGATCTTAATATTTTCAAAGATCATTTAATCACTTTGTTCCCTTCTCCCTGAAGGGAATCTGATTACCAACCCTTTTGCTGCATCCTAGGGCTGTACAGGTTTTTTTTTTGTCAGTCTTTGTATGGTTAACCTCTTTGTCATAATATTGATTTTGAACAAAAATATCCTTTCTGCCTTACTTAACTTTGATATGCCACAGAGCCATGTAACTATAGCTATCTTTAGATCATTGTCTAATCTTAGTATTTGAAATTGAGTTACTATGTCTAATCAGTTCTTCCCAGAAGTGCCTTACTAAAGCCACTGAAGAGTTCATTAAGAGACACATCTGACTTGAGATTTGCCTCCTGCAGGCTCCCCTCAATCCTAAAATTAGCAGTATTTTGGAAGAGACGGGTGATGACAGCCTTCTCCCCATCCCTCTCTGGAGAGCAGGGCACAGCCCGAGGTGTGCCAGAGCCTGGGCAATGAGGGGCTGAGTGCAGAGTCTGCAGGGACTGAGGGGCTGCTGAGCTCCAGGAGCACAGAGAGGAGCAGCTGGCAGCATCAGGGACCCATGGCGTGGGTGTGATGGCTGTCAGGGACAGGCAGCTCCACTTACAGACTTTGTCACCAGGCTCCTGGGACCTTACTTGGATGCAAGCGTGCAGGCAGGGAGCTCTTGGCCGCAGGTACGTATGTCCATGGTAGCTGTGCTCCCCACGATGATCTGAACCCATGCACCTCCCAGGCAGTCCAGCACAGCCACAGGCTGCTGGAGCCCATCCCATGGGCTGCTGCCTTCTCTGATCGTGGCTGCCACTGGCTGCTGTGGCTTGTCCCCTCTGCTCTCATCTGCCCTGCTGAAGATTCTGTGCCCCAGCTATGACCCTGTCCCCTCTCCTTCTGAGAGCCCCCCAAAGCCGTGCAGCACCTCCAGGTGTGCCCTGTCCCCATCCAGCAAGGATTCAGGGAGTGTCCCAAGGATGGAGGCTGCTGTCTGTGCAGCAGGCACCCTCTGCAAGGGCAGGTCACCCCCCAGGACATGGCCTGGAGGACAAGGTGCAAGGGACAGATCTGAAGGAGAAACTGGAGCTCTCCAGGAGACAGAGGAGTCTGGAGCAGAAGAAACTCCCCCTGGGTTCACAGGGCTTGTTTTGAGTAGAGCTGCTGCCTGCTGCTCTGCAGCTCTGGGGAGCTCTGGCAGAGGGAGGTGATCCCAGTGCACAGGCCCTGTCCTGAAACCAGCTCAGGTACTATAGGTGAGATCTTGGTTGAGTTCAACATGCTGACCAGGACAGCAGGGGTACTTAGGAAAGTGTAGGCACAGTTTGTGGTAATTGGGAGTGGGGCTGCAGCTGAGCCTCATCCCTAATGGTTACGGCTGTGAGAAGCAGGTGAGCAGCAAGGAAAGCAATGAGCCATGGAGTGCCCAGGGGCACTGACCCATCACCAGAGGGAGCAGAAGGCACAAAGGTGCAATGCATGAACATGAGGGATATAAAAGGTTGGGCTAAAGAACAAGAAGGGCAGCTGCTTGCAGGCTTCTGAAGTGATGTTATGTTGCTCTGTGTGGGCAGATACCTGAAGTCCTGTCATGTGGTATGGTGTTACTCTATATGGGTTGAAGCTTTCTGAAATTGTATGATGGTGCTCTGTGTATCGTGGCTGTCTTGATTACAATAGATACTGTAAGGAAAGGAAAGCCCTCTGCAGCCTCTGTGCCATGGCTTTTCCCTGAGTTACTGCATCCTACCCTTCCTGCCCTCCCTGTGACCCCTGCTTTGTCCATGGCAATCACTCCTGGCTCAGGTCCAGCCTTGGGCATTTCCCCCAGGGCCCTCTTAAAACAACACTGCACCCCTGACCTGTGGTTCCTGCAGCCCCGTGGGGTTTGTGGTGCACACCTGGAGCTCTGCAGCACACGGGGTCTGCACTCACACGCACGCACACACTCACACACTCACACACACACACTCACACACACTCACAAACACTCACACACACACACACATGCACACACACATGCACACACACCCTCACACTCACAAACACTCACAAACACACACATGCACACACACACACACAGGTGTGCATGTGAGCACACTTTGCTCCTGGCTACACAGCTGATGGAGCATTCCCTGTGCCTGCTGGATGCAGAGGAGCAGGACATTGCTCCATCATTCCAGCTTTAGAGAGGCAATTATATCAATCCTGATATGTACCTACTGTGTCATTAACCATCCTAAGCTTTGTTTTGGTGTTCTTTTTCAAGGGACGTCTAATTAGGAGTAATGAACTTTTACACCAGACAAAGTTCATCAATTTGTAAACATTTCTGATTGGAGTACGCAGTGCTTTATGAAATACTGGTAATTAAGTCCAGATAATAATCCCTCCAGCCTTTCAGAACAATCAAGCAAAATGTTAATTAAACAATCAGTGTCCTCCATGTAGAAAAAAAGTAGTTCAGGTCATGATAATTAATAATCTTTTGCTCTATTCCCCAAGCAGTTTTTATGACTGTGGTCTGTGAATATTAAAAATAATCTGGTGATGAGAGGCCAGATGGCTAAGGAGGTTGAAAATGGCATGTGTTGCTTTTCACTTGAGGATTATGTGCTTCATTCAAATGTTGCTGTTTTTGATGGCTGTTGAATTGCCTAAATGAAATGAGTTGGTGAACCACAAAATTACCCCAGAACAGGCCATAACTTGCACCACTGAGGAAGAATTCCTAAGGCTGAGAAGGATTTAAAGAGGTTTATGGCTGGTTACATGTAGCTTTGATTAATTATTCTAGACACCAGCTTACTTTGGGAGATATATCTTTATATATATATATATAAGTATATATAAAAATTAAAATCTTATTTAGGAGATCTATTATATTAGGAATAATTACACTATTCCTAAGAAAATATAGTAATTGGAATATTTATATAATGCCTAATTTTTCTAAAGATTTTCAAATTATTCATAATTATTTTAGATTACTCGTTTTAGTTATTTCAAATTATTCCTATTATTTTAGGAATAATAACAGTCTTGATTTCCAAGCTGGACCGATCTGGTGAAAAGACTTCAATGATGTCCTTGAATTTTGGATCAAGCCTTTAGAAAGCAGTATGATTTACAATACACAGATTATGAATGTTTGTTTGTTTCTTAACCCACAAAACATATCAAATCCATTGCCTTTTACAGGAATTAAATGTATTTGTGGAGGTATTGCTCTGTTTGTGATCTCCTTGTCTTCTGGGAGCTTCAGTTTCTAATGCAGAGTCCTTGGTACTTTGTAGGGAAAACGTGTTTCAAAAAGTAGGAATAAAAAATGAAATAAACCACTCTCATGCAAACAGTGTCAAAGCTGGGCTTTGTAAAAGGGGGGACAGGGCAGTGCAGTAATTTTATGCCCAGGCTGAGCCTCTTTATTATTGAAGAGAGTAAGATAACTCCAATTCCATTTTATATTCTTGTTGCACTCCTAGCTTTGTAAGCATCCCTGCAACTAAGACATTTTGTGTTTTATTGAAAATTATGGGAAGGCTCTTTCGTGCTGCAAATTAATGCTCCTTCCGTCTTTTTTATTTGTTTGGGTTTTTGGGGTTTTTTTGTTTGTTTGGGTTTTTTGCTTGTTTGTTTTTGTTAGTCTTAAAACCTACGCTCTGAACGTGGTTTAGGTGAAACTCGAAGTTCAGAATTCTGTACTCCCACTGCAATTACACGTTGGAACAATTCCTTGTCCCTTTGCAGAGTATTTGCACTACTGAGTGGGTCATACTGCATCTAAAGGGACACTGGGGTAAGCCCTTCCACTGTCATTACAGGATCCCTTTCCATAGAGCTGTGCAAGGAAAAGCCTTTCCTTGTCCTTTCCAGCCTGAATCCTTCTGTGATAAGGAGCATGGTTATGAAAAAAAAATTAAGGAGAAAAACTAAAGAAAGCTGCTTTTTGTGGAAGTAAAAAATAATGACTATTAGAGACTGGAAAAACTATTTTCCTGTTTGTAATACCACCATGCTCCTATCACTTTGAAAAGCTTTACAGGCTGATACTCACAAGGTGTAATAAGGAAGTTAAACGTGTTGCTTCAATAAAGAGCATGATCACTGAAAGCTCTTTTCACTTAAAGACCAACTCCTAATTTGGAGCTACCTCTCTCTTCATTGGTCAGGGTGATCAAAGATCTGATTATCAGGAAAGAGATTCCTGACCTCTGACTCTGGAAACTTCAATTGCCCCCCAATAAAAGGGAGATGAGGGTGTTTTTCTCTGTATCACAGAGATTTTGTGAGAGTTGACATTTGTGAGTCATATCTGAGTGCCTCAGGTCATTCTGTATTGATTATATGATTCTCTACTTAAGCCATGACATTTATATATAAATTTATAGATGTAGTACTACTTCTTTTCTCCCAGGGCTGATTTTTGAAGTCATGGAATCCTAGAATGGTTAGGGCTGGAAGGTTTCTTAAAGATGTCATCTAATTCCAACAGTCCCTGCCAAGGGCAGGGATACCACACAGTAGACCAGATTGCTCAAATTATGTATGTTTAATATAGCAATCCTTCATACAAAATTAATTCATCTATAAATTCTATAATTCTGCTTTGACTGTTTTGTTTCTTCTTCCTGTACAGGCACAGAGCCAGCAATGCACAGTACATTTAAGATTTTATGAAATGTTTTACCTGGTGCTTGGTCACAGGACTGCCTCATTTTCTTCTTGAAAAATATCCAGTCAACACAAATGCTAATTTTCTCAACAGGATTTAAAATGCACATGTAATTTTTGCAACTTCATACAGTATGTAGAGTCTGTCATTTCTCAAGCTGTGCTACTGATGATGTCTGATGAATGCTGAGCACTTGTTATCTCTTACACGGGCTCTGCCTGGCCAGCAATGACAGCTGATCCAATGGCGGCTGTACAAGGCTCACCATGTCCTGGGGAGAAAAGCCTTCAAGACAAACACAACTTTGGGTGCCAATCTGTCAGGGGTATTTCTGCCATCTAGCAGGTGGTTGGTGCTCAAAGGCTGGCCTTCTTTACTCCTCCTTAAAATTCAGGTGGTTTTGGTCACTCCAAAATAGGGTAACAACCTCTTTGAGTCTTGCACACACAGCTGTGCACTGGATGAGGGATCTCCCAGCTCAGTCCAGAAGCTGAATCTGGCTACAAGAATCAATCCTGCCAGCGAAGGTTTTATAAGTAATTCAAATACTTCAAACCAGGAAGAAATTTGGAGGCAACCAGCCTATTCACTGGCAATTTCCACAGAGAAAAATACCTCAGAAGAAAGATATTTCCAGTATTGGCTTAAGCAGCTCCACTTTTAAGAGATAAACCAGAGCTATATTCCTGCTGTGAGATGTGTGAGATTCCTGTGCCTTCAGTAACAATCACTAAAGAGCAGGTTATTTTTCTGTTGTTCTCACACTATCCATAAAGCTGGCTCCATTCCTACCTCTCATGATCTGTTTGGGAGTACATAAAGCAGAGTATGCCTGGTGCTGTTTAATGTGTGGAGAGGCATAGGTGTCTCTGTTCTTAGATATTTACACAGAATAAAAGGGTTTGTCCCCCCTGTTTTCTTCTGCTACACTTCTGAGTCTATTGTCAGTAAAATGTTCTTAGGATTCTTCAGCCTTCAAGGACACGATTTCTTTTGCAATGGCCTTTATGAAAGTAACTTCACAGCTCAGCCAGTTTTAAGGGTTAAATTCTTTTCAAGCACTGATGGACAGAATTTCTTTCAAGATGTCTTATAATAGCCAAAACACTTCAAAGAACTCATCATGGGACTACAGAAGTCAGAGGTTATTGGATGTCTTTCAATTCATGCTATGGAAATGCTCAGCCTCTGATGAAAGCCAGAACTAGCTTTAAAGTCAGGACAGATACCTAGAGCTATCCATGATCCTGTAGGGCAGCCTTTTTCTTCCCACATTTATGGGTAGCAGTGGGAGATATGAAGTCTCCATGAAAGAGACCATGGTTATGTTTAGCTCTTTGTTCCTGGCAATTACAGCCATTAATCCTAAAGTGACACCAAATGTTTGGATGCCTCTAGGGAATGGATTTTTCTCTTCTTACACTGCTACTAGAGTTCTGTCTGATCACAATCAAGGCCACGCTGATCACTCTTATTCCCACTGACACTAGCAATGGCACAGCATGTGCAAGGTTCCCTACCCAAAACTTCTGCCAGGTTTCCTGCAGGCTCTGTTTCTGCTCCCAGCACCTTGAGCACCTCTGTGGCAGGGGCCTCTGTGCCAAGTTTCATGGCTGGCACTGATGGGGCAATCCTACTCAGGCCTGGGAGGCTGGAAATGCACAAAACACCTGAGGCTGAAGGCATTGCTGGGTTTCTCGGCATCTTCTTCCCAAGCACTGAGAGGAATTCAGAATCACATGTGTGTGTTGTGGTGAAGAGTCTGGAGGGTAAGTCAAATAAAGAGCAGCTGAGGGAGCTGTGGGTGTTCAGCCTGGAGAAAAGGAGGCCCAGAGGAGACCTTATTGCTCTCTTTTGAAAGGAGGCTGTAGCTGGCTGGGGATCAGCCTTTTCTTCAGGCAACCAGTGAAAGGACAAAAGGACATGGCCTCAGGTAGTGCCAGGGGAGAGGCAAGTTGGACATCAGGAAGAATTTCTCCAAGGAAAGGGTTGTTAAACACTGGAATGGTCTGCCCAAGGGGGTGGTGGAGTCACTATCCCTGGATATGTTCAAGAAATAACTTCCATGTAGCATTTAGTGCCAAGTCTACTTGAGAAGATGGTGATTGGTCAAAGGTTGGTCTCAATGGTTTGGGAAACTCTTTCCACCCTGACAGATTCTGTGACTCTGTGAAATACTGTAGCTATGTCCTTGGTTTCAGTCTATGCTGGCAAACAGAGCAGCATCCAGGAGAGAGATGATCTAAGGAGGACTTCTATCTAATCATCCTCCTTTGCAGGCACCCCAAAGAGAAAAAACAAACTATGAATTTTCGCCTCAATCTCACTCTCCTCCTACACGCATTCCCCTTGACAGAAGTGTGTTCACTTCCATCCAGAAAGATGCTCCAGCATTTCATAGAGCTGGATTTTAGTCCCCATTGCCGGAGGCTGGCTAAAATAGTCCTTCTATCTTTCTTGCCCTGAAATCAATCTATCATCTAGTCTTTTTAGACTCAGCAATTTCTCTCAGGTGAGCCTGGTTTGGCTGAAAGGGAACTTTGTGCAGGCCTTCACTACAATAAAACTCAGCTTCTTGCACCTCAGAGAAAAAGAGTGAAGTTCTATGACGATGATTATTTTTAATGCCAGAATAGACTGAAGGGTAGCAATGCCTAGTGGACTTAGAACCATGAATCTTCTTACTGGCTCAGCTCAGAACTGACATTATCTCTGTTTTTCCTGACCATTCAGGGAAATTTTTATCTCTTGGCTTTCAAAATGCCTGCTACCATTTACCTATCCAGGCATCTTATCAGAAATAATCTTTATTTCAAAGTGGTCTTTCAATTATGTCTCTTTCAGACTCTGCTGTGACTCTTCTCAGAAGTACACAGGGATAGGAGAGGGACACATGGTTGCAGCAAGAAATATTTCCTTTGGATAATAGGAAGAAAACATTTTCTCATGAGGATAGCCAAACTCTGGAACAAGCTACCCAAAGAGACTGTGAAATCACTCCTGGAGATATTCAGAGTGTGACTGGACAAGGTTTTGAGCAGTCCCATCAAAGAACTCTTGCTTCAAATGCTGGCTTAATCCAATGACCTGTGGAAACCCCTTTCCAAAGAAATCACTTGTTTATGACTAATATCCTCCTTACCCTCTCCTGAAATCCCTAGGAGAGCATTAGTGCCTCCCTTCCATAAGTCAGGTGTGCGGGTCTTTGCTGCATGTTGGACTCTCAGCCAGCACTAAAAGTCCTTTCTAGAGCTGTGAAAAACCAAAGTGAGCACCTATATGGCAATCCACTCCAGATGACCTTAAGTTTTGTTATCTGATAAATTATCTGGAACAGGCTATCAAGATTGTTCTGCTAAATCAGCTATCTTACCCAGTAACTGATTAATTGGTGTAAAAATTACATGGCAATTGCCTAAAAAATTAGGAAGTATTCCTGGAAAGTCACATCACTCCAAGGAGATGGACCTTCCCTTTTGTGTCCACAAACACCTACTATCAACAGTCTGAAAAATGCCACCAGGAAGGCCATGAAGGCTCTATTACAGAGATATAATATCAGTTCCTGAATTTACAAAATATTGCTGATACTTCTTCATCCACCTGAGGTGTTTCAAAGTGAGAAATCTTTTCCCTCTTTGTCATTTAATCCCATATATCAAGAAGGGATAACAAACCAATTGCATTCAGCAGTATTACTGTGTTCTTAAGCAAGTGGAGTACATAGCACTGTGTTAAATGTAAGGCAAAAGTATCAATCTTTCCTGAGTACCCACCACCAAAACACCATGTGCTGTAATTGTTCCATTTATTTCCAAAAACTAGAAGCACCACAGCCTTGAAAGCATATTAGGATTTTTCTTCATGAGAGAAATATGATCTGTACCATGGTCTCTTTAAGATCTTATTGGTACTTTCTTGGGAGATGGGATTTGAAACATAATTAGATTGTGAGATACTGCAAGATTGTACAAAAGCACTTTTCTAAAAAAAAGAAGATGATTTTTACTTTTCTCTGTGGACAGCTAGAAAACATAACAACCTGGTTTTGCAGCTTTTATTGTGCTACTCTAATTTTTTCCTGGTGAGTACTGGAAAAAAAACCCCACACCACATTTCCAAATCATTATTTTCAGAGTTGTGCATTGCTAGCAATGAAACAGTCAGTGCTAACTCTGCCAGCATCTTCTCGACAATAAATGCCATTTGAAATGATTATGTGAGCTAGAGAGGTTGGAATAGGTGCTTTGCTTCAGTTGCCTTTCTCCCTGAATGCTGCTTTGTGCATATAGATAAAATGTGCTTAGGCTTTGGCTGATGTGGCACTTTCTGCACAGGGTGAAGCATGACCTTCCATCCCTTCCCAGGGTGTTAGATGGCACCAAGCAAGGTAAAATAGGAGCCCTACTTTTTGCTGTATCTTTTGGGGGTCAGAGGGCATCGTCAAAAGGAGCTATAGGCTTCAAAATTAATTTGTTATTTCAGCTCAACACCCAGGCAGCTCCAGTGCCCTTGCACCGTTGAAATGTTGAAGATTCTTAGCCTGGAGTTTGGATGGCCACAAGGTGACAGGTAACAGGAGAAATTAGTTTTTCCTGAGTGAATATAACCTACATTTTTATAGATGGCATCAATTCTTGAAGTATTTTGCTAAACCAGTCACATGCTATGAGGCAATACTGCATAGAGAAGAAGAGGAAAATCCATTTAGAAAGCACATAATGAGGTAAGATTTCTGGTGGTGTACATTGCTGAGGAACAGAAAATCGTCAAGCTATAAAACATTCATGAGAAATGCGAATTATAATGTTCTTGTTCAAAACTGTAAAATCAGTATTTCTATTCTGAACTCTATTTTTGGAAGTTGTTCCTTATTCCTGAAAAATTGCTTTGTGCTGGAAGGTAGCAATAAAGATGGTAACCCTGGAGAAATGTTGTCTTATTCTTCTGGGTTTGGTTCCTGGTGGAAAAAGTTAGGAATTTGTTAGTAGAAGATCCATTTGGCCAAATAATAAGTGCTCAGTTTCTGATTATATTTACATGCTACCCAACCATCTACCAGCAGGAGATTGTATTTAGGAGGAAATATGTTTAAGAGAATCACCCATCATGATACAATGGTCAGTGTCAGTCCCCATCATGGAACCACCATCCCTGACAATGTTCAAAAAACAAGTAGTGGCATTGTCAATATGGTTTAGTGAGCATGGTGGTGTTTGGTTGGAGGTTGGACTTGATTATCTTGGAGATCTTTTCCAGCCTCAATGATTCTATGATTCCTCTCTGTGGCTCCAGCTTTAGAAGCCAGAGGCTATTTGAGTCTCAACAGCACCTGGTTTGATCCACCCTGCTCCTGGGGTTTGGATATCTATGGCTCTTCATGGCAATGGGTTGGGAGGATGTTGCTGGTGCTTTCTAGTGAGGATCCTGGGGAAAGCCAGGTGGAAGGAGATGACTCTGCAGTCTGGTGGACAGAGTCTGCAGAGCCTCCATCAGTTCTGAAAATGAGGAAAAGTTATTCAAGGTCATTTAGGACCAGATTTTTTCTCCTTAAACCATTTAGGCAGCTTAATGTGGGAAATTAGGCTCAAACACCCTCATGATAAGCTCTCCAGATGCCTGTCTGCAACATTAGTTTGCGAAATACCTGGAAAATCAGGGCCCTTGGCAGAACTGAACGAAGCCTAAGGAAGTTTCTGATTTAGGACATGAATGCTGTGGCAGGAGCCAGGTGCACCCTGAGCACCTGCTTCTCTCTGAGCCAGTGCCTCCTCTGGCATCAGAAACCATTTGGCCCTATTGTGAAGTGCGTGGCCTGAACCCCCAAATTTCCTTTTTTTTTTTAATTGCAGAAAATTGTGTTGCTAACACAAGGGAACTTGAGAGTGTGTGTCAGCCCCATCCTGATGGCAAGGAGCTGACAGAGCTGCCATGAGGGATGAAGGTGTCTCACAGAGTTGATGCAGCTGAAGATCTGAGGGTGAGTGATACAGATGCCATTTCTGAGCCTGTCCCAGTGGCAGCATTGAAGAAATCTGTGTACATTCTTTACCTTGGCAGGTCACTTCCATTTATTCTCATAAAAGTCAATTGTGCAGATATTAATATCTGCAGCTCTCCTTAATTTCTGCTGTCGTGATGCGCTTTTATTACATTAGAATGACCTGAAATTGTGTCCTAGTCTCATAGATCCTATTTTCACAGCTTGCACTGTGGGTTTAATTTCACAGTTTTTAGTTTCCCAGCTTAAAAATATGAACAACTTATGGAGCAAAATTAACAGTTTATTAAAAATATCACTCACTGCAAAAGTCTTAAGGGTAATTCACAGCTCTATAAAAGGTCGTGGTATAAATAATTGCTTGATGAATATGGACCATGTCTGTTTGTCATTAAACACCAGCAGAGAGCTAATGCACTTTAATAGTCCTGCTAACTGTTATCTGACAGGCATAGAAACAACAACCAAATGCAACAATTATGCTGAACAATTGCTTCTTACTCTTTTTTCTTTACACAAAAGGTAAAATAATGACATATGCTGTTGTCTTCACCCATCAATAGTGGTCACGACTTTTACTCCTATAAAACATGGTAACCAATAGCTTAAATATTGCAATGCTGTTGCGCTGTTTATCAAACAAAATGTTCCATTAATTCCACTCTTTTACATGTGGAAAGGCTGCTCTCACAGTGCATAACAGTGAAAACTGTTACTCCCCATCCTGTTTGTAGCAAACATGTTCAAGGTCCCTGGTGTAATCACTGTATTAATGAGGCCCTTGTGATCCACACATATCTGTGTAGTTCTCCATTTAGGAGTGGAAGATCTAGATTTAAATCTTGTTCAAGACAAAAGCTTTTAGTGAGATTTCTCTAATAACTGCAATTACTTCTATTTTAATTTAGGTCTTACTGTATTCAGTTGTGACTGAGCCTAATTACAGCACACCTAGTCTTTCTAATGAGGATAAGGACAGCAGTCTAGTGTGCGGGAATGGGTGCAGAAAGATAAAGGACACTGATAGAGATGAATTCCCCCTTTGAAAATGTCTGGCTCTATTCTAGAATTATTTCTGGTTAAAGAGGCTAAAAGATACTCCATTCCCTTACTCCCATTTGCCTTATAGCATCTGCCCCAAAGGCCAGGGATAATTAATCTGCCTCCTCCCAGCTGCCCTTGGAGAGGCCTTTCTACACACCAGGGGCTCCTTTAGGTCTGCCCCAAGCACCTGTGAATTCCATCACCTTCCACCCAACCCATCCTGAAAGGTCCCTGTGGAGTCCCATTTGCTTTTCTCCATAAGAAGATCTCTGGTAAAGTGATTCTGTCATACTTGATTGAGTTGCTTTGTGTTAAGAACTTCCCACAGATAAGATGAGTACTTCAGCTGACCTGGATCAGAATGTAATCTATTTGTGTAAGAAATTATTTAGCCCAAGAGAAATTAGGTGCTGCTGTGGCTCAGCCAACAGAATATAAGGCTTTAGGCTGTGGTCATTTCCTCAGCCACAGTCAGCTCCTCAGACTACTTTGGCACTTAGATGGGAGGGTGAACTGAACCCCAAAGTATTAAAAGGAAGCATGTGTATAAAATTCATGAGAAAAGTTAAACTTTTATTCAGGTTAGGATCCAACAGATGTGCCTGAAGCCACATAGGGAATGAGACAAATAAAATTGTTAAAATTATTAATTTGTCTATGTCCATCCAGGGCAGTAAGTAGCCCAGCACTACCATGGAATAAAGGGTATGTGGCCTTGTAATTAAGTGCTGTGTCATGATGCTCATGCACTAGACCATGTTGAAATGAAGTAACAGGCACACCCTTGGTTTTGGAATTTATTGAGCTTTGCACTGTTGGTAGAATTTGGCTAATGCAGTTTCTTGGTTACTGGGAGGCAAATGTCTTAAGTGAATGTGTCAAAGTAAATCAATTTAATAAAGAAGCTATTGATTAGAAATAGGAACAGTGTTATCAGGGAGTTGATCTTTGTTCTGATGAGATGGGATTGCATTATGAATCTCAAATAACCTCAGATAGAACCTATTCTGTTTCCAGAGGCAAGACAGGACCCATGGCGTCATGATAAATAATTACACATGAGAAATTATGACTTGGTTGCAGAATCTGGTTGCCTCAGTTTTTTGTTCAAACAGGATAAGTAGTTTAAGGGAAAGAGATACTGACACTTTTAATGAAAGGATTTGTTTGACATTTCTTTTCCCCAGACCTACCCTGGGAAGTGACACTTGCACAGTGATAAATGAGCATCTTCTCAAGAGGAGAGGCAAGTTATGCTTCTCCAGCAGGTTTAGAAGTTCTGCTCTTCCAGTTACCTCCCTATTTTTCCTTGACAGTTAAAGTTCACCAAATTGGCAGGATATTAAAAAAAATGTCCTACCTGCAGCTTACCCCTGTGCTGTGGTCAACAGGGACTTGCAGAAGGGCAATTGATAAACCCTGTATGAAGAGATTGCTTCCTGCAAACATATTTCATGTTTCTGATTTTAGTTTATTGATTGTTTTTTCCTATAAGCTCCCTGGAGTCTTGGACAGCTCAGAAATACCAGGCTTGACTATTCAGTCTTAGCCAAAAGGTTTACAAAAATCTAATGGCTTACCTACACAAGCAGGGGAATTGCAGAGCTGCCAGGAATGGCATATAGGCATTGTGACTACCCAAATACATTCCTTGGCAAGAGATTCTTGAAATAGCAGAGGAAGTCTCCAGATTTTGCTGTCTTTGGCTGAGTATTAACAGAGAAGAGTAGAAGCCCCAGGTTGCACCAAAATCTGTCAAAAACATTCAGCCGAGTTATGGCAGAATTGCTAGTATAAACACATTGTAAATACTAGGGTAGACATGCATTGAACTCTGATGTGTTTTTGTCCCAAACAGGTCTAGAAAGCACCTTTTATAAAATGCTATCTAAACTGTCCCAGGATGCTCAACAGAGGCAATCAAACAATCATATCCTAAAACAAAACTTGTCTAATGAAGTGTAAGTTTTTAATGTAGTATGGAGACAAAGCATGGCTACATGATGCTTTCACTTCCCCATTCCTGGCAGCGTTCCAGGCCAGCTTGGACAGGCTCTGAGCAACCTGGTCTATGAAAGGAGTCCCTACCCTTTGCAGAGGTGTTGGAACGAGATGGACTTGAAGGTCTCTTCCAACCCAAACCTTCCTTTGATTCTGTGATGTGGCACAACTACAAGTGGCAGGGTAATGGGGAGACATGTAAGGATCACAGTATTGCCCAGGCTGTAGGACTGAAATTAGCTGTTCTCAACTTCCAGGTACAATATTTTGGGATAATGGAGTTTTGATTTTTGTGGGATTCGTTGGGGTTTTTTTGTGGTTTTGTTTTGGGGTTTTTTGTTTTGTTTTGTTTTGGTTTGGTTTTTTTGGGTTTCTTTTTTTGTGTCTGTGTTTTTTTGTTGTTGTTGTTTTTCTTTTTCTGGGTTTTTAAAAAATATACTTCTTATAGTGATGTGAGTAGAACAATGTATCTTCCCTTAAAATTGTGAATGTATCTTCTCTTAAGCTTGTGATGAATGTTTTTTTATAATAAGGTTTCAAACAGATTCTTATCTGTGCCAAACGTTTTTCATTGAAAACTTTCATACCACCAATCAAAAGTCCTAGAAAGGTGAACTTATAATGTTTCCTTAAGAGCAGGAGAGCACTTTGCCCCAGGCAGTGTGACCTAGACTAGTTCTATCCTTGATAGATGAGTGTCCAGATCATCCTTCAAAACCTTCAAATACTGTCTACATCCTCATTGAGCAATCTGTTCAAGTCTTTGCTTGCCTTACTATTTTTGTTTGTATCCCAGTCTATATTCTTTTTATTCCAACTCATTGTTTCTTATTTTTCTCAGGATAGGCAGGGAAAAGAGTTTATACCCCTTCTAGATTCCTTTTATTTCAACTCATTATTGCTTGTCTTTCTCAGGATGGGCATGGAAAAAGTTTACTTATGCCTTGTTTTTGTCTTTTATGCATGTGAGAACTGGCATAAATTCCCTCTCACCTTTCCTTCCCTGGACTAAACAGTCCCATTTTCTTTAATCTCATTCTCACAGCATAGCTCCTGCTTTCTAGAGTGCTTTTTATTCTCTCCATTCCTCTTCAGTCCCTCCCCACTTGGCCAGTGTTTTTCACAGCTAGTGCTAACAAAAGCCAGACCCTTATTACCACCAAGTACAGAGAGAAATTTCTTCATCTGGCTCAGAGACAGAAGCCTAGCTCAGGTACACCAGGTTTACTTGGTTTGCAGCTGTGTGATACTTTTGACTCATGATCAGTCTGTGATTCACTGTAAAGCTTGGTGTTTTTCTGCATTACTGCTGCATAGCCAGACATTTTCTATCCTGCATTTAGAGAAATAAATGTAGAACTTTGTGTGTCCTTATTGAATTTTTGCCTATTACTTTCAAGCCATTTTCCTAATTTATCAAGAATGTTTTAAATTCTGGTTCTGTCCTCCTTCATGCTTGTAGCCTTCCCAGCAGTGGTGTTGCTTGAAGATTTAATAAAGTTTACTTGTTAATTCATCATCAAAGTCATTAATGAAAATATTGAATAATACTGGATGGGGGACAGATCCTTGGGGGATCTTTCTTGATACATCATTCTGTGCTGATTGTGAACTAGGGGTAGCTATTACCTGAATGTGGGTTCCCCAGCCAGTTATATACCACTGATAACACCTCAAGCTAGGATACATTTCACTCACTTGTTTGTGAGTTTGTTGTACAGGCCAGTGAAGAGAGGGTAGTGACAGTGAAGGTACTCAAGCAGTGGCAGGGAGTGCCTCTCCAATTCACATGGATTGTTTCTCTGTCATAGGAGGAAATAAACTTTCCTTGACTTATTATTATCAGAACATGTTGGCTGTCATTTATATCCTTTTTATGGTTACAAGTTGCTTGATCTGTCCCTCCAGATTTGGGAGAGGAAACCAAGATAAGCTGACTAGTCAATTATTTATATTTCCTCCAGATTTGGGAGAGAAAATTAAGAGAAGCTGACTAGTCAGTAATATTTTTGGCCCTATATCTTCTCTTTTCAGTGGTGGGAACAGCATTAACCTTTCTCTGCTATGAAATCTCTTGTTTTAACTAAGCTCTCTGAAGCTCCCATATCAGCTCTGAGGCTGCTCTGGCTGGCTCCTGAAAGTTTGCATCGCAGAGTGACTTCCCAGAGAGGTTGTGGCCACAGCCACAGGTCCTGCCCCATTCCCACCCCTCCCCTGGGCTTGGCTGAGCAGGGAGTTGAGCCCAGGACTAGGATCAGACTGAAAACCAGGCTTTTCTTTCCTGGGATCACAGCAGCAGGAGTGCCTGGCTCCTAGCTGGGAGAGGGGCTGGCAGGGCACTGTGGATACCTCACCTGGCTCCAGCCATTTCTCCTCAACACAATGTGTGACTGGAGCCCTGTTTGACCTTTCTGAGCCAGCAGGACTGAGAAACTCTAACCTTCATCAACACTGTCCCTTCACCCATTCCCTGCTGTAGCCTGATTTTTCATTTTCAGCTGCTGGTGTTAACTACATTAACTACACGGTCCCAAGTGACCCTTAGTGACTACTGAGGATGCTTTTCACCATGTAAGCAGTAGATAATTTTCCTGCTCCATTACAAGTTTAGATGGCTCTTAAGTAATTTCAATATTACGAAAGCATTAATACACCCTGTTTATCTGAGTCCCAGGGGAGCTGTATCTGGTTTTGCTCCTAAGCTTTTCAGGTTGTGCCCCTGCACATTATCCCTTCAGTCTGCCCTGCATAGACAGAGAGTTTCTGGGAGCTTTCTTCCTTTCTCTGAGGATGGAGAAGAGCTTGTGGCTGGCCCTGCTAGTCTGTGACTGTCTGACAGCCTCCTCTGCCAGGATGGAGTTTGCACTTCTGTCCTTCATGTAGCTTCTGCAAGAGATGCCAAGCCTTGCAAGCTCGTTTTCCTCTAAGGCTTCCAGTAGGATTTACTTCCCTGCAACAGGTTTTTATGCCTGTGAAAACCATTCTATTTATCAGTTTGGCTCTTTCTTTCTGAGGGAGTTGTAAACCCCCTCACACCACACATTGCCCTTTATCTTCCTATTTTCATCACCCTCTTTCTGCCTTGACCCAATGCCTGGACACTTAACTCTGCATTACTGGTGGAGTCTCACAAGGTGCTAACACACAAGGAAGTGTTTTCAAGGAAAAAAAGGAGAGATGCAGCCAGGGACACTCATGTTTGTCTGTCTGAAATGCAGACAGAGACTATTTTAGCCCACCACTAGGTAAGTGGATTGGCTTCCAGGACAGCCAGATGTACCAGAGGACTCCAACAGGAATTCTCTTAGGTCTCATCTGGAATTTTCTTAGGTCTCATCTGGATGCATTGAAACTCAGCCATTCCTTCTGAATAAGAAGATAAGAAGGGAAGGTAAGGCTAGTACTCATTTTATTCATTCCACCATATCTCATATTATATATATATATAAATAAATAAAATTTTCTCCAGAAGTAATGCTATTTTCAGTTGGCTTTTTCCTCTTGAAGCCAGGACAACCACGTGCTGATAGCTGCTGATAGCAGAATGCTTTGTTCATGGGTCTAAGTGACAGATTTGTAGCTCACAATAAAACTGCCTGCAGGTTTATTACTGTGCTGTCATGCATTTCAGAAGCTACAGTAGAGTGAACCTGAGCAATGCCCCAGCCACCATTTTCCATATTTACCTGATGATAAATGTCAGGTCTCTGTTGAGTTTCAGCAAGAGAGCAGATAATGGCAGGTAAAAGAGCTTGGGTGCAAGAGCATCACCAACAATCTGACTGCCTGTGACCCATCACATTTTTAATAATGTGACAAGATTATACATGACATCTACAACCACTCCTCCTATGACAAGAGCTAAAAGAGAACATCTTCCATTCCTGTGTACCTGTAATCTTCAGGAGAGTTAAGGGTGGGGCCTGTTAGTGCTTGTCTTAAATTTGAAGATTTAAGAGTCACAGCTAAAGCCTGTCTGCCAGCAATGGCTCCACAGATGTCCACAAGGATTTTGATGATGGTTTCAGAGGGGCTATATTTTCCTCAGTTTTTGTGCCAAGGAATGTTAGTCCTTCTAAGCAAACAGGATGCTGTAAGGGCTGTCCTTTAAAAACAGTAACAAAAGCAAAACACCTTAGTATCAGGACACTCATAGTGAAATCACAAACGTTAACAACACTGCAAGTCCTGCCAACACCAACTCAAATTATCTGAGCATTGGCTGTCTCTTATGTCTAGCTGTGGAGTGCTTCCCCAAGGTACCAGGTACCACCAGACTGAGAAAAAAAGACAGCTGCTATTGAAAGAAATACTGCAAAGACTTTTTCCAGTTTCTTATCTTTTAAAAAATGACCCCTAAATTTTGTGTGTGCATTTATTTGTGTCGTTTGTGTGCTTATCACACGTGCACAAATGCTGCATTCCAGATCCATTATTGCAAAGCTTTTCAGAGAGTCTCAAAGAGTTGTCAGTCTCCAATATGCAAAGTAGTTCGGTAGTATGATGTCAGTAATCAGCATTAAATCAAGCATTTAAGATTTATATTGCTAAAGCACCCTCTAGCGGGGCAGGGACAGAACAGTTGTTTTCAGCAGAGACGGGATAATGGCTCCACGTATCAGAGAATACACAAGTAAAAGGCTGGACACTGCTGGGATAGGCAAACACACTGAATCTTTGCTTTGCAGAATCACAGAACCACTTAAATCAGAAAACACCTCCAAGATCACCGAGTCCAGTCTTTAACCAATCCTCACCATGTCAACTACACCAAGGCGCTGCCACATCCCATCATTTCTTGAGCACCTCCAGGGATGGAGACCCCACCACCTCCCTGGGAAGTCAGTTCCAAAGCTTAACAGCTCATTCTGTGAAGAAACTCAGCCTGATGTCCAACCTGCCTGTCCCCTGGTGCAGCTTGTGGCTATGTCCTCTTGCCCTGACAATGTTCACTCAATGCTCCTGCTGTCATGCAAGAGGCAGAAGTCACAATAATATCTGAAAGGTGGCTATGCAATTTTATTGCATACAATCCCAAAATGATAGCATCATTTTATTCAGAGACTTTTGGAGGTCATCTCATCGAAGCTCCTGCTCAAAGAAAGTTCAAAAAGATTAGGTGGTTTGTGACCATTTCCAGCTGAGTTTGGACATATCTCCAACAACTCCTCTTCCCAACATATTCTAGTATTTGAGCATCATTGTGGTGACAAAAAATATCCTTGTATCCAAGCCAAATCTCTCTTTTTGCAATTTCTCTTTATTGCCTTTCAGCCCACAGCTGTGCACCTCCAAGCATTCCCCATAATTTCTCAGGGTCCTTACAGTGTCATAATCTTGAAATACTGGAAAAAATATTTGCAGTCACTGAAAGAGAGAAAAATTTTGGGCCAAGGCTGGCTGAAAATGAGTTGAGGTTTGTTGTAAAGAAATTAATCTTTGGTCACTCCTTCAGGGAAAGAACATTTTTAGGCAATTTATAAAGAAGCACCAATAACTTCAAAGAAGTTCACTCATTTTATTTCTCTTTTTAAAGGAAGGAATTGTGAGGTCCTTACTGAGGGTAATCACTTGGTTGCAGGTGGGCAGGAGTGGGGACCCCAGGGTGTTCACACAGCTTTCTGGGCAACAAATTCCCATAATCAGTACAATAACTGATGGCTTTAAATAATTAATCATGTTTTGAGAGGGATGGGTGTGATCAAAAGCAGAAAACAGCTGAGCCATGGAGAACCAGAAGGTCACCAAACAGGGTGGTGGACCACAGCTGGTGGTGATCCCTGCCTGATGCCTGGCCCTGTGTGTTACCTGACTGCAGCAAACAAGTGGAGACATGATAATCTGACCCCTACATTTGGGGGTGCACAGCATAGTCTTGGTATATTTTTGGTAAGAAGATTGACCATGCCATGGCACAACTTTAGGGGCACAGCTTTGTGTATTTCTAGGAAATCATCAGAAGCATTGAGGTCTGCTACTTTCTTTTACTTCCCTAAAACCAGGTTTGAAGCTGCTGATATCTGGATAGATGCTGATCCCAGACCTTCTCCAGACCTGTCTGGGGCCAAGGTCAATGCCTGTGGATGCTACACGCACCCTTCCCCTCTGCAGCTCCGTTGCCACACTGTGCATGCTTGCTGCCTCCCCTGCACTGCCCACAGCCTGCCAGTCTTGGGCAGGATGTTCAGAGGGAAGATTAGGTGAAGAGTAATCATAGTTCTTACAAAACTGGGTGGATAAAACTAGAAGTGTATAATTAGTGGTTTGGTGGCTGAAGGAAAGGAGCTTTGTTTGGTGAGTGGTCAGCGCCTGCCAACATTCAAACTCATGGCCTCAGTGTTTGTGTGTCTGCCTTTAGGCACCTCAGCATGAAAACACTCACCCAGGCCAGACACAGGGACTGAGCCTCCCCTGGACTTGGAATCCATCCTGTGTTTTCCATTTTCACCTGCCACCGCTCACCCTACCAAGCTCTGCATTTCTGTGACCTTGCTTGGCAGGAAAACCAGAGTCTCTGCAGGTGGCCAGCTGCCAGGGACATTCATTTTTTCCAATTAGTGGAAAACAGAGGGTGTTACTTCTACCCATGATTTAAAAACAGCACCAGAGCAGAAGGCCATGGAGGACATCCAATATCCTGGTCAACATGCCGCTTTTGGAAGGCAGGAGTGCTCTCCTTTGTGGAACAGAAGACACACCTTTCCCCAGTCCTTTTGGAAGAACTCTAGCAATGATGGTTGGAAAAAGGTGTGAGGGAGAGCATGGGGCCCCTGAGCCATGACTGCCCTTGTCCCTTTGAGGCAGAAGCAGGGAGGCACTGAGCACCTTGTGCAGCTGAGGTGTTCAGCCTGGCGCACTCACTGCCCCAAGGAGCTGCCACAGGTGCTCCAACAGCCTAAAGACCCGTGTTCCTCTGCTCCTGAGCTCCACAGATGGTGGTAAAATATGATCTGGGAAAGCACATGAAATCATAATAGACATCAGGGCACTCAGGAGATTCCCTTTTGCTCCTCTGAGGGATTTCAGGAGTCCTTCCCTGGATTTTCACCTGACTCTATCCCTCCCGTTTGGCACATTTCTGTCACACAATTTGGCTTTTCTGATGTTCCCTTTCAAAGCAGTAGTTTGGAACTGGAATTAAAGGGAATTAAAGGCCTTAATCAGAGACCTGGCTTTATGAATAAGACAAGTACTTATTTTATTGCACTGTTTAATATAATATAATAATATTAATATAATAATAATTATTAATTATAATAATAATAATATATTTCTTTTCTATAGCTGCAGTGCTGAGGAGGCAGAGCAGCAGCAGGTAAGACTGTTGTTAATTCTACACATCACTGTAAATTATTAACCTTAAAATGTGTAGAAGTGAAATTGCACCTTATTTTAGCATTTATAGCAACATTTGATCAAGCGTGGTTTAAGCCTATATACAATTTCTGACGCTAGAGGGAGTACATAATTTATTTTATAAAAATAAACGTCTTGTGTTTTGAATAGAAAATCTATAAACAGGGGAAAAGCAAAAATATTCAAAGAGAACTTTATTCCTTCACTTCATGTTATAGTTAAAAAAAAAAAAAAGAAGCTGAGAAGCTGCCTTATCTAACTAGGTTATGCAACTGTGTCTGTAAAAGCCAGTGTGGGCCAGTGTGGGGCAGATAACCAGCCAGGCTGTGCTCAATTTGTGTGTTTGTGTCTATCGAGTCTGAACACATGGGGTGAGTGACTAACCCACGGGATAACACACACAGACATCTCTGCCCACAGGTTTCTATCTCTGGTGCTGCTGTTCCCACTGTTCCCTACAAACACCACAGTGTCTGCACAGCTCTGATCTCTCCAACGTGTTTATCCTCTCAACATGCTTGGGAGGTAGGGAAGAAGCACTATCCTTTTTTATAGCTAGAAAGTCAGGTGCAGAGAGGGTGCACCCACAGCCTGGTGGGAGGCTGTGGCAGAAATTAAGGCCATGGCCTCTCTGTGTGCCCTTGCTCAGGTTCCCAATTCATCTCTGGGTACAGCAGGTTGTTAAGCTGCAAGGTGCCTTTGCCTGGCTGCTTTTTCCTGGCCACAGGTGCAGAGGTTGCCCAGTGAACTCTGTGCTGTGTTTTTGTGTAATTGGATAGATGTGTCACCGTGACCCTGTCTCCAGTCCCGGTTAGCAGGAGCTGAGTCAGGCTCAGGCTGACGTGGAGACCGTGCCCTTTGCAGGGTGCTGGGGGAAAAGCAGTTCCCTCACTCCTGCCAGGGTAAGAGGCCGCTCAGCACAGCCCCCACTGGCACTGTGACACTGGCCCTCACTCAAGCTGAGGCAGGTCATCTTGTGCTCCTACTAAATAGTCACAAAATTGAGAGGAATGTACAAATGCAGTAATTCAGGACAACCTGAATGGTTTTGCAGCCCAATTGCCTTGATTGCCATGTGAGATCAGTCACTCCCAGCATGTGACAATGTCTATATCCATTACAACATCATTATCTGATACAGAGATCTCCTAAAAGTCTCTTTATCACAGGGAGGATTCCTTTTAAGTGGCAGAAACAAGGTCAGTTCTGAAAATGTCATCACCTTGTAATCACTGTACATGCCAACAACTTCTCAGAGTCTCTTCTGAAGTCTTCCACTGAGGCCTCCTTCAGCCCATCTGGCACTGCATTTGTTAAAGCAACAAGTAACTTCAGCAACTCATCCCATCAGGGCTTTTTACTCAGTGAAATTGCACTGCTCTTAGTAGAAGTTCTAATATCTTTAGCAAAGGATTTGGTTTGTTACAAAGTGGTTTGGGGACAGATATTCCAGTGTAAAATACTGTAATGCTTGTAGGTGTCATATCTCCCACCAATGACAGACAGCAAATACTGAAGCCTTGGCAATGGAAGGTGGTCTATCACGCTTTGGCCCACCCAAACACATGTCCAGGCTGAGAGAGCTCAATGAATAGAAGCACCAAAATAGATCTTCTTCCCTCTCCCCATTTCTCCTTCAGAGCACTCAGTGCTTCCATCCTTGCTAATTTTTGGTTGCTCAGGCTCCAGGGCTTCCTGAGGAAAAAAAAACCTCAGCAGCATTCCACTCCTGGGAAGAACCCTATTTATGCTCAAGATTTAAGGAGCTGAGTCTCACTCCCACAAATGTTTTCTAGAACTGGGTAATGATTTGTTACTGAGGAAAATGCCCCTTGGGATCCTGAAAAATCCATTTAATGCAGTGCAGCTGCATTTGAAGATTTCTTTTGTTTGCACACACAAAACTTACAGAGAGTTTTGTAAGCCTAAGAAAGGCAAGATCTAAGCTATGCAGGGGGCATCTATCGTTAAGCATCAGGACCTTCCTGTCTGTTTTGCTCAGATATGAAATATTTTTCTTGCTTTCAACTGCTACCCATTGAAAATACAGTTTTTTACTCCCTCCTGTGTACATACAGAAAGAACAACAAAAAAATCATACGTAGGTGATGAAACACAGTATGCAGTGTCTATCCAAATACCGGAGCACATAAAGTCTGTCATCTCCTCAAGTCAAAATTTTATGTGGAATAGGAACCCCACTATGTGAAGGAAACCACTGCAACCCAGGACAATGAAGGAACTGAGGCAGTTAACTCCTCATTGACTTCAGTTTTTTCTGCATTTAAACACCCAAGTCTTCAGCCCCTCATCTGTCAATTGGGGTTGTTGAGCCTGGAGAAGTGATAGCTCTGGGGACACCTTACAGCACCTTCCAGTACCTAAAGGGGGCCTACAAGAGAGATGGAGAGGGATTTTTTACAAGGGTTTGTGGTGAAAGGACAAGGGGGAATGGCTTTAAACTGAAAGTGGATATTAGGAGATTAGATTAGATTAGGAGATTAAGAGATTAGATATTAGGAAGAAATTCTCTGCTGTGAGGCTGGTGAGGCACTGGAACAGGCTGCCCAGAGAAGTTGTGGATGCCCCACCCCTGGAAGTGTCCAAGGCCAGGTTGGATGGGGCTTGGAGCAACCTGGTCTGTGGAAGGTGTTGCTGCCCTTTGCTGGTGGCTGGAAACTAAGTGACCCTTAAGGTCCCTTCTGAACCAAACCATTCTATGTTTCAAATAGGGGAAATATCTCCTCATGTTTTGAGAACAGACTGAGAGAGACTTGAGTCAAACAGTATAGAAAGGGTCACAGAAAGAAAACCCAGTTCTTGTTAAAAAGAGGGTCAGTGGATGGAGGAAGGAATAAGAAACTGAGAAGAGGAATAGAAAGCCCAGACTAGTTTTAGAAAAAGATTGAGCAAATAAAAGCGTGGGAAGAGCCAAAGCCTCAGGGACAAAGTGATAAATTTTTTTGTAATGCTGCATGTACAGAATATCATAATGAAAAATACAGCAGCACTGCCAGGGGACATGGCTGCTTGGGAAGCAGAAGCTGAGGATCCTGGAAGTGAGGAAACAGCACCAGTGTCCCGTGTTCATTACTCAAAGCAGAGATGTTCAGTTTTAATGTGGGTTTAGTACCAGAGAAGCAGAATTTTGCATGGCTTGATGCATTTTCCTATGTGATTAGAAATATGTACAAGTTTGGTGTTACGAGGCTGTTCTACATCTTTGCTGTGCCCATGAAGGCACATTTATGGCCTCTGGCTGGAAATCCCATATAAGACCACTGCATCTTCCAGCTTCCCCTTGCTGCAGCAGCTTCTGCCAGTGAAGGAGCCCACCTCCCCCTTGTACACCCTGCACTGACATCTTCCCCTCAGCTGTGTTTAGCTGCATGCAAACTCATGTGTCCACAGATATTGTATCTATGCATCTCTCTCTCATGGTTCCTGGTTTCATTCATCTCTTCTAAATTGTTATTATGTTCTGTGCTTAGCTCTGCTGATGAAATTGGTATTTTTATTGGCTCCTACTGCATTACATGTGTTCAGTGACTTTTAAAAAAATCAATTAACTCAAATGGGGGGATGTCAGAATGTTCTAGTCTGTACCACAGCTCAAACAAAGCTGCCAGCAGCTTTCAGTGTTAGAAGTTGAGTAAATGGAATATTTAACTTTTGCATTTCTCCCTAGGTACATGATAGGGAAAGGATATCAATGATCCAAAGATATTCAACAGAGACTGATTCCAGACAGTTGTGGCCCTTCTCACCATGAGAAATGTAAACATTGAGTGCATTTTAGACCTGTTGCTGAATTTAGTGCTCACAGGAGGGTTGAACAGTTAGAGCAGTGCCGAGTCAGACACACTGTGGGGAAGAATTCACACCAGCTCCTTTCCTGGGTCACTGCTCCTTGGCTAAGGGCAACATGCCTGTTATCCTGGTTGGCACCCCTCAGTAGAAGAGAAGACATACATTTTTAGTGCTTGGAGCACTTAGCATTTAGATTGAAATAGGAGAAAGCAATTTACCTTTGCCTACTATTGCCACATGGCAAAATTACACTGACCTTGACAGAATCTTTTGTTTGCCTGGAGCACTCTGAATTCAGGGAGATGTTGGTTGCATGATGAACACAAATTAATTGACATCATGGTTAAAATGAAACACCTGAATGAAAGCTAAGGGAACATCTTTACCTCTAACTGGATTCCTCAAATCAGACTCACAAATGAATTCAGTATCTGAGAGAACCCTGGCTTTCAGATAAGATCATTTCAGATGAGAAAAAACTCCTCTTTCTGGTCATGGGCTGCTCTTCATACAGCATCCAGAAGGACTATTTTGCTCCAGAGGCAGAACAGCACAGATCCTTTCCTGATATAAATGCAAAATGAGCCAACATATCCAGTGATGTATGGAAATCGGTGTTGTAGAAAGCTAATTCTTTCCAGATAAGAATTTCATTTCCTGTATTCAGGAACTATTCAATAAGAACTGGGGGTGAAAGAAATTGAAATAATTAAAATAATTGCATTAAGCTACTTTTTCCTCTCCAGATACCCCATTATCTAATCTCTTGCATTTCTAATAAGCAGTGATCAGACACCTAGTTTGTCCATGGCTGATGTTCTATGGAAGAATTTTAACTAAAAAACAATAAAATAAACCTTCTACCACAAGTTCTTTCAAAATGTGATTCAATATGTGTGGCTGTAAAAGTAATTCAGTTTTTACAGAAAGGACTGATGAAAATGTTTGTATCATGCCTGAATTAACCCCCTTGCAGGTGGAATTTTACAGGAAAAAATCAACCCACCCAAGTTATTAGCCAAAGATTTTTGCCTGAAAGCTGATGTTTCTAAGTGTCCCTTTGGGTGGAAGGAACAAAAAAAAGAAAAAAGTCTAAAGTACCCAGGAGCCTCACCAAAGAAGAAAAGCCCAAGCAGACATTGTAGCCAATAGAGCCATGAGTGGCAGGATCACTTCTGCTTTCTGTCTTGGTTTGGCAGAACAGGAGTAAAAGCCTGAAATACCAAGGAGCTTCACCAAGGGAAAAAACAAGAGAAACTCTTGGAAGATTATCGAATCATTAAAATTCAGAAAGAATTTTGAGATCACCCAGTCCAGCCATCAGCCTAGCATTACCACCATGCCCACCAATCATTAAATGATGTTCTCAGGTGTGATATCCGCACGTTCTTTGAACACTTCCAGGGAGGGTGACTCCATCACTTCCTGAATAGCCTGTTCCAATAATCTACAAACCTTTCCACAAAATATTTTTTCCTAATATCCAATGTAATGGATACTGGCACAGCCTGAGGTAATCTCCTCTCATCCTGTCCCTTGTTACCTGGAGAAGAGGCTGATCCCCCCCTGGCTACACCCACCTTGTGTCATTGTAGAGAGTGACAAGGTCTCCCGTGAGCCTCCTGCAGCTGCTCCCCATAAGTAAGACCTGTGTTCCAGACCCTTCCCCAGCTCCATTTCCCTTCTCTGGCCAAGCTCCAGCCCCTCAGTGTCTTTCTTGCAGTGAAAGGCCCAGAGCTGGGCACAGCACTCAAGGTGTGATCTCACCAGTGCCAAGTACAGGGGGACAATCCCTGCCCTGCTCCTGCTGGCCACAGCATGGCTGATCCAGGCCAGGATGCCATTGGCCACCCTGGCCACCTGGGCACAGCCTGGCTCTTGTTCAGCTGCTGCCACCAGCACCCCCAGATCCATTTCCTTGGGGCATTTTCCAGCCTCCCTGCCCCCAGCCTGTGGCACTGCCTGGGGCTGTTGTGACTCAAGTGCAGGACTTGGCACTTTGAGATGCTGCTGTGTTTTTGCTATTCAGGGGAAGAGAAGAATGCACACACTTTTCTCTCTGAAAAACGATTTTCTTTCCAGTAATTTAGAGCTATGAATGCACTCCTAAGGAGGGGGAATGAAAGGAACATTAAATCTAAAGAGTGATTTAAGAAAAACATAACTTTGAGAAGGGAAATTTTGGCATTACTAAGTTTATAACATGCTTTTAAATGTAAGAATGGTTAGTGAGAAGTTCTCCCTTCTCACTTTATGAAGAGACATAAAGGAGGTGTACTGTGAAAAGAAAAACCTCAGGAGGTTAGAGTCAGATCAACATCCAACCTGTTAGATTTGCATGAGCTAAAAGTTGTAGGTTTTCCCCATCACCTGAAGGAAAGGAGCAATTTTTTACTGGAATTCCGAACAGGGATTCTATCTGGTATGTTTTTAAATTTTATTTTATATGAGAAATCTTAACATTTCCACCAAGTAAAAAATAAAAAGAAATTACTGTTTTGTGGGTTTGTACTCTCCGTGTTTAATGAAATATTTCACATTTCCACTGTGAGCTTATATTTTTTCACAAAATAAATGTAGCTTTTGATTAAAAACACCCCAACCTGTTAAAATACAAACCCTTTAATGCCACCACCACTTCCAGCAGCATCCATTGGTCTCTCCTTGGCTAAGGAAATCCAGGAGACTGTCTTCAACCTGAAGAGCAGGAACTCTTCTGCCCCCTCTCCAGGCTTCTAGGAAGAAGAAAGGTGAACTTCCACTGCTGATCCATTGGACATGAAGGGATTGCAGGCTGCTGTGGGCTCACAGAAGTTGGTTCTGCTGTCACAAGGTCTTTTACCCAGCCCACTTGATTACTAGCATGAAAAGAGAAAGCTGAAACAGAGGAGAGTTCAAGGATGCTTAGCTCAGGAGCTGGCTGCCATAGCGGTTATCATTTTGCCTTTTGCAGGGTGATTGCAGCTGATCACCTGCCCACAAATGTGAGGGAACGTAAATCTGGAATTTGTGAATTCATCTGTTGTGTTTTGACAGGAGGGAGGCTTTTGGCAGACAATTAGTGGAAATAAACTCTCTCTGCAGGGCTCAGAACCATGTTGCAACTGCTGGAGAGTATTTATGCCCTCTCATCCACTCTTCAGAGAGGCTGCAGTTCAACCAGCTGCAGGGCTCTGGAACAGAAGTATTGCTTAGCAAGAGGGGAAAAGCCCGTCCACCTGACAGACAGAACTGCCAAATATTTTCTTGCTCTGAGAAGTTTTGGGCATAGGCTCTTTTCAGGTACTTTAGGAGGATGTAGACATAAAATGTCAATAACTGATGTTAGATCAATTCTAATCCTTGATGCCATCAGTTTTGCTTCTTCCATGAGAAGATTCTGTCCTTTGGAGGAAAAACCCCAACATAAAAATGAAAGTACTTTTCAGTTTAATTAAATCTGTGAGCTACATCCTTAGTACCACAAAGCAGTGTCACTGATGAGGGAGCATCAAAAGCTTGCCAAGCTTAGGTCAGTTAGATAAGCACCCCAAGCACAGCTGCTAATCTGAATCACTTAACTAGTTTTAATCACTTGAGACTGAAAATGAAGCTCAGTGTTTCATACAAACAGGCATTCCCATGTGATTTGCCATACTTTTTTCTTCCATGAAGAACAGAAATTCCCATTTCAGTATCTGTTTCCATTAAAATATGAATAATGCCTTAAAAAAAAAGAAGAGGGAGAAAGGTTTGGCGCAATTTAAGTTTAAGCTCTAAATAAACTCTCTGTAGGGTGTGGAGCTCTGATGTCCTCAGGAGTTGTTTCCGTGAGATATAAGATATTGCAAATAAAGAACTTCAAATATTCAAACTGCACTCTCTATAAGCCCAAAGAGAAACACAGTGGGAAGGTGTGGGTTCAAAAGGCTAAGGCTGGGATTGGCCTAGATGGCCTTAAAACAAGGTATCTAAAGAAAATTTCTAACAGTTGGTTTGAATAGCTGGTGTGGGCCCCTTAAAGGACCATAAGGCTGTATGCAAACATTATCTCTTGCTGTTTTAAATCTTCTGATGGGATGAGCACCCTGTGGATTGGGCTGTGACCAGTGGGCTGGTTTTCAAGGTTTAATCCTTGCCAGCAGCCTCTGGGTGAGGCCAGTTCAGCTTGCTGTAAGGAAAGGTTTTTTCACACTTGACAACAGTATGTTATTCCTGGGCTCTATTACATGTTTGTCCTCCAGGCTCAGCAGCCCCTGGGTGCATTCATGGTGTCCCTGCGTGAGAAGGACCGCCCTGCACTCCTAGGAATGTGAGCTGCTGGCAGGAGAGAGGGATCCCCAAGCCATTGCCCACCTGGAGAAGTTTCCTGCAGATCACAGCACCAGGCAGGGGGCTGGGGAAGGGAGAGGTGGGGAAGGGCATAGGCAGGGTTCTCCAGGCAGGCTGTGACATTTCAGCAGCTCTACAGAGCAGCTGCCCCTTCTTTTAGTTGTGCTTGCCCAACAGAGCCCCATCTCTCCTCTGGCTTTGTATCCTTCCTGCATGGCTGTGGGAGACATGGACAGGGATGGAGGTGCAGCTGTGTGAGCATGGGTGTGCGGTGTCTTGGTCCTGCTGGTGTGGGTGCTCACACAGGAACACCCAGCCTAGGATGGGAATAAACACTAAATGTGTGTGTAGCTGGCTGCACAAAAGCACCCAAATGATCACACTCAAGCTAAAAACTGAGCTAGCTCAGGATCATCTTTCTGTAGGATGCCTAGTGAAGAATAACAGCAGAATGGACATACCTGACATTTCCTCCAGATATCCAAAATTGTACTTTCACAGTTTTAAGCTATTGTCTGGCAGGATCTTCCTGGGATAGATGTGTTTTTTGTACTCACTAGCTTCCAAAGGCTTTCCCAATTGTGTGTTTCCAATGTCTAGTCCAACGTGTAGCTTGTATTAAGACCACTCTCCCCCCTCCAGCTCCTCACATCCCCTTTATTGGGGAAGACAGGCAGTGACTGTTTCTGGGCATCCTCACCATACTCTTCACCCTGTATACTCCTTTCACTGAATTGTCTCTCTTGCAGACTGGAATATTCTGTCCTGGTAAAGTCATTGCCTATACTGAAGCTTTCTATATCTAATCAGATATTGAAGCTGCTTGTACTTTTTACTTTACACTGAACCTTCTTTGGTTCTGCTGTACCATTTTTGAGATGAAAAGACTCAAACCTCACAGACAAATCATAACATAGGTGAGCCATGAATTTTCACACTAGCACAATGTTCTTCCTTCTTTTATTCATTATTCCTATCCTACTGTGCCCTAATGCTTTATTTAAGGTTGGTTTTTTGATCCCTACTGAGTGCTGAGCTGGCATATTCATAGATCTGCAAAATAGGTCCCAAGATCTTGCTCCTGACTGCTGATGGTCATCTCACAGCATGCACTTTGGCTGTGAAACTAGGATTGCTTTTTCTCCCCTACATATCCCTTTATCTATTTTGTATCACATTTACCATGCTATTGTCTTGTCACTAAGTCTCATTAAAGTACTAAAGTCTTACTCTTAAAGTCAGCCCTTGTCCTTAACAATATAAATATTTTGCTGCTGTCACCAAACTTTCCCCTCTGCCTTTTCCAAGGCTCATGAACACCCTGACAGCAATTGTTGCACTACACTGCACTGCAGAATTACTCTGGTCCCCTCCTCTGCTAATTATCTTATAAATATCTTTTTATTATGCAATGATTTATTTCTCTTGATAGGGAAGTCTTTGGACTCCCTCAAAAATGTGTAGTGGGGAATCAAGAAACAAGTTTGATGAAAGCATTTAGATATCAAAGTAGACTGTATCAACTGAATTGCTCTTATCTATATGTACATTGACCTTGTCAAACAACTCCAATCTGTAAAAATGGAAAAGGTCATGCAGACTCTTTCCAAGCAAATCAGATTTATCAAAGTGTCAAAGAATTTTGTTCTTCATTACATTTTCTATTAATTTGCCTACAGTAAAGTTTTCTGACTTCCAGGTCTGTTCTTTCTCACATCTCCCCCATCTTCCCTGGAACCTTAGCTAAAAAATGTTGGCCAGGTATTTGATATTTGATAACAACTCCTTGGATATCCAGGGAGTTTTAAGCATATAGTCTGCTACTCAGTCATTGAGTTATTTCGTCCTTGAGGTCCATTGAAACTCCTGGGTGATGTCACCTGGGTCTTGGCAACCTGTTGCTCTACATTTTGTTTCAGCGTTCCCAGACTTGGTTCCTGGGCACAGCTATTTCAGACAAACTTGCTAACAGAGTCACCCCTTTCCAAAATGGTTCCTGATGTGACAATCTAAAGCATTCATTTAGTTTCTCTAATAGCTGTATTTTCTCTGAGTGCTTCCTTCAAACTCTGGTGATCAATGGGCTCCACAGATTTTCTGGCAAGCTTCCTGATCCTGATGTTCAGGAAAAAGAGATTTATTGCTAGTTGTGATTTCTTTTGCTAGAAACTCATCAGACCCCTTTTTGGCTGTCAAATTGTCATTGTACATGTAATCTTCCAGAGTGTCTGTTAGTTTCTAATTTATTCATTTGGATCCAGCTTCAGCTGTTTGAAGGATTTGCAGTTATTCTTCTAATAACCTCCCTTATCTCACCATTTCCAAAGCTACCATGTACTGCCCATTTTCAAGCCTACTTGATGAATAATGTGCATTGGCCTTGTGCTTTCAGCACAGCATCCTTTAGCAGACTTCATGTCTTCAGGAAATAATTAATTTTCTTTGTTGTCACATTGTTTCTTTTAAACAAAATTCTTCATTTACATAAATTTCTCCTCCAAGCCAACTCAATAATTGCCTGTTTTCTGATCAATATCCTTAAGCAGTTTCTCCATGCAATGGTTATTGACTCTTTCATATTATATTCTTGCACAATACCTGGACCATCTGCATGTAAATTATTGAAGTCTGGTGTCCGTTTCTGCCCTTCCTGCCTCTCTGGCATCTTGGAATTCCCCCCTTGGAATTCTGCAGCTGGTGTCAATGTCCTGGTAACAGAGGCAGGATCATACACAATGTTCTTCCCCTGCTATAATGGTAATACCATATTAGCTCTGTAACTTAAATCCCCACAGATTTTATGTTTTCTACCGATAAGGCAATTTGTTAATTTTATTGATTCTAGCATGGCTTACGCTATATGCTGAATATTTGGTATTACAGAATCCCACTTACCGTCCTCTTTCCATTCTGATGCCTGTTATGTTGATGTCGCTTAGGCTAGACATGCCTGTTTTTTTACCTTATTTCTTAATTAGGCATTAAAAGTTCTGCCTCCCTTTCCCTGTCAGATGTGGGTTCATTTCAGAGACAACTTCCATAGAAATCCTGATTGTCAGCACCTCAGAGCTTCAGCTTCACCTCTAGAACCTTGCATCACCTCTCTCCCACTCTTCCTTCTCCATGCCTTTCCTTTCCTACAGAACTGCCATCCACATGGACCACAACCATCTGGTGCTCTGCCACACTTCTGAGGAGCTGGTCAAGGCTCCTCATTAAGTCCTCTCCCTTAACACTGGATGCTGTGTCCCCACAGAATCTGTGGGTCCCTGAACAGATTTTCTTGTCTGGATGATCCCACTTACTTTCCCTGGCTTTATCCAAGCACACCTGTGACCACAGGTGCTGTTTGCATAGCATTCCAAAGCTGCAGAAATAAGTGGAGGCAAGTGCATCCCAGGTCAGAAACTTAGCTGCACCTTTCAGGAAATTCAGTCAGTAGATCTGTCAGTAGAACACCTCTCTAACAACATAACTGAGTAGCTCTGACCCCTGAAGGGCTATTCAGGTGTAGAAAATTAAGCAGTTGAACAGGAATTTTCAGGATTTGGGTCTGGATGTGTGAATTTAAGGCAAGGTTTTGCCTTCCTCTCTTCTGTTAATTAAGCAGAACAACTCCAGCAGCTCAAATAAACATGTGGGGTTTTAATAAAATGCACAATTACAGAGCTGATTATTGGGATGCTAGCAAATACCATGTAAATCTTTTCACACATTTCTCTGACTCAGTATTTTCCCCTCATTCCGTTTTCTCTGGCAGAGGGACGGGATGTCTAGGCAGGCTGATCATAACAGAAACATTACTAAGAGCGACTGAATGCTTTGCGTAAATTTTCACACGCAAACCCTGTGCAGAAGAGGGGGAGAGACATAAGGAAGTAGTAGTCAGTTTTGTTAGCACCTTTGCTTTGTCTTGCATGGAGCTGCCTGTACTGGGAGCACATGAAACCAGTTTTAAACATGAGCTAGCAGGCGAGTTGTTGATCCTGAAAGCTGTCTGCAATTTGTGTTCATTTAATTAGCTCAGTGTTGCTGCTGTCCTGTGCACACTGCTGACCAAACCATGTAAGCTCCTCCGTAGGGCTGCCATAGCACTCCTAAGTCCTGTGATGAGATTGTACAGAAAGCATTAACCTTCTTTGTCTGACCCTTTTATTTGCACTCCCCCCCAGGCTTTCATTCATCTCCACTGCTAGATCAATTAAAAAAAAGGAGGAAAAAAAAGCATTTTCACTGGCCAGTCTGACGACACATGTGTCTGACACGAGAATAAATGCTTATAAATGCACAAGAGCTCAAATACTGTGAGTTACATTTTAAAGACAGTGTTCAAGGTTTAACAGCCTGATTCCCACTGACATTAATGGAAGGCATGAGGCTAAATCATAGTGCATTGCTTTCAGATCTGACCCCAGAAGACATTTCCTGATGGGAAGGGGCACAGCCTGAGAAATAAAAGTTTACAAAACCAGAGAGCTGAAATAATTGGATAAGAACTAGGAGACATAGGTGCAAAACTGAATGAATTACGATTCTGATAAGCTTGCGTGCAAGCAATAAATCCCTCAGAGGAGCGGAGAAAAGAGAGAGTTTAATCACAGTGCCAGCATTTATGTATTTTTACTCAGTGGAAAATGTTATAGGCTTGACCTCAGTTTTATTTACTAGATCTGAAGATGCTGATGTCCTCTTGACAGGGAGCACTGGGTGACAGCCCGCAAAGCCCACAAGCTGCAGAGCACACAGCCTCCCAGCAGGTGGCTTGGGCAGAGCAAACCAGGCTGGGACCTTGGGGAAAAGGAACTTAAAATAGCTGCAAAAGAGTACCAGACAGTTCATTCATGGCTTATTGATGCCACAGATCTTAGTTACATATCATGGTCTAAAGGCATAAGGCAAAAGATCTTACCCAGCCCTGAGTCCTTGTCCATATTTCATGATGATTCAGTTTAAAGTATTAGGGGTTTTTTGTCTTTCATGATTCTGAGTCAGCAGTGTGATGCCAGTTTACACAGCTGGGCATCTAGTCTGCAAGGTTTGGAAGATGAATCTGGCCTCCACTTGGGGATTTGTGAGTGGGAATGGGTGCCACGGAGAGAACAGGCAGCAGAGGATGGATTTTTGTGGCATGCAGCTCAGTGAAACGAAAGGCATTAGTACACACCCACTGCAGGAGATCTCATGAGCTGACACGAGGAGAGTCCTGTGAGGCTGACAGTATAACATTTTCAAATTGCTGTTGGAAATTATTAGCTCAAGTTTCTCAAGTTCCTTAAGTCCTGCTCCTGTGTCATTGGAAGGTTTTTAAAATAGAACGCCTTAGGTTTAGGGAGACAGCTTGATGGAAGAGTGAGACAGTAAAAGCAGGCAGGAGACTGGTTTTTTAAAACAAACAAATACAGAATCCTTTCTTCCCTCTGTTCTTCCCACACAATTTTCTGAAATACTATATTGTTTTGATAATTTGTAATTTGCAGCAAACCACAAGAAGCATTGCCAGCATAAAGTAAGCAAAATCCTAGGATTCAAAATATGAGCAAGTCACCATGAAAGTGATGGAGCCAAGAAGAAAAATTGTATTTTGGAAAAGCAACAAAACAATAATGAAGACCAGACCTAGACTGCTAGCATTTGTGACACTGGCGTACAGAGAAAAAGAATCATAAACTGTATAAGTTTATGGAAGCCAACAAGAAGTATCCAGAGAAGGATGTACAGAAGATTAGTCAAAATGGTAGAGTTTCTCTCTTCCAGCTGCCAGAATAACAAATGTGACAAATTTCAGCAATCCTAAGCACCCTGGGAAAGAGCAGTGCCTTGTATGAGCTCCGTGTCAGAGGGAAGGCTGCGTGCCGCAAAGTGGGCAAAATGCCTGCTAGATCATAAAACAAACAGTAGTTGCAGATTTGAATGGTATGAGCAGGAAAATGAAGCTGTTTGATGAGCTTGCTCTTCAGCAAGGGCCCATGGCCCTCTGCCCTTCTCTAGTGAGGTGCTTAGGTGGGAACACACACAGGGTTTATCCATGGTTTCACCTGACACCACAACTGACCTTCAAGGACAATGTTGCTCACACATAAAGAAGAATGTATCCCATCAACTGTGGGAATGTTTAGTAGAATATAAAAATATCCTTTTAAGCTGCAGCCACACAGGCTTGATCATTATAATTATGGGTAATGGAATGCCTGTGGATCCTGCTCTATGTTTAGTAGTAAGAATCAGGGCATTAATGTTTTTAGACAAAGATAGGATCTGATTTCTCTTCCCAGAGTGGCTCCTCATTCCTCTCTACTCAGCAACCCTAACATTCATATTCATAAACTACATTTCTTCTCCAAAACATTGCCCTTGGTCTTGCTTATTTCTGTGTGAAAACTGCTTGCAGTCTCCTAACAGGGCCCCAAAATTTCCTACCCTAATTGCAAATGTGCTCTGGAAAGAAGAACTGCACAGCAAATGTGAAAGGGGTCAAGGCAGAGCTGAAAAGCAAAAGCGACATACCTAATCAAAAGGGAGACCTCTCTGGTCATAAGCTGTTTGTGGAGCCTCTGCCAAATCCAAGAGCAGTGTCAGATTTGACCTCTTATGTTAATAGCCTTAGCATTTCCAGCCTTTTCCTGACACTTGTCTCTGTTACATCTGCTGTAAGTGGCTATCTATTTAAATGAGCATTTTTCACTTGGAGTGGGTTTGGTTTCGTTCTTATATTTAAAAAGTAGCTCTTTTCAAAACAACCAGGAAAAAAATCAGGGGAAAAAAAAAAACCTCTGTGTGGCAGGAGTCCCAAAATTCATCTCTGAAAACACACAGAGCTGCACTCTTTTGAAAGGGCCAGTTCTGTGAAATCCTTGGCAGCCCCTGCAGGGCACCAAGTGCCCTCAGTTCTCAGGATAGTACTTGCAATTTAAAGCTGCTCAGGAGGCTGCAGGATGAAGCCACCAGTGCTAAAAAATATGCCCCACTTCTTGCCCATGCACATACCCAACATGTCAGTGCTGCAGTCATTAAAGAGCTACAGGCTCTCACAGAAGGCATGCTCTTATATCCTTGGGATTAAATCTGGTGCTTAGCCTTGTTTTTCTAACAGAAAGATAAAACACAACCATAATAAAACAGATTAGTGGAGCAAATATGGGGTTTCTAAAATAAGTGACAATGTAAAAAGGCAACAATAAAGCAATGCAGAGCTCACTGGTGGTTTTTCTGCTTCTACAGTGACTCCAACCAAGAAATTGCATCTGGTGATGACATCTGTGTATGTTCAGTAGTTTTTTTATTCCACTGAAGAAAAATTAATACTGAAGTCATTCTGAAAATACTTTCCTACTGAGCATGAAGATGTTGTCTTGCTTTCCAGGGATGAAGAACTCAATTTTGCAGGGGCTGAGTGACCTCCTTTCTCCATGAGTTTACCTGATGGTAGTTGAGGATGCTTAGCACATCACAGAAATGCACTTCACTTCCAAGAAGAGAAATTCCGACTCTTCTGAAGTTGATGGGAGTTTTGCCGTCAATCTGGCTATGATTTCTTCCATGGTCTGTAAAACAGATCTCTCTGCTGTCTGCGTGTGTATTCTTTGACACTCTGCTGGCCTTGGCCACTGTTATGGTGCGTGTGAAACCGCAGCTCATCTCTTGGACATTACCATATTTTACAATGATAACAAAGAACTCTTTCTTTTTCTAGGACCTCCTATAAAATGCAAACATCCAACAAGCCTAAGCTCATCTTCCATTCACAACCTCCTTTGAAGTATGGGAAAAGAGGAGGAGAATGTTTGTGATGATTCAAGCATCTGCTGGCCAGCTCGGAGGTGCCTTGCAGAAGGACTGGCCCAGTTGTAGAAAGGATCACATTCATCTGAATATGTATAAACATAAACAGTGCTCAGAAGCTACTGCCCAGCCTCATATCCTGCCATCCCCCTTCCACATATTGAATTAGTGCATTTATAATGGCATCTCTGTTCATTTAATAAATTTAAATTTCAATTACAGACCACAAACAATTAGTCATACAGACTAGATATGACAGATGGGCCTCATCCATGGTTGATTACACTAAAAAATGTTATGTGAGTCTATTTTTAAAATACTATCATTCTAATATCCTTGCTGCATGCAAATAGCTGAGAAGTTTGTAATATATTAACGAGAAATTTGGCTTCCTGACAATATTGCAATTTGCACAGAATATGAAGTTTATATTATAAAGGGGCTCATTATTGTTTCCTATTATCTGGGGTTCTTTAGTAAAAATTGTGGAAATGTTTGTGTAAAGACATGTAACACAGTGTGATAATTTGTTTAGTCTTATTTCTCTACATGGGCTTGATTTAAAACATCAAACCAGAAAATGTGTCCAAGACAGACAAATAATCGCATGGAATATGGCAAGGGTGTGCCTGAATTGTGTGAGAGGTTTTATGTTTGCTTTTGACTCCCTTGGACATCTGATATTTTGAAATTCAGCCTTGAATGGACAGCTATTAAAAATATATCTGGTGACGAAAACAAAGGCTCCTCCCTCCCAGCATGAAATGAGTAAGTTGTGTATGTTGTTGCCTTTGAAATGCTCATCTAGAATCATATAAACTAAATAAATGCAGGATTTTATTTTCCTTCAAAAGGACATTAACTAAGATTTAGATAGTCAATAATATTTGTATGCTCTATTTATATTTTTTAGCCTCTGAGACTCCCATCTAGTCAAACAGAGTGGGGGAAAGTGATCACAAAAATGTTACATAGAGGAGCACGTTTGAGTAGCATTAGTCTTCTGATTTCTATTCTCTTGTCCTTTCAACCCTGTTCACAAATGGTTCTTTTTGTAGATGGCTAGCAAACTGAATTACAATACCATGCTAGGAGGAATGATTCTCACAGAAAAAAATATTTCTCTAAAAAGAGAACCTTTTTTAAAAAGAGATTTATTTGCTTTTCTTGAAACAACTTTAGAAAAAAAAATCCTGTATTAAAGACAAAAAGGTAGGAGAAAGTCCTATTGAGGAACACCAATGAGAAAATCAAGAAAGAGCAAATCAGATAACACAAAACTACCTGGGAACCACTGACCTTAAAAGAGTTAAGTTACAATGAGAAAAATTAAGGAGAAAGGGCAATTTTAATCTGAGATGTAAAAATAAACTAATTCAATTGTACCCTGTATTTCATATTTATGGCCCAGACCTTTGTCCTTTTCATTTATTTGTACCAGTCACACTAAACCTTTAGTATCTGGAGAGCGAGTATGTCATTGATAGTCTCTGATGGCTACAAAAGATGAAATATAGCTAAAAGACCAGAATTTCAGTCTATCAAAACATAAAGCACTCTGCAATTCCAGAGTAATAGAAAGGGCCATACAGCAATTTAAATGATCTCCTGAGGAGCCTTTCCCTCCCAGCAGAATGCTGGGTGACAGCTCCCTCCACAGAGCAGCTGGGTGAGGAGGAGGCAGCAGGGTGTAAATGTTACTCCAGGCCAGTGACCCCTTGCTGCCCAGCAGCCCCCTTAGCTGTGCCCACAGCTGAGGCTGTTCCAGGGACCAGGATCTTCATGGTATCCCCTGGGAACACCAAAAGAAAGGAACCAAGAGACGGTGGAAAGTCCCTCTCTCTATTCTCTCGTGCATCTGGTGCTGTGCCGAGCGCAGCTTAGCTGCAGGGGTGGTGACAGGCCAGTGTGTGTAACCCTATTCAGAAAAAATCATGCTTGGTAATTCTGTTAAATCACTTTATCCCTGAGTAAAGCAAACATCAGAGCAGATTTTTGTATTCTTATTTTTTCAGTTTTCTTGCTTGGCTGACAAAATAAATAGAATTTATATGCCTGTCTGTCCATCGGAGTCTATGTGGGTTTTCATGTTTAAGCTGGCTGCATTCCCTGGAGTAAATGCCATGTTGCCATTAATCACCATGTGATGATGTGCACTAAAAACAGTGTCTGTGTATGTGGCAAGAGAGGAGCTGCATGCCACTCTGGAATTATATGCTGAATTCACTCATTTGCATGGCTTGCAAAAACCTCTTTTTCAAGAGGGGAAAAAAAGCAATGTATGAAGGGAGCTCCTGGACTGTTCCCAGGGCAATGTTTAACCCATGACTTGCTCAAAATCCCTCAGAAGTTGTTCATTCTGCGTCAGCAGAAGAGTCTGTGCTGTTGCATTAGAGACTGCACATTTTATCAAGTTGGAGCCAGGGCTCCATGGGCCAAGGTTAAGCCCCTGTAAGTGCTGAGGCAGCTCCGGGCTGATCCGGGGCTCACACGCTCCAGTTAGCTGCAGGTCCAGGGCTGTGCTGAGCTCTTGTAAACAGCTCTCAGCCAGTTCACAGGGCAGAAATCATCACTCTCACTGCGAAGGGCACAAAACACCCAGCCAAGGGCTCAGCTGCCCCTGGTTCCTCGACGCCTCTTGGCTAGCCCAGGCTCTGAGAAGGGCTCCTTCTTGCAGTCTGAAATGCTATATTCCATATCCAACCTCGAGAAATGCCTGCCTGCTGGCACTCCGTTTGATGACAGACACATGGACCAGCTGTCCTTGCTTGAGGAGGCACTCATGCCCAGGATGCCAGTGAGGTTGGGATGGCCTGTGTTGTCATCCTCTCACCCCTGTGGGCATCTGGGCTGCTGTGACACCGTGCAGGTGATCTGAGGAAATCCACACCACAACTGTTTCTTTCATGCCTTGGTGCAGAGTTTGGAGCGATTTCACATTATTCAAGATGTAAAAAATCCTGTTACCATTCTCCACTGGACAGATTTGTACATGTTAAATTAGCCAATCTACTAAATACTGCTTCACACCAAAAAAGTAAGATGATAAAATGACTGAGGAGAAAATCATTGTAATGTTCTTATAAACCGGTTATGCCAGATAAAATACTTGCTTCAGCTTGCAATTGTAAGAGAGACAGAAAGCAGTGCTATATATGTTTGAAGTCTGAAAAAAGTGATGAAACATTAAGTTTATTTTCTAGTCTCAATCCAAATACACCAGCATGAAAGACGATACAGAACTCATGCTGCTTTTGCTGCAATCCACTGTTATTCCTGTGAGCAAGATATGGGAGATATATGACATTTATATAATTTTATACTATGGACTCTGCCTCAGCCTGTATCCTGTGGGGCTGCAGGATGGATCTTTTAAGGGATTTTCCTTTCACACTTCTCCTCTGTCTTTCCAGTCTTCCTTGCAGTGCAACCCTGTGGGGAGCACACAATCCAACTCAGATTTTTTTCTGTGGCAGCTCTGCAGAAGCAAAGAGGAGGCCCTGGGAGAGTTAATTCTGTGTCAAGCAGCATTAGCTGGAGCTCTGATTTGCAGTCAGAAATCCCTGGGGTTGGCTGAGGACAGTGCTACAGACAAGAGTTGGTCTCCTGATCTCCCTCCCACCTCACTGATCACCCCAGGCCCACTGAAATACCTTGGGGCATCTTCTGTTTTATCCACATGATGGAGGGACAGTGGAATCGAGGAATGATGGCCCCTGCCATTGCCTCAGATTATGTCAGGCTTCCACCCCTCCCACTCCAAGTTAGAGGGAACAGTTTAATACTGAGGCTTGTAGTAGTGTACTTCTAGAAAATAAATCACTTTTTTTCTTCCACATACTTTTTCTAGCTGCCTTGGTTTAACCCAAGTTGGCAACTAAACATCACATAACCACTCACTCATTCCCCCTTCCCAGTGGGATGGGGCAAAGACTCAAGAGAGTAAATGTGAGGAAACCCTTGGGTTGAGATACAGACAGTTTAATGGGAGTGAACGAGAATAATAATAATAATGATGATAATGATGATAATGATGATGATCATGACTGTAATAATAATAATGATGGTGATGATGATGACAGCAACAATAACAACATCAGAATAATTGGGCTATACAAAACAAGTGATGCACAGGGCTATTGGGCACCACCCACATACTGATGCCCATCTAGTTCCTGAGAGAGGTCCCTGAGCAGCTTTTCCCCACAGTTTGTATGCTGAGCATGTTGTCACATGGTATGGGAATATTCCTTTAGCCAGCTTGGGTTGGGTGTCCCAGCTGTGACCCCTTCCAACCTCTTGTCACCTCTGAGTGACCGAGTAGGAGAAGCTGAAAAGTCCTTGACTGAGTAAAAACACCACTTAGCAACAACTGAAACCATCAGTGTGTCATCCTCACATTATTTTCATACTAAATTCCAGACACTATACCAGCTACTAGGGAGAAAATTAACTCTATACCAGCCAAAACCAGAACACCAATATTTCCTTGGGTTTTTTTCAGCATTATTAAATATATTGGTATGTGAGACAATTGGAACAGAACCATTCCCCTGCATGAAGCTTTCTATCTGGTGCTGCATGAGTTGTAAGCTCTCTCCTTGCCCATGAAGATGCATGGCTGCATCAAGGTTTTTTCTCCTGGTTTTTTAGCTCCCTTCTGTTAAAATAGGCATTCCTAAAGAACTATTCCAGCTGAAAAAAACTGAGCAATGTTTGCCACAGAAGCAGACAGGAATACAGACATTTCTCTTCAGTCCACACTGGGGAAGCTGCAGGGCTTTCCAAGCCCTTTCTCTGACCCAGCCTCCGTGAGTTTTACCACTTGGAGAGCCCTGTAGCTCTTGAAGCTCTCACTCACTGATGACAAAAGACATTTCATGGTCACCTGATAACCTTGTTTTTATATCTACATTGCTTTTAAAAGTGATTGACAGTTCAAGCTCAATCCAACGTTTTTAACAGCAGCCTCTTATGATTATTCTAACCACTCTGTTAAATCCCAGGCTTTTCTTAAATCCTGGGAATTGACAGCAATCTAAATACATGAATATTAACCTCAGGTCACTAGGGCTTAAGTTTTTGTAGTGCACAAGTCTTCCATTAATACACTGTTAATTTTACTGATAAATGGCAGCAAAAAATAATCTGGTTCTGTTTCATTGTATTTATTATTCTTCTAGTTGAATATGGAACTCACACAGTACAAAAAATACCATTTATAACACTAGTTTTATTAATGCAAAGTGAAGCAATCCAATGTCCTAAAAATACAGAAATTAATAATTTTTTCTCAGAAAAAAAAAATGGACACATTCTCTGTTGGAATAACTCTGTTAGAGTCATATAGTGAGGAAACTAGTAACATTTTTTTCTTTAAGGTCATTATCCCTCCAGACCACAGAAATGCAATTTCAGACACTCATTCCTTCTATTGTGCCAAGAATGGGCAATGGTTTTGAACCACAGTGATCATGAAGTAAAATTTATGAGATACTCAGAACAGTCTTTAAAGCTCTGAAGTTCTCATTCTATCTGTTTAACAATAAATATTTCTATCTCTGAGGACAGGAATACGAAAAGATTGAAGTAAACATTGCAGTTTTGATTTTAATATCAAATTGATTGGGAAATTGCTATTTTTCATTTCCTCACAGTTATCTTGTATAGACATGGAAGTTTTCAATGTGATATTGAATTTTATTTCCTCCTATAGCAAAATCTGTTTCTGAGTTATCTCAGCAGTGACCAATTCTATGGGAGAGGTTTGTGATCTACATTGGTGACAAACAGAGCTCTGTAGTGTTCATTTCTTGCTATCAGCTAGAAAAGGACAATTAAGTTGCCCTGACAATACCCAGGTGCTTCTTTTCAGGAGCAGAAGATTGTATTCTTCCCAGGAACTACTCAGTTTACCTTTCATCAAATGAGAAGGATTTTCACTTTCATTCTCTATTTTAAAATTCACACAGGATTCATCCTGCAAATGTCAGCTGCTTGATAACAAAAGCACATATTTACTCTGAAGCAAGAAGCAGCTCATATTTTACATAAGACTTGGAATTTCAAGAAAACTGTGATTCCTCTTTGACTGAACTGTAAGTCAGCTGGTTAACAGTGTTTATATTTGTAAATGGTTTGGTATTTCCAGTAATTTATTTTGATCCTGGCAGTGTGTACATGAGAAGTATCAATGACAGAATTTGGAGATAATGTATGGAGGTTTTCAGATTTCTGCCTTCTGGGTGACGAGAGGAGCATGGCTGGATGTGCCCTTTGGAGTAGCACTTTCAGTTGTGTAGCTTACTCCGCTGGCATCATGCCCCACTAGCTGATCATCAGGTCACTTGCTAATGTGCTTATTTGATTTGGCAAATGTAAAAAAAAATCCTGAACAAACAGTTTAAGTAAATATTGCCAAAAGCAGCTTCTGACCTTGTGGGGTACAGTGCAGGTGAATGCAGGATTGGGAACATGAGTATCTCTCTGGGGAAATTGCTCTTCAGGCGCTGGAGCACAGGCAGTTGGAATCTCCCCACAAACTTGTTGCTATCTCCATAGGTGCAGCTTGAATTAAACAATCCCTCTGTATACTAAGACTGTTGATGAAAATATATTAGTGAGAGTCCAGTCAGGACCCCACCACCATCCAGACTTGTTCAGCTGCAGATACAGATTCCAGAGTCCCAGCCTCAAGCTGACGTTACTCATACGCACACGCTCACACGCTTTCTTATTGATGGAAGCTAGGAAGAAATATTCTATATGATTATATATTCAATTGCATATAAGCTGCCATCCATCAGCTGGCTGACTCATTGTCTTTGTTTCAAAATCCTTGCTTGCACTCTGCTACTGCTATTGTCAACAAACTCAATTAAAACTTCAGATTTGGCATACTTACACTTTCATTTCCTCATTAGAATACTTGCCTTGATAGGAATGTAAACTTAAAGGAAATTTCAAAGAGATTTATAGAGTTCTAAGGTTTTATTTAACAGCTTAAATGAATAACTTGTTTATGAATCTCCATTTCTCTTTAGATAATGACTAGTGCTTGAATAAAAATAATAAATAGTGCATTAATCTACTACCACCATAATAAATTTCATTTGCATGTTTAGTATTTACTGGAAATTTTGGGTTCATTAACAATGAATGATAAAAACACTCTTGCTTATTAGAGGTAGGTCCATGTTCTTTGAGGTGCTGATCACCTTTTTTGAAGTGCTTCGGGCTCTGATGTTCAGAAATTATTCAGCAGTAGAAGCACACCGCCCACAATGCAGTTAGACTTTTAGTTAAAAAAAAATGCTTTTAAATTAAATGTAGAGCCACCCTCAACTTTCTATTTAGAATTTGACTTGGGGCTCTTAATGGGTTTGCACATTGCTGTGAATGTAGCCAAATGACGCTATTAATGAATTTAATTCTATTTATGATTCTTGTATATCTAAACTCTAAATTAAATTATTTACATCTTCATACACTTTTCAGTGTAGAATTGTTTTTTTAAGGTCCCTGAATTATCACTCCAGGAAATCAGACTAGTTCTACCAGCTATACAGTGTGCAACACCAGTCTGATTTTACTGAGAGGCAGATCAGAGAAAGACATTTAGCAGCAAGCTGCGTTGTTCCTTTCTCTAGTGAATCGTGCAGTGAATTGGCATGTTTCTGGGCATGCATTTAAAAAGGCATTTTTTAAACGTTGTGATCTGGAGCTGAGAGTGCTAAGGAGTATGATACTACTTAAATCTATCTGTGATTAGAAAAAAAGTGAAATTTTGATAGAGGTCTCCTGGGTTCCTTTCGTTCTGCAAACTTAAATTGTTTCATAAGAGTCCAGATCTCTGAACTCTTCTGTTTCACTCAAATCCTGCATAGTGATTTTAGCAGCCTTTATACAGATCATCAAACCCCTTCACAAAGATTAATCTGCTCAAAAATGAGACAAGTTACAGATATTTGCATGTTATACCCTCACTAGTAGAATAATTTTAAATGTACTGTTTGTAATGATTAAATGATTAAATGGTTAAACTTAGTGTTTGCATTGGGTTATCTGTTGAAAGGCAGTGATATCCACAGATGGCAAATACATGCAAATATCCATGTTTGGTATGAGAAATGGGGAATGCTGCAGCAGTCAAATCAAAAGGAGATAACCTCCAGCTACATCTCTGGTGAATCCTGATTCCACTGAAGTCAGTAGCAAAACTCCCATTGCTCTCACCAGAGACAGCACATTAGTGACCCTGCTGTAATAGCAAATACATGTAGCACAGAGATCAAGCATTTGAAAATAACATGGAATTTCAGAGCAATCTTCTGCAACAGGCTGATTAAAATCAGGCAGACTGGTATATTCCCTGCCTCTTAAATCAGTCTGATTTTAATCAGCTGCTTTTGGGAGTTGTTCTGAGGATTTTTTTTGTACATGTGTAAGTGCTTTGCGGACTTCAGCCCCTATACCAAAGATGAGTTTTATACACAATGAGTTTTATGAAGAGGCAGAAGAATAATATTACTCCTCTGTTGACTTTGGGAGAAGGAGAAATGACAATTCATAAAAAAAAATCAGCATCCTTAATAGCCACATAGCATATCAGCTGAAAAATGTGACCCTGGCTGCACTGCAAGTTTTTCAGCTTTATATTACTGCTTATTTTGGTGTAAGAATTCATACTAATGTAAGTCCATAAACTCCAGCAGCATAACAATGTAATTTGAATAGAAGAGTCAGTACTAATAGGACTTGTTTATTCAAATAAAAGAAGAGGTACAGGTGGTAGCACATTTACAGAAGCTAAGCCAGTCCCATTCCCTTTACTACAGAGTGGGCATGAATCTCTCAAAGATCAGTGGTAGAGCAAGCACAAACAAGCAAACAAACACTTGGAAAGAAAACAGACTGAGCATCCAAAATAAAAGGAATGCTATTGTTCTGTACAGGAGTGTTTTTACTCTTATCTGTGCTACATACCCAACCTAAAATTCTTCAGCTAGCAAATAGTCAGAGCTTTAGAAGGACTTGGATGGCTTAGGGGATTGCTTTTGGGATACAGAAGCTTTCATCTCTACGTCATTGCTCTGGCTTTTATCCAAAGGGGGTAGTGATCAAAAGCTGCTGTGCGACGAGCCCTTCAATACTCGGCATGAAACAGGCGGAGGGTGTCGTGCCTGCCAACCTGCACCCGCCGTCCCCAGCTGAGATCCCCAACTGCCCTTGCTTGTCACACAGGCTTGGGGTGCCCAGGGACCCGGGGTTCCTGTCGCCACCACCTCCCCACTAGGATCTGTGCCCCCTGCTGAAGAGAGCTGCACCCCGGGGTTCATGGCCCAGGGCACTGGATGGAGCAGGGTGCGCACCGCGACACCACATCACCCAGACTGGAAAGGGCACGAGGAAAGACATCCAGAAACACATCCAGATGGATGGGGCTTCAGGCAGCAGCCTGGAGCTGCTGCACAAGGCTGTCCTTCCTCTCACAAGTGCAAGCAACAGCATCAGTTTTGCTTCTCATTAGGCAGAAATTAAAGAGGGAAGAGGAAGGAGAGGGAACACAAGCCATTCTGGTTAATGCTAGCACTAACTGCAATTATGGCTGAACTCCTGGAAGTCCTCAGTAATGGGGTTCTTGGATGAGATTGTAGGTTTCAGAAGCTATGCAACATTTTCTAAATCAGATACAATATTCTCAGCTTTTTTTTTTTTTTTTCCTGGTGTCAGGAAAGAGATTTGGAAGAGCAGACCTGCCTGCTAGGTTCTTCAGGCTGTGTGGAAACAAAAGGTAGCTTGGGAAGGCAAAGCAAAAATTTGAAGGACCAGGCTGGGCTGGACAAGGAAACTGAGTTACTCTGATCAAAAAAAGGGTGAAACTCTTGGTGTGGTCACCCATAAAACTTATTGCTGGCAACCATGAAATTGCTGCCATATCAACAGACATCAAAGACACAAATACATGCTTTTAAAAGGAGTTACTATTTTAAGTACCACAAAGTCTTGGAAAAAACAAATTAATCTGATTGACTCTGCTTTGTATTATAGACTATTATTGGTTAGGTTTTGAGAAAACTTAATTTTACAATGAACAAAGCCCACTCCAAAAAGAAGAGGTGAAGGTTTTAGCCATTTATCTTCAAAGCTGTAAATAATCATTGTTTACATGGGTTAAAAAATGGTTGTCAGAATTATGATCTTATGAAATGACAGAAATGTTTGGTATCAATTACCACATGAAGGAGATGTAATTTATGCTAATGAAATCTACTAGGTACGAATGCATTTGTTACAGACTGTCACCCACTAATGCAGATGAACAAGAAATGGAAGAGAAAAATCACCTGAATTACTGCCACTAAATAGGTACAAGAATTCCATACAGGCCAATGGTTTTTTAGTCTCACATGGAATTTATATGACTGATGAAACTGATGTATGGGAAGAAGACAGTTCCTTCTCTACTAGAAAAGTATGTGAGGACACACTGCCTCTGAGGATTATGAGACACAGAAAAAGAGAGCAGGACTTAACCGTAAGAGCTGGAAGGGAGTCATGCAAAATAGCAGGCAGTCATGCAAAATAGCAACTTTCAGGTGGCAGATGCTTCCCTCTCCCAGTTGGAAAACACGGTGTTGAGGGATGTGCTTGCATCAGACATGGAACTAAAATTGCAGCATCCCCAGGGGGTCAGGCAGCTGCACAAACCCAGCCCCTTCATTTGTGTCCTTGTTCCTGGTGTATGTGCCTCAGAGCCCCAGAAATGTGCTTGCAAGACCACATCATCCACTACATTTTACCTTTCAAACAGGGCGTATTGCTTCTCCTCCCGTGACATTTTAGCTCTGCTGGAAAGGGCAGAGTGGTGGCAAGAACTTGGCTCTTCACCTTTACAAGCTGGTGTGTGCACATAATCACTTGACTCGAGGAGCTGAGACTTTGGGAAAAGCACCAAATGTTTATGTGCCCTGAGATAAAACAGTGAGATTCAGCAGCAATGCTGCTTGCAGTGCCAGGAGCTGATGGGCTGGGCACAAGAAGGTTTCTATTGACGCAGATCAGTGTAATTAAGATGACAAGTCTGATACAACCCCAAATTTAAACTTCTAACCTGGAACTCCCTCAAGCCCCTTGTGAAGTTATGCTGAGGAAGGGGGAGTGTGGAGCTGCTGGGCTGGCTCCAAGAGGAGCTCTCCTGGGAAATAGATTTGTGGCAGAGCCAATGTACACAGAGCAACGTACAGGAGTGAAATCAGCCTCATGGATTTTTTTTATTTGCTTGGTTATCCTCCTGACAGGATGAAAGAGCATTGCTTTTCAGACACCAGTGGCTTTTGGTGCTCCAGTTAAAAATTCTCATATGAAAACAGCAGATGGAAATGTCTGATTGCCATCAAATGGTACAGTCATGGGTGGGGACTAGTCACAGCCTGCAGAGTGGCTTTGGGAAGTGGCACTGCTCAACACAAGGCTCTCAGCTGCAGGTCCTGTATAGGTGGCTCAGGACATGGAACAGCTTAGCATCAAAGAATTCTGCTTGAAGTAGAGCTGGATAGCTCTTGAATTATAACTGCATTAAAAATACCAAGCATTTTTCAGAATCATATTTCAGAATTTTTTAATCTATCAGCAGAGTAGAAGAGGTGAAGAAAGATTTTGCAAGGTGTAGGGTAAAACAGAGCAGAGAGTAATAAAATACTACTTGTAAACGAGCCCAGTTGGAAAGAGAGGCTCTTTATGACAGCTTGCTGAGGCTGTAGTGTTTTGCAAAACTGTGTGATAAACTCCAAATAGCTTCTCTGCAAATCTCTGGAGGCAGAGCTGAGCTAAGGCTGGCTGCTGTTGCTGCCACAGCTTTCAATGAATGAGCTCAAAATGGACCCTCTAGTGACAGCTCTGTCAAAGAATAACAATCAGATGCTCTCAACAACCACAACTTCAACATATATATTTTTGTAAGTATAAATGAACCTTAATGTGCTGGCTTCAAACAAAATGAAATGCTCGAAGTTTTTAAGATGTGTGGTTGGACTGTGAACAAAATAAAAACATACTGCATTTCCCCCCCTATTTAGATTGCAAAGCACGATTCTCACTAGAATTGTGATGAGAACAGAATACAAAAATAGTTGGTGTTGGTGGGGAAAAAGACTGGAAAGATAGTTCTGCTATCACCTTCAGGAGGAAAATGTCAGGGGAGCCACCATCACCCAACAGTTCAGGTGAATTGGCTGCAGAAGGGAGGGCCTGAATGATTTTGCAAGCTCACAGCTTTGGCAAGCAGAATGAAAATCATGTTATGGGGGACACCCTTCAGACCTCAAAAACGAATCACCTAGAAATGGGCTTCATCAGAGTCATATGAAGTCCAATTTTTACCTCATGATATTACAGATGTCTCTACAAATACCTGATTTCATAGCACAAATAAATCCCATATTTGGACATTGCATTGTGTCTCCTTTCCCAGCAAAACAAACCAGGAGTGTCTGCCTCTGAAAAGCACAAGAAGCTCTTCAGGAATGGCTTGTGGTGCAGGTAATATGAATCTCCTCATGAGTTATACTGAGTAAGATAAGGGCTGTACTGCAAGTGACACACAGTCAGTTTTGTCTGTGTGTCTGTCCGGAGAGCTGCCCTGCCACCAAAGCACTGGCAGCTCTCTCACAGCCACCATGCAAGAGTTAACATTGCTGTGGTGGGAGCAAGGTGTCCTTTTTGGATTCTGCTCAGGTGTAGCTGCTTGTGCTGTCTCAAGGAGCTACCGCTATTGCCAGAGGAAAATTAGAACAAATCTGGCTTGGCTAATAAAAGGCTATGAGTATTAATGGCTTTTTCTCAAATTGCCAGGAAGTTTCAATCTCTGATGTGATAAAGACAGATGATGTACAGACCAGTCTTATCATGCTATTTTTAAATTTTGGTGTGCTAGAAATTGCAGTCATTTGCTCTGGTCTTCTGGCAGGGAGTGTAAGAGTCACAGTAAGAACGTGATTGTTATTTTCAAGAGAGGAAAGAACAATTTTTAGGCATTAAGGTTATTAGTTTGGACAGTAATAAAAACAACACCACTTTACAGATCCAGGTCTCAGAAGTGCTGAACATTCACAGATCAGTAAAATCAATAGCCTCTACTCAGGATTACTTAAATCTAGAACATACCAACATTCAGTGCAATTTAATACTGGTTACCTATTAGCTTTTAATGACTGTTTGTATTTTGACAGAACTGCCAAGATATGTTGTTACAAATAGGAAATTCCTAACAGTGCCACACAGTGAAAAATAATCCACCCATACAAGGAAAATTATATTAACAAATGCTGCTAAGAGCAAACATATTTACAAACTAAAGCTGAGCAACAAACACATATACCAGATGTTACTGAGATATAGATAGTCTGAATTACTCAGCTGAAGTAGCTGAAATTCTGCAGAAGACTTTTTTTAGAACATGTATTTCATGATGGATATCCTAGCTCTTGAGCAAGTTGTCATGGAAGTCGGAACACGGCAGTTTTCAAGTTGTCTCTAAGATTCAGTGGTAAATAAAAGTTCAACAACTCCAGATAAATTTTCTCCTTCTTCTTCCACATTTGTAGGTAAGAAAGACTCTTCAGTCATACAGATAATAAAATAGAAATGTTGGAAGGCACTTCACACTGTCAAATAACCACTTTTGTCAAGAGGCAGGATTTTCTGTGAAGTGACAGAGGAAGGCACTTCTCCCCCCTTTTTTCAGGCCAAGACTAACTAGCTGTTTCCTTGCCTAACCCCCTTATCTTCCCCACAGATCCCATGGTTCACAGCAGTTGAGCTAGTTGGAAGGTGCACCCACACAGTCATTTTCATTTATCATTGCTGCATTTTTGCTCCCTGACATTCCCTGCTTACCTACAGCTGTCTGCAATTTTGTCTCATCCTCTGCCTCCAGCTAAGAGGAAGCATCCTGGTTTCCTGGCAGTGAAACCCAAGCACATAAGCAAGCCCAAGCTTTGCTCTCACAGTTCATCCACTTCCATCAAGCTCAAGGCACCTGGCTCTGGAGGCTCAGCTCTGAAGTGGCACAGCCATTTGCAGGGGTGTTTGCATTGTCTGTATCAGGAAACTTCTACAAATCCTCCTTGCTCAGCTTTTCTACTTAGGGGCTGTTTCTGGGACTGTCTCAACATTTCTTGTTGATGTTTCTTTCAATTCTTTGATAGCAAAAATGAAAAATACAATTTTTTATTAGAAACAGTAAAATCAGAGAAACTAGGTCCCCAGACAATTCCTGCGGCATGTAAGGGTTTTTTCTGAGACAAGGAAGTGTTACTTCAGACCAGCATAAATGTCTCACATGTGCTCAGCGGCTGGCAGCCTGCTGATCTGTCCCTTGACATTGTACACCTCAGTGAACATGAACAACTCTTCCAGGCTTTTCACTTAACCAGAAAACAACTGAAATTGTAACTTTTTATGATTGTGTTCCACATGAGCTGGCCATGAGTCAGCATCAGTTTGTCTCGATCAGCAATAAATCCAGAACCATCGGATTTTGTTCTCTGATAGTTCTTACCACACATCAAATGTTGTTGCATTTACAGGTCCCATCAAAGCAAGTAGTGATACTTCTCAGAAAAAAACCCTGGGTTTTACTTATGAGTTCACAATTATTCCTACCGTTCTCCTTTGGCAAATCAATGAAATTCAGTACATTTGCAGAATGCTCCTGGCATGAATCAAGCACCACTCCAGCAAGACAGGCATCCCTGGGGATGCCGCTTCCTTGCTGAGCAGATTGCCAGCAAAAAGTCACTGTCCCCTGATTGGGAGGCACAGCACAGAAATGGGGAAGGTGGAAAGTGCAGCATGCGCTGTGGAGCTGATACAAGTCAACCACTGGAGTTAGAACAACCCTTGAGAGTGGCTATGAAAAGCTGGATTTAAAAGAGGATCACTTGTGAAAACTGGGACAAGGCTGACATGGGGGGACATGTTAACTAAGAACAGAGATGTCAGGGAAGTCAGCTGGCAGCTTTCTTCTCTGACCCTCTTGCACAAATACAGGGGTGGATTTGGATGACTTACCAGCTAGGTAATAAAAACTGTCACTATTAAAAATACACTAATATTTCTGCTGCAGCTTATCATATGATGTTTCTTCAAGGATTCAGCAGATATCAGAACAGAAATGCACCAAAAGAGCAGAGGATCTCAGTGCTGGTAATTTGCCACCCCTGAGCTGCAGAGGTGTTGGGGTGGAGAACCGAGGCAGTACCCACATCATAACCAAATTCTGAAGAAGCTGAGTTGTTTCTTACCCAATTCCCAGCTCTGCTGCCTGCCAGGCTCAGCAGGGAGAGCAGCTCAGTGGGGAGTGACTCAGCCATGGTGCTTGGAGCAGCGAGCACAGGCGCTCAAGTTCACCGTGCCAATTGGCTTCACACAGTTGTGTCCACACTGCAGTACCTTGTGGGCTCAGCTTTCCTCAGGCCCACATCAGATGTGCAGCTCCCCATGCCCCTTTGCACCACCACAAAGGTATTTGAGGTCATTTGTCTCCTGATTTATCTGCACCATACACTTCTTGTCAGTCTTCAGTACGCTCAAGAGAGTTCTTTGCGTTGCATTCACTCTGCAAACATGTTGCATGTTACTGGTTGCTGACACGACATGTGATACCACAGCCAGGACTCAGGATAGTTTTCTCTCTGCCTGACAGTGCCACCAGCAGCTGTTAGACTCCTGCAAGGAAAGGGGAGACTGTGGTGTGGAGTACATCTCTATAGGTCAAGGTTAAAGGGCACTGCATGCACACATTGTAGTCTCTGTTGTCAAGCTGTGCTTTTTTCCAGATACCTCAGCCACCTCTTGCCCTGCCAGCTCCTAATTCCTCTTTCAGAGTCAACAATTCCCCTGAGACTGTACTACATGAAATTTGCCTCCTTATGCAGCTGTCCTGCCTACTATGCTCCCTTGTCCAGAACAATAAAAATCCTTTAAAATCCTCTATGTGTCCTGTCCTAAACCTTACAATAACATTTCCATGCTATGGAGAGCTACTGCAGTCTGGCAGTTTCCTTCTCCCTTGCCAGGCTTTTCTTTCCACTCTGAGGTACCGCTGTAGGGTAAGTGCAAGCTCCCTGGTATGGTCCCTGCATGTAGTCATCAAAAATCCAATAGAAGCAGATTGCAAGACACCCAGCTGGTGGCTGGGATAAATGATAAGAAAACCTTTAAGAATCCAGAGAGCATTCAGCTTCAACAGGCCGAATATATTCATTCCCTTAGGAGCATTATAAAATATGGCCAGTCTTGGCTTGCAGTAAGAACACTAGTAATTAGGAAATCTAGTGCCTGTAGGTACATTACATGCCAGCAGAGAAAGTGGCAGCAGCAGCAAGATGTAACCAAGGCAGGCTAACTAGGCTCTCTCAGGAGTCCAGAGAATATCATGAATCACTGTGTGTTTGGAGCTGATATAGATCAGCCCCTGGAACAGATACAGATCAGCCCTTTCCACCCAGGCATCCAGGAAACACATTTAATTTTTTTGGCCTAATTTAGCACAAAAATATATTCTGGTTTATAGCAGAATGACTTGATTAATAGAGTGTAAGTAAGATTTCTTCCTCCTCCCCCCCAACACACCCATGCAGACAGCACTCCAAAATACATTCCTTGAGGTTTCTTATCTGCAAGCAGATGTCATTCTGAAGTGAACATGTCAGGCATCCTCATCCTTCTGAGCAAAGCAAGAGATGGCTGGCTGTCACATTCATATCTCCAGGAGTTCAGTTTACAATTCAAGCACTCAAACACCCTCACTGCATTACAGCAGTGCTGTTAGTAAGACTGGGAGGACCTATAGCCCTGTCAAGCTGTACCCACCCCAGAAGTGCTTCACATATCACCATGTGTGCTCTTCCATGCACTGCCTGACTGAAGAAAAGCTGGGCAAAGGCAGATGGGGGGATGCTTTTGTGTTTCTGCACTTGCTGCTTTTACTCCTCAGGGAGGCAGCTGAGGCAGGAGAGCAAGCAGCAGGTAAGTGCAGGAGAGAGACGAGGGAATTCCATTGTCAGACTGTGGCTACGGGTGCTCCTGGGAGGCTTCTCACCCAAATGCTCAACTGCATTACAGCTCCATTCCCTGAGGTCTGATGAGCTCAAAACTCACAGCTGGATTCTCATTGCTGTTTTGTGCCTCAGGAAAGCAAGTTGTAATTCTGTGGAAGTATCAGTGATAAATCTGCCCCTTACTCCCATTTCCTTTGGTCCTCCTGACGCTTCCCAGCCGGTAGGGCTCAGAAATGCCATCCCACCAGAGCTCTGCCAGCAGAGACAGAGAAAGGGACTGTGAGCACAAGCACTGAGTCTGGCAAAGAGCACACTCTGTAACAGATGACTATGGGTTCTTTTACTCTGGTAATCATAATAATACATTTTATTTATATAGCACCTATTTGCATGGCAATGGGCACAATATGTGTGTTTCAGTGAAATGAGACATGACAGCAAACAGATGAAAAACCACGATTCATCTTGAAATGAGGGAAAGCAATCAAATGAATCACAGAGCCAAGCAATGGTAAATCATTCTTAGAACAGCATAATAGCCAAACAAATGAAAAATATAGTGTACAATGCTTTTTCCTTGTCTGATGGCAAATACTGAGTGACATTGCCAAGCTTATTCAGAAACAGAGCCTGCTCTACCATTAAATTTCATGGAAACCCTTAAAGAGGGAATTATGTAAGTGCAACTTCAGTTTTGCATTAGCTGTATGCTAACCCCAGTATACACATGGGTTTGGACCCTTGCAAAAACCATTATCTTCTAATCCTAGCATTGTTCATCATGTCACAAGAATAAATGAAACGTGTTTTCCCAAACTTTAAGCCCCTTCAATTTTAATGGATTTAAAATTGGAAAATAATAGAGAAGAGCCTATTAATATTCAAACTCCATTTTCTCATATGGAATTCTTCAGCTTCCTCAGCCCTAATTAGTTTTTCTGAGGCTGTCAGTTGCAGGCAATATCAACACTCTAGTCACCTCTTCTGCCTTCTCCTCCCATGTCCTCACCCATATTTGTTATTCCTGTCCTCCTCTTGCCAGAGTGTCAAGCATGCTCCATGTTCATTTCTCCTAATGACTCATCTTCCTGTAAGGAACCAAAAAAATGACACAATATTCTATCTACAAATGAAAGAATCTTAACCTCAGGACATGGAAGAATCTGAATTTTTTCAAGTGGGAAGGTCATGCATCTAATGCCCCATAAGATGTTTGCTGGGTTACAGGACCAGAGCAAGAGAAACTCTTCATTCATTCCAATGTCTAACAATTTGACTTCAGCTGCTCTGTGCTGATCCCTTCAGAAGAAATCTAGGCTTTTCCTTGGAATTTGCATCTTTAGACTTATATGTTCCTGCTTCTTATGTTTCTCTACTGATAAAGCTCTTCCCAACTTATTATGAGACATAAATATTTCAAATAAGCAGTGGGGTATAGTATCAGAAATCCTTCTGGCAGGTGACTGGATCTACCACGAATTAAAGAGCAGCAGACAGAGAAACATTTCTGTCAATATTACAACTCAAATTAGCAAGGCTGCCCCTTCCTGGGCTTGTAAATGTATACATCTGGATGCCATGAAAATGTATTAACATATGGACAGCTTTTTACCCTGTTAGCAGCTGTCCAGCTATGGTTCAATCATGCTATGTAAAGCTGATGGCAGAACTCTCCTTGACTTCATGTGTCAAAATGTTTAGTTATGATTTTAGTGTATATTCTCCTGCTCCTTAGAGAGAAGAGAAAATATCAGCATGATTCAGGATATTTTAGGAAAAAAATGCAAGTGCCTTAAGCCCCTGGGTGCCCTCTGTTCCTTGCCACTCCACTACTGTTAAATTAGGTTCTGACATAACAATCAATGGAAAGATGTGGGAGCCAATAAATAATGTGTGTAATTAAGCTGAGGCATTGAAATGTCTGTCTTTGCTGAACTTGGCCCAGAGAGTGGGAGGCTGTGCTCTGTGATAAGCAGTGTGCTCTGTGATAAACACCTGAGCTCCTAAAGCCAGTGTGGGGGCAGACACGGCTTGCTAGGAGAGGATTTGCAGCAGTAAACAGAGAGCTGGAAGGCACCTGATGGGAAATGCTTGGGCCATGCACCAGTCTTTCTCACCACATGCTCACATCCCTTGCCCAGGTGTCTCTGGCTGGTTTACAGGGACATGAGCAGCACCTGGTATTTTCCATTACAACAAGACAGAGGCACCGGGAAGAAAACAATTTGTGGAGAGGAAAGTCTCAGTTGAAAGAACCCAGCTAAAAAAGCTCACTGTGTGTTCTCAGACAGGATGTAGGAAGACTTCAATGGTCACTTTCAGCTGAAGCAAAGGCCAAGCTGGCTGAGCTCAGGGGTGTAGTTGTAGACTCTCAGCTGGTACCTACTCCCTCGGGGGTGCAGAATGATGCACATGTCATCTGCAGATGTTGGTATGGATCAAGGATCTGCAAACTGTCAAATGCAAATAGAAGGTGTTTGCGGTGCTGCTGCAAAACATGATTGCAGCGCTCCTCCCTCTCCAGCCCTACAAGTGCTGTGCTGCTGGCATCTTATCTGAGAAGAATACTCTGCTCTGCATTCACATTTCTTTTCCAGAGTTTTGCAAACCCAATAGACTCATTTCCTCACAATGTTCAGCATACCCCCAATTTGGAAAACATTTTTGAAGAATCCTGTAAGAAATATGTTGTGACTAAGGTGGAATCTTAGTTTAAGCAGTCTGTTGTGTGATTGTTTTCAAGCATTTTTCAGCACAAAAGCACTCACCATCTGCCTGTAAGCTCCTGCTGAGTCTCAAAGGGCTGTGTTTTGAGGTGTCCTTCAGCAAGGAGCTCCTGTGTTAAAGCGAGGGTTAACTGTTCAAAAGATCAGCTTAAGCAAGACATAATTCAAGCTAACCTAGTGATCATGCCTGGGTCAAAACCATCATATGTTGTAGGGCTGAAGAAGCAAAAGGAAGAGCAGAGTGTATGGAGATATTTATAACTCTTCTTTTTGACTGACATTAATTAACTTGCCAACTGGACTAACTCACAATGAATCAACATCCTGCAGAATTGCAATGTTCCACCCAAAGTGGGAATATACTTTGCTACTGAGCTGTCAAACACACATTTATAAAACACCATGATGCTGGAAAGTGGTTCTGCAGTGTGAAGCAGTGCAGATATGAGCTATACATCTCAGCTCTCAGCTGCAGTATCATATTTTTTTTTACTCATTTGGTTATTTTTAGATAGACCACTTTTGCCTTTATATTTGTCTTTCAAAAAGTAGTAAGACATAACAAAAATACATATTAGAAAAAATTGTGAGGGACATCTCGATATGTGTTTTTGTCACAGTAATGCTATTTGGTGCTACTGAAATCTATAGAGAATAAGTAATATTACTACTCAAGTATGCTGGCTTAGGATACCATACTAGGGAATTAAAAGTTAATGTTTTGACCACAACATTCACTCTATATTTTCCTATTAAAACTACAGAAACATTTTGAAAAATTTTAACAGGTTAATTTGAAAACTAAACATAGGCATTGTTCATTCTGTACTTTGCCCATTTTTTATTACCTACCAGAATCTACATACATAGTTGTTTAATTGGAATGTCTGTCTCAATCACCAGTATTTTGATTCCTGAAACACAGCAGTCAATTGTGTGTTATTAAGATTCAGATTATTTTGGAAGGAGCAAGATAATTACAGGTCAATCTTGCCTTTCATAATTTAAAACTCATTTAATTCTGATTTCCACTGATGCAAAGCAGTTAAAAAAATTTTGGAGAAAATACTTCTTAAATAGGAAAGATTCTTTCAGAGCAGATATATTTTACATAAAATATTTCTTGTGGAAATTAATTTCCTGATCCTGAAAAACGGATGGAGTTTGAATCTCCTACTGAATTTAATGAAAGCTGATGGAAATTTTGTGCCTCTGTGAGTCTGTGACTCTGTGGATTAGGCCTCTAGCAGAATTAGAAGGGGAACAGAGGGTGTAGAAGCTTTTGGATGCTATTCATCTTATTTACCTTGAATATTGCCAGTTTTCAAGATTTCATAAGTGGTATGATAAAACCAGAAGGATTAGAACCATGTTTTGGCTGCCGAAGTTATTGGTGAAACTTGAAAAAAGTCATTTGAAACACAGGAAAAACTATTGCAGGTTATCAATAAAAAAGGCAAGAAACAGATAATGTCCATGTGCCATGTTCTTCATGTCTCAAAAGCTTCTAAGTGCTCTTCTCTCCTTCTTAGGGCAGCTTTCAGCTCTCTAGAGTATAAATGAAGCATTCTCTTGCTGAGAACAGTGTACTATTTTGTCAATTAATAACATCTGTAAACACCCACATTTAATGACGACTGCAATTCATTTTCAGCTTCAAAACAGAATTTGTGATTTGCACTGTGAGAACAACGACAAGAATGTGAAGACGATGAAAAATGCAATCTATTTTGCCCATACATTTTTAATAAATGAAGCACATATTACAGTGAGCTATTTTTAAAGCTTTTTCATCTGTGATGTTATAGTGTGTAGGTACAAAATCCATCAAGATAATACATTAATGTTTAACAGTTAGCACATCAAACTCTGCTCTGAATAAACAGAGATGCTCTTTTCCTAACTTGATTCTATTCTCTCCAACATTTCTTTATACTGTCAGAACTTATTTACTTCACTCTATTTTTGAAGCACTAATGTAATCTTTTTTTAATGCACTAGAAAACTCAAAAGCTTTGCCATACTTTTAAGTTATCACAGCACACAAGTTTGGGATAATTTATTGTTATATGCTCATTAAGATCTGATAAAGTACTAGATACAAATGTAAACATCTAAAAGTTCATACACTAAACAAACAAAAAAAAAGTATTGAGACCAATAGAGTAGCGGGTACATTTAGAACATTTCTAAATTAATCTGTTCTGGCTTAATATTTAGTTTTTCTTTTTCCAGTAGCTGTAGAAGTTGTGGCAATGTCATTCTGAATTCTGTAAGACTAACTGAATCATGACTGGATGAGGAAACCTCAATGCATTGGGTTGAAACTGCTGTCATTGTTAGATATCCACAGAGAGGACACTTGAGAAGCTTTGTGAGGTGTTAGTAGGCAGTTCTCAGTTCTGCCCCTTCTGAAGAAAAGCCAAAGAGCTCAGGGAGAAGGCCTTGCAGGAGCTAATCTTTGAGGCCACAGAAGCTCTTGGTGAGAAATGCATCAGCTGGCTCAGCTGACTCAGCTGCTCTGTTCCTTATCTCCCATCATCTGGGAAGAACGAGAATCCCTCAACAGCAAAGCTCCATGGAAAGTCTGGAGAGAGCTTACCTATGCAGCTGTCTATCCATATGTCTCTCTATCCCTAGCTCATGGCTGGAGTATTTATGTGCTAGTCTAGCTGGGTTATTATGGGAGATAGAGGTTGCAGTGGCAGCCATTCAGATGCCAACACGTAGGCATATGAAGTCCACCAGATGACACCAAGTGTGTAAGACATCTGTGTAGAACTGACAGTAGAACTGTGTAGAACTGAAGATGAAGGAAGATCTAGAAGAGGCTGGCACCTTCTGGAGAGACAGCTGGACACCATGCAGGCTGCCTGCAGTGTCAAAAATGTCTTAGTTTAGGCAAGATTCCTACCTCATATGACTCACAACTTCCCATGAAGTTCTGTGTCATCAGGGAGAAATGCCACAATTTGCCAGTTCTCCCAACATGTATGGAACACAGTGTTCTCATCTATTTTTTTAGGCCAAAAGCAGTCAATATGTTCTCAGTGAAATGCAGCTTGTTTCACTCCATAATATACTGCAGAAAGACACAAGATGCCATGTTTCAATGGCCTATTAAAATGCACCTACTGTGCTTCAAAAAGCTCCAGATTGGGACACATCAGCTACTCAAAACTGTACTAATGGTCAAGCAATACATGTCTTATTGTGTGCTATTCCTATGGTAATTTGATTCTGTAATATTTATCAATAAACATGTATTTTAATGAAATCTATTTCAATGAGTTTATACCCCTATTTATGGAAAAAATAGATTTCTATAAAAGGAGAGGGCTTCTAGTGCACTCTATAATGATATTTTAAAGCTGTCATTTTAAAATAGTATCCTGGAAATGTAAGTGATAATCAGAAATCATATTTGCTGGGCTAAGATTTCTGTTAAATAGAAATCAAACTCAAGTGTTTAGTTTAGATGATTGCAAATTTGCACTTGGTGATTAATACAGCACTAAAAAGGTAGGATTTTCTCAACATTCCTTTTCCCTTATGCAGAGGTAAAAAGGTCATGCCACAGAAGATAAATGTACAAAACCATATGCTCCCTTCTGCTTCTCTGAGTGGAAGAGAGAAGACAGCTGCATATTGTGGCAACAGGGTGGATCCCCAGTAGGGACTGACAGCTCTGTGCTGGCTTTTGGCTCCAGATAGAAACACTTCTCTCACCCTGAAAGGACTAATTTATGTCATACTCCCTATGATGATTTGACACTCCTTTCTTCCTAAAGTTGGTCTTTCTCCTGAGGCTGTTGAAGGGCACAAAAAAGGGCTGTGCTTGCTCTAAGTGGCAAAAGTCAGCCTACACCACTGGGGAAAGAATATGAACCTTGGATGGACTCAAACTTCTAAGAACTTATTTCAATATTTTTAAGAGCTGATACCTGCATCTGGAGTTTGGCATTGTAAGCCTGATTTTGACATTGACTGCTTTGCATTTAATTAAATGCAATTAATTTCCAGCTAGAGGACCAAGCATTTTAGCTGTCACACAACCTCAACCACTGGCTTTACCAGTAGTAGTATGTGTAAACACAAACTCCTGTAAGCAATGGTACTGCTGATTTGAGAATGGATGCATGTGTAGAATGGTTGTACCTGGCCTTGCTACAAGTCACTTTTGTCCTGCCTTTGAGCCTTGTCTTGCATTCTTCAGACACAGATAGGAATCTAGATGAGATAAAAATTCAGAAACCTGAAACAACAATCAGGTTGTGATTAGAAGAAATCACATGGGCTTGTGACCTGGCCAAATTCTGTGTACACCATCTTCAAAAATTCAGACTAGAGCTGAATACTTTACTTCTTCTCTTGATTTTTTTTCTGAAACAGCTGTGCACTGTTGAATATCAATGGCATGTCCTCTTTCCTTCTCCCTTCCCCCCTCCAGATTCCAGTGTTTGACTAATAGACAAATAGTATAGCTGAAAAACATATATGAGAGTTCATAAAGTAATTACAACCGTAGAAGGTGGAAGTTCAACTCACCAAGAGGTTGCAGGCAGCTACCACTATTATTTACCTTTGTTTTGAGTAATCTTATGCCTGGGAAAGTACTGCTGCCAACTTCCAATTTTGATCGAAGACTTATTTAATTTTTGTTTGCTTTGGGGATTTTTCTTTAATGAGTAACCAGATAGGAAAGAGTGCTGCTAAAAATCTTAACCAGATAGAAAAAAGTGCTATTAAAAATCCATGGCAGTCTGTGAATAGAAAAAATAAAGGATTTTATCCTTATCTGACAGGACTAACACAGCTGTGTATTCCAGACATTGATGCTTCTAAATTTTGCTTTAAAGAAGAATCCTGAACTTCCACTATTAGATTCTCGGTAAAATATTAAAGAAATAGAGAAGACGACCTGTGATATGTACACAGCTTTTGAAAGGCATAAAAATGCTCAAGAACACCTAGGAAGGGATCTCCTAAAATTGAAAGTCAAAACAAAAATGACAACCCTGTAGACAATGAACAGAAAATCAATTCTGCCAACATCCTTTGTCCTATCAGAAGCAAAAGTAACCAGCCTGTACTTCCCCTTTGGCAGGTGCAGCCCCATATTAGTCAGCTTGCTTTTATTTGCAACCTTTGCCAGAAATTTGTCTGATGCAAAAGAAAAAGAGATTTTTTTTTCTGTAGCTCCCACAGACAGATTTGTATTTTACAACTCCATACATCTGTATTCTAACCATCCCCATTCACCAAAGTAAATTGCACAAAGAGGTTCAGGAGGCCATATTTTCCCCTGGCTTTCCAAAATCCACTCCACAGCAAAAATGGTGTTTTGGCTGGACATAAAACTCGGAACAAAAGGATGCCATTAGTCCTACAAGCCAACTTTTCTCAAATGATAAGCAATTTTGTGAAAGAAATTAACTGCAAGAACAAAAAATACAAATTTGGGGTCTGTTTAGACCATGCAGTACAAGTAATTAGTCTTTAAATTGAGATATTGTGTTACATATGCCTACAGTAAATTGTTTTTTAAAAAGCCTGGTTTGCTGTAGTGCCCATAATTAGATTTTTTCAAATACTTTTAGGACTTTTAGGATTGGCTCAATTTCTTAAAATTACATATTATAGTCTTACAAGCACTTGAAAATTAAAGAGGAAATGGAAGCTATGTAAGATCAATACTGGCAGAACAATTCCTGAATTGCTCTTCCCACAGTATCATATTTGTCATAAGAATTTGATCTACAAATATGGTTCTAAGTAAAATGAGTCCTTTCTAAAAAGAAAAATACCCAATCAGCAGTTATTTTCCTCTTTGTTCTCCTTCCCAATCCATGTATCTTTTAAAAGCACCTCATATTTTGTTCTTCAGTACTTGATCTTTATTCTCCCATTCAGACAGCAAAGTGTCTTCTGATGCTGCTGTCACTGTTGCCAGACTGACCTGTGGGTTCTGTGAAATGAATTTGCTGTGGCAGAGAGAAGGGAACAGGCAGCAGTGCTTCCTACTGACACTGTTTATCTTCTACTAGATTTTCACTGGAGACATAATTTTTTGCCAGCATCCCACGGAGCTGGAGGCATGGATAGCAGTGTATTTTGTCTTGAGATTTGCAGCCAAAGAGTTTGGGGAAAGAGCTGTCTTTTGTAGCCACGGCTACAGGTGCTTTTGTAGCTACAGAGCATCAACAATTTAGGGAAGAGCACTTTCTCAGTAGAAGCTGCTAATTTAAAATTAATTTCTCTGTTGTAAGGAATGGTTCTTTCTGCACTCAGCTGACTATTAATTTGGCCTTGAAGCATGAGGATAGAGAGCCTCTCTGGCAACACTTTGTGTAAGGAGAACACTGTTAGGAAATGAGCTGAGTCTACTCATGTAGGCTGCTGAGCTGTGGCTTTTCTGATATGGTTAGGTTCACAAATGATTTGATTCCCTGGAGTTTATTTGAAGTTTTTAATTAAAATCCTCTTCATTGGTACTCTGATTTTATTGAATGTGACAAAAATTTCTTGGGACTTGATTTTTCTTTAAACTACAGTCCCTTTAGAGCTATCACATAGTGTAAAATAACTTTTAAGAGTGTGTAAAATGACATCATTTTAGCAATGTAAAGGAAACCTTTGGGAAAATGAGAATGTCTGTATTCAGTTTTTCTGGAATTTCATCTTCGTGTGCCTGGACTGATGACAAGATGGTGAAATAGGAGAATTTCTACATTTTCTTTCAAGAAATTATTTTCAGATATGAGTATCTTGTCAAGACACCTCATAAGCATTATTTTTATAATCTTGTCATTTTTCTCTTTCACTTTGGGGACCCCCTTTTCTGGGAATGAGGCTATGGAAATGGAAAAAAAAAAAACTAAGACATTTTCTCATGGCCAAAAAACACTCCAAGCATGCAAGCTTTCTTCCTAAAGCAGAGCAACCAGAAGTGCACAGTTGGTGAGGCCAGGAGGAGAGCAAACAGTGGGAAGCATGGAACTCCAGCCAGCTTGTTACTGCACAGCTGGGCAGCTGTGGCTTGGATTCTGGTCCATGCTCCCAGTATAATTTAAGATTTATCATTGTATTGAATAACCCATACATACCAAACTTTATTCACTGTAGAAATAGCTTCTGTGAGCTCATTGAGTCATTGTATCACTGAGTAATTCAGATAGGAAGGGAGCCCAGGGGGTCTCTAGTTCAACCTGATGGTCCAAGAAAGCACGGTCAGAGCACACCATGTTACTCCAGGCTTTTATCCAGCTGAGTCTTTAAAACCTCCAAGGATGGAGAATGTATGACTTATTTTGGCAAACACTTCTACTGCTTCCTGTTGTGAAACAGGTTTTGTCTACAGACTGAATTTCTCGTGCTTTCATTTTATCTATTTTTTCTTATCCTTCAGTCATGCACCACCGAGAAGCCTGGCTCCATCTCCCCAGTAAGCTCCTTGCAGGCACTGCCAGGCTGGTGTCATGTCCCCCTCAAAGCCATCCCTTCTGCAGACTGCACAAGCCCAGCTCCCTCAGCTTCTCCTCACTGGCCAAGTGCTCAGGCCTCCAACCATCCTGGTAGCCCTCTGCTGAACTGGATTCACTTCATTCGATGTCTTTCCTGTAGTAGGGGGTCCCAAAGGGCCCCCCGTGAGCACAGTATTTAAATGTGGTCTAGCAAAGATAACAGGGCAATAATATACTGACTTTCCTCCTACATTAATAAAGCCTTGGTTTCTGTTGATCTTTTTTCTGCCAGAGGACACCGCTGGCTCATGTTCAGCTTGCTGTGTACCAACACCCCTGGGCCTTTTCAGAACAGCTGCTGTCCAACCACGCAGACACATTTTCCCCCAGCCTGAATCAGTGCAAAGGGTTGTTCTACCTCTGATTCAGGGCCCGGCTTTTGTCCCTGTTGAATTTCATGAGGTTTGTGTTGGCCCATTCCTTCAGCATTCAAAGGTCTTCCTGGAGGGCAGCCCTCCCACTCAGCATTTTAATTGTACCCCAACCTGCTCTCATGTGTAAATCCACTGAGCAATCATCACTGTGACATTTCCTCCAGGTCATTGTTAATGATGTGAAACAGGACATGATCCAGAACAGACCCTTGTGATGCTCCACTTGTTGTTCTGGCTACCGTCCTCATGGTCCACTAACCACTGCCCTCTTGGCCTGACCATCCAATCCATCCGGTTGTCCACTCATCCAGACTGAAACCTGTGAACTTTGGTAAAAGGACATTGTCAGTCAGTGTCAGAAATCTTGCTGTAGTCTATTAAGGTTTTTTCTGCCTTGCTTAGGTTTTGACATCCACAAATCCGGCCATTTTACCATAGAAATGTTTCAGGCTGGTTAGACATAATTTACTCTTTGTAAATCCATGCTGACTGTCTCTGGTCACCTTCTCCATGTGTTTAGAAACGTGTTCCGAGACAACTTGCTCCAGGACTTCACCAGTTACCTAAATGAGTCCGGCTGTCCAGTAGCTTCCCAAATCTTCCTGTTGGACTTTTCTGAAGATGGGTGCAAATTTGTCTTTTTTTTTGGCTGTCAAGGACCTTCTTTGATCTCTATTACTTTTCAAACTTTGCAGAGAGCAGCCTTGTAAAGACACCAGCCAGCCCACTCAGCTCTTTCAGGTTCAAACCATCTGGGTTGCATGAGCTGAGTTCTTGCAAGTAATCCCTGTCATGATTTTCATCTACTGCTGGTACTTCTCTTTTTCCTTGCACAGAAGGCTGGAAGACCTTGCTAGTGAAGAATGAAGGAAAAAAGGAATTGAGCACCTAAAACAGCTGTGTCTGCCATCACTGAATCATCCCAGTTATTCAGTAACAGAACATTGTCATGGTTCAGCTTTATGGATTATTTGTGCCTAACTGTATTCAGGAGGATACTGTAGACAGTAGATCCTTTAGTGAACGTGTTACTGAGACTCAAGGAGGAAACAAAAAATTTATTTTTGATTCAATTTCATTTAGCTGAGCCTTCTATAGCTCATGGCACACGTTCTAGTGAAAGAAACAGGTTGGATATTCTTTGTATAAGAAAGATAAGCACTTTTGCACCTATGAAGAAGTCTTGAAATGGTTTTTATGTAAGCTCTTACATTTTCAGATTTTTTCATTTAGCCCAAATTTGAAGATGGGGATGAGGTTGTGTTTTGGTGGATTTTTTCCCCACTCTAAGCAGTGTGTGGGCTGAGAGCTGAGAATGCATATAAGTTGTGCACAGGGAAAAAGTATAGGTCACCTGAAAATAATTAGCACTTCTGAAATAACTGTCTTTGTCTTTGAGGTATAGCTCATAAAAAGAGACTTGTTTTCAAAACATGGGTTTTTAAATAATGTTGTTCTGCTGTCATGCTTCCTCCACCTTGTGAGGAAAAACCCCACCAACTCATAAAGAGTGTCACACAAAGAAATAAATTTTGCAGAAAAAATAGCTAAATATTTTCAATTGCATCTAATATAATTTCTCGGATGCACACACTGATGGGAAATAAAACACAAGTATAAACACAGAACACCTACAACAATATGTTCAGGCAATTAAAGAAAATGAAGGGTACTTCCCAAACTAAATATTCAGAAAATATGTCACTTCAGCTCCTAGCTAAAAACCCATCATCATTTGGGACTACGTCTTTCTGCCTACACTGCTGCAAAGATGCAAATTCTGTAACGTTACTGACCTAATGAGAAGGAAATGTGCACTTGCAACCCGCAACAGCATAATCAATGTGATTCCTGTGTCCAGTCAGTGACAACTATTCTTGAATTGGGCAAGCAGTCACAGGTGGAAGAATTTTTTGACAGATTTCAGACAGTAATACACTTAGGTAATCAGGTTCCAGGGATTTTTTTTTTAAAAACCCCAAGAATTATAATTACAAAACTCTGTCAGTGCAGAGAAGCAGAAGTGGCACAAGAAAATAATGCTTTTTTCTGTTGGGTCAAGTACAGCCTCTGTTCTCTGATAATGGCAAAAGCTTGTTGCTTTAGAAGGCTGTACCTCTGCTCCCCAATAATAACTTTGCTAATTGTATAGTGTTGTATACAGTGGAAAGATTTTTCCTGACCCCGCAGGGAGCGAGTGCTGTGAAGCATGAGATTTGATTAGCCTTATTATCTTAGCCTGCCCAGTTACCAATGTTGTAAGCTGCCATGAAATTATCCACCCCTTTTAAAAATAAAGCCATACTATTTGTCTTCATTATCTCCTTCTATGGAGTTGAATTCCACATGCATACAGACCTCAGTGATCAAAATAGCACAGGAATTACACATGTAGCCTTTTAACTCTGTAGGTACTGTTTTCTTCTTTCATACCACCTTTCCATGTAAATCAACATTCTTCTAAATACTGTGGGTTTGATCACCTGCTCCTGAAAGAAACCTGGTTTTATTTTACCATCAATATTTGTAATTACCTATGTGATCTTTTAATGAGTTACTCTGGAGCAACTCATAGCTTGGAAAATAGTATAATTTCTTAGAAATTTTGCTGTATTTGCTGGATTTTTTAAAATGTTCTATGATATCTTGCATGGAGAAATGAAAACAAACTACATACGAAAAATAAATAAGAATAATGATAATGATAATTAAAAATTCCCTAGATTGTTTCTTTGGCACAAAAAAACTTAGTAAAAAATAATTTGGATGGTAGGTAAATACCATCCATAAACAAGTTATACATAAGTTATCATCATAAGATCTCCAAACAGTGATAAATACAGCAAAGAAACTGACTTCATTATCTTAACTTTTTCAGATTATGAAGACAGCATATTTTGGTGCTTATCAAATAAAGAAGTAGTCTAAAGGTAGGTCTGTCTTAAGACCGATCATAATAAATGATTATCCAAATCAGACACTGCTTAACCAAAGTGTGCAGAACACTGGGCTTGCTGAGTATGCCAGCAATCAGCTTAAAAACTCCTTTAAAAAAAATACACCACCCCAAAGTCCTTCACTCAACACCAGTTTGCCACAATAAATATGGGCAGGGGAATGAACTCTTAGAAGTACCTCGTCTGTGGGTACAACTGTTCATTTTGTCATTAAAATAGTCATCAGAACAGTGATAGAGAATTTGGAATTCAAACCCAGACTTCTGCAGAGAATAAGACAAAGAAAATTTCGGCACAGTTGACACCAGCCAGCAGACAACCTCTCCACTATTGTGGCAGTGCTGTGGTAATTACAGGTTTTTGGTTTTGCGTACATCCAGAACTATAACGGGACTGAAAACCACATCCTCCTTTCCACATGCTGTAAACTGGAATGTCTGCTCTTCTAACTCCTCTAAATTCAGGGTAAGAGCTCTGAGGTAAGCTAAGAGGTAAAACCAAAAGACCCTGGAGAAAGGCCTCTACCTTGTTGCTTGTAGCATCAGCAGAGAACAGACAGAATGTTAGCCACGCGGGTCCCTGCAGTTTTACAAAAAGGAGCAGAAGATTTAACAGCAAAAGCACTCAAGTGAGATCTGTATCATCAAAGGCTGAGTTCAAAGCTCTGAGGAGTCATAAACTCCAGTTCTAGTGAATGCAAATCAATCAGCCCCCAAGTGTCAGGGCTGGGGCTGCCCTACCATACAGTCCTTCCACTGCCTGAATCCTGTGGTTAGACAGAGACTGAGATAATCCCTGGCATAAAGAAACTCGGGTTTGGCACTCTTCTAACCCATGCCTGGCTGACCATGATCACCAGCCAGAAATTGCTGGGACATAAGTCAGCCCTGGCCAGGTCCTGCCTTCTCTGCCACAAACTGGGAACAGGGTGAGGCTTGGCTGAGGTGCAGTAATTGCCCATTAAATGGACAAAAGAGATTTACTGTCGTTTTTGCACTGCGGGAATGGTTCAAAGCTCTTCGACTGAGCAGCACCAGCAGGGTCCTAAGGACCATCCTTGTACGGGTAAATTCTGCGATGAGCAGCATGCAAATGTAAGTAGCAAAAAGCCCAAAGGATATGATAATTCCTGACAGAGGGTAAACAACAATTTCTAAGTTCTTCTCTAAAACAATACATCTCTATTTCTTCCTTGACCCTAATGGATCAAATGGATTAAATAGTGGGCAAAAAATGGTGTGTGAGCATTTGGGACACATTCCCTAGAGGGCTTTAATAGCCAAATAGCAGCTGCAGAGGCCAGAATGGAAGACGCTCGAAAAACTGTGGAGCAGTCAAAGTACTTTGTGTTTAGATATTTCTGTTGCAGCCAAAAATGGGCTCTTGTATTTCACAGGTTTGGATTCAAGCTCTGAGCTGAACTGTAAGAAGGAACCTCTAAGTTTTGCAGCAAAGCAATTTTCTTTCATTGGCCACGAAGGTAAAGTCAGGATATCATGAAAGATGTCAGCATAAATTGCTACAACCCTTTCTCCTTAATAGAATAATGTTCAGTTTTCACAAATGCAGAGACTGTGAGAGAAGAAGTCAACAAGATGTTGAGTTGTGAAATACAGGATGAGATGGCACTTATGGGTTTTGTGGCTCTGGCTCAATTAGAACACCACCAAAAAACTAAATTACTGGCAAAGGAAAGAAAACGACCTAAATTTATTTTTTTGGGGAGTGAGGATTTTTTCTGCCTGTCAGTTTTTCCATTGTAGCTGCAGGGGTTCAAACACCGAAAGGGCAGTACAGGTCATTATGTTGCCTAGAATCCCTCATGCCATTTTAAGTTTCCTTTCAGTTTAACAAGGAAAAGATAACTGTTTGTGAAGCAATTTACCAAAAATATGTTCAATTTGGACTTTTTACTGAGAAATTGCAGGAGGGCTGTAAGCTCTTTCGACCTGGGGATGTAAAATTCCACATGCCTATGAAGCTCTCAGCACAGGGTAGCTACTGTAATTTGAAGAGTAAGTAAAAATAATTCCTAAAGGAATTTTACACACATTTTTCCTAAGATGAGGTGCACAAGACCTCATTTACTTGATGCAACTTTATTGGACAGTCTGAGAGAGGTTTTTCACCTGCTGGCTGCTGTTCCACAGTTTCTGCAATTATGCCCATCATAAATATCAGCTGCTTTTTTGATGTTGTTGGTGGCATAGAAATCAGTTTAGTCGTTATCTGGTAGGAGAGCAGAATCTGAACCCATTAAGATAAAAATGGGTAACTAGAGGATTTTCTGTTAGAACTCTGCCCCCTCATAGCCCTGGCTTTCCTTTTTCTTCAATGGGTCCCAAAGAAAAAGCCAGCATGAATTGCAGACAGCTTGTTATGAAGGTTTACCTTATGTCACACTGGGCTACTGGGTATTCTTAAAACAGCATAATTATACAGATTGCAATTGAAGTGTATGCTTGGATTCAAAAATTTCCAGGAAAGTCGGTATGAGGAGGAATAAGTGAATGAAAACAAGTTGAGGAATGACAGATTGTTTTGGACATGAGCATTTCGTTTCTGGAGCAAATTTTACCCTTAGGTGAAAACCAAAAAAGTCCAGCTTTAGTTAGCAAGAATTCTGCATGCAGGACTGACTGTGTGCAACCCAAATTTCCCTAAGTCCGTGAGTATCCAAAGGTGAGAGTCTCTTCTGGCAAAAAAAAAAAAAAAAAAAAGCGAGAGCTGCTCTGTAATCATTGCTCAAAACAAACGAAATGTTTGAACAGTGACCAGAAGTGCGGGGAAATCGCTTTCCCAGTATAATTTCCATTTAAGTGGTCTTGCAGGTTACTGGCATCAGGGGAAACTCCCCACTTTCCCCAGTGAAATATGATTTCTCGGCTAGCATTTCTCGCACTCGGCGACTGAGCAGGCAGCGCCACGTGTCCCCTCGCGGGACTCGGGACCGGGTCCCGGACGCGAACCGGGGGGACCCGAATCCCGTCCGGGGGCAGCGGCGGGGACACGGCGAGAGGACGGGGGTACACCTCGCACCCTCGCTCGCTCAGCACCCACCCGCGGCGGCCTCACACGAACGCGCGCGTGTCCCCGCACGGCCCCGCGCCACCCCCCACGGCCGCCTCGCACACACGCGGCGACACGCGCAGTCACGCGCACTCCCACACACTCGCGCTCGCTCTCTCACACTCGCCGACCCCTCTCGCCCCCTCACACTCACACACTCACACACACACTCTCACTCACTCTCACACTCGCTCGCTCGCTCACACTCACAGAAGGAAAGGAAGGGGGGGCGAGGCAAAGGCGCGCGCGCTCCCTCCGGGCGGGTGCGGGGGAGGCGCTCGCGCGCCACTGCCGCGGTGGCCGCGCGCGCGCGCGCTCGCTCGCGCTGGCCGGGGGTGGGCGGGGCAGAGGAGCGGCGGCGGGAGCGCGTGCTACAGCCACGCCGGCGGCGCGCGCCGAGGCGGGCGCAGAGCGGCGGCGGCGGCATCTACGGCTCGCGCCGTCCCTCCGGCAGCCCCGCGCGCCCGCGATCGTCCATGGGGCCGAGCGGCGCCCGCTGAGGGAGGAGGGGACGGGGAGCAGCGGGAGTCGGTGCCGGCCGGTGAGTTCCCGTACCGGCGGGGAGGTCGCGTGCGCAGGGGGGGGGAGGAGGGAGGGTTCGCCCGCCCGGCTATTCGCTTCTCCCGTCCCTCCCAGCCGGCGGGGAAATGGTGGTGGGAGGCGGGGTCCCGCTGCCATCCCGGCCGAGCCCCTCGACCCGGCGGCGGGAGCGGGGGCGCCGCGTGTGCGTGTGGCGTGAGGCGGGAAGAGCCGTCCGCAGGTAGCGGGGCCGGGCGGGCCTGCAGGGGAGCGAACATGGCAGCGCCGGTGTCCGGGAAGAGGGATTTTTGCCCCTAGAGCGGGGATTAACCCTCCTCCTCCCGCCTCCGGATGCGTCCCCGGGAGACTCGCGCTTCATCTGCCGCTCCGGATTATCCACCCGCCCACCCCCCTTCCCCCCACCCTCTTTCCCGGTATTTTCTCCTGGAGATTATCAGGTTTCCCGCCCCTCCCTCCCCGGGATCCTCCAGCTCCCCCCTCCGAGGGGATTATCTCCCCCCTTCTCTGCCGGATTATCCCCCCAGTTCGCTGTCCCTCCCTCCGCGTTTATGCTCCTCCGCAGCCTCGCCTCTCGGGGATTATCTGCTCTCCCTTTGGGGTGATTCTTCCTCTCCTGATCTCTGCCCCGGCCTTTCCCTGCCTATTTTCTACCTGAGGAAGTCAACCCTCCCCTTCCGTCTGCCTCTGACTGGGGAAAGGGGCGAAAATGTGGTTGTGATCAGGTGGGCAGGAGTTTCCAGCAGTGCTGTCATCTCCTCGGTCGTTGTACGAGTACTACAGGCAAGTGGATGTAGGTGTAGGAGAGGAGGCAGCCGGGATGGATGTGCGGAGCTTGGACCAGAGTTCAGCCTGTGGCGTTGCGCTCCGTATGCAGGGAAATATCTGCACCCTTCCTGCGATGTTACATCTGGTGGAGATGACGGAGAGCCGACCTGGATCAGTGCTTTAAAAAAACGTGCATGGGTGCTGGGTGGGAGAGGCTGCACGGAAAAAAAGCCAGCAGCCTCTGAGTTTCTTTGAGGAAGGTGCAATGTACGGTAGTAGCTTTGTAGGTGGGAGGGTGCTTGGATGACATTGCTGCTGTCCGGGGGTCAGAGCTGGCTTGGGTAGGGTAGCTTCTGTCTTGGCTTGAAAGGCAGCTGGCTTAGGCTGTTGCGTGGTGTTGAGGAGGAAGCAGGCTGGTATCTTTAGCTGAAGCTCTGATGCTGATGTGGTTCATGACTGTCAACTTGCTGGCTGAGGAAAAACGCAGAGGGGGAAGGTTTATCCCGTGTATTTGACTCCTGCGTGGGTTCAACCACTCTCTCTCCTAACACCTGGTCTCCCTGCACATGGGTTTGCTGGAGGAGACTTGTAGATCTTCTGGCCATCTTGCAGCACAAGGCCCAGGATTATATCCATTAAAGTTCTCCCACTTGGCTTTGAGAAGAGAAGAGGCTGTGAGGAATTGTACGGAGACTGGGCACCTATAAATAGATGTCGGACTAGAGGAGGCTTTGAAATCTTAGCATGCTGCTTCTGAACAGATAGTGTCTGTTAAACTGGCTGGGTTGACACTAGCACCATAATGTTTTCTTTTATTTCTGCTGAGGTGGTTGGCTTTTAACACTTTGAGCGGATCATACAACATCTGCCAAAAAATTCTTCCTGAAAAGGACATAGAGAAAATTCTCATTTAAATGAAGTGCTGACAATTGGAGTCTAGTTTGAGCTCATTTAAGTGGGATTTTTAAATGACCCTTCAGAGAATCTTTAGTTTCCTCTTCCCTCCCTTGAAATGCTTGGAATTGATGCTCTTATGTCCTTAATTTGTTCTCAGAGTATTGCACTAGATAGATTACCTGAGATCTCTGTTGCTGGGAAAAATCTGCAGTACTGAGGTATGGCATCACAATGCTGGTAGCACTGCTAGGTTTTTATTTAGTTGTTTAGGTTTTGGAGTTTTTTATTCTTTTTTTTTTTAATGGAATATTTGACACCTAACCAAAAGGATCTATATTCCTTGAATTCAGGACGCTTGCATTTATTTTAGATCTTATGGATCACTGCTCTTTCAGCTTGTCTTGTTGAGAACTAATTAATATGGAAATTATTGACAAATATACTGTACCAGCTCTGTGGAATGATATCTGTTCTGCTGCTCTATTAGTGGGCCAACTGCGTACTCAAAGTCTCTAGAATGATTGAAAAGCTGTTGCAACATATGTGCAATTGGACTTTTTTGAGCTGCCTCTTTCTTGTGCCCTTTTTTCCTTTCAGAAAATAGTAGAAGCTATTAAATCATGATGGTTTCTTTTTACTTTTTTTTTTTTTTAATAAAAGAAAAATAAGAAAGGAAGTAATGAAAATGCACCTGAATAATACAAAAGAGTCTTAACAAACACTAATGGGATGAATATCTGCAAGAACCCTGACTTTTAGGGCATTTCTTACTTAGAGCATAAAATTTTAATCTGATCTTTATTTTCCTTTTTTTTTTTTTGTAAAAAAAGGAAAAGGAAAGGCTTTGTAAACCTAAGGGAGGCAGAAAGGAACAGAAATCTTGGCAAGTATGACTTAGTAGTTTTGGCATTTTTAGTTGATATTTAACCATAGTAAAAGCAGGAAAACCAAGTAATTGATCAAATAATTTGGCTTTATTTTAAGTTGTTAAGGATGTGATCAGAGCATTATCCTCAAACACTGGGTATCTTTGGTCAGCATCAAGATCCAGCTTGCTGTTAAGTCCATGTGTTTGGTATTTTTGTGTGCAGAAACAGAGGTCAGTGATCTGCAGAAAACTTTATAATACCAAAATGACAAGCAAAAGACTCTTTAGTATGACTCTCTTTGTAGAGTGACTCAGTCTCTGAATTCTTGTGTTGTTCTAAAGGTATTTGTTTGTAGAAATTGTAGGTTGAATGCCATTTTCTGGAAGTTCAGTGTCCTGCTTTAAACCCATACTTTTTGCTGAGTGATTTAAAGTTCTCACTGAGTGTGTCTGTCCCAGGCTTGTGAGTGCCCTTTGATCCTCTGTGCAGGACACTGATCAGTGAATCTTTTCTCATGCTGAAGGAGTGGGAGGAATTTCTTTTTGCTCAAGAGACAGGTATGCACTTGGGATTGTGACAGCCTCCATGCAGATGTGGAAGGAATAATACTCTCAAGATCTGAAAGGATGAAAAGCTCACATATGTGAAAATAAAATGCTCCATCATGTTGTATGCTTAAACTAGAAATGGATAAAACCTGGAAGGCTTGGCCTTGCACTTGTGGTAAAAACCTGAATTTTTAGAAGCATCCTGCAACTGGAGCGGTACAAACACTGTTGGACTTATTGTGTGGCAGCATGACACTGAATCTGCTGGCAGGGTTAAGAACAAGTCTGTGAGAGGGAAAAGTGGTTTTGCTGTCCCCCACAAGAGGAGGAGCTCGTAGAGGTGCTGGAGAGGGCCGAGTTTAGTTGGGTGTGACATGTGAGAAACAGGCTGAAGTACAGATGTGCTGCTCACATCTGTACATTCTGCATTCTTACATTTACCCTGTAAATTCTGCTACAGGGCTGGTATGGTTCTGTGGTCATTGTAAGCATCTGCAGGTGGATCTCAGTTTATACTACAGCAATACTGTAGTGCAACAAAGCATGGTGATGCTAATGGGCTATCCTGGGGCTTAAAATTGCTTTTTTTTCAGAATAAAGCATGCCTGAATTACGTAGTTATGGCTGATGTCACTCTTACAAGAATAATAGAGACCAAAAAGAAAATAGAAAGAGAGATTAGGACAGAGGTTCTTCCATATGTAAACATTTACATTCTTATTTTGGGTTAATTAGAGTCTTTGAAGTTACAGTAATTTCACAACCTTTGTTAAATAATAACAATAAGAATTGAAAAATGGGATGTTGTCTGCTTTTATCATCATGTTCTAATTATTTTCAATGTCTGTGGCTTAAAAGAAAAAGGTGTTTCATACCGTGTTTCGTAATGTGACAGTGTTTCATATTAGCAACTATTACATGGGTTTTACACATCAGTTCTTTGAATAACTCATTCTAGTGCCCAGGTCTCATGAAACCATGGTGGGAATTACAAAGATACTGAAATCAGATGACATTTCAGATTTACTAGGAACCAATGTTATTTAATAAATTACTTATACATGATTTTTAAGAGTATTGATTAGTTTTACATTCTGACAAGGAACTGTTTGAGAGCAGGGACTCAGTGAAATCCATGCTTACTGCTGAAGAATGGCTGTGGTTTCTATAAACTTGTTTTTGGGGAAGAGGGACACAAAACATGATGACACATGACACACACAAATTCTTTGTATCTAACACAAAAGCATTGCTCCTCTTGCAGTCTGCTTACCGAAATCCCAAAGGATCAAATTACTGTTTCAGTTAAATTCACTTTTCCAGTAGGTGGAGACAATTGTTGATTTGAAATAAGCTTAAGCCTTTACATTTTGATTGCAAACATTTTATCAAGATACTATTAAAATAATGAAAATTATGAAGTAAGAAAATGTTTACATTTTCATTTTCAGATAGTTTACTCTTAATGCTCTTACTGAAAGAGCTGTGGCATTCAAATATTGCTTCTGTATTAAGAATGGCTACTCAAATAGTTTGGGTTTAATTTTATAATTATCTCCACCCACTGGTCAAATATGCATTGATGAAAAGTTTAAGTGATACCTTTTAAAATATCCAAACACAGGATGGAAGAAAGTAGATTGAGGGTAAAAAGATTGGATAAAGTTTTTTTTTTAAGACTAGTAACACAAGGTAGGGGAGCCCTCAAGTAAATCAGCAGGAGAATAAAATAAAGATGTGTCAGTCATTCTGGCTGTGTTATTCCATTCCATGATAAATTTTTAAAAAATAATTTATTCCATATTCATTCATTAATTGTTCAGAGATCTGACTGTAGGGATCATGTCAGAGGTTTCGCATGTAAAACATGTCAACAACTTTTTATGTGATGTTGATTTATTTTTTAACAAGTCAGTGGGCCAGTTGGTAAGTCAGCCTTTACATATCTTATTAAAATTCCATCCCATTCCTTTCCTGATCCTCTGTTGAAGTTTACAGAGGTCTTTTTGGCAAGATGAAACTGCTTATGCAGCAGAAGTTCTCAGACTGGGAAGACAGACTATGTTCTAGTAAATGAAGTGAGAGAAAAGTTAATTTCTCCTTTCCAAGCTATTCTGGCTTACTGTATTGTGAGTTGTTGTGCTGTGGAAAAGGACAGGGCTGCTGCACAGAAATTTCCCCAACATTATTAATTTTGCTGTAGTCACAGTGCTGCTTACAGCTTCTCACGCATTCCTCAGATCATTAGAAGGAGCTGTAATTAACAGCTGAAAGTTCAGTTTACGCATTCTTTGGTGAAGAGCATGCAGGCAGGGAGAAGTTGGTAAGTGAAACTTAATGTTCATGGAGTGTGTAGGGCATTCAGTCATCTGAACTCAGATCGGACAGGCAGTCTCTCTTCTCAGATCTACTGGCCGGGCTCTGCTGCTTACACTACATTTGGTACAGAACAGCAAAATGGGATGAGCAGTGCCTGATTCAGTCACTTCTGACCAGTGAAGCTCCTTTATACAGATTTAATCTTTGTAGTATTTTAACAACTTCCAGGAACTTGTTGCAGTTGGCATTTGTTTTACATGATCTCCCCTGAGGACAAACTCTGGGTGTACATTGCTATGTGTGGTATTTAAGGCAGTGTTCAACTGCAGCTTATTTATCAAGTGAAACACTTGGTTTCAGTTCTGTGAATTTTGTTTTATTCTTTCATAGCTTTACGTGGGGTGGCCCACTTGCTGCATGGATAAAATTCAACCTTGGTGTAAGCCTGTTGTGTGAGAGGAGTTGTCCATCATTAGCTCTGCAATAATCTCACAGGTGTCTTGTCTCGGGAGGGATCAAATGGACACACTACCTTTAAGTCATTGTGCTTTGGGAAGCAAGATAAACTGGTAACTTGTGTTGCTGGGTTTTAATCAGCACTTGTGTAACATTACCTGGTCACAGGGCAGTAATGACTGTGCTTGAGTTGCTCTCACTGATGGTTGAGAGCCCTCACATCTGTTTCGTGTTCCTGTTGCTGCAGGGGAGAAACGTTTGGGCAGTTTTGAGGACAGGCTCTAAATACACACAGAGAAAAGGGTATGGGAGCACTGAAGAGTTGAATTGTGTCTTGAGTTTGACACATAATTTGATAGGAAAAAAAATCCATCCATCCATCCATCTTTGTGTCTGCCACACACACCCCCAACGGGTAAGTCTTAGGAATCCAGACGTTGTTAGAAATCGTGCCATTGGAATGAGAGGTTAACTGGGTATGTACTCTGGTGAGAAGGTAAGAGGCTTCGGCTGCTGTTGAAAAGGGTCAGAAGAGGGTTTGTATGTAAGGATTTGCAAGTTGGAGTGCGGAGCCCGAACGCGCCGGGCCGGCTCGGAAAGGCGGCTCAAGCGCGCCCTCCAGTGGCCACACCGGGACGGCGGCGCCGGCCTGAGCTCGGGGCCGCCGCGCCGGTGAGGGACAGCAGCCAGCTCCTGCCGTGCGGATGGCTGCTTGCTTAGCTGAGCACGCTGATAAATAAGCTGGCTCTTCTTAACAAATAAGTGGCTAAATTCGTTTAAAAAAAAAAATTTGCTGTTGCCAAAAATTGATTCAGTTAGGAATCTTGCTCTTGTAGTTGGGTCAAAAAAGGACTGTCCCATCCAGCAGTGTATTAAATGGAGAGATTGCTGCAGTCTCTGCTGGGATTTTTTGTGCTGACGCCTGGAAGCAGGCAGGTTTACTGCTGAATGGAATTTATTAGCTATGAATTGAAGCGTGCACATTTAACTGTGTCAAATCTTGGCAAATAGCTCTGCAAACAGTACAGACTAACTAAACAGCAGCAGAAAGAAATGTGTAGTTCTTAACAACTTAGCACACAGTTCTCGGTCTTACATCAGGTTCCATGCTGTTCAGGAAAGCAGCGGGGGCCTTCAGAAGGAAGAACTTCATTGGCACTAATGAATAGGAAAGGAAAAGAGAAGGGTGGACTGTTCAGCAGGTGGACTCATCATAAGGTGGAGGGTCTCAAGGCGCATTGTTGTAATTTGAAATTTCTGAGATAACTGCTTCATAGATGATTTCAAGTTTCTAGTATTGTTTTACTTTGGCTCTCTTTGACTGTTCAAACCATGAACTTTTGGCTCCTGGTAGCGTTCTCTTTTGTAGACAAGACCTAAGTTAGCCCTTGTTTGACCACACGCCTTGTTTCTCCAAAAACCACAAGTCTTTTATATGACAGTGTGACTGCCAGAATGGTACTGTTAGATATTGCTGTTAACTGGAGTTGTTAAACTAAGACACTTGAAATAAGTTTGAGCTCGTAAGAATGTAGTGTTTGGTTGGATTTTTCAAAGTAATTTTATTTGTAAGGTTCTAGCAAAAAAACTACATAGAGGAATATTCAGTGAAACCATTAAGAATCCTTTTTTAAGAGTTGTGAGAATTAGTCTAATTACAAATTTGGCAAAAAATGCATGTGTAATAAGTTTCAGAAGAGTCTGCTACTTAGCTTAGAATGTATGGGCCCAATATGGAAAAGTCTGTTCATATGTGACATCTGGTGTGATACAGTCATAGCAGTTATCTGTTTACCACTTCTGGTGGACCCATTACACAGAAAGTGTACTTTTGTGCACAAAGCACTTTTCTCACTATGGGTGTCACTATAAAGCTTTTACACATTTCAAATAATAATAAAAAAATAAAATCTCTTGGGCTTCCCAACCCCAGGCATAAATGGTTTTACTTTACAAATATAATTACTGTACTTCCAGGAGGTAATCTCTCTGGACAGCCATAGACTAGTTTGAATTAGATTACTCTGTTTTTTCCTCCAGGGTGAGTTAATACATTGAGTTTTATTTTTCTGTAATTACTTCAAAATTTAGATCACTTCTAAGGCTTACTATTCTTCCTTATAACTAGACTGGGAAAGTTAAGAATACTTACATTTGAGGGGATGACATTAACTTTTTTTCATTTATAACTTAATTTCCTTCAGGTAGGTATCTGTTCCGCTCCTCAACTTCATACAGCTCATGCTGTGTTTAGTTAGTCTCAGTTGTAGAGTTTCTTAATTTGGAAATACTGGAAATATTTACTTAATAAGCAGAGAGTAAGCACACTAAATCTTTCAACTGTGACATTTAACCAAGTCTAGCTAGAGCAATGTTTTTGTTAAATCTGCATTTCCAGAGTTCTGGGTTTGAAATCTTTCCAGTAGTTTGGCAGTAAGCTTCATGAATAAAGCAAGTTACTACTTTTACCTCTGTTACAAAATCTTTGGACAGAAAGACAGTTAGTGTGAAATAAACAGGGGAGCAGAGTTAGTCAGGGGAGATAGTCAGGAAAATGTTTTTCCTATTTTTTTCATGAACTTCAGCAGGAAGGGCAAATCTCTGGCTAGATGATAGTGAACCACGATTGGATGCAAATGCATTTGTATAAATGACCTGTTTGTATTTGGATTTTACTTAAAGAAGCAGCAATGCACTTAAGCAATAGATGAGAGAAGACTACAGAGATTAATTTGCAAATTAACCTTCTAATAATACAGGGCTGTTTTGAAATAAAAGGAAATCTTTGGTGTTTTGAGGTCTCAGAGTATGACTTCCTGTTTGTGTTGAATACAGGACCAGCCAGGATATCTGTAGAGGCAGTAATTTTAGTTCTGTAGTTGGCATCTGGTATCCAAGTGCAGGAGTATTGTGTGCTAATACAAAAGTAGTATAGTGTTAAAGGGTGAAACTTGTTACTTGTGTTGTCAGTGAAGTCCTACGGCCTAGGTAAGTAACCTGTTGTGAACCTGAAAGTACTTGGGTCCCATTGAATACAGTAGGTTTTCAAATAATAAGTTCTGTCATGGGGTCAGACTGAAGTTCCATCAAGCTCGTTTTTCTAACATGCAGTGCAGCATCTGAACCATGCAGAATCTGTCAGGAGCCCCTATTAGTGTTATCCCTGAGCAGATTTTCAATAAGACAGAAGATATGGAAGTGTTTTAGTGAGAAGATGCTGGGGCCAGAAGAATTAGTGTCTGGATAACGTTAAATTCAGCTTACAGATAGGCATAAAGAAGCATAGCATGGTCCCCAAGTGCCCAGACATCATTACCCAAAAACCGATGAAGAATTCATTGTGCTAATGCACAACAGCAGCAGATTCCAAAAATTAGTGCATTGTTCATGACTAAAATAACATCTTATGTAATTGCCCTCGGCCTGCAAATTAGCAGCTTCCAAAATGATCTTATAGCTTTGCAGAGGGGATTGAAAACTAAGACAGCAGAATGATTGATAATGCTAAAGGCGTAAGACTTGCAGGGCTCCAGGAAGTCCATCTCTGAGTAGAGAACAGATTACACATTTGCCACTCTTTTTTTTTTCTCTTGCTCTTCCACAAGTCATTAGGGAGCCAGTATAAATGCAAGAGGATGACCTGAAATACCAGGCACACGTTAGCAGCTGTGGGTGTGGCTACCTGTAAGAAGAAGATTCCCACTCTCAAATATTGCACTGAAGAAAGACCCTGCATCAGGGTCTTTCTCTTTTTTGATATGATCTTGTTCTATGTTAGGATATTACCCATTTGAACTGGACAGAGTTGATGCCAGTAATGGATTGGAAGTGGCAGTCTGTCTTTTAAAAATACATGTATTTTATTTTGTTTTTATGTGTGCATGCAACTCCATACATATATGGAAACATACAGAAAAAGAAGAAATTTGTAATAAAATGCAATATTTTATATATGTGTGTGTTAAGATGTTTGTGGGTGTATATATACACATACATATGTATCTTAAAAAAAAAAGAACGCTTGTCTGTAAACAGAAAGCCCAACATCCATAAACTGTCTAGGAAAGCATAAATACAAAGTACGCATACATGACATTTTCTCTAGGTAATTCCCAGAATCTGGCTAACATTTAACCTGAAGATTTTTAAAATTAAATTAGATTGTGGATTATTTTTGTAATTTGGATTGGGTGCTTTTACCATTCAAGATGCTTCAATTTCAAAACTGGTTTCAACTCCTTAATGGACTGTATTCATACATAAATTGCTAGTGTGCACTGGAGATCTGTTTGATTAAACATGAGAAACTCTTATCCTTGGATTGGATTACTGTTTAGTTTCTTTAAATAATTGACAATGGATTTTCACTGAAGTGCTTGATAACTGAGATATGATATGTGCAGCATTGTAGCCTTCTGTGAAGATTGAACCAGTACTAGTTCTTGTTTTGGTAACAGAGCTGGTGGCAAGTTTGCAGCAGATTAATGATTACCCATCTTTTAGTTTAGGAAGCATGTCAGACTGACCAGGGTACCCATAGGTTGGTCTTTGGTGGGCCATTGCTCCATTCTGCCTAATGATGTGTCCAGGTGAAACAATAGAAATAGGTGTTTAGCCTCCAAACACTGGAGCTTGCAAGCCTGTTCATATTTACCTGCTCTCTAGAAATCTGACTGCTGCCGTGTGACATGTTCCTTCTGATACTGGCTTCCACACAGGCATCTTGAATAAGGTGAACCTAGCCTTGGCAAATATCGTGGTGTGGCTTTAAGAGTTTTGTGCTTTTAGTGCAGGGTTTTAATAAACACAGAAAGATAAAGTGTGTTGGGACTAAAGGAAGAACATTCTAGCTTGAATTTTGGGTTGTTTGGTCGCTGAGTCCTTTGAACGTACATATGTGAGCTGATAAAAGGTGGTTGTCTGAAGCTAAAGGGGAGAGTTCTCAATTAGCAATAGAAACGCTCTTTCAAGTTAGTCTGACAGTATGGTATCCTGTGCCTGGAAGCATGTTCAAGTGATCTGTGGAAATGCATAGATAATAAGGAAATATCACTGTCTCAATTGCTGGGATTAAACCTAACATCCCCCTTCACATTGTCCTATATCTATATGCAGAATTGGGAACGAGCTGAAGCAGCTGGCTCATCTTTCCCTCACTCCAGTCATTCTACAGGTAGCTAGCAGTTTTTAGATTTGTTGTCACTTGGAAAACACTTTCAGTTTTACAGCAATAAGCAGTGGCTTTAAAGCTTCTAGGTTCAGTCTTGTGATATAAGGAGGAGGAATGGAGTCAAGTGTTCTAGATCATCCTGTGTTAGCAGTGACCTGGAGATGTGTTTTCCAGCTAAATCAGCTTGATAGGAGATCTTAGAATCCAAGCAGAGATTTCCATACAGACTAAAGGCTTAGTGTTATAGGAATAGTTTGTACTACCTGCTGGAAATGTGGTGCCAAGGATTCAGAGAGATGTAAAGAGCTCTTTCCCCTTAATTTTCCAGTCTGTCATCTTCTCACTCATTGGTAAAGGTCACACCTCTCGTGTTTGATCCTTTCATCATTTAAAGAGGCAAAAACGAAGCAATGTCCCAAGACAGTTCTCTAGAAAGGTTTTAGAAAGTACTTTTTCAAGGTGGCTTTCTTCTTATATTGTAATAGGAAGTGTAATCACTGACAAACCCCTGTTTGGCCTGAGTGGAACATGGAAGCTCTCAGGCTTGACAGAAATTGAGACGCGTGTAAAAATAAGAGCAGTTCCATTACCAAGAACTTGATCTAGGCTTCTATAGGTGCTCTTTCTTCTTTGGAGAAGAGATTTTGATAGTGGTAGATAAAACAAAAAATTATGTAAAGTTTTAATTTTTTTTTAGTTTAGTAATAATGCAACAGAAATGGAAAAGATATAGCACAACATGTGGAGTTGAGAAAAAATTGTCTGACCTTTCTTATCCTGAGTTGCACCACGAGGGCAGGTTTTCCTCTAATTATTGGTACATCTTGCTCAGAGAAGTGACAAAGGTTTATCTAACTTCAACTCTCAAAACCAGCTATAATAGAACCTAATAGATTCATCATCTTGATACATTGCAAGTGAGGCTTGACCAGACTTGTGTTTTCTCTTGCTGAAGAAATAGACCCTTTGGGAAAAAAAAAAAAAAAAAAAAGAGAGAGAGAGAAAGTGCAGCATGAATATGCTTCTTGTATAGAAATAGGAGAAAAAAAGGAATAAAATTTACCAGCTGTACATTGAATATTGTCTTTCCAAGTGATGCCCAAAAATACTCTTGTGCATCTGAATATGTTGAATGCATCATAAATCTCAGCTAATATTATCTAGAATTGCTCTACTTAGTTATCTGTGACCAAAATTAGAATCCTGCTGAAGCTTGTTACGTAGTTTTTAGCGTTCATTGGCAGCTTCTGAGCGAATTAAAAGGATGAAGAAAGGCTAAAGAAGTGAATACTCATAAGGAGACTCTTGAGATCTTGACCATCCTACTTTAAATTGGAATTCAAAAATGTTAGAAAGATCTCTGAATGTCTATAGCACAGGTTGCTTTTATTCAAGCTACTCATTCTTTTTTGCAGCTAAGCTGCCATTTTGGTTTTAGTATCTACTGTGATTCTTAAGCATTTGGGTATACTTAGGAAACAGAAGGGGTACTTTCTTGTGTAAACAGAAATAGGCAGTGAATAAAAAGATAGTGGAAAAATCTCGAGCCTGTATGAACCTAGTGGATTAATCAAGAATTATACTGTGTGACATTTCACAGTTTGTACTTAAGGAAATATATGCAAATACCTCTTGTCAGCCTGTTTTGAGGGGTTCTGAACATATAAACCTCTGAATGAGTCTTTCATTCAAGTAGGTCACTTCCTTTTTATTGGTTTTTTTTTGACATAATTCCCAAACTAACTTTAACTGATGCCTTAACTTGGAAGTCACTGGGGCTGGTTACCTGCTTTCAGCTGAACTTACACTTAAATCCTTTTCAGTAATATTTTTGCAAATTCTACTTCTCTGGAATATTGTCTAACAAACTTTTTTAAAGGCAGCAGGCTGAAAGAGGCACAGTGAGGGACTCAGCATTGGGAACTTCCCTCTCTTTGACATCAATGAATGAGCATTGTGTCATCTTCCAGGCAGAAGTGCCAGTCTGTGTACATGAAGACAGGTGGAGCAGGTGATAGTTCCATTTAAGCACTACCCCTTCCAGCATGGTGTAAGCACCATGTGGTAGTGCTAGATTGTGTACAGAAATGACAGATGAGGTGTGGTTTCCTGGGCCATTAGCTGGAATATATAAGACATTTCACGTTTTTTGTTTTTCCTACTGAGCTACTCCTTTTGCTGTATCTAGTTTTTCTAAGTTCATTATAATGTGTTGCCTACTTTCCAGCTGTTTTTTTCCCTTTTATTAGATACATTTTCAAATAATTTACTATTAAATAAGTGTTCAGGACTTTTAGCTCTCAAACAAAATTTTACTTTTATGTCTGTTGGAGAGATGACCAACTTCTCTGTGTATGGTAGGGTCTTTGGCTAAATGATTTGAATTCTGATGTCAGTGTATGCACAGGCCTGTGTTCTGATGTCTGGTATGATGACTGCAAAAAACCCATGAGAGATAATCTGACACTAAGATGATCTTGGAATTTGTGCATCTTGGTGGTGATTAAACTCACTGAAATATATTTTCTACCCCTCCTGAAATATAATCCAACAAAAGTCTTCAGAAGATTAAAGTCAGCGAGTTTTTGTAGAGGATTATTTGTACATGGTGTTGGAAGTGCTGTATCTGTGAATATGTTTGGGATGCTGTTATGTTATATGTGTCTTTTATGGAATCTTGAAAGTCACAGGACACTGTGTATTGTATGGCTTTGCTGTGCTGTTAGCACAGTAGATTCAAGTAAAAATGTTTGGTGAAGCAAGAATGACTGGGATGCAGTTGCAGTGATATTTCCATGCTTCAAATTTATGGTGGAGTCTTGCAGCTGTGCTGTATGAAGCAGATTTGTGCTGTGCTATAAACTTCTCATTTCATCAGTCCTTGCATTGTTTCTCTGTATCTGTCATACAGAAAAATCTGTACCCACCTGTTCTTGGAAAGCCTCAGAACTGAAGAGCGAGACTGATAGAATTACTATACTGATTTATTCATTTTATTAAGTCTTGAACTTAAGATAGTCTTCCTGATAATTTAAAATGAGAGATCTGATGTGTGCAGATAAAGCACTGTGTAAGTGTTCCTTTCTCACAAAAAGATAGCTGTTCAGGTTCAGGGTATCTCTCTGGAACAAGAACTGCCTGCAGAGTGATGGACTTTATTTAAAGAATTAGGAAAACTGATCAACAGTGTAAGTCTGGTAAAAATCCTTTAGGGGAAGGGTTCTGCAGTATCCTGGTGGTATTTAGCATGGATGAGAATGTTTTTCTGTTGATGTTTAAATTTCTGATTGGCACACAAAATCAGGAAATTGCAGGTCTTCTTGGAGTGCTCTGTTCTAACTTGTTTGACATGCTAGCAATTTGTTTGTTAAGCACAGGAAGATCACAGTTTTGAGCACGTGTGAAATTTATGTAACTGTAGAGTGAATTTCAAGTACTTAGAGTGTATGTCAAAAAATTACCATGAGACTATTTAATTCTCTACCCTTTCAGCCATAATTTAATCCTATGTTGAGCCAACATAATGCATGCCTGATTGAATCTTTATCCTTCATAGCTCTTGATGTCCATTGTTCTGGACAGAGGCATGGTAATTAATTTGTGAAAAGATTTTTTCAATACAGAGATTTGGCTTCTTTTTTGAACTACTGGCAGGAGCCGATTCAAAGCAGTCTCTCTGGTATTAAAAAACAAGTGTTGATTCCTTCTGTGTGAAAGTTGGCTTGTCTGGGTCTGAAAACTTACACTGAGAAGTGATGTGGTATTTAAATCCTGACACTGTCTTTGGAAAAACAGAATATCTGCCAGATTTTCTGCAGCTGAGAAAGCTTCTTTCATGTTTCAAATGCTTCAGTCACTGAACACAAATTCCTTCTTACAGGATCAAATGGGATTGCTGTAACTATGGCAAGTTAGTGTAGAGGAATACTCGGTGCCATCAGTAAGCTTGATTTATGGAAAGGATATTAATGAAGATAAAAAGTACCCTTTCCAAGCAATATGGTGTTAGTACTGCTGAGGTTTGTTGCAAACAGTATTCCAAAGGACGTTTGGGCCCAGTGATCTGATGTTTCCAAAGGATCTCTCAATGTACAAACTAATGCCAGTGGGCTGGATCAGCAATCCAGGCTGCTGGGCTGGTGCCTTTTTTAGTGTGCCACTGGATCTGTCCAGGGATGGGTGTTTGGGACTCTACCTGCATGTGGTTTACTTTATTAGATCTGGTTCTTCAAGCTGTTTTTCCTTCCTCACTGGACCAAAAAGCGAGCTAAAGTCCAGCATGTGTCCTTACAGTCCAGCAGTCTTTACAACTTTGCACACAGGTGTAGCTGGCTCTTAGGATACATGTAGCTAAGGAATCAGGATCTGTTGACTTAGGGAAGTGCAAGCCTGAGCTGCTTAAAATTATCAGCTGCTCTTTGAGTAGAGACCATCAGCCAGGTTCTGTCCTGAGTCTAGGACTTTTCTTCTACCACATGACAAGTGGAATGTGTGCAGGTCTTCGGGGGGCTATGTTGATTGATAGGGTTTCTGAGAAACTGAAACAGTTTCATTTGGTGTTGGGCACAACTTGAAGAAAAGTATAATGAAAAGTGAAAGAAATAGAGATGATTATTTGAAAAAATAAGTTAACAGGTTGATATTCTTTCTGCAAAGAGGAATTTATACTTCTGAAAATGCATCCCTAGACGATGTTGTTTCAGACCTTTCAAAATCTTGAGGAGGAATGGGGCCATTTCACTTATGTGTCAGGTTTGTGGAGACAATGACTACTCCATCTGTTTTTTGCTACCTTGTGTGTTGTATAACCTGTCTGCTGAGATAGGACTTGGTTTTTTTAAATAACATTCATAAGTACTGGCAACAATGTGATTTTGACCTTGTAACACCCAGAAAGTTATGTAAAAAGACATCTTAGCCCTTTCAGGTTTTCTTGGGAACTTGAAGGTAATTTCATGTTAAATTATTCCACAATCTTAAAACTAGTTGTATCCAAAGAACCAATTTATCCATAGGAGCTTACATTGCTCTCTTTTTTATATTGTTTTCAAGCCCAGTACTCTTCAGGGAAAGAGGAATTCAGTGGGGAAGTAAGATAAGCAGAAACAACCATGGATGGGACTGACTGCTCTGAGAACTCATTTGGTGTGATGAGACAGTCCTTCAAGTGCCACACTGAAGGTGGCTGGTAAAGCAATTACTCTTTTCCAGGTCAGGACCTGGACTTCATAAAACCTTCTTGGGGAAAAGCTCTAACATGGAATTATTATTTATCTATTGCAGTGAAGTTCCAAGGCTGGGGACAGAGACTCATGATCCCTAACCTACCATTTCTGATTCTACATGGGAGGACTTCAATTGGCTATTTTGGGAATTCTCTCTTTTTCTGTGGATGGCATTAGAAGTGGTTCTGACTGCTGCTACCCAGGTGACTGGGTCTTAAAACTTATGCAGATCTGAGAGGTTTTATAGTCAAAACCCAACAAGTGTTGTACTAGTACTTGTTTGTACTAGTACCCTCCTCTCTTCTCCCAGTTCCTTTCTTTGAGGAAAGTGTGGGAAACAACAGAACAAAGGACTTGAGTGAAAATTAAGATAATGTGGCTTTTATTGTTTCAGCATAAAGAGGTTTGAAGAGAGTTAGCATATGAGGATGTGTATGAACTGCTTTTAAGAAACAGCAATTGCAGTTTGAAGTTGAGAATGACATTATCTTACAATTTTTCCCCCCCCTCTGTAGGCTTTCTCATGGCTCAGATGCAGTCAAAAAGCAAGTTCCATCATGGAACTTTTTACAAGAGAAGCTGTTATAAAAGATGATATCATATCAGTAAAAGTTGTCGTTTCAAACCTTTCAGATTTACAGCAATTTGCCTGTCTCAGAAAAGGACGAAAATCCTGACAGATATTATTCTTCACTGAGTTTTGCAGTGGTGTGAACTGTTCAAGAAGAAAAGTTCGGCTGTCTTTGCATTTGCCAGTGCTTCTTTTGAAAACAGACAAACAACCTTTCCCCCCCAACCAAAAAAAAACTAAACCAAGACATTTTAACTGAAAAATGTGCAAAATTTACTTGAAAGATCTCTGGTTTTGCTGAGTTGGAGGGGTGGGGTACGTGACTGAAAATTCAGTTCTTAGCAAAACTTAATGAAACCCAACTTGGTATTCTGATGAAATGGAGTAGAAAACTTCAAACATGTCAGTACGCATCACATACAGTTTTGAAGACACCCTTGGCTGTTTCACTGCCTGTGCCCACCTTATACAAGACAGAACACTGTCTTCAGGGTTTACAGCAGTAGCTTTAAAGTGAAGGTGGCAAACATTCAAAGAGAGTATTCAAAGTGGCAGTTTCCTTAAAAGCATGTAGTTCTTAATCCAAGCTACCCCAAGACCACTAGAAATCATTTTTTCCTGATGTTGTTGTGCCTAGACGTTCTTAAATTGAAGTTAGATTACCCACTGTTCATTAAACATTGGCAGTTGTGAATAAATCCTGATAACATAACGTGGGGAAGTAGTCCAGGAGGTAAAACACATGACTAAGGGCAGTGTGACTTACTCCATGAAGTTTTTCAGTTCCCTTGAAAATACAGTGTCAAGCTGATCTTTTTATTCCTTTTCCAGGGTTCTTGAACACAGCCTTCAAAGGACTAAAGGAACAGAACTGTTGAGGGTAGTGAATAGGCAATTGTGTAAATCTTGACTGCATCGAATTGAGAGAAAGGTTTAGGGTGGAGTCTCTTCACTAGGAGTGACAGAGGTATATTTTGAGCATTCCTGAAGGTCAAGTAAGCCTTTAACATGCCATATTTTGCCATTTCTTTATTAAAACACAAAGTTTTAATGATGTGTTTTTCACTATTTAAAAAGATAAGCTGTGTTATTTGGCAAACAAGTTTGAAACAGCCATTTTCTATCCACTACATCACTACTAACATTCCATCTGTGTTTTGGAAATTTTCTTTGTGAGCAAAGCTTTAGCTGTGTTCTTAAAATAAGCAAGAACTGTGTCATATGGCATAGGTAGTGAAGTAAACGGGGCTTTTTTGTTTTTCTGTTGCAAGTCACCCTGAACTAAAGCATTATTCATTTAGTGAATTGCATTTACTGCTTCCAAATAAGTTTGTTGGGCAGAAATGGGGGTGTGTGCATGAGAGAGATTAGTTTAGTGGAAGTGGGAGCACTAAAGTTTAGGGATGAACTTCAGGTGAAATTTTTGGAAAATGTATTAGGTGATCATGTAAAATTGAAAACTGAGGTCCTGGGACAGAGATAATTTCATTTAAATGTTATAAATTTTGCAGATTCACTCCTGTTTGCTGATTCACTCCTGTGCTAAATTTTTTGTCTTCAGACTGGGATGCAGTAGAAAATTGAGTGAGATTAAGTGAACACTTCCCTATGGAAGCATTTCATGGTAGTTCTTTTCCTTTTGATAGAAAAATGGGCTAGGTATACTAATAGTGTAATTAAATATCTTTTTCCTTTTTTATTAAAGAATATGTTGACATAGTCTAAATATTTTTTAAAGTGCTTTAACTTATTTTGTGCTCCAAAAAGCTGTCTTGCATTTCTGTTTTCTCCATATAATTTTATTGAGCAGCTTTAAAATGCTTGTGTAGCATCCATAGTAGAACCTCAAAAATAATTTTATGTCTGCACTGGTACAGCTCTAATTTAAATACTCCAGTGTATTAGCTTGGAAGGGATAATTCAATAAATACTTCACATTAGCAGAGGCTTGAAACAGTGAATGCAAGAAATGTTAACATATGGGTGTGACTGATAAAAGGGCAGAGGTGTAGTTTTTTACAGCTACATCATAATAGAGCAATCAGATTTTGAAAGTGCTGAGTTTGGATGCTTTAATTTAGAAAAGCATTCTGTTGTTATAAAATAACTCTGAGAATGTATTATGACAGTGTTATTTCGCTTGATATCAAAACTCTTCATTATAAAATTCTTATTTGTTAGAATTCCTGAGTGTCTCCTACGCTTGAAGCTGTAAAAGGAAGTTGTGTTAAAAGCAACAGTAGTATCTGGATGATATGTGGTTTCTGGTGCATTTCCTTGTCTAAGCATTTTCACTAAAGCAAAAGTGCCAAAACACAAAAACAAAGTGCCAAAAACTAATTTGAAACCTAGAGTAATAGCAGTGGGACAAAATATATGTGAAGTATTTTCACTGAAGAAAGAGGACTTCTTGTTCAGTTACAGTTTTTAATTTTGGAGGAGAGTGGTGTTTAAAGTGTACCTTTGTTCTGTTTAGTGACAGACCAGTAGATTGAGCTGACAGTATGATGTAACTGTAAGAAGGTCAAGATAGATCTCATTATCTCTCTCCCTATCACTAGAGAGAGAAGTATTAATGGTGTCGTGCAGTCGTGCAAGGCACTCACGAGACTCTTGTCTAGTCATGGAAACTGAGACATTGTGCTTTCTAGATGTAAAAAAAAATTGGATTAAGAACAGCGAGCAGAAACGATTGTTTAATCTAGATTTTCTATTAACCAAGATTAAGGAAATGCCCAGATATATGAAGTGTGGATTGTTTTTAATGATATCCTCCTGATACTCTGTTGAGTGATCGGGTGCCTTCAGACCCAAGGATGCAGACACCCCTGGGATGCAAACTGCAGTGAAACAAACATCGTCTCTGCTAATAAGATTCACCACAGATCTCTGGAGCTGCAGTGTTGTGACTTTGCTACACAGTGGAGTATCTAATTTTGTTTATTTGAAGTACCTTGTCTTTTTTGCAGAGGTGCACAAAGCACGCTACAGAACAGCTCTGTGACTAATGTTCTGAACTGTTTCATTTGCACTGACAATAGAGCACGTTACAAGCCTTGTGAATTTTACCTTTCTTTGAAAAAATGCCTATCCAGTGTTCCTAGATGAAAGTGCAAATGGTTGGAAAAAGATGCTGCTGGCCAAGCTTGGGCCAGTTGCTCCTGGGGTTCCTGGTCTCAGAAGTGGGACTCAACATGCAGCTTGCCTTATCCACTATGACAGTGTTGATTGGAGACCAGCAACAAGATGAAAGCATGTTCTTGGACTGGAAGTCTGCTATCCCTTTGGAAGGGTGTTCATTATTTTCTCTTCAGGTCTAATTTTTTTACTTGTGTGAAGAAGAGATTTAATTGAGGAAGAAATTTTAATTGATTTCCAGCTGTCCTTAGGCTGAATTTGTGAAAGGGATAAAGCAATAGATGGTTCTGCATGGCTTTCCATCAAGTGTTTCACCAAGAAAAGTGGTACAGTAAACTGATTCTTACATTTGTTTGGGTTTGTTTGTTTGTTTGTTTGTTACACATGACTTCTTCATTGCTATATAACTGTCCTCTTTACTTATATTAGCATTTTTTCAGTCCTGCTTTCTTCAGGCTCTGTAGTACTGCAACAAATAAATAATACTGGATACTGTGGCAGAAATGCAGATACAAAGCTTTTGATTCATTTGGAAGAGTGTGCATTAGAGAAAGCAATACTTCAAAAGCTGTACTTAGGTTGTTGTATCTCTTTTGCTGGCATTTTAGTCTTCATAAAAACTGGCATTAATTACCAGAGGTCTGCAGAGAGTGCAGGTTTCTTCATCCAGCTACTGTTTGCAAAATACCAGGGAGAATGATGGATGTGTGCAATAATCTCAGCCTGTTGTATAACTTGAGTGGAGTGCAGGATGCATTCTGAAACTTTGTTGAATTTCTCCTATAACTTTTGACTACAAAGGAGAATCTTGGACTGCCTATCCACTGAATGTTTTGCCTTCATTTAAAAATCTGTTCAAATATGTTCTCCAGTACATGAACTACTAAGGTAGTTGAAGAACTAAGGGTAGTACTGTCTTTCTTCACCAAAATTGAAAATTCTCTTGGTGCATGTCCTGGTACTCATTTAACGTACAGTACTCTTTGCATGACGTCAGTGTATACTTTCCTAATATCTGTAGAGAAAAAGTAAAAACACAGAAAAAATTTTAAATTCAGCCTTTTAAAAAACTTTTAGTTGACTTACTTGTACATGCTCTGCTTTGTGCTGTATGGTGCTTAAAGATTTTTTTTTCTGTATTCTTGTCTGTTGTGTGCATGTGTGTCCTTCCTCAGTTAATAATTTCTGTGCTTGAAGCTTGCATCATTCTTCCTCTAATTAAAAAAGGTCAGAAAACTTGGTAATACCTAACACTTACATAGGCTTATCTTCAAAGCATCAGGCTTGGTTAGCATGAAGTTAATTGCCTTTGTACTTTAGGAAATATTTTTCTTGGCAATCCTTTAAGAAAGAGAAGTCTGACATAATTTCCTTAAAACTAGATTTTAGTGTATCTGTCCTCAATGTCTTGTTGTTGATCATGATATATGTATTTAAATAAGACTTAAGCTTTTTAATCTGCTAGTTTTGGAGTTTTGATGTTTTGTTCCCTTTTTATCTTTGCTGAGATTACTTTTAAATAGTGCTTTTATTTTTTCCAAAGATGCAGCTGTGAGGTCCATCTGTTCGTCAGAAAATTTGTGCTTCGTCTTTTTTTAGACAATCTTCGCAGCCTGAAAGAAGTATGTCTGCAGTGTTCAAGCTGGGAAAGGGTTGTTGGCTCTTCCCTATAGCTTTTGTGACCTTCACAGTCATGAAACATGGGCATAAAAGATATAGTTGAGCCAGGTTTGATAAGGGTAGGGACTGCTTGAGCTTCTATTTATAAGTGTGTTAAAATAGCTCCATCTTGGCTTGGCAGTAGACTTGGAGAAAATGAAGTAAAAAAAAAATTAATAAACTTTTCTAAGCACTTATGTTATTTCTTTTCAATGTGCAGAAATATAGCGGGCAGAATTTGAATATCCAGAGGAACATTCATTCTTATCAATTAGGCTTTTCCTGCTTCCTTTAAAAATTCATTGCCATATGTGATTCTGCAGTCAGTAAAGCGTTCATGCTGCAGAAAGCAGCTTTCTTCATTCATCAATCTTACTGTCTTTTTGGAGGAGATGTGCTGTGTTTGCTGCCTGGGAAGGGGTCCCGTTCAGAAGAGGTGCCTGAGTGATGTTACAATGGAACGCTGCCCAGCAATGTCTGAGTCAGGATGGCTGTCCAGGGCTGCCCAGCGCTCCCTGCTTGGCAGTGTGTGTCACACAGAGGTGCCAGGTGTATGGCTGGGGGTTTGAAGGACTCTCATTGCACCCTGCTGCAGTCAGCAGTGGCTGTGGACCAGGTGCCTGATTTGCCGAGGAGCCTGGGATGGAAGTGCAGAGCTCCAGCACTCCTGTAGCACTCGCTGCTCTGGAGCTGCTGCTGAGAGTGATCCTGCTCAGTGCATGCAGCTGCTGCCTGGGAAAGCACAAACATAATGTTGTATGTGCTCCCTGCATGGTGCTTCCCCAGACTTCTGTCTGAAAATGTGGCTTCTGAAGTGTACTCTAGCAGTAGTAAGACAGCTTTGTCAGCCTTTCATATAGTCTTGGTCAATAGCCTGTTTGTGAATGAACTTGTGAAATATTCTCAGAATGTTAACTTGTTCATGGGTACTCCTTTTCTGTGTTCTAGACTGCCAAAAATGCTGTAATTTGTGACTGGGGAGAGAAGTGGCCAAGACAAAATAACTTTTTTTTTTCCTTTGCCTTTTATTTAAACATAATGATCATTATTTAAAAACCTTAGAGACAAATGGGGAAAAAAGTTACAGAGTTGTCATTGGTTAAGGGCTGGCAAAGTTAAAAATTAATCTTCTTTTGTCTGAGCTTATTGTGTGTCTTGTGAAACTTCAATATATCCCTCTTGAAAAGGTTTTAAATTACACAAGAAACTATTTCTGAAGTTTATGTATGTGACAAGATTTTAATCTAACTTTCTAGACTTTGTGTGGAGTACCTGCCTCTCCAGTAGTCCTTGAGGTATTTATTATAACTTTCTATCCAGATGAGTAGGCCATGTGGAAATAAATATGCATGTTTATTTAAATATATTATACATAATTTTCTTTTCATTCCTGTTATTTTGTAAGCTTGGAGACTAATAAAATGAAGCTGAGCTAAAGAAATTGTGCAAAATATTCATTCTGAAAAGCTTTAATTTTCCCCAGTGAGTGACACATTTGTCTTCTGTCTGCAAATCTGGAAAATTTATTTAAATGTATGCTTCCTCTTTCCTCTACATAGAATTAATGTAGACAAGAATTAGGCGCTGAAAGAAAGAATAAAAATCAAATTTGGTAGAAGAATCACAGCTGAGAGCTTGGTGAAAACTTGCCTTTTTCTTACAATTACAAGAAGAAAGGAGTTATCAGGGTATCTTTTACGTCTGTTTGATCTGAACTTACTATTGTAAGGTACGATGTGTTGATTAAACCTTTGAAACATCCTTTGGTTACCTGAAGAACTCTGTGGGAATTAGGAGGGTTTAATTCTGGTGAGTAAATTTTGCATTAGGAAGTGGGATTTCTGTATTCCCACACCTCAGGATGCGTGCTGTTTGCCACAGAGATCAATTAACATCTCTTTGCCCCCTTTCCCTTTTTGAAATGGGGTTCAAATGACAAACTAGTTTGCCTGAATGTGGGGTCATATGTATAGTAGGAATAAATTGTTCAGTGCATGTACACAGCAGACCAGTATGTTCCTGCTGAGTCTTGCTTGAGGCTTTAAACTTGCTGCGGTTATGAAGATGTTCTTTGAAAATTGACTGTGGAAATTAATTCTGTGTGTATTCCCTGTCACGAAAGCCGGGGGCTGGAGTTGTAATCTCATTTTTCTTAGGAGTCCCAGCTCAGACTCAGTTCTGTTGTCACCCTTTCCTAAGAATCCCTGTATTTCAGCACCTCGCCTCAACGGAGAGTTTGTTTCTGCCACCCAGTTCCTCCTGGCGTGTCTGGAGGCTGTTGTCAGTGGGTTTCTTGTAGTATGTGTGTGTTCCTAGGTGGTTGTGTAAACCATTGTAGTCAGCCATGCCTGTCTCATGGTGTCCTCACTAAAACAAATCCTTATGTGTTGTGATGAGAGTTTGACGTTTTCCCAAGATGGGTCATTGAATATAGAAACAGTCTTGTCTGCAGAGAGAGGGAGGTGAATGGTAGAGCTCTCAAAGTCACTATAGTCTTAGTATTTTCCTGTAAAAATGGGACAAGAGAGGGAAGAGAGACCTATTTAGTTTGCCACTGGAAAAGCACATATTTTCTCTTTATTGTACACCAAAGTACACAATAATTATAAGCACTTCTGACAACCTGGTTTATGCAGTTTGTTCATGTAGTCCTTAGTTCTTCAGTATGCCTGACTTGAATGTAAGTTCTACAGGGCTTTCTACCCCCCAGGGAGTAACTTCTATCAACATTTCAAGGGCAGATTCACCGCAAAAGAGATGTGAACCCCAAAAGGCAATTCTTGATGGGATATTTAGATTTGGTAGTCTCAAAACTCCTCAGTTCCATCTGTTTCTTGCTTGGTAGGAGCTGATCTTTTAAGTAAAACTTTCCTACCTAAGTACTTTCATCTTCTGCTTTCATTCCTGCTGCTCAGGAGTAAGATAAGATGCTTTTTCAAAAGTGCTAAGGTGGCTTTATCCCTGGGAAGAAAAAAGTGAAATTGTTGAAATGAGTGCTACTTGAAATTCTGTGTAAATCTACATTATTCTGAAAGATTGTTATAATTAAGCCTGGAAACAAAGTATCTCCTGTTGTTTGTTGTCTAATAGACCCTAGAAATGAGTAAAGGAAAGCATCTTGAATAGATACAGAAGAAATGGTTCCATAATACATTTCCCAAAGTGCCTTCCCCTCCTCCCACCTCTGCCCTTAGTCTTTAGATAAATCAAATTGTATGGAAGTACATGTATGAATATCTAAGGCATATGTAGTCAAAGCTATTTTCACACGTGAACAACTACCAGCTTTTCACATTAAACAGGAACTATATTTGAAAGTGGCCCATGACTTGTATAATACACATAAAACACTGAGATTAAAATGCTTGTCTAGTCCATCAAAAAAAGTATCCATATATTTGTGGTCTATTCTTTTTGAATAAACCAGCAGACATAATTCCTGTTGGAATATGCCCTTGATATTTTTTTTTTGCAAATAACATTCGATCATGTTCTGAATATTTTGCCAGGTGAGTGTAAAGCAGTGAAACATGGTGAGGCATATAAATGTTCCTCTGCCTACTCTGTGCTAGGTAACAGGTGCAAAAACTGTTGAAGCTTAACCTTTCTCTCAGTCTAAATTTTTTTGCTTAACATTGTAACTGATTAAAATGCAGGGATACTTGAAGATATTATTTTTTATTCAACTACTTAGAAAGATTTTCCCTTTGAGATGGGGAACTATCTACACTGAGGCAATATTGAGCCTCATGCTGTGTTTAAACATAAACAATACAGCATGGGTAAAGGTGCCTTATCCTGCATTTTTGGTTTGCTTTCTAATATTGACACAACACTATTTATAGCTAAGAAACTCTTGCTGTGATGGTTGTGCCATGAGACAACCAACACACAACTGTAGGAAGCTGTTTCTGAGAACAGCTGGTTTTGATTTCGATGACCTGGAATGCAAGTCTGCCTTTGTGAATATTTTGAATTCTGCATGTTGATAAAGCTGGTTGCTGTTTTCTAAAAATGCTGAAATATACTTAAGTAGTTCTGATTCTAGATGTTTATATTTCAATATTTTATTGAATAAAATATTAATTTGAAAATACCCTGACTACTTGCATGAAGACATTTTTCTGAAACCTAACATTGCTCTTAACATTTTCTTTTTGATGATAAAGGGACTATTAGGGACTATTTTTTAAAATTTGATCTAAGGCAGAATTCTGAAAGGCTTAAGTAAGAAACAGGATAATGTCATGGAGATAATATGACCAATGTGTTTATTATAAATATCTTTGTCACCGTCAGATGCTGGAATTGCAGCTGCTGGTTGAGAGGCATACTTTGACTTCAAGGAAGCTTTGCATTTTCTCCGATTATTTGTAGGAGAAAAAGTGCTAACCTGAAATCCCTTAAAAAAGAATTTGCATAACTGTTAAAAATGTAAAGAAAGGTTATTATTCTAACACTTGCATTATTATGCAGCACCTCTGACGTAAATTGGCCAGAAACATCTGCCCACTTCTGCAGATAGTACAGCTTGCATGACTACATTAAAAGTCACGAGTCTGAAACTGGGAATTGAGAAAATGTGAAGAAGGCAGTTTCATCTGCAGCTGAACTAGTCAGGATGTAGGACCTACCTAGTCTGGGGAAGTTGTGAACTGTTTGCATGGTAATTTTGTGACTTTATATAATGTGTGGTTGCTGACAGCACTTTGTCTGTTACAAAGTAGAAATAATGCTCCTTCAAAATCTGAAAACATAAAGTGTTATTTTCCCTCCTACTCATGGTTTCACAGAAAATTCACTTTTTTTGAAACGAAAAGTGTGGTTAAAACATTTAACATAATACAGGTCTTTCGACTTGTACTGCTGTAGTTAAAATGTTGCACGTGAGTTGATTTACTTGTTGAAAAGTCAGTTCCACTTAACAGAAAGAATGGCCAGAAATTTTTTTCTTCAGATGGAATTTTCTAGGAAGAATTAGAATCAGAAAGTAGGTGTTGAGAAATGCAGTTTGTTCTGTTACTCTGCAGTTTCATAATAGCTTTCATTATAAAGCAGTGAGGAAATTTAAGGGTAAATTCCTGTGTGGGAGAAGGGGCATATAGGCTTTTCTAATTCTCTTGATATATACTACTCTGCAACATGCAGAGCATTGCAGAGCACAGTGGTTATTCCAAGGCTTCTGGGCTTGTTGGGGATCTCAACAGGAGATTTTGTTAGTACACCTGTGTGTGTGTCTATTTGAGCATGCATATATAGCTTAGCAGGAGTTTAAAAGAGTAAAGTTAAGAACAAGAACAAATTCTCTTAATTCACCTCGATGACTTCAGGGGATCAGACAGCTGGGATGGTGGCATTTCCTGACATTTCCTTGGGCAGCATTGTTGACTGTCAGCCAAGAGTGGTTCTCTGAGCAAGTCTGAGGGTACCGGGCAGGAACGATGCATTTCCCATGGCAGGGTGTGCTTCCCAGCGCTGCAGTGTGCTGTGGGACCCAGGCTGCTGTTCGTGCCCTTAGTGTCCGAGGGCAGTGGGGCAGGGCTGGCTGTGAAGGACTGCTGGCGTGGGCACAAGTGTTCCCGCAGTAAGAGCTGCCTTGGAAGCACATTTTTGGTTTAAAAAATTTGGTTTGGAGCTACGTGGTCATTTTTACAACAGTGAATCTGCCTCTACGGGCATTGTAAAACTTGTGGGTTGCTATATGTATGAGGGCTGAAAACTTCTGAAAAATATGAAATACAAAGAGTACTGAAGGAGTTGATTTTATTGTATCTGGAAGATTATGCATACTTTAGACATAGTTTATACTAGTTTGTTTTTCCAATCCTTAGTAGCAAATCTTGGAAGGAATGTGCTGGGCCTGGATTCAGTTTGATGCAACCTGTATTTCATTTTCAGACATACACACAAAAGAAGTTATTTTTCTGTTCTGTCCCCTTGTTCTCAGTAGATGTATTTGACTGCTTAACATCTTTAGAGTTAATGTTGTGATGTTTCCCAGAGCTTTTGCTCCTTATGGAAGCCTGTTTTGGTCAGTATTTACTTTTTGTTTTTGTTTTGCCAGCAGCCATGCAGCAGGTCTTAGACAACCTTACTGATCTGCCGACATCGACAGGCGCTGAAGAAATAGACCTGATTTTTCTTAAAGGAATTATGGAAAACCCCATCGTAAGATCGCTTGCTAAGGTATTTAAATTTGCTACTTTGAGTAGAATCTGGAAATGTTTTAACTCTTCCATTATTTTGTGAACATTGAGTGTGGATTGAGGTATCCACAACACCTTGTTGGTTCATCTTATTAAAAGACTTGAAGACCGGCTTGAAGGTGAAGAGTTCATAATTTCTGTGCATGCTGGTTAATACTTCTAAGGAAAAATCTAGAGGAAGATAAAAAATTCAGAGATTACAGAAATAATGTGGTTACATTATTTAGGAAGAAAAATCATAATATTTGGAATTAGAAGCAGTTGATTTTAATGTAGTCTTGTAACCACTGTTGTGTGCATAACCCATATGCCTTCTGACTTCTAGTGGTTTTGCCAGAGATGAAAAGGGAGAGCAGTCACCTTCATTATCTTGTGGCAAAAAATGTTTTCTTTTCATCTTCAAATCAAAACTACTTTCTTATATGCCAGGAAAATATTCTTTCCATGGCCTTTCCTGGATCTCAGACTAATAATTTTATCTTTGGTTGTCAGCTCTCTAAAACATGGATTATCCTAAGTTTTTGTTCTTGGATTACAAAAATCTTTAATGTATGGGTGGTAGCAATCAATTATAAATACGTAAGGTGATATTTGCAAAAAAATCTTTGGACTCCTTAATTAAAATGTAGCTGGTCTTACCAGTAGGAAATGCAGTCAAATACTGCACATCACTTAAATATGTTCTTAATCTTACTTCATAAAAATAAGCTCCTTTCAAGAGGAAAACCCAGTTAACTTAAATACAGCTGTCTCTTTAATAGGAATAGACATCTGAAAGCAGTGCCCTCTGGGCAGGTATGAAATCCTCTGTAAAGCTAAAGGATTGTTGCCCATGGATTTTGTTCAGTATAAAAATCTGAAAAAGAAAACTTCTCATGAGAATTCATATAAGAATCTACTTCTGTTTGGCTGTTCAAAAAATTGGTTTTAAGTTGAAGACATGGCACAGTAATAAACTTAGAAGTAATGGAAGTGTCTTATCTGCTGGTGAGATGACTGCAGAGAGAAAGATTTGTGTACTAAATTTACTAAAGTAAAAGCATTTTTTTACTGACAATGGGAACAACTTTAGGTGTCTGCTGCATAAGTCATCTTTAATATTTATCATGAAGAAAATGTTCACTGCAAAGCCTTTTTTTCTTATAAAGAATTTGTGCTTTAATGGCCAGTAACAATTAGGTGGAATTTAATGACTAGCAGATGTAAATAAAGTGCTTGTAACTGAAACAGAGTCTTAACTATACACATGTTTTATCTAGAATGCTTAAAGGTTTTAATTGTGTTCACATGGTGTGACTGCACTCATATTTTCTTAGTAATTATTTTGGAAAAATCCTCAGTCTTAACAAGCAGTGCTAAATAAGGATAAGATCAAAACACATTTGGTGAAGCGTATGTAATTCACATATTTGTCCCTAAAAATACATAAACTTGCTTTTCTATTAGAAGAGCTGGTTCTCAGTTCTCAGTCATCTCAGTTCTCTGAGATGGCTTCATTGTTACAGTAGAATCATTTCAAAGCAGGCCAGAAATGAAAAAGCTTTTTCATTTTCCTTTATTAGCCAGTTAAGACTAATCATTATGTAAAGTATACCAAAAAGGACAATAAGAAACTTGGGGAAATGTGCCAAAAGCTATACAAACTTGTTTTTTCCTTTTGGTCCTTAAATAAATGAAGGTGAAAGATAAGTATAGTAGTTAGTTTGCAGTATTTTGCATTGCATTTTGGCTGATCTTTTAAAACTGAGTTACATTCATTTCACACTTTTCCTGTATAGAATAAAGATAATAAAGTAGAAATTACAGGGGTTTTTGTTGGATAGGGTTCTTTCACTGAACCTTTCCACTTTTCAGGAGGTGGTAGAGGAAAGGAGAACTGTTATCACTGTAAAATGTTTTTTCCTGTCACTGATGTTTGTAGAATCATAGAGTAGTTTTGGTTGGAAGTGGCCTTTAAAGGTCACCTTGTCTATCCCCCTTGCAATGAGCAGGGACATCTTCAACTCGATCAGGTTGCTCAGGGCCCCATCCAGCCTGACCTTGATTGTTTCCAAGGATGGAGTTTTTACAACCTTTCTGGGCAACCTATTGCAGTGTTTTACCACAACCATCTTAAAACTTCTCTTCCTTATATCTAGTCTCAATCTACCTTCTTTTAGTTTAAAATCATGATGCCCTGTCCTAAATAACTGTTGGAAAATAACTGTTGAACTTGGAACAAGCATGAGTTCTCCTCAGTTTTGCTACTGAACTGTGGTATCAAAACTTTCTTCTTCGGGATTGTTAACTGTTCTCTCAAACCTCAAAACTTTTATCTTCCTTCTGCTGTTACACTACTGCTTTTAGCATTATATCACAGCCTACAGGTGAATGCCCAGCCCAGGCCAAGGAAACACCTTGGGAGTAATCTATAAGCATTTAGTCCAGTATTTAAGAAGTCAGATTGTTGGAGGCGAAAGCCTTACTATTTGAACATTTGGCAGGTATGATATATACTGAATGCACAGAAAGGCTCAATTCAGTATCAACATTTCTGAAATGTTCTATTGAAATAAAAAAAAATTGCAATGTCCAAGTTAGGTGTTCCTATTTGTTTGTTTTTTAACTTACTCATACCATTCCATATCCTGTTACTCCTCAACATATTACAGGATCAGAGATTGTTTACTGATAAAACTTTATGTTCCCCAGTATATACATGGCCTTGATTTGGGAGTGAAGGGTGAGAATATTTGTATTTAGATTATATCACTGAGTGTTAGTGGTGGTTTTTTGAAAACAATGAGTGAGAAAAAAGGTAACCCATATTCTCTAATCTTAAAAAGGTTTTGCAGTTGGGTTATGTCTAAAAATCAGTAGATTTGTGTTTTTACTTGCTGTAAAAGAACTAAATTTTAAAAGAAGGATATTGTTTACTGTATGTGTTCTGTACAAAATAGCATTCCCTTATAAAGGAGAATGTGTGTAGGTGCTGAGCTTCCTATAACTTTGTAATTACAGTCATTTGGTTTGTGTGTGTTGGTGTTGGAGAATGTTTGAAATGCCTTTCTGTTAAGTTAACCTTTCCAGAGTTTAGCCATCAGGCCTGCAGAAACAGCATTTTATAGATATGAAGAACAATTTAATACTTAGATGATTTCAGGAAGCAAAGTTCTCTGCTTTTAGCAAAATTTTATTTTATTGTCAGTTTTCAAGCAGCAATAAGAGAGCAGAAGTGCTCACATACCTTCAAATTGTATCTGTGGGAAGTATATATAGATGACTCTGAATTATATCTATTATGTATTTGGTTTTTATATGCCAAAGTAATTGCTCCTTTGTAAATTTCTTGTTGCTACAGTGTTGAAAATAACTTTTAATTGAGAATCTGTGTTATTTTTGGCCTCCTTGTACCCTAGTTCTGTGATAGAGCACTGTCTGTAATAAATAAATTAAGCATTCAGAGATGCTTCTCTTCCTGCTCAAAGCACCTACCTTTCAATGAATTTCAGTAGCTGCAGAGTTCAGGAAATGATTATGTCTGCAGGAATAGCTCTAGAAATAGATGAAATGTTATCAAAGAATCACAGGATGGTGGAGGCTGCAAGGGACCTCTGGAGGGCATTTGGTCCAACTCTCCCTACTCAAGCAGGGCCACCTGGAGATGGTTGCCCAGGACCACATCCAGACAGCTTTTGAGTATCTCCAAGGAGGGAAACTCCCATCTTCTTTGGGTAACCTGTGCCAGTGCTCAGTCACCCTCACGCTGGAAAAAGTGTATCCTGATGTTCAGACAGAGCTTCCTGAGTTTCATTGTATGCCCCTGCCTGCTCTCCTGTCGCCAGTCACCACTGGAAACAGGCTGTCCCTCTCCTCTTTGTGTAGTACACCCTTTATACACATTGATGAAATTTCCCTGAGTCTCCTCTTTTCCAGGCAGAACAGTCCCAGCTTGATGAGCCTTTCCTCAAATGTGAGGTGCTCCAGACCCTTCATCATATTTGTGGCCCTTCACTGAGCTCTTTCTAGAATGCCCAGAGTGTTGCAGGTGTGGCCTCACTAGTGCTGAGTAACACTCGCTGTTCTAGCAACACTTTTAATGCAGCCCGGGTTACTGCTGGCTGCCTTTGACTCCAACTTTTCTTTAGCATTTCCTTCAGTTAGGCAGATGTGAGCAGGTAGAATGTGCTGTTCAGAAGGTGTTTGAATGGGAGGAGTCTGAGCTAAATGTTTTTGTTGCCAACTCTGAAAAGATCCCATAGCTCCTTTTCTGCCCTTGTTCTAGAAGGTGTACTTGTCCAGGGTTCCAAAGCAGGAAAGGTCCTGAGGTGCTGTGCTGTTGATAGGGCAGTGCCTGGTGTGTATAGCATAGAGGAGATATGCACTTAAAAGCCTCTCTGGTATGTGCTGCTTATAAAGTTTATTGGATCCTGTAGTTGAGTATGTAAAATCCTTCAGCAGTTCAATCAGGTTATCCTATATGTAATTTTTCTGGCTTTTCTGCTGAATGTTGCACTGAGAAAATACTTGAAAAGTTTATAGATTTGAACCACTCAAAACTTACTTACATTATAGTCTCGTGTATTTAATCTTACAGGCTCACGAGCGACTGGAAGATTCTAAACTTGAGGCTGTCAGTGACAACAACCTGGAGCTGGTGAATGAAATCCTTGAAGACATCAGTCCCTTAGTAAATAAGGATGAAAATGTTGCAGAATTGGTTGGAATACTCAAGGAGCCTCATTTCCAGGTGCCACCTTTTTACTGTATGTTACCAACTTACTGTATCAGTGTCCACATACAAATTTAGGAATGACAATGAAACAAAACTTGAACTATAACAAAATGTAATGGATTGTAATGTAGAGGATTTTACTCCAAATAAAAGGTAAATCAGAAGTCATGTTAAAAATAAGCATGATTTTATTCTTTGATATAATTTCAAAACCACCTTTACTCACTGTATTAAATTTTACTGGAGTTTCTGTTATAAAGCTTGGACAAGCTTTTACTTCCTGTATGACTGGAGTTTCTATAAAAATTTCCTGAAGGCTTGCTTCATCCATAATATTTTCAGGTCATCTCAGTTCCTGATCATGAACATTGCATTTCAGTTCAGCTGTTTGCACTCATACTTGTGTGTAAATGTATGGTTTGCACAGTGAATGAACGTGATTCTTCTGTGAGCTGATCTGCACTGCTGCTGAAGCTGAGATTCTGCAGCCCTCTCACTGTTGCTCTGCTTAAGTGAAGTGTTGACATGTGCTTGTCAGAAGCAGATGTTTTTCCATTTTGCTGTTTCTATGACTAGCTTCTGTACTGAGCCTCAAAGATCAAGGTTTGAAAATCCTTTGTAGATTCTAGCCTTTCTAGGTAGGGTTCAGTGGACTTTGCTACTTCAGTGGACTGCTACTAAGCTAAAGGTATTCTGTAGAAGAACGTAAACAACTTTTTGCCATAGTATAAGTGGGTTTCTTTTGGCAGACAGCTGTGAAGTCATAGGCATTTTTGGGATAGATTAGTTTAAACACACTTTCCCCCCAGGCTTTTCATTACATGTTTTACAAACATAGCAGTGAGATATATTACTGTTTAACATGGATAAACACTGAAAATGCTTTTGGTTGTATTGTGTCCTATTGGGAAAGGAATCTCTTCAAGAACTCAGCTTTTGGGGCAGTAGCTTTTCTGAGTACTGGCAATTCCTCTGCCTCTCCTGTGTTGGCCTCCCTTGTGCTCTTACTTGTCCAGACAGGCATCATAGCAGAGTGATGAAAAGCTATGATTGGAGACTTACTGGTGCATAAACCTGCAAATCAGTCTTTGGTCCCATAGAAAAAAATTGGTACTTGAAGAGGACTGGATGAGTTTGGAGGAATTGATAGTTAAAATGCACAAGGACTAGAACTGAGGGCCAGCTGTGCACTGACAGACCTGACAATGATCCATTGTGTTAGACAGAGAAAATAAAGCTGAAAGTCAAAGAGGATGATGAATCAAAAGATGAAAAGGGCATAACAATAGAAGTGCTGCACTTTGAAAGGCTCAGTAGCAGTGATCTCTGGAGAGAGATGGCAAAGGCCAGAGACAAGCTTGGGAAAAGGATCTTTGGGGTGGAAACTGGAGATGGCCTGTAGGAGACAGATCAAATAAGAATTTTTGGGTGACTAAGAATCAAATAAGAATCCTGGGTGAATAGCCAACACTAAGGCAAACCCAGCATTTATTCCTGTTCTGTGGTCAGATCTACAGAGACAGAATGTGATCTTAGTGTCAGATACATCATTAGTTCCGGCTTGAGCAACTTAAACATGTAGTGTGAAAGTTCCAAAATAGCTGGTGAACTGGAGTGTCAGTATTTATGCTCTTTCTTGTACCTTTTCTGTTGCTTGATATATAAGGAGCCATGAAACTGCATATATGCTATCTTAACTTTACAGTTTTGTTCAGTTTTAGTGCTTCCTAATTGTATGTTAAAGGTCGATTTAGCAATCATCTCTTCTGTTTTCCTTCCCTGTCTCTGCAGTAGGTGTTTAGTGAAGGCTGTAAGGCTAGAACAAGCCAACAATGATACCTTCCAAAATGTGTTGTGAAGATTTAGTGATTTGTTGCTAAGACTTCTGAGTGAGTAGTGTCATCCACCTGTGGTTCTCTTCCATGAGCTTATTCAGTTGTTTTTTTTCAACCCATATGAAAATCTGTCATTCACAGCATCCCCCATCAGAGTGGAGACTGTGCTCTTTTGGTTTTGAGACTGTCTCCTGTCAATTTCACTTAATATTCCCATCCTCTTGTGTAGGAGGAAAGTGAACAGTTTTTCTTAATCAGCTTTTCCATGTTACTTGTGATTTGAGAGACCTCATTGTGTCTCTCTGTGTCAAATAAATAAAATGAAGGGAAGCAAAGCTGTATGCAGCGTGGATTTCTAAAGTAGTGTCATAATTTACATTGCATTTCCTACTCATGGCCTAAAAGTTCCTAGTACTTGGTTTGCCTGTTTAACAGCTGATGAATAGAACAGAAAAGTTCAGTTAGAAGGGACCTACAGTGATCATCCACTCCAGCTGCCTTACCAATTCAGAGCTGGCTGAAAATTAAAGGCTGTTATTAAGGGTGTTGTCCAAATGCTTGTTAAACACTGACAGACATGGGGCATCAGCCACCTCTTTAGGAAGGAGCCTGCTCCAGTGTCTGACCACCCTGTCAGTAAGGAAGAGGTATCTCTAGGCTCAGGGAGAGTAAAGGTGGATTGCTTGTTAGGCTCAGTTTGGTTTTGTATTGTTTACATCTTTGAGATACCATTTCTGAGTCTTTCAGTTGATACATAAAGCTAGGATTGTGTTTTCCCTTGTAGTCTATGTTGAATTTAAGTTGCCTTGTTCTCAGTCTGTTGCTCATGAGGTGCCTCTGCAGGTTACAGGCAGTTGTTTCAGTCCTTGAGCAGTGCATCAGCATCAGCAAACTGTCATTTCATTTCTCATCCCCATTTCCTAGGCCATTTATCTGACATGTCAGTATATTGGCAGGTGTAGAACTGAGCCCAGATGCCTGTGGAAATCACCTGATGACATGAATTCTGAAAACTAAAAATTCCATATTCCTGGCACCAATTTTTCTGTCTTTAACCAATATTTTCTTCCATTTGAAAGCCTTACTGTCTTTCCTGTTATAGTTTTGTTTTTCTGAAAGACTTCTGCCAAAGGGCTATGGAAGTTGTTCTACATTAACAACTCTAACTGCCTTGTTGCCATGCTTGTTGGGGACTCTTCCAAGGAATCTGACTAGATTTGAGAAGCATAACTTCCTTTATTAAGCACGTTGATGCTTTCCCATGATCCATTTTGTCCAGTCATTCTGGGTTTTATGGAGACTTCTGATTTGTTTAGTATCAGCGTCACACTTAGTTTTGCAGTTTGTTGACTCTTCCTTGGAACATAGTTTAAATATTCATATCATGGTTATTGCTTACATGCTGCTTCTTTCCCTATAGTGTTGGGTGAGTCATGGGCATGTAAAAAAAATGCAGTGCAACTTTGTTTGCTGCAAAATCTGGATTGTACAAAAAGGACAAAAAAGCGTGAAAGGAAGAGAAAATAGGTGGTTTAGATAGTTAAATGCTGCCCTGGAGAACTGGCCTATTCATCACTCTGTCAGAATTGGAATTCATTAAAAAAAAAGTCTGAAGAAGTTTTAATTTTTATTTTTAAAATTTATTTTCTGTGTGCCTGTCGTGAGGCATTCAGTCTCATTTGCAGAAACAATGAGCAGTTTTGGCTGCTGTGTATGGGCAAAAGCACCTAGCTACTTACTTCTTCAAAGTATATCTGCTGTGATTCATTTCTGAAGCCAAAAATTAGGGAGAATTTTCAGCCCTTAATTTTGTACTTCCATTACCCATGTGCAAGCAACAAAATCAGCTGAGGTCAAAGTACTATTTTTACTGAACTGATATCATAGTTAAGACCATTCTAGAAGTACTTCTAGGACAAATTGCAGACCAAAATGTAGATATAGTATCTTCTTTTAAGGCTTGGGAAAGCTGTGTGTCTCCTGCAAAAAGGAAACAGAAAATTACCTAAATACTCAATAAATAAGTGCTATCATTTCTGCCTCATTTGGTGCAAGTAGGCATATTCCAAATTCTGTAAGAATGGAAAGAGGAAAAATACAATGTCAATTGCATTTATAGAAAAAGTCTTTTACATCCTTTCTCCAGTTCAGTAAAAGTGCTAACAACCCAACCTCTTTAAAAGTGCCATGGACAGTACTGTGTAATTGGTTAGAGACTGTATTTTACAAATGAATGGTTCCACTTCATCACAGCCTCACCTTACAGTTGTAACCTGCCTTGGCATACAAGTATAAAATGTGGATATACAGGGCATCAGTGCAGTAGATTGTTTGGATGTATCATTTAGTGCTAGAAATACCAAATTACAGGACTTCATTTTTCTACACATTTTTGTAGAAGAGCATTTGGGAAGGATTGACTCTGGAGTACAGGCACATGCCTGGCTGTATTATTATTCCCTTTCTTTTCTCATCTTGTTTCCTTGTTTTTTCATCCCTTCCTCTCTTTACCTTTTTTAGTTTTAACTGAACTTTTCAGAGGTCAAAGTGTGAAAGTTCTAATGAGTTTCACAGTATTGATGGCTGGCCAGTAGGTCAGTATGTGTTGGAGAGCCAGCTGGCACATGCTGCACATGAAAAAGGCTGTAGCAAATCTTACCAGACAGTAGCTGGAGAGCAGAAGACAGGAGTGGTAAGAGAGGTTGCCTTGAGGAAAGAAACAGCATTTAAAAATTTTCACACTGTTGGAGTGGTTAAACATGCAGAAGAATCACTTCTACTTCCTCTTGGAAGAGCTCGTTCTGTTACTTTCACCCTTCAAGAATTAGCTAAACCATTCATCCTAAATAGATTCTGCTGGCAATAAAATACTTAATCTGAAAAGCAGCCAGTTTGTAAGGGCTGATCATACCTTTTAAATGTTTCATTTAGAATAAGTGACCTTAAGTTGTATCCTAGACAGATACTAATATATAGGGTTATTTTCCCTACATATTCTTGTGTTCTTACCATCTCTTCTGATTTTTCTAAGGTCATGATTCCCTCACTTTTCCAGGAGAGCCTTTAAAATGTGTTCTTTTCACATGAACATTAGGAGTCTCTAGTCTATTTATTAAGTTCTAATATTTAAACAGGGTTATCAAGGAAGACTAGCACACATTTAGTGCATGAAAGAGGAAAGGAAATATTTTAGATACTTCTAGGCCTAAAATGTTAGGAAAGGAGGCCTGAATTCAAGACTATAGGATCATTCTACTCTTGTGTATTCCCTCCCACCACAGCCCCCAGTTTGTAATTTAACTGTTCTTTTGGATCAGAATTGGAGAAATGGTCATTCTGTTATTTAGGGCAGTGCTTCATAACATGTTTTGATTGTGTTGAGTATTTTTTAAATTAAAAACAAATGTTGAGTTTGAACTTGGCTTCAGTACTGCAGAGAGCCTTGCATGTTTAATGGTTCTCTGTTTACTGAATTTTCAGTTACGTTTTAAAATATTTTTACCTGTCAAATATATGCAGCCACAGTAAACTACTGTAAAGAGATCAATATCTTCTAAGTTTATGGATTGTTTTTTGACAGTGTCTTGCATAAAGAGACCATGCTGTCTGTCACAGGACTGTGTATCCACAGGACTGTGTATTACTTCTTGTGATTTGTAGCAGTTCTCCTAAGTGCCTTTTTTTGACATTATTGACATCTATCCAATCTTGGATAATCAGCTGATTTGTTTACAAGAGGAAATTTTGTATGGAGGAAACTTTGAACTGTTTTATGGTTGTTGATCAGTCCCTGTTGTTTTGCAGACTTTGGCAGTGGTTTTATAAGTGTTCCAGCACCAGTATGGAAAGTTCAGATTTCTGTAGAGCTCTGGAGTTGCAGGAGCACAGGATATCACTTTTTTGGGTATCACAAGAAAGAAACAAGAGAAGTTAATGTAACTGTATTTCTCAGTTCTCTCAGCCATGTTCCTGAAATAAGAAAGTAACTTAGGACATAAGATGTTGGCAAGTAGTCGGGCAGTGGTACAGACACAGGGACCTGTTGCCAGGTGCCTGTACTTAAGTGTTCTTCAGGACTGTAGGTCATGACCTGGCTGCCTGGAAACAAGCTCACAAAACTGGTACAGATTGTTGAGTTTCAGAACTGAGAGTTGGGTATGGGACAGTAATAAGTTAACTGTGCCTTCAGGAAACCAATGAACTACTTTTTTAAAGAAAACACTTTAGAGCTGAGGGTAGTCCCTGATAGTCCTTCTGTGACTCAGGCATTGTGTAAAAGGAAAAAGGAAATAGGAAAAAGATCCTTTGGCTGAGAGATGGTTAAGTAGCAGTTGTATGAATTCATGCTTATCCATAAAACTGAGGGGTTAAAAAGGATCAGAATGTGCAATGGGATCAGATTTAAGAACTGAATGACACAGACTGTTATCTTAGTAGGTTTTTTGGATCAGATTATAATCTGTAAATTGCATTACCATTAAAGGGCAGAGACCTGTCCAGGCAGGTGTGCGAGGCTTTATGAGAAGTATAAAAGTGAGTTGTGGTCAGGAACTTCAGGGACAATTTGTTCTAGCATGTGACCAGAAGAAAACTGTAAGTTTCATACCACTGTATCTACCTGGTTTTATGAGTACTAATCTGTAAAAATGTGTTGCTGATGCAAATTAGTTTCATTTTGGAAATGCAGAAAGATCCAAAAATATGTTGCTTGCAAACATTGGCAGAGAGATCTGTTCTCCTGGTTTCTGGATTGGATGTATCTTGGATAGTGAAGAATTAGAAATTGCTACCATCTGACAGCTGCTTGATTTAAATAAATGATTGTTTTTCCTATTTAATTTGATTTGGTTTGTGTCCACAGTATCAGAGCAGCCACAATAAGCAGCTGTCTTTACAGTCTTAATGGAAGGGGCAAAATCGGTGAATTAATACTTCCTTCTAACCTCAAGTTGAAATATCAGCAGGTTCATCGTGTAATGGGCAGATTAAAATGACTGTTCAGGTTTGTGACATTTTGAGGGCTTGCATGCTGAGCTTAGCACTAACCTAATGTGGTTGCACAGCCTTTAGCTTAGAGGTGGCTTACAGAAGGGTGGAGCAGACTGCATAGCAAATCATGACTCTTACCTGCTCACCTGCTCTGCTTTCTGGTAGTTTGCTGTCTTCCTCTGGCATGTGCATGTCAGTATCAGTGATAGTCCCATGGTGTCTTTTTTTTTAGCTACTTCTGTGACACAGTCAGTGACCTGCCTTTAGACCATATCTGACCAGTCACTGTTGGAAACAAAGCTGTGTAGTTGGAGGCCCAGTAGGCATCTCTTCTGCTTGCTGCTGCTCTCTGTGTATCTGTCAGTGTGACTCCCTGTGCTGTAGGATGCTTTACCTTGGACTACTGTGTATGATGGATATTGAGTGTCCCTGTTCCTCTCATAGAATCACAGAATGGTTTGGGTTGGAAGGGACCTTTAAGATCATCTTGTTCCAGATCCCCCACCACGGGCAGGGACACCTTACACTAGAAGGTGACAGAAAGACAGAAAGTCTCAAAGTCTCTCCACTGTCTTAGTGCACAAGTTTGATCTTGGTTTACCTGTATGTATTGTCTTATACATTTTTCTTTATCCTAAGATATGTTTTATGAAAAAATCATGCCTAAATTACATTGTCTTCCAAACATGATTATATCCATTTGGATCTCCTCCTTCTACCTTGTATTTATGTATATGGACTGGAGAAAACACTGTTAACTCTAAGGTCTGAGCTCCTGTCTTCCAGAAAGTAAACTCTGTAAGCTTGGATTCATTTGTTACTAGAATTCTGTCTTGGCTTTATGCAAGCAGGAAGCACTCATTCTGAAGATAGCTAGAAATCCTTGCATACTTGTCATTATCCAAATTACTGTGGAGGAAAATTTTATTGCATTAAACACAAGTATCTAATGATGAGTTGTCTTCATTTTTTTGCAGTGGGCTGTTCATTTACTGTAACCATTTGCTCAGATACTGTCTCATTAGGTGGAAGACTATTTTAGGTACTCCTTTTTCTGTCTTCTTCCCTTGTAACATCACACATTCCTCCCAGTTTAGTTACATTTCTCCTATATTTCCTTAAGAAGCAGCATTTTTCTGTACAAGATAGGATATTTGCCAAGGCAATAGGCTTATCAGTTCATGTGAGCACTTATTGTGTCCGTTTTTGCTTTATTTCATGTGAAATAATGGTATTAGGACCTGATCCCAAAAGGACAGATTCAATGGTTATTCAGCACTAAATCCTTTCACAAAAAGTTATTTCATGACTATAAAAAAGATTTTTTTCTGTTCCTTTGCAGTCACTCTTGGAAGCACATGATATTGTGGCTTCAAAATGTTATGATTCCCCTCCTTCTAGCCCAGAAGTCAATAATTCTTCCGTGAACAACCAGGCTGTTCCAGTAGATGCTATTCGTATCCTTGGAATTCACAAAAGAGCAGGAGAGCCACTGGTAAGTAATTGAGGGTGAGTGTGTCTTTAAAGTGCTTTAGTGGAAATGTTTGCTCATACCTGGTGTCTTGCATTATGTTTTAATTATTTTCATTATGTTGTGTAATTTATTGGGTGATGAGCTCAGTATTGAGAGGTTGAAATAAGATACTTTCATGTTCTCCATCCCATCCTCTCCAAGAAGTAATGGGATAGTTATTAGGCAGTCACTGGCCTGAATGACTGCTGGCATAACTGACTAACACAACATCTTGATATAAGATGACAGGATTGCATGCAATCAAGAACAACAGTAATTTTTCAGTCTTATGAAAATCTTGTGTGAAAGCACTTCTGTGTCACCTGATGCTTCTCTGTATCAGGAGCTCTAACACTGTAGTAGCTGTGACTGTTTTCATTGGAGTGAGTGGAATATCCCACAGCTGTGTACTTGTGCTTGAGGTAATGGTGACATGAAACTGAAATTCAAACAGTGGTAAACTGGGTGACCTGTACCTCCTTCAGGGAGTCACGTTCAGAGTGGAGAACAACGATCTGGTGATAGCCCGAATTCTTCATGGAGGAATGATAGATCGGCAAGGTCTTCTGCATGTGGGGGACATTATTAAAGAGGTGAATGGCCACGAGGTTGGAAACAACCCAAAAGAATTGCAAGAACTGCTGAAAAACATCAGTGGAAGTGTCACTTTGAAAATTCTCCCCAGCTACAGAGACACTGTCATTCCTCAACAGGTCAGTAGCACATTTCTGATGATTCTGTGAAAAGAACTTCTGCTTAGTACTTTATTGTGTAAGATTCTCTAATATTCTGGATTAGACATGTTTTGATTATTTTGTGAATATAATGCTAGAAGGAAAAGTAAAATGTATTTTACTATATTTAAACCTATAATAAACCTGTATTTACCTTTAATTACATTTTAGAAATGAGTTTATTCACCTAATATGCGTGCTTAGAAAACTTGAATTAGTGTCTAAAATTGTTAGGCATTTGTATGCTACATATAAAGCACGTTTCTTTGACCTTAAGTGACCTCTGATGTCCTGACCACAATCACACTTCATGCAGTAAAGTGTGTGTGTGTGTTTATAACGTGGTTAGTGTCAAAATAATCAGTTTAACAGGATGCAGATATGTATTTAATTCAACGGACAAGCTTTAACTCTCTTGACTTCAGTGGGAACTTGGATGGTGGCTGTTCCTTATCCTTTTGTTGCTGTAGGCTGTCAGTTTCTCCATGGCAGAAGTGACTTCCTGAGCTGAATCAGTCCTTTGAAACAGCCTATAAGATGCTCCTTCAAGTAGTGGGTCTTAATGCCTGCGACTTCCACTGAGTAGAGGCTGAGGGAATGTGCTCTATTGAGGCTGGTGCAGGGCTTCCTTTGCTCCCCAGCCTGAGCAAAGAGAATCAAAGATGTTTTCAGTTCAGTCATGCAACCTACTGTTTCTTCCCCTGCATCAAATTTGAGTCTTAAGCAGCTGAATGTCCTGTTATTTTTGCCATGAACTCAATGTTTTAAAAGTAATTCTTAAGATTCTACCAGCCTTAAATACAGTGCTCACATTCCAAAAATTTGTTTGTATTTTTAAGTAATTGAAAGTCAAAATTCTAACTGAGTTGTATATGCTGAAATGCAGAAATGACCATTTTGTAATACCATCCCCAAATGGAACAGATTTTTTAATTTTTATCATGAAGCTACTTCAGCCAAGGCTTGCACCATTGATTATTCCATCCCAGTTAGTGAGTAACTTTTTCCCCCTAGATTGTATTTTACATGCCAAATGCAGCTTGGATCATATCAAGGTTTTTATGCTGTAGGTAAAGACATTACTTCAGTTTGACAGATAGATTAGTCAGAATGTATTTTATAATGCTTAAGCTTTGTTACTTTTACACGTTTCAGGTTTTTGTCAAGTGTCATTTTGATTATAATCCATATAATGACAACCTCATCCCATGCAAAGAAGCAGGTTTGAAATTTTCTAAAGGAGAAATTCTTCAGATTGTAAACCGGGAAGATCCGAATTGGTGGCAGGTTGGTAAAAAGATTAAAATAAGTAAAATAAAAAACTGAGAAGCATCAGTAGGTGCCTTACTAATAAATTCTTTAATTTATGATCTACTTCCATTTAACAGTAGATACATGAAAAAAATATTTACGCTGCAATCCAATTTCAAGCTAATACAAAGATATGAAGTTGAAATACTAAAGGAAAAGTAATGTTTTAAATTGTATATGTAACACTCATTTTACTGTTAGTTGTGTTTATTTTTCTTTTTGTTTTTGTGTCATAAGCCTGGACATTCCCACAAATAAATTTAAGGTGGACAATTTTTAGAAAAAAAGTCTTAGTTTGACTATAATTATGGTAAACCTTCCCTGACAGCAGCTGTGGAAGACATGGACCCCTTCCTGAGTGCTCAGAGATACACAGAGAGAGAAATTAATCTTGTGGATTTGAAGGGAGTGAGAATAGCTGTCTGGAGAGGCTGTATGTTTTATTTCTACAGTGGTCAGTGTCTGTGAGCTGTGTATTATGCATGCTCATAGTCACAGTGTTTGGCACAGTTTCAAATATTAACAATTCATCCTGCTTTAAGGTGATATTCTATTACAGTAGAAATGTAATCCAATGCTTATGCTATGTTTATTTTTTACAAGACACTATGCACAGAATTAAACATTATCAGTGCCTCTGAAAATGGGATAAGTGAACTTTTAAGACCATTTTATGAACTTTTAAGACCCTTTTCTCAACCGAGATCCTCAAAGCTGGCAAAGAGTATAGCATTATTAACTTCCCTTTTGAGCCCTACATTGCTCACCCTTTGCAAGGTAACAAGCAGAAGAGAGCCAGACTACCTGAGAACAAGATATATGACTTCTTTAAAAGCAACAGAAATATTCCAATATACCTAAGTAGCTGCTGAATTTTGTTGCTTCTCAGTGACAGTAATAAAAGAAAGAAAGACAATAAAAAGTGTGAGGAAAGGCTGAGAATTTATTGCTGCCAACTTAATTAGTTTCAGAAGTAGACTCTCCAAAACTCTGGAGGAATTTGATGTTTAGCTCATGCTGACTTCTGTATTGCCTTTCAATCTCTCCAGTTGTAACTTGTGGGAGTCCAGGAGAAATAAATCTTCAACACTCAATCTGGCAAAATTGAAATGTGTTAAATCAGTATAGTGTATTGCTATGCAGATCATGCCCCAGGAAAAAGAAGTTTAGTTTTTCCTCATGCTTTCCAGAAATGCTATACTGTTAATGAAACTTCATACTGTAAAAAATCAGTTAGTCATAGATAAAAGCATAAAGTTGAAAAGCAAACATCTCCTGTTAGCAAAAGAAGGATTTATTGCAAGCAAAAGATTTATGGAGAATTAAACACTTCATAACTGTGTTTGTGTGTGTTAAGCTTGCTGAGAATTGAGCTTGCCATGAAATTATTTTATAGAGAATTTTAGCCAATTCATTACTAGGAATGCTCAAGTTACTAAGATTTTAAATATGTAGTTGCTTAGTGCAAAATGCTTGAAGGCATGATTAGGGAAGTGTTACTGGCATTCACTGGGAAATGACAATTAATAAGCTGCACTGAAGCCTGTTTGGAGCAGCTCAAGAATATAAAATAAGTATACTGTATACTAGCAAATCTTGACTTTTGTCACCTGAGACTTCAGTGTCTGGAGCCAGAGAATTCCACTTGGGAATTTTATGCCAAAGTTTTATGTCTGGAGGAGCGTACTAACGTAGTGAGAACCAGTAATGGAACTTGCATCTATTTTACTTAAGTTTTCTGAATTTTAATACTCAATATCAAGACACTATTCCTGTAAAAGAGAATTTTAATATTTACATCTGACTCTGAATTTTTAAGTCTCAGTAGTAAATTTATCAACACTCACCACTGAGAAACTGGCAGCGAGGAAGTCAGTCAACACCATCGTGATGAGAAAAATGCTTCTTGCAAGTTAGATATAATTATTTGTTTGGGTTTTTTTCCCCTCCCAGGCTAGTCATGTCAAAGAAGGAGGAAGTGCAGGTCTAATTCCTAGCCAGTTCCTGGAAGAGAAGAGGAAGGCTTTTGTTAGGAGGGACTGGGACAACTCAGGTGAGACTTAGTAAATTTCAGGAGTAGATTTTGTTCTGATTCCTTTTGCTTTTCCTGCCTTCCTAAATAATAGAAAAACTGCTATGTGAGATTACACAGATTATTGTGAAATGCTGAATTTCATATTTTGACTTTTGCTGAAGGACAAAGGGTGAAGTCTGTTTAGTGTTCAAAGATACATGAATCCGTTTTGCCACCTGGTGATGGAAAGCTGAATGAGGTGGGACAGGCAGTGTGCACTTTTAAAAAATTTTTTCTGTGGTATGCACTGAAAGTTAATAAGCTAAACATGAATTTTTCAACTGCTTTCTTTTCTAGGAAAATATTTTTTTCTGTGTTCAGTTCTTCCTGTACCATTTGATGGGTTTGTAAATAGATGTAATTTCTTGCCCTAGGATATATACAATTCTAGAATAGTCCTTATAAATGTATTAATCTAAAATTTCATGTATTCATATAAATAAGTTTTAGAAATAAACAGAAATTGTGAGTTCATCTAGTTTTTTATTTTTAGGGCCTTTCTGTGGAACAATTAGCAGCAAAAAAAAGAAAAAGATGATGTATCTCACTACAAGAAATGCAGGTATCTCTTAATACTACATGAAAGTTAACGTTCTTTAGGTGTCAAAACTTGCAGAGTGTAGTGTATCCAAAGCTAAAGATTTGCAGTAAAATATTTGATTATAAGTTTGATAGATCAGATAGTTTTTATGGTTTAAAAACAATAGCGATCAGTGCAGACATGGCTGTGCTGAGTACATCAATTGGTGGGTGGAAATCAGAGAAAAACTGGGTGTTAAGGAAAAACAGTGAAATGTTTTGTTGCCACTGGGCTGAGGGGATGTGATTTTTCGTTTCTGTTCAGCATTGATGAGGCCACACCTAAGGGTACTGGGCACTTCCCAGTGCAAGGGAGATGTGGACGTACAAAGGTGTTGGAGGGACTGGAGGAAAAGTTGAGACAGCTGGGAATGTTGAATCTGGAGAAGAGGAGGCTCAGGGCAGCTCTCACCAATGTGTACAAATGCCTGAAGGGAGGGTGCAAAGAGGATGGAGCTGGGTGGGCTGTTTGCAGAGTAGCCCAGTGATAGGGCAAGAGCCAGCAAGCAGCACAGGCTCTGAACGTCAGAAAACACCTTTTCCACTGTGAGGGTGACTGAGCACTGGCACAGGTTATCCACAGAGGTTGTGGAGTTGTCCTCCCTACAGATACTCAACAAGTGTCTGAATGTGGTCCTGGGCATTGGGGTGGACCAGATGCCTTCCAGAGGTACCTTCCAACCTCAACCATCCCATGATGCTGTGGAGGTTCACTAATTGTCAGTCACAGTTTTCCCCTTCTGATCAAACACAGACTTTCTCCTTAGAAGTAAAAGAGAGAACCTGACCTTATGTTGTCCATGGAGAAATAACTATTTTATTCCCAAACCAATTTAAAGCTAGAAGTCTTGTATCAAACTTACTGCCCTCTGAGCACTGTTTATATTCACATGGGGTCTGTTGATAAACAGCAGGACTACTTAATTTTTTTTCCTTACAGTTCTGAGTGTGTATTAAACTTTTTTGTACTTTTCTCAATGTAGAATTTGATCGCCATGAAATCCAGATATATGAGGAAGTAGCCAAAATGCCTCCTTTTCAGAGGAAAACCCTGGTCTTGATTGGGGCCCAAGGAGTGGGGCGAAGGAGTTTGAAGAACAGGTTTATTGTGCTGAATCCTACTAGATTTGGAACTACAGTGCCATGTAAGTTCTCAGCATTCCTATCGTAACATCATCCTTTGATTAACTGGCAAGTATTTGATGTTTATCCTTGTGATTCAGTGTTGGAGTCATTTTGTCAGAGCATAAAAATTGTATAGAGTGGGAAAACACTTCCTGTTCCTGAAAACTGAACTAACATATGACCATGAAAACATTTGTAACTAGCACTTAAATGGTTCTGATGCTGCAGAATAGCAATTTTTGTCTGTGCAGTATTTCAGTCTGGGTTTCCTCAGTGTCAGTCACCATCCATTACTGAGGTCATTCCATAAGTTCCCAGTAACCTTCTGTAATGAATGGCCAGTGGAGTTTCTCAGGTCTGCCTTTTAGTTTTCCACCTGTGGACTAGGCATTATAAATTGTTGCTTTAGTTTAGAAATTAGGGAAAAGCAGCAAACTTCCAATAAAACAGAAGTGTTTGTGATCTCCAGGATTTGTATAACTGTATTTTAATATAGCTAGCTTTAAGCACATGATCTTTTATTTTCCCCCCTATAAATAGCAGAAAAAAAACTTATTTTACCTGAAGTATGTTTTCTTGCCTTTTTTTCAGATGCTTTGCTCATTAACTTTTTTTTTTTTTTTTTAACTCTTCCCTCCTGTTTTGGCTGCTGACCAGAGAAGCCACTCTAGCTACATTATTGTTCTCCTGAGATGTGCTTCTCAGAATTTCAAAACCAGTCTGTTCCCTTGTTTCCAGTGGGCAAGAAATTGATCTGATAATAATAGGAGGAGGGACAGGTCTGAAAGAGTCTCTCTCTCTCATTTGCTGAATCTCTAGCATCAAAACTGGCCAGGGCACTTAAAATTGGTTGATGGGCCTGATAACAAGGTTGACTTCTCAGTGTTACTTTTAAAAAGAAATCTTCTCTTTGGAATTCCATTATTTTATATTGGCAAAATAGTAAGAGGCTTTTTACTGGTTCTAAAATTCTTACTCTATTTCAAAAAAGCCTTCAGAATTACTTATTTCTCTAAAATGCTGTTTAGATGCTTGAATATATGTAAGTAATGCAGCACAGTTGTTGAACATTCTTCAAAGGCATAAAAGTAAACTTTCCCCAATCTGATAGTCTAATCATGCACATGCAATACCCAGTTTATTGTATATAGAACCTTTTTTTCTACTTCAGATTTTGAGTGGGAGAATCAATAAACTTAGTTGGTCTTTGATTAGAAGAAAATTCTCCAGGTTATTCATAAAGAGATTTGTGTAGGATGTGTTTTGGGAGGTGGGAAATGGATGAAACTGATCCAGTGCTCCAGGGAGAAGCATGTTCTTGGCGTTGAGTTCCAATCCAGCCCATGGTGCTGTGGTTTTCTTCAGTGTGAATAACTGAACTGTTAAATCATCTCTTAGCTGTAAGATGTTAAAGCTTACTCTCCAAAATTAATTGCAAACTGATATGTGATTCTTTTTAATGTATTGTATTAACCACTATAGCTTTAATCTTTCCATAGAATCTTGACTAAAACTAGATGTTCTAGTAATATGTTTATTCTTAACAGCTTCAGATGATCATTTTTCCTGGCATTTGTGTTTTCTCTAAGATTGAAGTGGATAGGAATTACTGGAAGGGAAAGATTGCTTTCCACTTGTCTCAACAAGTTGCACTAAGTGATGATAGAAGTATTACCAAAGGGATGCCCTGACTGTTAGGTTTAATATGTTCTAGAGTTCAAATCTAATTAAATATAAGTAGCAGGTAGTTAATATGGGGATAGGGCAGCAAACAATAATAATATGATCTTATATTTTATTTTACTTTTTTAAAATCTTATTTTTATTTTTTTGCCTAAGTAATGTCTGTACTGCACAGTGTAGCCAATGCCCAAGATAGCTGATAATGATTTACTCAAATACTGGCTTTAATCTTTCTGCAGGGAATTTACCTTGCTTTAAAAGGGAAGTTGTCCTGGAAAGCAGCATTAGCTCACTTCCACTAAGATTCTGCTGTGGTGGCTGGGCTGCTTCTGATATTTAAACTAACTTTCTTTATAGCCAGCCCATGTAATTCTACCCTGAACAACAGGACAAATACAGAGAGCAAAGGTTTTGGGGGTGGGATGGGGCAGATCTTGTTGTGCTCAGCTATTTTCAGAAGTGCATTTGGCATTTGAGAGTTAAACTTCCATTTGATTTCCAAGTCACTTAAATAATTATTTTATTAAGTGAATACTTAAAAAGATTGTATGAATGAGTATTGTATATGGTGTGAAGGAGCAGGCAAAGGAAACAGGCAAATGGGTGGGTAAGCACCATATAGGAAACAATATAAATAAAGGGAACAGGAGGGGCTGTGCTCAGTTCTAAAATTTATCTAGAATGAAGAATAAACCTGTACATGGAGCAATTACAGCTGTATAACAATGTGTATTATAGTTTCCCTACTTAAGCGGCAGTCCAGTTTCGTATTTATATTCCAAATATAAAATGAAAACATTCAATTTATATTTTTAATTTTTTGTTTAGTTACTTCACGGAAGCCAAGGGATGATGAAAAAGATGGGCAAGCGTACAGATTTGTGTCACGAGCTGAAATGGAGATGGATATTAAAGCTGGCAGATACTTAGAGCATGGAGAATATGAAGGAAATCTTTATGGCACCAAAATTGATTCCATCCTTGAAGTTGTTCAGACAGGAAGGACCTGCATCTTGGATGTAAATCCACAGGTATATGATTTATAATGTTATTATTATAATAAGTGTGCGATTATAATGTTGAAGAGGTGAAGAGAGATGCCTTCAAATTTGAAGGCTTCTTATCTGGTTTCAAGGTTACAATTATCAGCTGGATTCCTGTGTTTGTGGCACTTACTTGGAATGAATTAGAAAGATGGAAAATACCCAACCTAAATTCTGCATGAAAGAGGAGTCTTGCAGAGTAATAAAGAATCTTTTTAGCCAAGGAAAGAATGATGCTGAGCATTTCAAAAGGCAGTGTAGGAATTTCCAAAATAGAAATAAGAATCTTCACTTATGTATTGCTGCCCATCGGCACAGATGAGTTTTGTGGTGTCCCTTAAGCAAGGGGGAGATGTGGTGAGTCACTCTCTAACCTTGGTGGTTTTTTAATTTTTTTTCTTTTTCTTTGCATCTAGGCTCTAAAAATACTGAGGACTTCAGAATTCATGCCCTATGTGGTGTTTATTGCTGCTCCAGAGTTAGAGACTTTGCGAGCTATGCACAAGGCTGTGGTAGATGCTGGAATTACAACCAAACTTCTCACTGTAAGTAGATCATTTCCTATTTCGTTTTCTTTGAACAAGATGTTCTTAGATCTTTTAAAAATTCTTTATCATTCATTTTAGGTGAAATTTGTTCTGAAACAAATGTCTCTAAGAAAAGTTAGGCAAGACTTTTGCTGATTACTTAGTAGAAGTTAATCAAATACTATGTATAAGGGAGATTGCTTCTTTCTTAAAAATAGACCTCTTACAGAGAAGTGTTGATTACAAAAATTACTTGTAATCTGTACTTTGTGAACTGTCACCTTTGATTATTTGCAGCAAATGGTAGATATTTCATGGTTGCAATTGTCCTTTCATGCAGATGTCTTTCCTTGACTTTCCCATCTCCCTCCCCGCCCAAATTTTTGTTCCTGTTTGTCTTATAATATGTGTGTGCTTTAAAATGGAATCTGTAATGCTTGGGAAAGATATTGCAGCTTGTGACAAAAAAAGAAAAAGCAAAAAAATCTCACTAATCAACAAACCATCAACCACCCCCCCCCCCCAAAAAAAAACAAACCCAAAAAACCCCAAGAATGCGGGTTGTCCTTGTTTTCACTGCTGCAGCATCATGTGCTGCACTGAGAGTGGCTGATAGCTGCCAGAATAAGAAGTGTTGAACAACTTCCCTGTTGTTCCTTGGATTTGTCATATAAAGTGAAGGGGCGTGTTTTGTTCATTAGATCTTCCCTCCTTTTCTTAGACACTATGTGTAGCAGAGGGAAATAAGACAATTTCTCCAATGCAGTTAAGCATAAATACTCTGTGTGGGCATGAACTTTCCCAGCTTCAGGAGCAAAGAAAAAAAAGCCAGATTGAGCAGTTCAACTCCCCAACAGGAAAAAAGCTGTGTTTTGCTGATGCCTCATAATGATAGGGCTGCAGCTTCATAGGAATATCTTGAATAAATGCTGACAGGGCACTCAAAGCTATAAAGTGGGGGGGTGTTAGTATTTCCACTAAATTAGTGTATAATTTTTAGTCATGGCTTCTAGTTATTATGCATTCTAGTATCTCTGTGGATGCTCAGTCATCCCTCTTTCCTGCTCCAAATGAACCCTGAATTTTATGGTGCATATACAAGAAGGCAAGGTTTAAACTATCCAGACAAGTATAAAAATAATTTCCTGCACTTCCTAATATTTGATTCCCTAAGGGACATCTTTGGCTCTGTATTACTTCTTACAAATAATAGAGAGGGTCGTTAAGTTTCAGATATGCATTTATGTGTTTTTATGGATTTTGCATTGCATCCCTGCACGTGTATATGGAGTATGATTTGCTATTTCATATTCTTGTGCTTCCTGAACATATGAAAAACAAATGTCATTTAAAGTATTACAGTTTGCTTGTTAGACCTGGCTGTATTATTTCTAGCATCCTAACCCATTCCATTACAAAAAGTCTGGCTCTTGGGTTCATACCTTTACTTGTTTCCTTCATTCACTGTGAAGGAAAGGCTATTTACAAACTTGGTTTTTCATTTTGGTTTTTATATTGACAGCGGTATAAGGACTTGAAAATATTGAAATAATTACTGTAAAGGGAGACAAGTCTCATAACTACTTCCAAAAAAATTGCTGTTGCACAAAAATTGAGAGGAATTTTTAAAGAATGTAGGACTAGCAAAACACAAAAACATGCTCAGAGGCACTTTATAAAGGCTTCATCGTGTAGGAATATAAATTTCTTGCATATTTTGCAGCTCAGGTCTGGACTACAGTAATGTAGCAGTAGTTTACAAATGAGGGACTGATGTCAGGTGGGCTAGGCTAAAATGTTGTCTCTAATAGCCATAAGGTATTCTAGAGCTTTATTCTGCTAGAAATTGTCTTTCATTTCACCCTAATTTAAAATCTTGGGGGTTTTTTGATGTCTTCTATGGAAATAAAAGGGACACAAATATATTTACAAAACTGATTGACCCAGTCATTCCTAAAGCATTAATTTTATTCTGGTTGGATCATCAGTTGCCCTTACAAAGTGATTAACTGCTCCCTGTGCACACCAGCCCAAGTTCACATGCTTCTATTGATTTTCTTCAAAATTGTAAGGTTGGCAAACATTTGCTTGCCATATTTAACATTATTGACACCACTCAGAACTTTCTCAGCCCTTTCCATGTATTTTAGCTCAATTTCTGTGTGAATGTATTATAAATGAACTTTCCTTATTTTTAAAATGTATGTGGTATCTAGCTTTAAATAGTCAGTTGCAGTATGTACTGAAGGGATCTTCTTCTGCATCTCTAAGGATTTGCCAAGTCTTATCTTTAAATCTGTAGTAAGATTTAGATTCACTAATCCTTAAAAATCTCTTGCACAGGACACTGATCTGAAAAAAACAGTGGATGAGAGCGCGCGGATCCAGCGAGCGTACAACCACTACTTTGACCTGACCATTGTCAATGACAACCTGGACAAAGCCTTCGAGAAGCTGCAGACGGCCATCGAGAGACTGAGGCTGGAGCCCCAGTGGGTCCCCATCAGCTGGGTCTACTGAGTGCTCCTGAGGGAGCTGCACTAACCAATAAAGTCAGCAGCAGCAAACGTGACGTGTAGATACTGATGATAACCTACAGCACCTGTGCATTTTTACTCTGTGTATATTCAAAAGTACACTGTTCTGAATTTTTATAAAAATGTTGAAGAGAAAGTGTACTTAAATATGTAATTTATTTTAATTTTTCTAACTTTTTACAGATAACCTTTCTATTCATATCACATGAAGGAAATGCGTTTAAGCATTTTTCTATGTTTTGATTTAGTATCTTTGCCTTTTTCATCTAAGAAACTTTCATTCACTTCAACATTTACATCTTGGTCTTACATTTTCACTGTGATTAAAAAAGGATACTTGAAACAATTTTTGTAAAATTTGTTAATGTCAGTGTTTAACTGATCAAAAGTCTATAGCTCTTATTAGGAAAGAACACTAATTTCTTTGAGGTTTTTTTCTTCAAAAAAATAATAATTTTATGGGAGCAGAATTTTAAATATTAAAAGCAGTAACAAAAACACAGGTCCATTGCTCCAGCTGCTTTCAGCTTAATGTTGGTGCATTCCTGATGTTTCAAAAGTTCCTGATATCTCTTGATTTAGATAACTTTTGTGTAGATTCCCTTCTATCTGTCTCCTAAAATAACATAGAGCAATACCTTGCAAGCTGCTTATTATGCTTTCTTGGGAGCCAACCTGTTAGCCCATACAGTTGAAGTACTGACATTAGAAAGTCATAGGCAAGGTAATTCAGTGCAATTTGAATCATGGTGAAGTAGCTTGAGAGAGAACCTGATAATGTGGAGCCTTGTAGGTGACACTTAATGTTTAGGACTATTTATTCACACTTGTGAAAACACATTGCTTAAAAAAAAGAAAAAAAAAAAAAAGACATTTTCTTTTCTTAGGACATTGTTCTGTATTTGTGTAGTGATCTGTGGCTTCATTTCCTGTGATGTCTAGCTGGGTTCTAAATTATCTTTTAAATATTTGTGTGTGATCAACTGCTGTATTTTGAGTGTTGTGTAATGGCATTTCTGTGCTTTTTCTTACATTGTTTTTAATTGCATTTTTCATTAGATAGCTTGTGAATTGGAAGCTTACTGCTAAAAAGCAATGTTGTTTATAGGTTTTTTCGTTTACAGTGTATTTCCTTTTCAGTGACAATTCTCCCCTCAGTATACTCATTGATATAATTCATATTAGGTTAGGTTCAGGTTCATTGATCAAAACTTAAGCTGATGTAAATTAATGGGAACAGAAGGAGAATACAGCCTGTTGCTCAGATGAGCTCTTTTTGTGACCATGTTTTATATGACATTGTCAGCTGTTGTATATAGTCACATTCACCATCACATACTGGCTTAGGTGTCTACACTGAAGTCATCTGTTCAATTCCTCTTCCATGTGGTGACAGGCACCTGGCTCTGGATTCCTTTTCAACACCAAAGTGTGACCTGGAATGCTATCAAAAGGCATCTTCCTCAGAGCTATTTCTGGAGGAAGACAGGCTTAGGCACTGTAAAACAGCATTGCTTCCTGTGGCTCAAGACTTTTATGTGCACAAGGAAAGAAAAAATTGAGTGGATGCAGTAGAGGAAAACTGTTTGAAAAAACCTCAAAACACCTGTATGCAACAGATGATTTTTACATAGCCTGTAAAGTTGGTTGTTGTGGGGGAAGAGGGACAGAGGAGGCTTGAAATCCCAGTGTGTGTGTGGAAAATGTTAGTTAAACTTGTGTGTAGCACAGGAGATCTTCCTGGCTCTTAATACTGAGATTTCAAAATGTTTTTCAGAGGGAATATGAAATTCTCTAAGGAAAATTTGTACCACTGCTTTTTTATTGTTATGCTTTCCAGGATGTGTTTTCTCTGGTTTTTTTTTTTAAGAGTTTGATACAGCTCTCAGTTGTGGCACCAGCATGGGACTTGTAGTTTTCTTTCCCAGGAGACACGTTCTGTGATCCTGTTGCTCAGAGGCTGCTTTGAGAAGTGGATGGAGTGTGGTGTGTAGCAGCAAATGACAGCAGGGCTGTTGCTTGGCTATTTCACTGGTTTGCTTTTGGCACTGTGCTGAACATGGCTGAACTGTGTTTGTGTACTGTGTCATGGGAGTCCTCCATATGCTGTAAATAAGATAGGCTGTCTGGACAGATGAGATGCCTTTTCATTATGAGTTAGAAATATACCCTCTTTCTGATGCCAAAAGTGGGCTGACTTCACTCTTCCCCAATGAATGGAATGAAAAGATTCTTCAGTTTACACGCCTCAGTACTTCATATTGCAGACATCGCTTATTTTCATCTTTTTTCTGTAAATTTACTGAACCAAATACATGAAACACAGCCACCAAGGTGTAGTCAGGAAAGCTTCTCTCTGCTCATTCTGTTTCCATCCCAGGGAGAACACTATCAAGAGTGTCTCCCTAGTTAGCAATCTCCAGAATAGTCACGTATTTGCTAAAGCCTAAAGCTTGAATGTTTGCTTCAGGTTCACTCTGTGGGTTTAAGTCAGGAGGTGGGGTGTTGTGGCTGAGCTTTGGGTGGTGGTGGTGATGTAGATGGCAGTGAGCAATTCTGTATTGCAGTTCTGAAGCAGTAAGAGAAGGTGACTTGCTTGGGTTGGCACAAAGATGGTGTGGAAGTAATCTGCAGGTCTGATTCAGTTGTCTGTGTGCCCGGTTGGGGGGAAAAAACCCAAACCCAAACACCACACCCTGTGCATCTGTGTGTTAAAGCTTGAGTGTTCACACTGGCTTGCTTAATGGTGAGAGGGGGAGGGAGATTGCTTTGTTTTTTTGTGGTAGTTTTGGGTTTTGGCATAGTCAGATTTTCATCAGATACTTTGCCTAGTTTGTCCCCACCTGGTAGAATGACTGGAATGAGAAAAACAGTTACTATTTTTTAAAAGGAATGTTCTTGGAGGTTCTTGAAATGCTGGTGTTGTTTCAGTCACATCCACAGCTGTGACGGTCCCTACCTGCCGGGGTGTGCTGCATCAGCTGTTGTACATTGTGCAATTAGGGGAGAAGACACTATGAGAGGCTCATTTTGAGCAGGCAAAAACATTTCATAAAACACCTGTTTGGAGTATTTTGGAGGAGTTAAAATAACTGGGATTTCATGTTATCTCATTCTGTACTAAACATTCATTTTCCAGATTCTAACAGGAAAACATTACATTGACTGTTAAAGAGTACAATAGGTGTGTCTGAGAGAGGTGAAGATGCTGCTAAATGTTTAAGATATGTGGTATGTATCACAAGATAAATATTTAAGTAGTTTAGGAAAAGTAAATTATCAAATAGTTGTCTGTGTATATGTATGTGGATGGTAAAACAAAAAATGCTCATGTTGGTTATCACATTACTAAGCTACCACGACTTAATCCAGAAATGTTACCTGCATGTGAGACTTTAGAACTGGTACACTTCTCTACCTGGTTTATTGTGTTTACTAATGTATATTTTTCTAAATATACAGATATTTCAATCTAAAAAAAAAAAACCTATATTTATCTGTAATTTCTATGTTTTGGACAGTGCATGAGGTGCTGTAAAATTCTGTACATATAGAGACTTATAGAAGAAACATTGTAGTTGCCCCGTGAATGAAAAGTTATACATAGAAGTACAGTCAGTATGCCAAGACCTGTAAGTTATTTCCCTGAATTCACCAAAAATTCACTTAAGCGTGCACCAGTCTCAGCTCTCCTGTAAATACTGTGGTGCATTGTGTACCCAGGTGATGACCTTGCTGTCTCCAAGTGTTATAGCAGGTCTGCTTTAGGTTCTGCATCGAGATGCAGTCCAAGTTTAGTGGGATAATTATAATGGAATACATCATCTTACATAGATTTATAAAGGTCTTTCAAAATGTTCTGCAAACCTTTGCAACAAAGATAAACATGGAGCAGAATCACAGATCTTTGTAGGCAAGGAAAATCAAGTTCATAGCCAAGGCAGTATCTGTGACTTGTGCCGTGTTCTCGGCTCAGGGCAGCTCTGTGTACTTAGTTGTACAAAAGCTTTGTGGAGCAGGATGGCAGATCAGCTCATCGCTTTTGAATTTCTGTTTATATAAACTGTCACATCTTGGCTGAGCTCAAATTGTGACGTTGTTTTCTTTCATCCTCTCTACTCGCTGCATCTTCTAAAATCCTACCTAAGTGACTTGCTTACAAATTGCCTGCAGCTCAGTGCTCAGGAAGTCACCTGGGTTTGGGTTTGTTTTTTGAAGAGGGTGATTCAGCTAAGAAATAGGAAACTTCTTTCTCTTTGAAACACAGAAAATCCCTGGCTAGGTACCCCCTTGAGCCCAGTGGGCCTCTGCAATGCTCAAGGACCAGCGGAGACCGATCAAGCAGAGCGCTCCAGAGGTCAGGAACTGGGTTCTTACCTGTGCTTACACATGAGCCAATCTTGTGAACATAAACTCCCTTCACCTCTCCCATGGTTTCCCAGCCAGGCTTCCTGTAGGTTGTTGCTTCTCTGCTCCCACTGAACCTTGAGGCCGTGTCCCAGTGCATGGACAGTGCCTCCTGCAGCAGCTGCCCGTTGCCCATTGTGCCTGTGGGGGCAGCTCTGGGATAACCAACAGCTGGGCTCTGTCCCATGTGCTGCACATCTGTACAGGCTCTTTGCTTCATGCGGGGTTCCCTGCCTCACCCAAAGTCCAAAGAGTTCAAGTACCACATGGTTATTGCCAAAATTCATGATGCTACTTTGCAGAAGTGGTGAGATCATTTTATTGGTGTTTGTGTGGTGGGTACTGGATCAAAGACTCGCAGTCTGCTGGGCCTCTTGCCTTAAATACCCCTCAGCTCCCAGCACCCTCCTCTCCCTGCAATAAAAACCTCTCCTGGGCCACTGAAAGGGGGTCTATCCTTAAGGCTGCTTTAATTTACTTTCTCTGGTGGGCTGTTGTGACTGACAGTGCTGAAGTGAAGTCCTGGCCCTTCTTTTTATTTTCCCTGGGTTTCTTCTTTTTTGGCCTGTACTTCTTAGTTTTCACATGTGTTTAACAGGCTTGCTGGTGGGAATTGTCTGGGATTCTCAACTTGTGTCTTATAGAGGAAATAGTAGTTAACAAAAACATCAGTATTTAGGACTTGTATAACTCACTGGTTTTAGGCCCAAGACAGATCCTAAAAATAAAAATAGTAAACACTTGTAAAATAATCAGTTTTGGTTATTTTTACAGGCAGCTTTGGCTTCTGATCATATTAAAAGCGTGCTTGTGCCCACACACACAAACACCCATATATATACATATATAAATAAAACTTTGGGGTAAATGCTGCAAACAATTCAGGCAGTGTCTCCTGAATTACCTGAGTTCTCTGCAGTGGGATCCTGTTCCACAGTTACATTGTCAGCTGCTGAATTCTCAGTTCATTTGCTGGTACTGCAGCTGGGATTTACTGGTACAGGCCTAAAAACAAACCCCAGCTTGGTGAAGGCTGTGATGTAGCTTCACCTACAAATGGAATTTATTTAGCAGGGGTTCAGCAATATTTATATTTTATAGAGTAAGTGACACTTGAAGTAATTTTTTTCTTGGTATTTGGAACTGTTTCTTTTGCTCATTGGGTATGGAGTTCCTTTTGCTGCTAGGACAGTGGTCAGGTAACAGAGTTAAAGTAGTCCTGGAAACACTTTCTCCCATTTAGCCTCTTCCTTTTTATGTCAGTAGCTCCATGCTAATACTTTTCAATGCAATTCTGGTTGTTCCCGTGGCTGAGCCAACTGTTGGTTATGCCACAAGCAGCCAACATTTACCTGAGTACAGCAGAGCCTCTTCCAAAAATCCAATCTCTCTGTTACCTGACTTCTCACATGATCCATAGCATAAAGCAAAATGAACAGTGCTGCTTTGTACAGACAAAAAAAAGGTTTTGACTGATTTTTGTGGGTTTAGGTCTTCTACACAATTATGTGTGGAGATAACTCTTGAAATATATTGTTTCCCCCTAGGAAAATGCATGTTGAGCATCCCTTCCCCACTCCCCATGTGTTGCCCATGTGTAACATTTGTGCACTGTGGTGTAGGGAGGGGAACTGCTTCTATGGGGTTTAAAACACAAGAAAGTTGCTGCTCTCCACCCTCACACCGGGCTAAGAACTGTAGGATCTTGGTTGTGTTTGGGTTTAAATGTGTATTAGAGCTCTGTCACCAGGCATTTCCTTACCTTGCTTTTCTCACAACTGGTTTTGCCAGTTGGAAGGTCTCATGGTTTTCTGTTTCGTGTTTTTTTTTATTTCTACAGTATATTAAATTAACCTGGATTTGAATTTGTAAAACTTCCAAAACTGCTCTCCTGTAAAAGATAGTTTCTTTAGCTGAAAACTTCCTACAAGAAAAACCTTAACCTGAATTAGCTGAATTTTTTAATATAAACCTGGAAATTATTTAGTACCTAATTGTTTGAATACAGTACTGTAGAGCAGGCCTAGGATATGGGATTTGTTAGCATTGTGACTTCATACTGATAAAGTCAGCTACTATGTGGGATGTTTTTAAATTGTGACTTGTTTTCTAAGACCCCCCCACCTTGTCTTTTTCACAGCTAATATTTTCACAATAAACACAGCCAAACATAAAAATGTTAATGTACAAATGATGAAATTCTGTTAATTCCCAACAAAATATTTTTGTATATAATAAAGATTTAATATTGAAAAAATGTAATTGGTTTTTCTCTGATTTTTTTTTTGTCATAGTCTGCATTTAAGCCATGTAAGGTATCAAGGACCAGTCTTTGAATCTGCCTTTTATCTTTGGATTTTGGTGCTCCACTTTCATAAAAGCAGCTTTTCAGTTAGTCTTGTTTATCTCCCTGTTCATGAATGTGCCAAATCCCCATTCCATGCACAGGGACACCCTGGGAATGTCGTCATTGCTGAACCTGGGCACGTGATTTTCTGAGCAGTGCAGCTCAAAGGGAGTCGATCTCCTGGGCCCACACTGGAATGGGCCAGTGGACAAAGCCCAGGGAGGGATTTGGGCAGCTGGAAGGAGGCAGGTGCTGGGGACTGGCGGCAAGGCAGAGCCTGCTGGCCTCTGCACACTCTTTGAAAGGCTGCTGACCTCCTCCTGCATTGCAAAGGTATGGATTCTCCAACCTTCCTCCTGGGCAAGGCAAAGGGAAGCAGGACTTTGGGGAGGTTAAATCAGGGTGTGAAATCACACCCTTCATCACACCAGCTTCAGCCTCCTCTGAAGGACCCTATGGGTCTTTTACCACCTCCTTTGCTAGGGAAGACCATATCTAAGCTTGGAAAAGCACTTTCCATGTGAGGCCAGCCTGGAGTCGCTTGTTTGTCAAAGATGTAGTCCCCAAAAGAAAAACAATGGAAATGACGTGTAAGTTATTCCATTTTTTTTTTCTATAGCATTTAATAGAAAGTTTTTGTAAACTCATTACAGAGGTGACTCTTAGAAGTGATAGGTAAAAAGACAACTGTCCCACTTACAACACTGCTCCCAGAAGCAGAGTTCCATGCTTCAGCTCCTCAAGGATCTTTCCTTCTACACCAGCACAAAGTTCAGGCAACACCATGAGCTTCCCTGAACAGATGAGCTGCAGAAACACCCACGGCCCAGCGTGCAGAGCTACCCTGAGCTCCCAGGCAGTGGAGAGGCACCGTGGTGCTTTCCTGCAAAGTGCACGTCCTCATGGAAAGCTGAACTGATGTTACTTTTAAAGGCCTCTTAGACAATCTGCTCAAGGCCATGAGGGAATAGAGCAGGGAAGTGAGCAGAACTCCTACCCACCAGCTACACTGCAAGGCCTGGTTACTGATCACCCCCACACAGGTGCCTGCTCATTTGTCTCTCAGCCATCTCAACTGATACTCCACCTACTTGGAACATCTTCCCAAACCCACATTTACAGTGGTCTCTGCTGCATTTCTGTACCATCCATGATTATAAAAAATTATGATGAAAAAACATGCAAAATAGTTCAAGCACATAGTGCTTTACTAATACTTTTCTGTTAGTCAAAGAAACAAGCAAAATATCTGCACTGAAAATGTCATATGGTAAAATGATCATTTCTGTGGTGTGCAGCAGGGACCCTTCATGTGCACACACCAGAAGGCATTGCCATGCCAAAGTTCAGAATGCAGCTGAAACTTGCTAACACAAGTAAAAACATACCAGAAAACAGAATGCTGTACAGAGGTATGAATCCCTGAAGTGGGTCTTGGTGGTTGAAAAAGAGGCTTTGTTATTTCCTGCAGTGTGCAGTTCATATCCGTAAAAGTCAAACAATAATTAAGAGAATCTAATCGAGTACCTTTCAAGAGCCCTCCATTGCACTTGCTCCAGAGTGAAGGCATTCTGCACACCCAGGCTCAAGGAGAAAAGCAGTTGCTGCATTGCAGAACCCTGGGTTTCCAGGGTCTGCCTGTTTGCTTGCTTACAAAAAGCAGTTTGTACTTAGCTGCTTTCTCCCATGCATATTAATGCAAGCAATCAGGCTTTCACTGCCCTGCAGATCTGACACCTACCAGAGCAGCTACGTTCAGCTTCTCTCCCATGGCTCTCTTTTTTAATTTCTCCCCTTCATCCCTTATTTATGTACTTCCCACTGAAACTGCAGAGTCCCCTGGTCACCCTAATTCCTGGCTGTGCTGCCTTAAGTACCAACAGAAGAGCTCTACTGCTGATCCCAAACACACCAAAATTACAGAGCTACAAAAGAAGCATCAGGCTACAGCAAAAACTGTACACTCAGTACAGCTCCTATACATTCCCACCTAAAGCATGAAATCCATACAGTGCAACATAAAGAACAAGTGGGAAGAATCTCGGTTCTTTCATGGTTACAGCTCTTACAGAAGACTCTGTCATCTCCAGATTAATGTTTGATGAAGCAAACAGCCTTTGCACGACCTCAAATCTTCCTCTGTCAGCCAGAGCGGCCACCAAAGGACTGCTCAGCGCCACAGTGCCATCGGCTGAAGCGACGTTAGGCTGCATTCAGGAGAGACAGCAAAAGACAGAGACATTAAAACATTTTCCAGGCACTGCTGTTCCTGCCACTGCACAGCTCAGTTTCACATAAAACCACAGGAGAGCTGACAAGGCAGCAGCAAAAGGTCAAGATTTCCTTTGCTATTAGCCCTGACAAGTACGACGTACTGATCCACAACCAAAGCTCCATGGCACAATTTAAGGGGAAACATCTCTCCTACTGTGTCATTCCCTGAGTTCCACTTCTCTCACTGCACATCACACTTACCTATCACTCTGAGCAAACAAAAGAACTCCCCCTGCTCCTACATATTTAAAGGATTTTACTACTGTTTTTCTAAGTGACTTTAAAAAGCTTAGAAAAATCACAGAATCATAGAAAATGTTTTGGGTTGGAAGGGACCTTAAAAGATCATTCAGTTCCAATCCCCCTGCCACAGGCAAGGACACTTTTCACTAGACCAGATTATTCAAAGCCCCATCCAACCTGGCCTTTAACACTTCCAGGGCTGGGGCATCCACAACTTCTCTGGGCAACCTGTTCCAGTGCCTCACCATTTTCATAGTAAAGAGCTTCTTCCCATCTAAACCTACCCTCCTTCAGTTTGAATCCAGTCCTTCTTGTCCTGTCACTACATGCTCTTGTAAAAAGTCTCTCTCCATCTTTTTTGTACATTTCCTTCAGGTACTGGGAAGCTGCAATTAGGTCACCCCAAAGCATTCTCTTCTCCAGGCTAAACAAATCCAATTCTCTTACTCTTTCCTCACAGGAGAGGTGCTGCATTACTTTAATGCCCTGCACCATTCCTTCTGCAGTTACAATAAATGGCCTCAGAGTTTTGAGACTTCAGGGTTTGCCAAGGCTCAAGCCCTGTTGCTATCAAAGTGAAATTTGTTTCCCAAGGAGAGATGATTACTGTTACTGAGACTTTAAAACAGTGGGACTATTAGAAAAACAGCTTAAGTCACAATTTTCTTTTGCTCCCAAGCCATGAAATCTCCCAAACACAGCAATGATCAGAAGTTAAGATATCCACGTGCAGTAAATTACGTGCTGCATTTGCCATGTCAGATTCTGACCTAAGCACTGCCTACAGCTGAAATTCCCACTGGAGCTTGACATCTCCTCCTTTACTGGGGAGAAACATGGCAGAGGACACAGCCACTCCCGCTGCTGTGCCCACGAGCACATCTCACGTCCATTACTCACCAAACAACACAAGGCTGGCACAAGCTGAAGATCGCAGCAGGCCCGCAGCAGCACAAGGGTGTCATCAGGCAGCTCTGTGGAGGACACATGCACAGGTCATTTCCAGCGAGCCCTGCACCAGGCTGGCTGCTGGAACTGGAGCTTCAGCAGGGAGCTAACAGCTCCTCCTCAGCTGGATGTTTGCAAGGGGCTGATCCAGCCCCTTCCTGCCAGCAGAACAGAATGGGATGGGCAGAGGGTCTGACTATCTCTGACTATCTGTGTCCTTGAGAAAAGGTATTTGTAGGAAAGGAGGTTTTCTCCCCAACACCATGCCTCTCCCTAAGTATCTTCTCAGTGTTTAACTCTGAGTCTGGAGTTTGGATGAATGACTTAGGCCTTGAATCAACCAAGAACCTATGCTCCCAAATCCATAGGTGATGCTAACTTCTGCCATGCCCAATCTGAGAGGAATGGCAGAGCTGAGACTGCCCTGGGAGATGGACTAGCTGATCCCTGTGGTGCCCTTCAACTCTGGAACAAAGAGGCTGTAATTCCTACCACAAGCAACAAGCATAAAACAGCTTTTGAATCTAGATCCAGCTACATTTATGTCTGGACTTTAGCAGCAGACATTATGTCCAAAGTCAGGTAATAATGCAACACACTCAATTAACTGTGCCCTGCTGTTAATGGCATCTGACAATTGATAGCACATCAGCAGGTTTCTGTTTTCTATTTCTTTTCTCTCTCCACAAATGAGTTAAGCTCTCCCACCTGGGTCCTGTGCATATGTGGATGCACACTGACATTCTGCTGCACGGTGCCACAATTTACACTGGACTTTCCTTCGTTATCTTAATGTCAGGGAATTCTTTACATACAAGACAGAAGAGAAAAATCCAGGGTAGTCTGTCTTGGACTTTGCAGGTAGCTTTTAATTAACACTGTGGTGCCAACTAGATTGTGAGGATGGCATTTGTTTGACATTTATGCTTAATCTCCAGTTTCAGCAGCTGCAACAGAGCCCTCTAATTGCAGTGTCTCTGTGTTAAACTCATTTTTGCTAAATTTAGTTTGAACTTGAACAATATACACTGTTACACAGGAGACAACACCTAATTTGTAATTCTCAGCCTTTAGGCAGGAAGGACTCTGGCATGCAATAACTACAAAAATTAGCTTGCCAAACTGCAAATGCTCACACTCAGCAGAAGCAAAGTTGAGCAGTCTTGGGGGAATGTGTAATTTACACACAAAATCTGTCAGTGACTGAGGACTGAATTTAATTCACAGCCAGGAATGCTAAGCATAGTATACCAAACTCATAAAAAGGGAACAGAAAAATTTATGTTCATGCAGCTCACCAACTGCTCAAAGAAAGCCATAAAAGCTTTAACATGGAGGGAGCTTCTAAAAGGAAAATAAAATTTTTAAAAGGGCTTTTTGCAACATACCAGATATAGCACTGATAAGAAGGTGAGCAGCTGAGAAAAGTTCTTCATCCTGAGGCTGATATTTCTGCAACAACAGCTCACTCTTTAAACTGCACCCTAAGAGCTGCAAGAAGTCAAGGAGGTCTCTTTGTTCTTCAAGTTTTAACTCCTCCAGATCTGGCTTGTCTCCTGTGCAGATATCATCCAACTGAAAGCAAAAGAATAAGCAAAACTTCTTGAAAAGAGAAAAATCCAAGCAAAAGGGAATGCCAGTACTATTCTGAAATTACTTTTAGGAAGAAATCCAAAGGTTCTTCATCTTACCATGTCCCCCAGGGCAGTCACCATTTCCTCATGGAGCAAGAGTTCACAAAGGGTTTTATACAAAGCTCTCTGCTTGTCTTCAGGAAGCTTCACAAAGGGTTGGAACTGGGTCTTCAACCGTGACAGATCTTTCCCAAGAAAGCAGTGGAAAATAAAACTAAGTATGTCTACACAAATGCCAGTAAAACCAGGTAACATTTTGCTATGTGTTTCACAAGCTCATTTGTCACCACACTTTGACATCCTGATTTCCACCAGCACAAGTTATAATGTAAGGTTTGAACAGATCTGGTTTTATTTCCTAAGGAGCCAATGAAACCCCAATGCAAACATTAAGAAAGAAGAACAGCTACCAAGAATCCACATTTTGGTGTATAGTATTTTAAATATTTTGAAATCCAATACTTTAATGTTAACAAACTAACTACATCTTAAGTCTTCCACTTTGAAGTTTATATCCAGAGAATGTTCATTTATAAGACAGAATGAAGAGTACTCATTAAGTACAAGGCAATGCTCTGCATTTATTTTCTCACAATTCAACTATGATACTGAAATTAAATCTTCTGTGACATAAAATTACCATGTTGCTAAAAAAAATGAAGCTTTCAAATCAACAATGCCAACTGGAAGGTTGGAATGGCTCTTTTTTCCACATTCCAAAAATGTGGGCATACAAGTGTTCTCAAATTTGTTTAAAAGAAATTTTCCTTTGTGTCATTCCAGTCAAGAAACACACTCTGTTTAAAGACGTCCTTTATAACTAAAAAATTACTTCACTGGGGGAAAAAAAGCCCAGCCACAGGCAGATATTTTGTTTATCTGATGCAATGGTATGAATTTGTCTATACAAATAACAGAAAATGAAATGTACTTCCAAATTCTTTAGCAAAAACAATTTTTTTTAGCTTTTTCATTTTCCAAGAGACAGCAGAGGTTAAATTATTTAAAGAAACCTCCGAGCCTTTTAAGCAAGAAAAGCAAATAGGTCTGGCAAACTAAAACAAAAAATAGAACGGTGGCATACCATTCTTTCACAAGTGTTTTTTACATATTGTTTATTTATCAAGGGGGAAACTTAGAGACAAGAGGGTGATATTCATCAGGAGAACCAGCTGTAAGAACTCCACCAAGAACTGAGAAAAAGCAGTGTGTTCTGAAACCTTGACTGGTTTTCCCTTCTTCCATTCCATTCCACCAGTAACATTCCTGCTTCTTCTTTCCACATTCCTACAATAAAAACTTGTACCTGGGCCATTATACCAATTTGCAAATCTCCATTTAAACCACATTTTGATTTTCTCAGTTACAAAGCTTCTCAGAAAATAATGAGGCTAAGTGAAGGCAAGGGAGATGACTATTTCTGAGACTTAACCTGTAACTGAGAAGCTTTACTGAGCGTGTTTTTCAAATAATGAGAAACTATTTTCAGTGACCCCTTCTGAATGAAAGCATACATCACCACTAAACTTGCAGAGGTTATCTGGAATGCAAAAGCGCCATCTGACTTTGTAAGATGATATTTATGACAGATGGATTCAGAATCTTCACAGAAAGAGTCCACTGCATACACTCACTGCAAACTGATTTTTTAATATTCTTTCAGTGCCTTCTCCCAAGAGTTCCTGATAAGAGCTATTAAAATGAACTGACAAGATTTCTTACTTACTATTGTACCAGATTATTTCTGCCTATCAGGTTATTTAATGCACTGTAATATAATGATGCAAAGCATTTCTGGTAATACCTTGTTTCAATATAGTTATAGAAGCATCACTGGGAATGAGGTTTTTAGCCCCAGAGTACATCTCATTATCAACAGCATCTGGCTGATAGAGGAACGAAGCATCTCTGAATTGAACTGAATGGGGAGAAGCTGAGCCTTCTGTACTTTCTTTTTCAAAACCTCCTTGCTGTTCATCTAGCAGACAGAACTCTGTAATTAGAAATTCAATCAAAAACAATAATTAATAAAATAGATGAGCAATTACTGCATGAGATGATAGCTTGTCTTTGCTAGTGTTCTTGCATGTCATTTCTCAGTGTCTTGTCTCTTCCAGATGGAGAGAATGCCTGTGGTTGCTGTGCATGTGAATTATTGAGCATTCCTGCAGCCCTGATGTTTGGTACAGTGTGTACAGACAAGACCTGTGGTGCAGCTGCCTCCTAGAGAACATGACACCAGCTCCTGTGAACTAAATTAATGTAGACAGAAAATAACATGGAAACTTCCTGCTGACACTGGAAACCAGAATGCTGCAGACAGGAGATGCAGGTAGGAATTCTTGATGTTTTCACAGAATCACAGAATAAGCTGAGTTGGAAGGGGCCCTCAAAGATCATCACATCCAACTCCTGGTCCCACACAGCACCATCCCCAAGAGTCACACCATGTGCCTGAGAGTACTGTTCAAATGCTTTCTGAACTCTGTCAGGTTTGTGCTGTGACCACTTCTCTGGGGAGCCCATTCCAGTGGCCAAACACTCTCTGGGTAAAGAACCTTTTCCTGATACCCAACCTAAACCTCCCCTGACACAGCTTTGGGCCATTCCTTGTTGCTGGTCACCACAGAGAAGAGATGAGCATCTGCCCCCTTCTCCCCTCACAAGGAAGTTGTAACTGCAGTGAGGTCTCCCCTCAGTCTCCTCTTCTCCAGGCTGATCAGCCCAAGTGTCCTCAGCTGCTCCTCACACAGCTTCCCCTCAAGGCCTTTCACCATCCTCACTGCCCTCCTTGGGTACTCTCTAAGAATTTTCTTACATTGTGGGCCCAAAACTGCCCCCAGCACTCGAGGTGAGGCTGCCCCAGCTCAGAGCAGAGTGGGACAATCCCCTCCCTTGCCTGGCTGGCCATGCTGTGCCTCATGCACCCCAGGGCAGGGTTGGCCCTCGTGGCTGCCAGGGCACTGCTGAGTCAGATTCACCTTGCCTTCCATGGCACTGCTCTCCAGCTTCTCATTGCCCCCTTTGTACTTTTTCTACCTCTAAGACATGCTGTAATGCAGGCAAGGGGATCCACTCATGAAGGTGACACGTGAAAGTACTCTCTGAGATTTGTAAAAACTCTTGAGAGTCCTTCACAGAGCTCCTGTTGGTCATGGCACTGACAGACTCCTCTTTCCCAGCCAAGCCACGGGTCCATTCTCAAGTCCTCCAGGTGAGTGGACAACAGGAGACTTCTGAGAGTCTCTAAAGGACATCACCCAGGGATGTTTCACAGAATTACTCTGCAATAACTGTCTCTCTCCAGTAACATCACAGAGGAAATAACACACACTGGCTGGATTACCCTTGCTGCCTCATCTTTGTGACAAGCACTGGCCAAACTCACCCAAACAGGACTGTCCTTATCCTGCCATCCCAGTGCCCCCAGCCAGAAGTTAAGGGCTTCCTGGAAGGTACAAGGAGCCTCTGTAAGAGTTATGCTGAGAAATCTGGAGTATCAAATTCTGGGCTGATGTGTCCAACACTGTGCCCTAAAGATGCAGAACACAGTCAAAGCCCTGTGCAGATTCTGATCATTTTTTATTGGCTCAAATGCAAGATTTGAATGTGTACCTATGGCACTCTCCAGTGGGTCTGAGGAGAACACAGGCAGGCTAGCAAGAGAAACTCAATTTTAAAGTAATACCTGACAGCAAAGCGAAAAAAATGTAACTAATCAAGCACAGTGCTCAGATGTACCAGGAACAAAACCTAAATATAACCTTTCTGCAGTTGTAAGAGTCTGTCATACTAAATTAAGGACATTCAAAGCAGATGAGAAAGCATGGAGAGCACTCCATCAGCAAAAAGCTTTTTCAAAGGGAAAGCAGACAAAGAAATCCCTGCCATAGAGAAAGAAAGATGACAGACCTTTATGCTTGCATAACCCTTCATGGAGAAGAAGGAGCTACAGAGGAGCAGAAAGCGATTAACACAAGCTGAGAACTTCCCAAAGCAACAAAACTCTGGACAGCAGCTGAGGCACCACAAGGCCAACTCATTCATGCTACTGTCATTGAAAAGAACAAGGCTTTCACAGGAACCCTGAGGAGGAAAACTCTGTGAATACACTGCCTCCCCTCCTGAGGCAAAATGATGCTAATAAGGGAAATAGAACTTTTCAGATGATGTTGTTTAATCTTGTAGCAGGACTCAATTCACAGGAAAACACAGGACTCAAAATTCTGTATTAAGAGGATTGTTAATAAATTCTGTATTGAATTCTATAACATTCATCAATGACAAACATAGAACAGTGCAGTTAGAGCTTGTTACTCAGAAATGTTAACAAAAATGCAAGAAAACCAGAGATGATTAACAAAAACAATCAAAGAGACTCCTTTATGTGGAAAAGTGGATATATTGGGACTGCTTAATTTACAGACATTTAAGAAAAAGCAAACCACACACATATAGCCATGAACAGAACAAAACAAATCAGCTGGGTGCTTTTATATCCCCCGATTTGTAAAGCATGAACAAGAGGCACTTCAGCACAACTTTAGAGACACAAAACTGCAAAGCCTTAAGCAGAAACAGCTTTTACATGGAGTTAAGAATTAGCCTGTAGAAATCAAAGAGAATGATTACAGGAAAGCACAATGGTAAATGGATCAGAAAAGTTAAGATCCTTCTTATTTTTTTAATTTATTTTATTTATAAAAATATCCAAATATGTCTAGTTGCACTAGTCAAAACATGTAGAAGAAATATATACCATTCTTCCTAACAGAATAACTCAGGTGCTGGCAGTGGAAAAGAAAATGAAACAATAAAAAGCTTACATGCATCTTACTCTATAATTATCTGTGAAGAGAATCCCATTGGGTTACACCTGCTATTGGTCACTTTCAGTCTCATGAGAAAGGACTACATTACTCCTTGGATTTAACTTCAAAGGCTTTTCCTATTCCCATAAACAGACACTGATCCCTGCTGCTCAGACATTAACAAGTTGAAGTTTAGGCTCCACCACACTTACTCTCGCTGGCAAAGCACTAATTTAGTTGTCAGTTCCTCTCCTTTACCTTCTCAATGTCATTCAGGCAAGGGAAAATAGCACAAATTAAAAAAGAAAAGAGGCAGGACATAGATTGTTTAAGATAAAACATGAAACAAACTGGTTTTGAAGCTTAGAAGATGTTAATATTAAATACAAAAAAAAAGTGAAAAAAGCAGCAGAAGTGGAAAAAGAGCAGAGAAATACAGATCATTAACAAGACCTATGTATTCTTAGCTAGCAGGACATCATAATTTCATGTAGAAAAAATCTAAGTAGGCTATCAGTTATATACCTATGCAGTCAGACAGACTTAATTGCACCTCATTACTCTGAATTACAGCTCCATTATAACCATGACGTCAACATCCTCTGCTACTATCTCTGTGTTCAGGCTACATCAGAGCAATTCCACTTTTCAGAAACTTTTTACAGGTTACATAATATTTACTTCTATTCTTGAGCCTACAGACTTTCTTTATATCAGAAGGAATATGATGGAGAGTTAATTTTCAGCATTTCTCATCCAAGTAAAGCACATCCCAGATTCAAATCTCAACTCTACTCCAATTATTTCTTCAGTGTATCTCCTGTTTCCCTCCACATCAGTCCTTCCCATCTTCCACCTCTACTATCTGATTTTATTCCTCCTTGCATAACATCCTCTGAAACCTCCTTTAGGTCCATGAGTTTAAATGAGGATAGACAAGAAAGAAAAACCCAAGTGATTGTGCAGAGCAGAGATACAACTCCCCCCAAAGCCAATTTCAACATTTTTTTAACCTGAAAAATATTCGACTTGACATAAGTAAAGCATGACCAGACAACAGTACAAGGGCATTTCTGCAACCACTCTGAGGGCAATCTTTAAATGAAAGTGTAAGCTAGAAAAGTTTAAATTCCAGTCCCAAATGTAGGATTCTGTTCTTAACATGACTGTTGTCTAAACACTCCTGGTTGATATCTGATTTACAGTCAGGTCACTCTCTGCAACAAGCACAGGGAATAGCCCAGGCCAAGGGCCAGCTGGCTGGAAGCAAAATTGCAGTGAAAGACATGGACAATAAATCCGAGAGGATCAGTAGCTTGCCCTTGCAGTTATTGAAGTTCGCTCCCAAATTTGCCCTAAACCAGAACAGCTGCAAGCTGGGCTGCACTGACAAGACTGTAGCTGGTGCATTGATGGAACTGAATTTTCAATTTGGGAAAGTGCATTCAGAGTGCTATGTCCAGTTTTGGACTCTTGAGAACAAGCCTCACATTCACAGACTGGAGCTATCTAGCAAACAGCAGATACTGAGGAAAACAACTTCACTACCACAGTGGTCAAACATGGGAACAGGCTGCCCAGAGGAGTGATGGAATCTCTGTCTCTGAAGATAAATCAAAACTTTATAACAGGTAAGGATATGAGCAATCGGATCTAACTGAACTTAGATCAGAGTTCAAAAGCTGGCCTTGCCTTAAGCAGAGGCTCAAGCTACACAATCTCCTGTGGTTCCCTGAAACCTAAGTCACTCTGAGATTACAGTGTATTCAAGCCACTGAAAAAGCATTACTATATCAAAGTTCTAAACTTACTAAATCTGCATCTCTAGCACAAATAACTATCAAGGCAAAGGACACCACACAACATAATCACCTTCACACACAGGGAAACACAAAAATCACTGTCGGACAAACAGCTTTGTCCACAGTTGAACTGTGTGCCACAAAAAAAAGAGTTTTTCACTTACCAAACTGGCCATTGTGCTTTATAAACAGTTCAATTACACCATAGGCAATAGTGGTTGCAGGAGGAATTTCAAGGATCACGCTAGAATCCTTCATCAGACTTCCATTCTCACTTACTGAAACCTACAAGACAGATTTATTCACCATTTATCTGATTCAGCTACTGCATAGCTTAAACATGTAATTAAGGTGAAAAATACAGAGGGAGAATATCCTTTATTCTTCATGATGTCTCATCAAAGTGTTACACCCTCCATCTGGCATCTAAGAAAGGAACTAGATGAAGAATGAGGTAGAAACACAGTGCCAAGAGCAGCTCTCATGCTCTTAGCTACCCTGTCCTAGCACAAAGTTGAGCTCCAGGCGTAGCTTTTGCCATGTCAATGGGAAATGGGCACCCACTTGAGTGTCCTGCCTTGCCCAATTCCACTGTGACATTTCCTTTGCCCAGCTGGAGGCTGGCACCAGGAAGGTGGCACTTGCAAAGGGGATTGTTACACTGCAATTCCCAGATTCCTACAACTGGAGGCACACTGCACACACAAGTGATTTCCAGCTTTAAAAAAAACAAACGACTTGCAGTGAATGAGCATGTTTTGACTTCAGTAATTCCTTCTCAATTCACAGGCAATTCTTCAGATAGCCTCATAATGCAGTTAATCTCTACTCCCACAATCAAAAACAAATAGTTTCCCAATAAATATGAAAACTCAGTAGACACTGCAACCATTTGTGATGAATGATTACTTGGCTTTTCAAATAAATGTGATTCAGCAATGCATTTTGCTATTCAATCGCAATGAATAGTTTTAGGTTTGCTTCATGTTCTGCTGTAGGCAGGAATCTACAGAGAAACAGAATCCCAATTGATAGTATTGATGGAAACTACATTCCAGGCTCATACAAAAATATGGCACCTTTTGCTAGAAAGGCAGTGGAAAAAACATTTTACCATACAGAATTTTCACAACCAAGCACTGCAGTTTGTTCAGCACATTAGGAAAGCACAAAAAATACTCTGAATTCCATTTGGAGAAATAATTTCTTCTCAATGTTCAAATGTTCTGATCTCTGCAGATTTTTAGGAACTTTTACCTTTATTGTTTTTGCAGTGCATCCCACCACACCACTGACTCTCTCTTCTGTCTGGATATGTTCAGATATTGTACACCTCTGAGTTGTGATTATCTTTTCTCTCAAGATGCACAACACTTCACGTTTTCTTTCTATTACTTGTTGCAGCAAACTACTGTTTAGATCTATTGTTCTGAAAAAGAAAAATACACCATTAACAATACTATAATTGTGAAAAAAACCCCAAAAAACAAAATCAACCATATTGTCTTAATTACTTGAAGAAGGTTTATTGCAAAAATGACAATGGTTTCCGTATGAGCAACCTCCTCAAAATTATGATGTCCTCTTTTGTTATTTGGCAGCAGCAAATATCTGTTTTCCACAGTAAATCCTCACATACATATTGAATATACACTGAATTCTTGATTCCCTACTCTGAGCAAAAATGGAAGTTGTCCGGATACTTTCTAAGCAAAGAAAAAAGCAAGAGGGAAGCAAAGGCAACTTTAAGTTTCCTGGGTAATACAAAAGCAACCAGTCAAGCTCTTGGACACTGGACTGAATCCTCTCCTACTGTGAGCTCACACTGACATTGCCATGGCCATGGCAGGGGATGCTGGCTGGGGGACACAAGGACAGCAGTGCCTCAGTGCCAACCCCCACTGCTTGCTGTGGATCTGCTTCAGCGCTCACCTAAACCCCAAACAGGCTGAGTGGGATCAGCACCACTGACCAAGTATTTCAAAGGGCTGAATGAGAAAACAAAGGATTTCATTGATTTTGAGACTGGGGATTACTCACCTGCTTCAAAATCCTGTGTTATTTATTGGTATAGACACAAAATTCAAAATTGGTGACCAGGACTGCCACAGTCGAAAGAAAAACTAACCTAGGGGGAGGGAGGGGCTCAAAACCCTAGCCCAGGCACCAACTTAATAAACCATCCCTACTCCACAGCACAATTCAGCATCTGTTTAAATGCTGCTGGAAACGGTTCTAACGTTAGGTTCTTCTTAGAATGAGCAGAAGACAGAAAGTGATCTCCAGAAACATTACAGGAGGTTAATTTTCTAAGAAAATGTTACAAAATCTACTACCTTGTCTTTTGGGGTGTTAACAGACTTTTTGGTAACAGTTAAAGCAATTTCTTAATTGTATTTAATTGATTAAAATGTATCAATTATATTATACTTTTGCAAAATATTCACTGGAGGTCCTCAGATGAGATGTTATATTTTTCATGAACAGGTAATCTAGCAATACTGTTGGAAGATTAAAGGACTGCTATCCCTGACTCAAAATATTCAGTCTTTACTCCTCCCTTTTATTCTAAACGGCTATTCATGGAGTTAAATGGCAATTTCCCAAAAATGTGACAGAAAGACATGTCTGACTCCAATTCATTTAAATCGAGATATCTCCACTTTTAATTAAAAAGTTTTAGATTTATTAGATTCTGGAGCTCTGAATTTATGCAGTCTGTATAAGTCTGAAGTCAGCTGGGGTTTTTATTGAATTAAAAATATCCTCAGGCAATTTTTGATCTTTGGAGAGTTACATGCTTATATGAAAGTTCAATCAGTTGGAATGAACTGTCTGAAAACCTTAAAGTTGATTGTTTAGACAAGGGAAAGAAAATATCTCTGAAGCAATGCAGCAGCCCCAAACATTCCTGAGATTATTAATATAACCTTTTTTCATTTGGTGCAAAGTCATCCTTTATGCTTGGAATGCAATGAACCTTTGGATTAAGCAAAAATTCAAGAAAGATCAAGCAACCACAAACCTCACCATTCTCAGAAGTGTCTGCCAAACCAGAGCCATTAGTTACAGTCTATCAAGCCTATCATACACTTCACAATAATTATTTATGTTTCGAAAGTGGTGTGCTAAGCATACTGAAAATACAAGTGAATGCACTAAGAACTTGCACTTTTAACATTTGACCTAGGCAGCCACAGGGGAAAAATTACAATGAAGGAGCACAAAAACGATTTGTCACTTGCTTTCACGTGTATTTTTGACTGTTTAAGAGGATGACAAACTTGCTGGATATCTACAAAATTTACAGGAAAAAAGCCCCTCAGATAAAGGTAGAAAAACACCTATTAAATAAAGATTTGCTATTTCTGAATAAGTATTAGTTGACAAAGCCTACAGAGTATGACCTATGCAAATGAATCACCAAACAAATTCAAGAGACTTTTTCTTCCACCTGCTTCTACAGTATTCTGCCTGAGGCAGGGCTGGCTCAGACCCTGTCACACTCCTGGCTTTGAGGCCCAGATGCAGAAGCAGCAGCAGAGTCAGAAGATGTTAACTTGCAGAGAGGGGCAGTGCACAAATCCTGGAGGCAGCGCTGGAGGAGCTGGGGCAGCACTGAGGGCTATGGAGTGACAGGGACACACAGGGACACACAGAGCCACCTGCGGCAGCAGCACTCCCCAGGCAGTGCCCAGAGGTGACCTGGGATCCCCTGCACAGAGCTGAATGTGTGCCAGCCACTGCCACAGCCCCGAGGCTCAAATGACTTCAGTGGGATGTGTCCCGTTGTAAAGCTGTCAGAAATGTTCTCCTCTGCCCAGTAAGTTCAGTGAGCTCCAAGTTCAGAGCTTTCAAACACACAGCCTTGCCCACAGCAACAGAAACCTTCTCTTTGAGGACAGCACAGTTAAGTGCTCTCCTCTAGACTTCTGGCACTGAACTTTCCATCATAAAACACAGCTCTGGGGTTGCATGTGGGCACATCATGAGTTATTACTGGGGCACAGCCTGTTGAAGGCAAAATATTCTGCTCTCCTCAGCAACTCAAACAGGAGATGATGACACGAGGTAAGCAATTATCTTATCTAAATTATCACTGAAAACAGTCATCAAGAGCAATCCACAACAGGGTTAAAGTTTGATAATCAGAGCAGGGCCTCAAGTATTGCAGGGCAATGGCTGCTGAGTCTATGACTGTATTTTTGCAAGAACTGAACTTACTTGCCAGCATAACACTGAATATAAGAAAATACCTGAGTAACACAAGTTGGCCAAGTTAAATCCCTGAGAATATATGCATGCAAGGCACATAAATTGCATTGATTTTTTTTTTATTTTACAGGTCATGTTTCAGAGCTTTTATTTCTGTTCTACAACCATGGCTCTTACCATCTCTTTCACTCTGTACTGCACAAGAGCCCCCACCAACCCTGTGCCATTTGTACAACAACACCATTGCCATTCCCACCCCAAGGAGCTGAAGCACTCAAAAATAACACTATAGAAAATATAATGAGATGTTGGTCTGCCAAGTCCCATTATCAACACACAGAGTACAAGCCTGTATAAATAAAAAATATTTTAAAAATACAAATTAGAGGTTTTACTTGATTATTTGTTCTGCCTAAACAATCTTCCTGTGATCAATGATTTACTGTGCTGGAAGCTTTGTAGGTCAAACATGTAAATAAAATAATTTCTCTGAGTTTTGGTCTCACTCAACGTTTAACTAGATTAAACACTTCTATACTCCTATAATGCAAAGACTTCTTTCACCTTCATTCAGGATTTTTCTTCTCAGACTAGGAAAGTAGTAGACAATAGAGACACAAAGGCAATTTGCTGCAGGCTGGAGTCAGAAAAGAAAAGAGAAAAGCAGAAACCAAACAAAGACAAGAAAAAACAGAACACACCTGGCAATATAGCAGGCTCTCACAGAAGAGAGCACAAGCCTGCTCTAAAGCCCACTGCTGAGACTGAGGGTCTTTCCTTTAGGCATGGAACTTGACGTAATTTCCCACAAAGGAGAGGCCTTAGGACCATTTTCCATCAAATCCTGTCTAACCATCTCAGTAACCCGCCCACAAATCCTCAAAGCAAGGAACTTGTCAATTTCCTGCAAATACCAAGAGTATTGTAGGAATTGGGTATTGTTGTGAGTAGTCTCCATCCTCACATTGAAATCAGCACTGCTGCCTCTCTGCACAAATTTTCCCTAGTCCAAACTACTCACAAGTAAAAAACCTTTTCAGTCCTCTACTGGGCAATGTCACCTCCATACACCTCCTCTCTCAGCTGCAGAGACACAGGCAGCTCATGCTCACAGCTTCTTCTCTACTTCATTTATAATGTGCAGCAGTCTGATTCTTCCACACAAATAGTGCCTGTTGCAAGTGAGAGTCTTCACCCAGCTTTGTTCCTGCTCTAATAGAGATGAGTGTCAGAGACTAAAATCTCACTCTCCCATTCTCCACCAAGCATAGATGCATATTTCTTTTGTTAATCCACTTCAAATATAACCTCTCTGACCTACTTCTTACAGAACACAGCATCTGCAATAGTCAGCTTATTGATAGCATTTCACTATTTTCCCTACAGAATAACCTGACACGTATTTCACAGAACATCTTCCCTAAGAATAACAGAGACATCTCAGACTGCAAGATTTTCTATTTAACATGCTCCTTATTTTTTAAATCACAGGCACACACAGTTGCTTTTATTCAATCCTGTCTCACAACACTGTGTGACTTCATATTATCTCATGTAGCAGTTTAGGTAGGAAACTGAATAGTTTTCTCATCTTACTCATAAATGCTCAAGGAGTTATAAACAATAAATCACAAAATGGTCTGAATTTCCACTGTACTCAGATTAAGAATAGGTATTTATTTTTGTCTCTATATTTGGATGCACAATACCATGCAGTTTCACTAATTCAACTAAAATGCAATATGCAACAGTATGAAAGTATCTTTCAGGCATGCCAGAGCATGTTGTTAAAAACACAACTCTTTTCCTAACATGCTAATCACAGAGTTAGGAATCATTCACACAAAATGATGGAAGTGTGACAGGCAACTTTTTCTGCAGCGGATGTGAACTGCCTGACTGCTAGCCCTGTCCTCTCAGAACTTCTCATTCAATCACCTTCCATGACTTCTAGTGAAATGGTATAAAACAAACAAGCAAATTTGTTAATATATGAGAAATACAGAGATTATAATATCCTCATAATCCTTTTTACTGGAGGGAAGAAGACAGAATGGTTGAGGTTGGACAGTCATCTGGCCCAACCTCCTGCTTTAGCAAGGCCACCTGGAGCAGTCTGCCTAGGATCATGTCTCCAAGGTGGGGAACTCCACAGCCCCCTCAGGCAACCTGTGCTCAGCCACCCTCACAGTGAAAAAGAGTTTCCTCATGTTCAGACAGAGCCTCCTGTGTCTCAGATTGTGCCCACTGCCTTCTGCTCTGTCTCTGGGCACCACTGAAAAGTGGCTCATCCAGCCCATACTTCATCAACTTCTCTAAGAGGATCTTATGGCAGACAGTACTGAAAGCCTTAAAATAGAAGATGGAATATAATATCTTAAATCCATAACAAATCAATTGAGCTGAAGGCACAGGACTCTGCCCCAAATCATGTATCAGCCTGTTACAGTGCTCTGTGAACCAGTAAGCACTATGTAATACAGAATCAAAAATAATGTAAAGGCAAATATGCCAAGTTTGTGTACCTAAAAATATTGTTTAACTGTACTTTAGGTATTTAGGTATTATGTTAATTATTGTGTTCTGCATTTACAATGTCGCTGCTTCTGCAAACCAGGAAGCATCTCAGCCCACATCCTTCAGCTTCCACCCTTTTTCAGCAAAAGGAGCTAATGAAGCATCTGGAATTTAATTAAAAGATTAGTAGGATTCTCCTTCAGAAGGTTCACCTAAGAAGTGACAGGAAACTGATTTGCTGCCACTGAGCACTTTCAGCCTGCTCAACTCTGAAGACTCACGTAACTTATTTTAAAAGCTTTGACTTTTTAGAGTTTATTGCCACTAATAGGCAGCTTTGACTTAATCAGCCTAATAGAAGAACTTAAAGAAGATCTTAATAGAAGATCTTAAAAATGCAACTTAATTAGGTTATATATGTAGAAATATTAAATGAAACACTGATTGATCAAACAAGCACAAGCACCATGTGCTGTTAAATGACATCAAGAACAGTTTGCTGCCTCACATTTCACAAGGCCTGACAGGTAAACATGCTCTTATAAGTTCTGTTATGTTTTGCATCCAAAAAGCACTAACTTGTAGGTATCAGCACTCCTGAATTTCACACAATACTCATGAACGAGATGAAAGTTTGAAGCTCGGACGCAATCAATCATAAATCATAGAATATTTATGAACAAGTAAGTAGAATTTCATCTACAAGGCATTGCCAACAATTTCCAGTGAGCCTCTGCATTACACTGGAGAAAAAAATAAAAATTCTGCTATCCTCATCATTTTCAGTGACCTGGCAGAAGGCAGACTGACTCAGTTTCAATTATACACTGTGCATCATAAGCTTTAATAAGCTATGAGCATATTTTTTATGAACTAAGACCTACTGCCTCACATAAAGTGGCACACACATCAACTTCAGTTAACAGTCACACATAGATCAGTGTACAACTACTGATTTTCAACACTCAAAAGAAGGTAATATATTTCTGAGTATTTAGTTACATAAAGGATTGGAACTCCAAGATGTGCTGATTTGCTGGGGGAGGATTCTTTTTGTGAACAGAGTAGGTAACTTCAAGTAAAAGCTTACTGATCCTAAATAAAAGTTACTGTAGTTTGTTTCTCCATAGGACTCTACCTAGTGCTACAAACAAGACTCTAAATATTGATTGATAGTATTGTCTTGGTATTACATGCAGATTAATTTTACAGGCTTGGTACACACATTTGGCCCAGTATTTTCTGCTTTTAATAAGGCACTTAGTACAAAGAGAGCAAGGTGCCTTATTAGAATAAATTTGTTGTCTTGTGAATGCTCACAATAAGAGGAACACCAGCCATGAAAATGGAGAATTGATTATTTCTAGAACATCAGTGTATCTAAAGCAAATTTACATTGCTTCTGACAATTTCTGCACTGATAGCAAAAACCTATCATCTTTATCTTCAGAGCATCAGCAAAGGCTATTTAAATTCATTACAGCCCCTGCTACAGATGTAGAGTACAATGCTGTCACAAATAAAGCACCCTCATCTCCCACTGAGCCTCGACCTGCAATAGAGACCCCTGACTTGTCAGCTGGCTGCCAAACAGGCTTTGGTCCATGACACTCCATTGCAACATTAAATAGATCCCATTTCAGAGTAGGACAGGAAGTGAGGAAGTGTTGCATATCTTGGAAAACAAAGAACATGGTTCCCCTCAGTTAATAGAGTGTATAACAGGAAGCAACATATCTATATTTTGTTCAGCTAGTAGAATATGCCTTGACTATGCTTGCTCACCTTTGCTATTCCTTTAACTTCAAATAATCTCATTTTCTAACATGGTCACTCACACACACAAAATTACAAAGTCTGCTTACAAGAACATTAGTGGTTCTGAATTCAATTTCCATATTCAATGCCCCAGTAACACAGAGAACTATTTTTTTCCAGATTGTTACTCATGCCCAGTCCCTTAAAGAAGGGAGGATTTGGCTCTTGCCCCAGGTAGCAATTCATGAAAAAATGTAAAATGAAATAACAGAGAGATGTTTTTAAAACACGAAAGAGAAAAGTCTGACTAACAAGATTTCAAAATATGGAGAAATTAATTTTTTTACATATGATTTGTCATGAATATGAAAGCTTACAATAAAAATAATTTTCAAACTGTGGCAGCACCACAAAATTTATTGGTGAGTGACCACAGCTGGCCCAAGTCTTTTCAGCTCAGTAATCTCTCCTGGCCACTACAACACCCACATTAGAAACATACCTGTCCTTGACATCTTTCATGAGCTGCTGCAAGTCAACCTCCTGCTTCCTCAGGTTTCCAAATGAGGACTGGTTTTCCACATAACCTTTCCCTCCAGCTCCCAGGCTGAACTTCACAAATGATGTTTCAATACTTCCTTGAACAAAATCTTCAAACTTCCCCATATATTTTGCAAAGTCAGACTCCACAATCACTAGGAAAGCAATAACAGTAATTTCTGTGAAGAGAAGTGCTGAAACTGTCTTTAAGTGATTGGAGGAACAGATACTTACAGAAAATATGACAAGTTAGCAAAGGCAAGGAACAGTATGAAGAGGTAAATAGTAAAATTTACATCTCTGCAACTCTTGCATCTGCTCTCTTCATGTTTTCATCATCTTTGCCCTACTATCTTTAGTATTTTGCCATTTTAGGAAAACATAAGGTGACTGAAGTGCTGAACTCAAACACTATGAAATATTTATAAAGAATGATTTAAATTTATTTCAGCTACAAAGAAAACTACAAAGCAGACCTGCTTGTACAACAGCGCTAGTATTTTGGCATTATTTTGACACATCTCATCATGGGGCTGTCCCAAAGCTCACTGAAAACCAATGGAAAAATCTAACTGGTTTAAAACAACTCTGAATTTTATATACCTAAAAATTTTATATACCAGAGAGTTGACTCAGAATCAGCTATATTTCCAAGCCAGCTACAATTAACATCTTAGGTTAGGGAGATGTTATCTATTTTCCTGTATGGAATTATGACATGTCCAGAATTTGGGATTCCTTCTCATTAATCTTAAAACATGGGTGGACTGCTACAGTTGGATGAAGAAAAAAGTACAAAGGTCAACCTTTTTTAACAGTCTGTGCAAGACAAACAATGGGTGGTAAAACTCACCTGGCCTGGGCTGGAAGCATTCCCCAGGCTACTAACACCAACCAGACACTGTATATTCACTGCTTTTGACCTGAAGCACAGTACAGTTTCACACTACTATCACATACAAGCCCCTATAATATTCTAGGGATATTCTTGTAGCTGCAAGACAGCTACTGTTATTAAACAGTAGGACTATACAGCCTGACAACATTCAGCACTTAATTTAATACTCTACCCAGGCAAAACTTTCTTCTTTGTTTAACCAACATTTATTACTACCAGTTTTAGTTACATAAATGGTCAAGTGAGAAAAGATCCATTCATCTCATTCCCATGGATGGAGGATTCCTTCAGAGCATTCCTCTGAAAGGAGCCCTCTAATAACATAATTGAGAATAATAACAGAACAGGTTAGGGATTGTATTGCTTTTATCTGCAGAACAGTGCTGCCCAAGTATGGCTTTACCTGGTTTTATTGGTTTGTCCTCAGTAAGCACATCACTCAGGGTGACTGTCAAGAAATGATACTTGGGCTTCTGCCAGCACCAGAATTTCCTCCTCTTCGTAACTAAGCTCAAAAGCTGCAGCTTGTCTGAGGCGTTCAAGTGGGAGACAGGGATCAGGTCACCTCCACTGTCAGTTTCTCTCACAAAATTCTTCGTTGCTTTTGCAAACATCGTGGGAAATCAGTTAAAGCCTGAAAGAATACATCTGTTTTCAAACAACTACAGTTGGAAAGTATAAATATTTACATTGTCCTTTTAACAAGTCCTTCACAGAACTGGTATTAACAAAAGGAATACCATGGTGTTTTCACTCTATCTTCTCAACTCCAAGCTGGGAAGGAGTTCCAATTACTTGTCCCAGTGCAAGTTTTCTCAGTAACTAATAAAAGAATTCTACTTAAGAGGAACATTCACAGGTTACTAATCTGTCAGGGAGGAAAAACTTACACAGCTTACCTGAAATTCTATGAAAAAGCATCTACTAATGAGCACCCTGTAGAGACCAGCTGTGATGAGGAGAGCACTGGGGCGATGGCAGAGGATTTCTGCCTCCCCACAGGATCCTTCTTTTATTACCCAACATAAAACTTACTCCACACAAGGCAATTAGGTATTACTCACACAAATTATCTTGATCTTTTTAATAGGCAGTAAACACAAGGATGGATAATAACAACTGTTCTATAAAAAGCACCAAATACGTGAGCTGACATCTTTGTTACTAAATTTTGTTTCTGAACTACACCCCTGGAAAGTTCCAATTATTTTTTTTATTTATGAACTCTTTTTTACCTTCAATGTCTTCCAATTTTCTATTTTTCATTTGCATAACTACAGCTAAATTGAACATACATTATTTGCAACTGTTATTCACAACTGTTATTCATATCCCCTACACAACTACATACATTATCTTACTGTTGCTTTGCAATGATTTTAATTAAAAATTACCAGCATCTCTTATAAGGTAAGGTTTTCCTTATCCTTGAGAATGTATTTTACTGTATTTACAAGGAATGTCTTCCAGTAAGGGAGACTGGCTGAAGTCACAGAATAAATGGTAAAAACAACCATTCACAGGTGCCAAATAAACAATTCTAATAAATTAATATTTGATATTTTTAAAGAGTCTTTCTAGTTTTTCAACTCTGTGTTATCTGAGTTAATGATATCTCCAGAATTAAATCCGTTTTTCTTTTAAATCCAGCAGCATTCCTTTAAGTCCCCCAACTGACACTGACTGGAAAGTTCAACTAAGATCGTAAGACATCTCAGCTGGGTATTCACACTTCCATGATTAATTACCTGTCTTGCTCCACACAGATCTTAGATTTCTCATTTACAAACACAGACTAGAGTAAGGCAGGACAGACTTCAAACAAAAACTGATATTACAGTGAGCACTCAGGATTATTGACAGAAACCAAAAACCTGAATACAGATTATTAGTGCTTGACCACAGGCTCCCTATTTTATTATTTGCAAAAAAAGCCTTTTTGCAGAAGCAAACTTAACCTTTTCATTAGTTTTTCCCAAGTCCCATTTCAGATATTCCACACAGTATTTACCAATTCATGATGAGGTACTGACCTCCTCATGAATCATCTACAGCCTAGTCTGTGTTACAAATAAAAGATGTTTTCCAACAATACCTGCATCAAAAGAATTTGAGCAATGTCTAAGTCGCATAGCATTTTACTGAAGAGTCATCTGGAGCTTTCACTGCAACTGCAGCAAACTCTGCAGCACAACCTCAGCTGTGGGCACTGGGAATATTTCCAGTGACTTCTTGCTCTCTGACCTTCTCTTAAACTGAACTCAGACTGATTTTTTACATTCTTATGTCTCCTCCTTTTACATTCTTATGTCTCCCTGGTTTTAATCTCAGTGAGAGAATTTTAACAGAATAAAGCAGTGCAGATCCACTGCAGCAGAAAAGGAAAAAGCCCAAATAAAACTTCAAACCAAAACTAGTTTCCTTTATCCACAAGACTTCTTTTAGAGGAGTTTGTATTTTGCAAAGAGCCAGACAGTGACTGATTTGTTATGTAGGGGCCACCAAAAAAATTCTCACTGCCTGCATTAGCTGCCTTTGCCCAGCAAAACCTTCTACAAACATTTTTGTATTTTACAGGACAGCTCACTCACCCTGATCCCCTTGCTACATAGCCAGATCACATAGGCATAGTCTCTGGGAAAAAAAATTTAAAAGGCCACCAATTTCTGAGTATATCATGAAACAAATTACAAAACCAGGTCCTAATATTGGCATTCTTACAAACTACTATATCTCATGAGACGAACCACTGCACTGGTCTGTAAAACTTCCAGTTCACAGTGTTTTGCCTTCATTCCTCATCACCACTCCTGACTAGCAAAAGGAACAGCCAGGGAAGAGGACACAGTGCTTCTGAGGACTAGCAAGACTCACCAGGCAGGAGAGATGGGGCCGTTTTCACGCTCAAAATGATGGCAGTATCTCCCACACTTTGCTGTGCTGGTAATGTCTTTGCAGGGAGCATATTTTGTTGGTGTAGATGTACCTGCAAATCAAGAATATTCTATCCAAATTCCTGCTTATTTATCTTTGGATATAGCACCTTTAACACAAATTTGACAATGCCCCCAAATACGTTGCTTCACTACTTCCCAGAACAAAGACACAGAGCAATTATGCCCCCAAACATCAGGGGTTTAATACAGCCACAAGACTCAGTGGCATCCTGAACCAATGGCCAGGGAGCAGTTACAGACCCAGCTTAAAGAAAGCTCTGCCTTGGGAGTTTCTTCCCCTGCAAATTTTAATAGAGCTGCGCTTGGTTTGACAGAAATAAAAAGGAAGGTATCAAGCTGGTAGGAAATGCCTGTCAGAGTGAATTCACTCTTGCAGATTGATAGCTAGGCATGAAAGAGAAAAGAAGTACCTTTCTTGCCTACCAAAACATCTAAAATTAGCCTGAACCTGGACTACAGGAGGATTATTTAATGGCAAGAATGAGAACAAGTGAAGACAATGAAACCTATTTCACCATTTACCTAAACAAATCTCATCCCTGCTTTGCTTTACAGCTCCCTAACTCAGTATAGTGGGACATTAAATCCAAAGCGACATTTAATGAGCAATTGCTATTTGCCTTTGTCAGTACAAAAGCAAGCAAACAGTTGCCTGATATTTCTTACATTCTGTATCTTTCACATAAAACACATTTTTTTTTTTGCATTTAACCTAAGACCCAAGTTGTAAGGAAATGCAAAGTCTGAAAGCCAAAGAGGAAGCTTTTTTAAGACTAAAGCCTTAGCTTTAGAAGGGCTGTTAGGCATTAACCACTGTGTAGGAGTGGTAATGGCCCTGGAATCCTACAGGAGTATGAGTCCGTATCGGAAGGGAACGGGAGCATGGAAGTGACGACATGCACGTTACATGTTTTATTAAAGAACATCAGTGTTACTTTCACCTCCTCTCTAGAAAATTAAAAAGAAAAAAAAAAAAAAGCACCCCTTAAGAGCTAATACACATAATACACAAAGCCTAGCAGGGCTGCCCACACAATGCATTACAAGTTTTGAATGCACGTAGTCCCCAAAAACACCTCCAAAAGGTTTTAGCCGCGGCTGAAGCCCTCGGTTTGTTCCTCGAGGGCTCCGCAGCACGTGCCTGCACACACCCGTGCCGCAGCCTCGGGCACCCGCAGGGATGTGGCACCTGCCTTTCCCCGGCCGTGGGCGCCGTCCCGCGGGCTGCCAGGGCTGGGGGAAGGCCCCGCGCTGGGTCCCGCCCGGCTCTCCGGGAGCGGCCGGGCAGGGAAGCATGGCCCCGCCGTGCCACAGCTCGGAGCGCCGCACGGGCACCGCCATTCCGCTCCCCGCAGGGCGGGCAGCACAGCGGGGCGCGGTACGGAGGCCTCAGCCCTGCTCGTACGCCGCGGAAGGGCGGAGTGGCAGCGGCCGGGGGAGGGGGGCAGGGCCGGGCTGGGCCGCGTTGCCGCCCCGGGCCCGCTCCCGTACTCACGGCATTCCCGGCGCTCGCCGCCGCCGCCACCGGGGATGCGGCGCACTCCGCCCGCGGGGCGTGACAAGCCCGCCGCGCCCCAGGCGAGGGGCCGCGGCCGAAGCTCAGCGAGCAGATCCCGCAGCAGCGGGGGCTCCGTGCCGGGAGGGCGCGGCGGGGGGAGCGCAGGCCCCGCCCGGGTGCCCGGGCCGTCCGGGCGGGCGGGAGCCGCGCCCGGGGCGCCTCCGCCATGTTGAGGCGCGGAGCCGCCGCCCAGCGCAGGGCGGAGGCCGGGGCGCTGCCCGCGGCTCTGCGAACCCTCGGGGCGGCTTCTGCCTCCCTCACCATCCCGCCCATATGCCCGAGCTCCCTCGGGCTCTGACCGTCCTGCCGTGAGGGTTGGAATGAAGCGTTGCAGGTGTCCCTCTGCGTGGGGCGGTGGCCCGGCACAGGCACCCCGCGCCAGGTGTTGTGTGGGGCAGCCCTGCAAGTGGAAAATTCCCACTGGGATGGGACAGACGGTTTGGTATGGCTGCACCCTGGCAGATAGCGCTGGCAGGTGTCTTTTCCCTCCATCGTGTGACAGCGATGTTCTAGGACACGAGCGATAAGGACATCTTTGTGACAGCCTCTCAAGCCCGGCTCGGGTCGCCCGTGCTCAGCAGTGCACGGGGTCGGTGCCAAGTCCGCTGGAAGCACCAGCGCTGCCACGAATTTGGCTGCCAGTTTGCAGCTCTGGGTTGGCACTGCGGGCCTTGTGAAGCCGCCGTGCACCGAACGGGAGCTCCCAAGTCAAGGTCCCCAGTCCAGGGACCTTGAACGGCAGCAGTGTGGAAAATGAGAAGTGTGGTCAGTGGAGCCTGGGGCAGGTTGTTGAAGCACAGTATGAAATGCTGAGCGCTGTCACAGTATCTCAGCCGTCTGAAAACACCACAATGAAAAACTTGGTTGTTCATGATGCCAAAGGAGTGATCCAGTGAGAAACAGACGAGTCTGCAAAACCCCAAAGAATAGTTTTTTTCCCGATAATAAATACCAAATAAATCTTTTTCAAGTGAACCATGCTACAGGCTGGGTACTTCCCTTGTGGTTTGAACAGGGAACATTTGAGGCTGGGGATAAGTTCACAAATGTCACATCACCAGACTGTAATGGACTAACACCGTTTGGAACAACGGGAAGGTGAAAGCTTAATGTCTTTAAATGAACAGTCCTGGGTGAAAGAGAGCAGTAGATGCACACAGGTAAAGTAGATCCATTTCTTCTGCTTACCTACGTGCAGCATCCAAACCTTCCAATGATTTTCAGCTGATTTTAATCCATCACCCCTTCCTGATTTCCCCAGGTGACATCCTTATTGATTCAATGATAAAACATCTTCATTCTGGCATTGCACCTGCTTACAGAAATTTGAACAAATAGCCAGAACGGAACTAAGTACCTGTATTTGTGATAGTTTAAATTTTATGAACTAATGAAATTATATTATAAAGCTCCATTCTTAGAGTCTCTGCCTGAGAAAAAAGTACCCACACATCCTTGGGAGATCTCTTTTTTAGGATCAGCACTGAGCTGCAGAATTGCTAGCTTCAGTAATAATCTGGCCAGTAATAGCACACGTTTCATAAGCTATCATGTGTTTTTCCAGGGAGTGGCAATGTGTGATCATTTCAAATGCAAGAGTCTGCTAAAGCATATTTTGAGAAATAAGGGAGGAAGTTGCACTGAACCACATTGCTATGGAAATATCCACTGGGGAGGTGGGACTTAAATAAAACTAGTGAAACTTGCTGGTAATTTTAAGGACACTACCAGCAGTTGCATGCACACCAAATAGAGAGTATCCACACCAGGAATATTTAAATGTTTTTAAGAAAAAGTCTTCAACAGAAATCTTCTATCCATCTGAATGGCACCAGCTGACATAGGGTAATTTTCAGATGCATCTCATTGACTAGAAGAAACCGAAACACAGGTTGTTAGCAAACAGTTTTGGGGCTATGCAGCAATTAGCTTTGAGGCTTCAAAGTCTTGTCACAGAAACTGGCTTGCAAATGAGAGACATTTAGGACTGAACACCCACCCTGAGCATTCAGACTTCATGGAAATGCTCTTCAGGTGCACTGCACAGTCAAAATTCCCAGCCTGCGGTTACTCCATGACCAGCTGGGATGCCAGTAGGGAGAATGTTGAGTCAGAGGAATACACAGTCTCAGCGTGGTCTGTCAGCCACAGACTCCATCTCCTGAGCTGAAGTATCAAGTGCATCACTGCTGTCCTAGAAGATCCTTCTGCATTGCTCCTGCCTGAGAACATCATCTTGCAGAAGGAGCAGAGGGAGAAAACCAGAAACTTTTCCCTCTGGAACAAACTGCTCTTGGTATGGGGTAAGTTCTGGCTACCTCTTAAATAAGTGAAGTGAGGCAAGTGGCTTCACAGCCACAACTTTAAAAATGAGTAATGCACATAATAAGTGAGTAATAACACAAAAGATAGTAATCTGAAAGGGGAAAAAGACCCCAGCAAAACAGCTGTATGCTTTTTGAGTATTGCTGTGTGAAATTCCTCAGGTATGACATTTAAAAAAATCACTGAACATGCCACCACAAGATGTCAGCATTGCAGAATGGTTATTCCTGCCAGAAACAGAAAAGGTTTTTACATCCTATATGCATTTGGTATTAGATTTGTTTTTGTATGATGGCCTAATCTGGCCTTATTTTTTCAACCATTGACATTGTGATGTCATTCCAAGTTTAATTGCAAGGGAGAATTTCTTAAATGGCTTTTTTGAATTAACTCTATCTTAAAAACTTTAAAAAATGCTTTCACAGTGAAGCCCTAAAGCAGATAGCCTTCCAGAAGTAATGGGTTAAAACATGGAATGAGAAGCATGTAAAGAAGGGCCTAGCACTAGAACACACGGAGAAAGCACAGCACTAGGAAAACAGAGCAATAAATTAGATAAAAGGTAGAGCATCATGACAGGGGAAGAGGTAGGTATAGGAGAAACTAATAAGCTAAGCAGGTTTAGAGCCAGCAATGTCAAAACGACCCTAAGGGTTTTGCCAAGCCACGGGATCTAAGCCAAGTACACCGGGAATTGACCAAATTAGGAAAAGAGTTCAAAAGTTTAAAGAGGAAGACTCATCGGAAAGACCCCGTCTATGATGAAGGCAACAGGAACGACCACCTGAAAATTCCCCAAAAGAGATGTCTCCACCTACGCTCCGCCCACGCTCCGCCTACACCACACCCCATATGAATATGCATGATTATGTATCTGATCTGATGTAATCCTATACCCAAAATTGTATATAAGGCTTGCTTTTGCTATGTGAACTCAGAAATCCATTTTGTGATTTCTCCGACGCGTCGCTAATAAAAATACCTCCTGCTTAATTGACTTAAGCTGAGTCTGATTAGGCAGTCACTCTGCCTGTTTGGGGCAAAATTTGGCATCATTTTCTGGCGACCCAGATGGGACACTAGACGGGAGAGCAGACCCTTGAACGTCCTCCGGAGCTGGGTCCGGGGCCGGGACCCTCGGGCGCCCCTGACAGATTTTTGTCAGAAGAGACTCCCCCCCCCGGACCAGCGCTCTTCGGTGGACGAGGGGTTTCCTGCATCTCCTGCTCCAATTAAGAGGTATTTTAATTGTTTATTGCATATTGAATTTGGAACAAAGCGCTTTAATTGGGAAACGGGGACTAGACGTAGTCGCCCGACGGGAGCCATAGGGACGCCTTGGCATAATCCCATTTGGTATTGGATTTGGCATTGGGGTTTGAGTCTCCATTTGGTATTGGGGTTTGAGTCCCCATTTGGTATTGGGGTTTGAGTCCCCATTTGGTATTGGGGTTTGAATCCCCATTTGGTATTGGGGTTTGAGTCCCCATTTGGTATTGGGGTTTGAGTCCCCATTTGGTATTGGGGTTTGAGTCCCCATTTGGTATTGGGGTTTGAGTCCCCATTTGGTATTGGGGTTTGAGTCCCCATTTGGTATTGGGGTTTGAGTCCCCATTTGGTATTGGGGTTTGAGTCCCCATTTGGTATTGGGGTTTGAGTCCCCATTTGGTATTGGTTTTGGTATTGGGGTTTGAGTCCCCATTTGGTATTGGGGTTTGAGTCCCCATTTGGTATTGGGGTTTGAGTCCCCATTTGGTATTGGGGTTTGAGTCCCCATTTGGTATTGGGGTTTGAGTCCCCATTTGGTATCGGGGTTTGAGTCCCCATTTGGAATCAGAGTATTTGTTAAAAGAGTGAAAAAAAAAAAAAAGAAAAAAAAAGAAAAAGAAAAAAAAAGGAAAAAGGAAAAAAAAAAAAGGAAGAAAAAAAAAAGAAAAAAAAAAAAAAGGAAAAAGGAAAAAAAAAGGAAGAAAAAAAAAGAAAAAAAAAAGAAAAAGAAAAAGAAGGAAAAAGGGAAAAAAAAAAAAAAAAAAAGGAAGAAAGAGAAGGAAAAGAAAAAAGGAAAGGAAAAGAGTATTTGTTAAAAGGGTGTATGTTTTTCCTTAATGCTGTTGTTTTGTTTGAATTTTTAAAAGCGTTGTTGCTTTGTTTGAATTTTTAAACTACGCCTGGGAACGTATCCAGCCAGGTCCGGGACCTTGTCCAATTTTTCCCTTTCTCTGATAAGGTTTTGAGGAGATACATTTGTGCTACACCTTTGTTTAACTGTTATGTTGTTTGCAAGAATCTCGTAAAGGATTTGGTATTTTGTGTTAACTGTAACCTTTTTGTGTGTAAGAATTTATTGTGATATCATCTGCAAACTGTACCTTGGTTTACAGCTGTTTTACGGGTGTGTAATAGCCCGAAGTTGACCAGTATCGGTACTATAGGTTTGCCAGCGACATCTCGGGGTAAAGCGGTGTACTTTGATAGACCGGAAAGGTAGGACGGTTTGGATTAAAGTGTTTGGGTGTGGATGAGAGTGGATGAGACGCGATTGGAAATTGTGTGTATGAAGTGTTAAAATAAATTGACATACAGTGTTTGCGAGAAAGAGATTAAACCGAAAACGCAGACACAGAAAATAGCCATGGGAGGTCAACAGAGCAAGGACGTAAATATGAAAACCCCCTTAGGATGTATCTTAAAGCACTGGAAAGACTTGGGAAGAATTCGGGGGGGTACCCCATTAAAATCAGGGATCGATGAGAAGATAAGCAGCCCTCAGGGACTAGATAGTCTACAGGGGTCGAGAAGCTACATGGATGCTGACAGCCCACCCAGACTAGAAGTCGAAGGGGAGGAAGGCAGTCCGTCAGGAGCGGAGAGCTGAAGGGAGACACGTAGCCTGCCCGAACTCAGTCCATATGGGGATAACCACACACCCAGAAGTGGAGGCATCTGTAGAATGGAAACCAGCACACCAAGGACTGGGGACAAAAGTAACTCACTGGGAAGTGACGTCTCTAAATTGAGGGGCGATGTCTCTGAATTGAGATATAGTGAGAAGAATGATGAGACGTGAAAGGGAGGCAGAGAACAGCTCACAGAAACTGAATATAGTAATTCAGGTAGAGGATAAGAGAAGTTGAGGAGAAGAAAAAGGAAGACAGGAAGATAGCTCGAGTAGTGGCTGTAGCAGTGGCAGCTCAGAAGACAAGTTACTCGGAACCTGGAACTAGGGGAAGAGGTAGAGGCAACCCAATAGGAGGGAGGGGGAAGTTCCAACCCCACCCAACTAGAGTAGGGCCAAATCAGTGTGCTTACTGCCTAAAAATGGGACACTAAGAGCAAGAATGCCCCCGACTAAGAGAAAGGCTGATGGCCACTACTACTACCACACATCAAGATAGTGAATTAGGGGGACCGGTGGGCCGTACCCTAGCAGACCCACTGGTTAAAATGGAGCTAGGGGAAGGTAAAAAGGAATTGAACTTTTTGCTTGACACGAGACCAACCTTTTCGGTTTTAAATCAAGAATTGGTACCTAAAAGTGATGAATTTGTACAAGTTGTGGGAGCAACAGGCCAACCAGAAAAGGCTTACTTTTTAAAACCTATTAAATACAAAATTAGGAAACAAATGAGAATTCACCAGTTCCTGTATTTACCAAATTCGCCAAAACCCTTATTGGGGAGAGACCTATTAGAAAACTTGGGAGCCGTAATAAAGTTCATCAAAGACAAATTGGAATTTCAAGTAAATGAAGAACAACTGATTACAGCTATAAGCCTAACAATCAGTTGTGTGGAACCCAAACCTGAGAGTCAAAAGATCTTTGCTTTTGAGTGAGAGTCTGTAGATAGAGGGAGAAAGACCCAACTCACCTGGACGGTATTACCCCAAGGATGGGCCAATTCCCCCACGATTTTTGAGAACCAGTTAGCCAAAGAATTAGAACAGTGAGAAAGGCCGCTGAGAGATGGTACCCTTTTGCAGTACATAGACGACCTCCTAATAGCAACAGTGACAGAGGAAGAATGCATTGAATGGACCATTTCCCTGCTAAATTTCCTGGGTTTAAGCGGATATCGAGTCTCTCAACAGAAAGCACAGCTGGTGCAAAAGGAAGTGGTGTACCTGGGATACGAAGTCTCCAGAGGACAGCGATCCCTGAGAGCAGCTAGGAAAGAGGCCATCTGCCAGATGCCTAAACCAGAGACGGTGAGAGATCTGCGAGCCTTTCTGGGGATGACAGGTTGGTGTCGGCTATGGATCTACCAGTACGGGATACTCGCTAAACCATTGTATGACTTGTTGAAGGGATCCAAGAATGTCCTAGTGTGGACTCCCGAAGCAGAAGGGGCCTTCAAGAAGTTAAAGCTGGAACTAATGAGAGCACCAGCCTTAGGTCTCCCAGATGTATCAAAACCATTCTGGCTGTTCTCCCATGAGCGACAAGGGATGGCCTTAGGAGTCCTAGCACAGCAGTTGAGACCACATAAGAGAGCTGTGGCCTACTTCTCCAAGCAGCTAGATGAAGTAAGTAAAAGATGGCCAGGCTGTCTGAGAGCAGTAGCCGCAGTGATAATTAACGTAGAAGAAGCCAGGAAGCTCACGTTGAGTCAAAAGGTGACTGTGCTAGTATCTCACACTGTGTCGGCTGTGCTAGAACAGAAAGGCAATCATTGGTTGTCGCCCTCCAGATTCCTAAAATACCAGGCCATCCTGGCTGAATCAGATGATGTAACTATTCAAGTAACTAACATTGTGAACCCAGCTTCATTTCTACAAAGAAGAGCCCCAGCAGAATCCATTGAACACGACTGCCTGGAAACAATTGAAGCCGTCTACTCCAGTCGTCCGGATCTCAAAGAGGAGCCGTTCGAAGATGCAGACAACTGGTTCTCGGATGGCAGCAGCTTTGTGAAGCAGGGAGTAAGACTGGCTGGCTATGCAATTACTACCACAGAAGAAGTAATTGAGTCAAACCCTTTGCCTGCGGGGACTTCAGCCCAAAAGGCAGAGCTGATAGCTCTGACTCGAGCTCTAGAATTGGCAGAGAACATGCAAATTAATATATGGACTGACTCTAAATATGCCTTTTCCGTTGTGCATGCCCATGGGGCCATCTGGAGAGAAAGAGGACTGTTGACTACACAAGGGAAAACAGTCAAGCATGCAGAGGAGATTCTACGATTGCTAAAGGCGGTCCAACTCCCAGCACAAGTGGCCATAATGCATTTTAAGGAACACCTGAAAGGTAATACTATTCCAGAAATAGGGAACAGGAAGGCAGATACAGAAGCTAATTTGGCTGCCGCAAGGGCTAGGGAAGTGAAAGTAATGGCCCTAATACCAGGAGAGCTGGATACCAACATCCAGCCAGATTACCAGGAATCAGATCATAGATGGATTCAAAGGAATAAGGGCAAAATACTAGAAAATGGTTGGGGTAGATTGGAAACGGGACAGCTAGTAATACCAGGAAACGTGAGGTGGCAGTTTGTAAAAGCAGAACATGAAAAAGCCCACTGGGGCTTGGATCCGCTCTATCAGTACCTGCAAGCTAGGATAGCAGGGCCAAAATTATTTACCACCATAAAACATGTCACATCCCAGTGTGAGCGATGCCTGAAGAACAACCCGAATACAGGGACTAGGATACACCAGGGAGCAATAAATCGAGGTAAATTCCCAGGTGAAGTATGGCAAATTGATTTTTCTGAACTCCCAAGAAAAGGGGGGTTTCGGTACTTGTTGGTATTAACTGATACATTTTCTGGGTGGCCTGAAGCATTCCCTTGCAGGACAAATAAGAAAAGAGAAGTAACAAAAGTGTTATTGAATGAAATTATTCCACGATTTGGAGTACCGAAGAGCATTTCTTCGGATAGAGGTACACATTTCTGTGCAAAAGTAGTGAAAGCAATAAGCAAAGCATTACAAATCAATTGGCAATTGCACACGCCCTACCGTCCACAGGCCAGTGGGCAAGTGGAAAAGATGAATCATCTTATCAAACAGCAAATTGCTAAAATATGCCAAGAGACTAATTTGCAGTAGTATCAAGCTTTGCCTATTGCTCTGCTGAGATTAAGAGTCAAGCCAAGATCGAAGGAAAAGTTAAGTCCTTTTGAAATTCTATATGGTAGACCTTATGCTATGCAAGTTGTAAATGGAGACGCTATAGACCAAATTGGTAATCAGTACATTTACGATTATGTAGTTACGGTGGGGAAGCAGTTCGATAAGAATGCTACTGTAATGATAGAGCACCAACCTAAACAACCTGACTGCAAATTGCATCCGTTTAATCCCGGTGACTGGGTGTATGTTAAGAATCTTTTAGGAAAACCCCTAAGAGAAGTGGGAAGGACCCTTCCAAGTGCTGCTGACTACCTTCACCGCGGTTCGGATCAAGGAGCGACCTGCGTGGATCCATTACTCACGGGTCAAGAAAGCTCCGGAGAACAAACAAGAGCAGACATCATGATCCTGACTTCACCTCAAACCCTTACAACTTTGATCATTGGACTTTCGATAAGTATAGCTCTTCCCCAAGACTATGCCCCAATAGACCCATGGTCTTATGCACACCAGTGTATCCACCCAGAGTTAGAAACGAAGGGACCCTATTTCGAGGTTTATGCTCTGCGTATACAGCAAAGCCTCAAGGGATGGAATGCATGGCTAGCGACAAGGTCTTATCACAGGAGGGCACAAAGAGATCTTAGTGGGTGGGTCGGCACCGGATTTGGTATATTAAACACGATAGATCAAGAGGTATTAGTGAACAAATTAAGCACCGTCACGACGAACCTGGGAAAGCTTAAGATGCCCCTCAGTTCATCCATGCTTACATTAGCAGAAACACAATCGCTAGTAGTAAAATTACTAACCATGGTAGCGAACCATACTGCAGAGGATTTTGTGAAGCTTGTTGATTATACAGGGGAAACTACCCAACAGCTAATTAACGCAAATTTCAACCTATATCAAGAGATACCGAAATTACAAATAGGGATGGACGTCAAAATTCTCAAAGCAATGCTTGCACACCCTGAAGTAAAGAAATTGGTGCAAAAGGTGAATCAAACAACTAGACGAACGGTATGGCAGGTAGAACACAATTCAGAAAAGATAAAGAATGTCCTGACCGAAGTAGAACAAGTAGGCCAGCATCACTGGTGGGACATCTTTACAGGATACTCCCCAACAGCTACACAAGTCTTCCATTACCTGGTGCACCCAATGCTAGTAGTAATTGTAGCTTTGTTATTACTAACTCTTACAAACATTTGTTTGTAGTAGAGATTAAGGAGCATAATAAAGAGGACCCAAATGATTTAGGCAATAGTACGAACCTATCAGCGTCCTGTAAGACCAGAACTTGACGAAAGAATTCGTAAGTTACAAGAAAAAGGGGGGAAATGAAGCCCTAAAGCAGATAGCCTTCCAGAAGTAATGGGTTAAAACATGGAATGAGAAGCATGTAAAGAAGGGCCTAGCACTAGAACACACGGAGAAAGCACAGCACTAGGAAAACAGAGCAATAAATTAGATAAAAGGTAGAGCATCATGACAGGGGAAGAGGTAGGTATAGGAGAAACTAATAAGCTAAGCAGGTTTAGAGCCAGCAATGTCAAAACGACCCTAAGGGTTTTGCCAAGCCACGGGATCTAAGCCAAGTACACCGGGAATTGACCAAATTAGGAAAAGAGTTCAAAAGTTTAAAGAGGAAGACTCATCGGAAAGACCCCGTCTATGATGAAGGCAACAGGAACGACCACCTGAAAATTCCCCAAAAGAGATGTCTCCACCTACGCTCCGCCCACGCTCCGCCTACACCACACCCCATATGAATATGCATGATTATGTATCTGATCTGATGTAATCCTATACCCAAAATTGTATATAAGGCTTGCTTTTGCTATGTGAACTCAGAAATCCATTTTGTGATTTCTCCGACGCGTCGCTAATAAAAATACCTCCTGCTTAATTGACTTAAGCTGAGTCTGATTAGGCAGTCACTCTGCCTGTTTGGGGCAAAATTTGGCATCAACAGCATGAACAGCAGTACTAATGGCTAATAATACCTTGTAGCCATCAACGTGTTGTTTCAGGCTGCATCCAGCCTGGCTAGAAAGCGCTCACTAAAATTGTGCCTGTATATTGAGGTTGCCAGAGGTCATCCAGAGCTCTCTGCTGCTGCATGCTAGGCCTTTATAAAACCCTCATGCTGGCTGGAGAAGGCTCATCTGACCTTAGTGGAGGAAGTAGGAAGAAAATGTGAAGCTATTTTGGGCTTCTATTTACAAGAGAAGGATATTTGGGGTAGCAAATCTTTTAAAAGGTGTCCAGCAACATAAGCCAAATCACCAGCAAAAGAATTAATTTCTTTTTTTTCTCCACTTCCTTTTGTAAGAATAAAAGATCTGAGCAACAGTTTTTGTTTGTTTCTGCATTTCTTTCAAATCAACTAACCAGCCTCATTTTTCTTGCACATTGAAATTCATGTCCTGTTTCGCTGGGATGCTCCGTACTTTTTGCCTTTATCATTGTGTCCTCTGAAACATTTCCTGTTGCACACAACAGCTTTCTCCCTCTCCTGCTGTTACGGCTGTCACAGCCCTGCCACCGTGCCAGCAGCAAGTGACAGGCTTAGCAAGGGACGGTGTCCTGGGAAGGGGAGATGAGTGGGAGGGTGCAGTGAGCCAGGAGGGGCTGTGTGAGTTCAGAACAGCCAGAGAACCGTTCTGCTGTGCACCTCTACCCGTTCCTGTGAGCTTCTGTGCGTTCTGCTCTTGATGGTGGGAGGGTGACATCTTTACCCATCTGAAGATTTTGCTGTGAGATGAGTTTGGCCACTCTTGAGAGGCTATCTTGTATTGCCAGGTTCAACTCTGCTACCTTTACAGATCAATATGAGGAAAACAGAGTTCACTTCTGGACCTTCCAGTCCCTTGGAAGGACCACTGGAGCGTGCCGTGGTGAGATGCAGAAGGAGACAGACGTGTTCAGTACAAGCTGTTTGCTGTAGCTCAGTCAGAGCTCTGCCTTCAGCTCTCATGTTGGCATGGGGGGAGTAGTGCCACACCTCCTTTCTATAGTGCACAGGTTGTGGCACAGGGCTCCCCTCTGTCACTCTGTCCAACCATGCAATGATTCTGTGATGTCTCCAATAATAATATGGAGAACAATGTGCATGAATTTGTATAAACTTGTTGCTTCTAACTTTAAATTGTAGATTAGATAGATGGCAGACACAGAACTTTATTTCTTTTACAACAGTGATAAATGAAGACTTAGGAATAGATAACATTTCTTACACATCTCAAAAGCCTTCCATAATAATTTATTAGAAACCATCTGGTTCCATTAATGTTTTATCAAATACCATCTGGCTGCTGTATTGTTCAAGCTATTTAGTAGTAAAACTTGCTCATAAATTAGCCAAAAAGAATGGCTTTCAAACTATTGTGTAGGAGCCCCAAACAACTTTCATGTATGTCCTATATAAACAGTTATTTTAAAAGTATTAGACTACACTAAACTTTAAAAGCCTAGAAAATGTATCAGTAATAAAATATAAAATTTAGCTTCTTCCTCAAGCTTCTTAATTTTTTTTCTCTTTTCTACATGTTTAATTCTTGGCCAGTTGGAAGAGGAGTGACAAAGTCAAAATGACAAACTGTATTTGAATAAAAATTACTCAAATTTTGTTTTTCAATAAAACATTGCAAACAGAGAATACCTGTCACCATGCCTCCAAAAAATGAAGTCCTTCGTCACTGCACATGTACACTTTCCAGACTGTAAGCACTCAGTCAGGGTTTCTGGCACTGCTCTGAAATCTAACTGTGCAGCAGCACAGGGCACCATTCAGAGTTGGACAGTGCCTACTACTATGAGCAGCTAGGTAACTGATTGTGAATGCTTACATAATATACATTGTTTTAATAAATTGTACTTCCACTCATAATTATTCTGTTAAATTTTCAGATCAGTAAAAATGTCACCCTAATATTAGGCCAGTTCCTAGTGATTTTGCTATTTATAGACAACTTTAAAGTTACTGGAATACTAAGGAAAGCATATCTAAAGAACACATAGAAGATTTAGGACAAAATTGGCAAAGCAACAGGAGTTAAAAGATCCCTGGGAAAGAGCCCATGGCTGAAGCTGCCTTTAGAGAGAAAAACTGGCTGTAAATTTGCTTTTCATCAGCTCTCCAGATATGTTATGCTTCTTGCAATTCCTTTTGCATCCTCTGAGTGTGTATGCACAAGCATCCTCAAGAAACCTCACTATCCACCGGTGGGAGCAAATGGTTTGGGCAGAATTTTCTGAAGAATGGGCAATATGTGATCGCAGTCCCTCACGGGGCAGCCAGCTGGATGGTGTTCATGTTGTGCTGCTGCAGAACTGGAGCATGGCCATAGTCAAACCTTGCAAAATGTTCAGAAGCTAACATTAATATTTCATTGAGTAACACCAGATGCATGTTATGTACTACATTTGTAGCAGTAGCTTTATTGTGATTTAAAACAAATTTTCTCTCTCCCTTTTGGTTTTTTGTGTCTTTTTTGTTTTCTTTTTTAGTTTAGCAACTCCATAATCCCCCTTCTGATTACCTGTTGTCAGCTCAGTCTCTTGCAGGAGCAATGGCAGAAATTCCTGTTCCAGGACAATCTGAAGGGGGTTTCTCCAGAACAACAACAACAATAACAACAACAAAAAATTAAAAGTAGTTTTAAGTGCCCACAAAGATAGAAATTGAGGATTTTGTTTATCAGTCTTTGAAGCAAGCTATGGCCCATAAAAGTGGCAGATAGATTGAGGAGAAGACCACAAACAGCAAAGAAGTCAGTGGCTACAGAGGGTCCTGAGGAGTGGTGAGGCTGCTTTGCTCCTGCAAGTGAGTCAGGACTCCTGCAGCTTCCCAGGGGCTCTGCAGCAGGAGCTGCCAGGAGCTGTCTGCATCTTCTGCTCTAGAAACACACACTCAGAGGAGGACAGAAGTTAGAACCCCATCCCATTTCCCACTGGGGTGACAGCCCCATTGGGTACCAAGAAGAAGGCCTCATATCTCTTCTTTGTCACTTCATTTTTCAGCTTGCTATTGCTCCCCCTAATTTCAGCATGTGAAATGTTTGTTTTTCAATGTCCTACAGGCAGTGGTAAGAACAATAGGTAAGAACATACCTGGGTTTTCTGCATAAAAGAGAACAGGATGAAAAGGAACACAGCTCTTTTTGAAACAAGGAGCAAGGGCTGGCAAGCAGCTAAAAAGTGTGTGGGCTGGTAATTCCATGGGAGCTCTTTTTATATTATGCAACAGTGTTGCCCTAAAGGACAGCAGGTACCATAAAGAGGGTGCTTTGGGTCAAAACAGATTGGTAGATATAAAAGCAGTGTGTCCCAGTCTGGGCTTCTCAGTGCAAGAGAGACATGGAGCTCCTGGAGCAGGTCCAGCAAAGATCATTAAGGGACTGGAGCATCTCTGTTTCAAGGAAATCTGTGGGAGCTGGGCCTCTTCAGCCTCTGGAAGAGACGACTGATGTCTGATGCCTCACCAATGTCTGTCAGTGCCTGAAGGGAGGGTGCAGAGAGGATGGAGCCAGGCTGTTCTCAGGGGTGCTGAGCAACAGGACAAGAGGCAACGGGCAGAGACGGCTGCACAGGAAATTCCACCTGAACATGAGGAAGAACTTCTTTACTGTGTGAGTGACCCCACACTGGAACAAGCTGCCCAGAGGGGATGTGGAGTGTCTCTTGCTGCAGACACTCAAGAACTGTCTGTGTGCAATCCTGTGCCATGTGCTCTAGGATGACGCTGCTTGAGCAGGGAGGTTGGACCAGACGATCAAATGTGGTCCCTTCCAACCTGACTGATCTGTGAAAAGGCTGCAGCTGTCCTTCTGAACAGAGTGGGAACTAAAGAGCAGTCATTGTCCTGCAGATTTGTACTGATGGTGGCCCGGGACAGAGTCACACAACTCCAGGTTGTTGACACTTTTGTTACATTGCAGTTCCGCATGCAGACCAGGTCTTCACTGTGCTGAAAAAGAACCTCATGTATGAAATTACGTGCTGGCATCTTCTCTGACAACTAAAAATGTAATCTATTTGCTTCATCACAGGACTAAAACAGGTGTCCTTGCTGCTTGTACTGCCCTTGTTTATCTGGATGGTGCAGTGATTTGGGTGAATGGCATCTGTAACAGATGATGCAAGTTCCCTTGGGTGGGTGGCTTTCTTATTACCAGAGACAGCTCTTTGCAGCTGGGAGATGGTATTGTGCTTCTCCTGCAGAACCAGTTGCTGTCAGCTTGAGATGGGGCTTATTTGGTTCTCCCACAGGTACTGTCCAGCCTCGCCAATGCCAACGTACCACAGTGTGAGCAATAGAGTTTCTAAAATAGAAGGAAGATCAGCTGTGTCCTGAAAGGAAGCATTATCAGGAAAGGAAACAATGAGCCACTGGTACTGGGAAAGCATGAACTGCAGTTGCTCCTTTTTCCTAGGACCTCATGACTGCACACTTCAATACTGAGGATTGTATTTCAACATATACTCTTTCCTCTTATTCCTTTCTCCCATCATGTCAAACAACCAATTCATGTTGCTATCAAAGCATTCACATGAGCACCAGCTTTAGGAAGCTTTGCACCTACATAAAGTACAACTGAGCTCCTACTAGGGCTTTTTTATTTTCCCTGTGATGTGGCACATGCTCTTTTTATGCTCTTTTTCAGTTCCTGATATTCACAGGTGATGAGAATATAATATCCTGGAGTACTCTACCCTGCATCACCTTTAACTGAAGCTTTAGTCTGTCTCCAGAATGAAAGAAGGCATGTTAAGGAAGGACTAGGCTCACCATTCTTTAGTAACTAGAAAAATCAGAAAAGTGAAGCTTGCCCTAACTGACCTATTTCAGTGCCCCTCTTAGGCAAAGTCCTTAGTAAAAGATTTTCCCCACAAAAGAACTTCATAATTTGGTGCACTATTTTTAAACCTTGTAAGAAAAATTGATTTTTCCATCCAAAAAACCTATATAGCTCCAGTTGCCTTTACAGGGTTTGCTTCATTGACCAAAGTGCAAGTAGCAAACAATGAATACAAGTAGGATGACCTCTTGACTTCACTCCATCTTCAGTCTGTCAATTGCCAAAATTATAACAAACCTTGAAGTAAACAAAACTGTAAATCTCTTTCAGCTATTAGACAGGTTCTCATCTATTGACAAATCTACATAATCTTCCTTGCCTTAGGCAGCAGTCTAGGCATTGCAGACACATCCTCATAAAAACCAAAGGAGGAGAGGATTTTTCAAGGCATGTACTGCAGTAATTCAAAGTTGCCTTACTGCAGCCTTTCTTTCTTTTTTTTTTTTTTTTTGACACAAGCTGAAAAGTAAGGAATTTGTAATTTTGGAAAACAATTTTTATCAAGAAGTTTTAATAAAGACAAACAATGTTAAGCAAGCAAAAAAAAAGTACTTTTGAATTTTAACAGCTGGTTTTACTAGAATAGCATGTGAAACATCAGCACATAAAATCCTCAAGGATAAGTAGTACCCTAATATTTAGAGGAAGACAATAATTCCTGGAGTGTGAAATTACAGTCAGAAACAGAGGATGTTAATACACAACATCTTGTGTTCCAGGAATTTATTACTGGTTCAAGAGCCTGTAAAAACTTACATCTCAGTGAGCCCACAGAGACAAATTCTCAGTTAACTCAAGCCTCGGCTACATTCAGCTCAGTAGAGCAATGTTGATTTACCTCAAATGAGAGTTTGCACAAAGTAATTTCAAATATTTCCCTTGGTACAGAGTAAGCAAAGATACAAATTCCTAAGTATACATCAGAATTTCGATTCTGGCCAGCTTTTAACCCCATTTAAAAACAGTAACCCTACAAATTCTTATGCATAAAACAGAGAGGTCTAAATTAAAAATCAATAAACCAAGCAGAGAGAGCAACGTTTGCAACATGAAAGCAATATAAGGAACATATAATTATATATTCTATATATAATATAGAATTTATAGACCATTAAAAAAAACAACAACAAAAAGCCAAGACGTGTTAGTTACTATGTAGAGCAAGCTTTGCTCAGCTGTCAGTGTTTTTCCTCACCCTATGAAGGTCTGAATCATTTTGCAGTAAGCAAAATGACTTTAAAATAGAGATTACTGTAAATGTAACGACAACTGCTCTTAAACACAAATTGGATGCAAGTTCTACACTTGCCAAGTTTATCTTGCACTTCTGTAGAGGAGAACAGCCTGTTTTGTCTGGGGAGCATTGACCACACTGTGGGTACTTGGCATGGTATTAGCTTGTGGGGCAGTCATGAGAAATTCACTCTGCAAGCGAAATTCCTGCTGCCCTGGGTGCTCATGAGTAGGGCACGAATAATAAGCATCCCTTGCAATTTTCCTCTCCCTTTTATAATGAAAAAAATAGTACTGCTTCTATAAACCAGAACTTTCCCAGCAACTTGAACTAAATGCTAGTTATTTTAGGTACCAACTAAACAGTACCAGATCTCTATGAAATAAATCAGCAATGAAGTAATTCCCCCTGACATGATGAGAAAGTTCCAAAGTTCTTAACCCAATAGAACCAAAATGGCTGGATTTCAAAAATCCAGGAGCTGATTCTGGCCCACTGTAAAGACTGTTTTGCTTTTGGCCTCTATCCTGATTCTGCCATGTACCACAGTTGAGGATATTTGGCATGGTAACAAATCCATAGATCCAGTTTTCCCATCTCTTTCTGAATGCTCCATGCTCCCTCCCACCAAATCTTTGCAGACACTGAGGCTGCAAAGTGCTGCAGAACTGCAGTCAGGAATTTCACGTTGGTCAGGAGTTACACTCACTGTACTCTCATCCTAGTCCATCCATATTGCATCTTATACACATATGGTGGGACTGTGAGACATTACTGAGGTCTGATTGGCAGAGCTGTCCTGAATCACCATCTCTAAGGGGAAAACCACATTTCTTTCCTTTCGTTCCAGTTATTCATTTTACCCAGTAAATACCATGTTTCCTTGTTTTTAAAAGTTGTTTTATGGAAAACATTTAGTTTGTGGTTTCTACACTCATAATAAAGCATAATATTTATGCTGGACATCTGTATGCTAAAAACTGCTTTTGAGAATAAACTTCCAGCTGTAAATGGATTCCATCAGCTTACCCCCTTTCCTGTCCCAGTGTCTGGCACATTGGCTGTGCAGCAGAGCTGTGCAGAGCAGTACAACTGGAACATTGCACAACTTCCAGACAGATTGTTAGTGATAAATAAGGGTTCTAGCAGATGGAAGCTCTTTCCTACTTGCCATTTTGCAAAGTGTAAAAAGCACAGATCACTACAGCAGTGAGATTTGTTTCAGCTGCCACTAACAACCTTCGAAGAAAGATGCTTACAACCCCTGGGAAAAAGTCAGGGTGCTGTATGACCTTTTGCAAATATGATTTATTAACATCCAACTAAATTGGTTACAGAGACAAAAATAATAAATCAAGTTGTGCATCAAGGTACTCCAATGTTATTACAAATATTTGGAGTGAAGCAGAAAACAGGGATGGTCCTGACTACAGAGAGACTTCTCAAATATCTGAAAGTCAGCAATAATTCTAATACATAAGATACTTTTCCTCATTCTGAAATCACTAATGCCCTATCAAGACAAACAACAAATTCAGCATTTAGCAGCTTTGTTTATGTAATACCTCATACATGTGAGATGGTTTTCCAATACTGGAACTAGGAAAATACTGTTAACACAAAGATCAGATTCTCAGGGATGCCAGTCATCTCCAATGTGTGGAGCTGATGGACATCATCACCTCTTGTGGATCAGCATCCCAAACATTCTCATAAGCTTTAATACAGTTTTGTTTTACACATTAAAACACCAAATCCACAATTTATATTTAAAAAAAATGAACCATTTAAAATAATTCTTTAACATATGGCAACTACTTACGCGGAAAATTTCTCTTATTGCTTTCATAAAGCTGCAGCAAGAGCAGTAGCTAAGAACTGAGCAGTACAGTAATACATTTGGTGGTAGGTTACAGCATGTACTAAGTTTCAAAAGGTAAGCCAGATAATGTGCAGTTTCTTATAAGCCCACAGCTGCTGGAGTAAGTTGCACCCACCAGTAGCTAGAAAATAGAAAGGATGAGTTATTGAACACTGTGAATTTTATTTATTGTAGGAATAATTCAGGAATGAAAACACACTCAACCAAAAAAACCCTGTAATTTTAATGTCACTCATTTGAATAGCACCATCTCATTCTAGCCCTTGCAAGATGTATTCAGATATGTGGACGAGTTGGATGTCATCCTTCTCGCTATTAAAATGCACCATGGGCCAAGTTTTGCACTCCTCTTCAGCTTGCCCCCTCTGCATGAGTTGTACACAAAAAAGAAGCCATATTGAACAAAGCACGATCTGCTGAAAGTTTGCTGCTCTGCCAAGCTGGTTATTTGGAGAGACAACACAAGAGATTTACACAAAAGCAGATGCAAGGACATTTGTAATTAGGATCTGCTGAGCAGATACAGCTTCATATTTTGATAGCACACTACCCTTACCAGGTCTGACTCCAGAGAGTAAGAAAGTCTTATTCACAGTCAAAGAAAAGATACAGAAGGAATTTATGGGGAAAAAAATTTAACTACAGCCTCTAGGTATGATTTATCATTTGTTGCTATGGGCTGTTTTCCTATTCATCAGGTTATTTTAATAAAGAGAAAAATAGGACACTGAATAAGGGACCACAAAGAAAACCTGAGCAGGACTGTAAACAGCTGAGGTAACGGGGAGGGCATGGAAAGGGGTGAAATCTTTGTTAGGTTGGGTTTTTTGGAGGGGTTGTTTGTTTTGAGACCAGCACTGGATCATTGTGCAATGTGAAACCACCTGTCCCTGGTTGGGCCCTAATTTCTGGTCCCGTGAGTTGGTGTTCTTTCTGTACCATGATCTGGACTCAACACCAAGCTGCCAAGTAATACAGGTGAATTTGCAGCTATTGCACTACAGGTGTTTGCAACTATTATGTCCTTCAGAGGCCAGATTTTAAAAGAAAGCAGCAATCCTGTTTCCAGTCCTTCAAAGAAAACTGGTTGGTGTAAGAACAGATCTCCAGGATGTTTCCGTATCAAAATTTGGGCTGGTTTTTGCATTCCTTCCAGGCATCTAACTTTCCAAGCTCTGAATAAAGAATCTAAGTACAGACTGCTGGATCTGTCTTTCAAAAACTGTCTAAAAGAAGCAGTTCAGTGCTGGCAAACTCTCACATCAAGCATATCTCAGAGTACAAAGATCCAGAAAGGAATGCAGTGATTAATGGTGCATTCTAGATCCAATTTGTCTAAAGGGCACTTTACACTACCCAGAGTTGCCTCCTGAACAAGTGATGCTGTTTGGTAATCCCAAATTTACACAAAATCAGAAACTAAGCATCAAGCCTGCAAATCTAAAAGCAGAGCTGTGGGTTTCTGTTCCTATGTATAATAGTTCCCTGGATTTCTTTTTCTTTCTATGCTTTAAAACTTGAATAATCACACAGGGGTTCAACACCCAAAGGCCTGAGCTGCTCCATTACCTTGATGGAAGTTTATAGTGAGGGTTTTACTTTGTGAAGAGACACACACAGAAAGACAGAGCTGCACAAGTGCTTCTCAAACTGGCCTCCAAATTCATATTATGCAGTGTTTATAAAGTCATGAAATAAGACAGCTATAACAGCAGGCAAGGGTCATCAGGAAATTTTAAGACTGCTCCATAGAGCCACACACCTTGGGGATCACAGCTGTGTATGAAAGGAAGCAGTTAAGTTGCCTGATGCATTCTTTTTTACCATTCAGGGTAGAAATAGTGGGTAAAAAGTCCCTCAGTGTCAGTCATTAAGAATAAAAGTTGTCTTCGTTGTACTGCAGAAAGCTAATATAAATTTTGTACCCATTAACACAGCTGAAGTTTTGGGGAAGAAAATTACCAAAATTTCAGATTTTACCAAGAATAACTTTATAGAATATATTAACTTTGTGAATGTTGAATATATTTACATGCAGAAATACACAGAACTAACATCAAGACAAATTTCTTCCACTTCTTAATATACAGATAACAGAAGTTTAACAACTAAACCCAATTGTTTCATACAAAAGTAAGCAGGGAAAACTATACTGCAGTTGGAAATGTGGGGTCAGAGGATCATTCACAACTGGTTACATTGTATTTGGAGGTGTGTATTAGAGATTTACAAAAGGAGCAATTACTTGTTCAATGATTTTGCTTCATGCATTTAAGAAACACCCTGGATTATTCTCAGGCATTTTTACGGAGACAGTGCTAAAACTCTGGAGTTTACTTTCTTGATACAGAAATTTTGATGAAGAAATTTTTATATAAGGCACTGCTCAGCCCAATGCTTCTTGTCATTCATCCCATGTCTGTATTTCAGAGAGTTTGGAGCATTAAAGAAATCAGACTTGGCACTGCCAGTCTGATTTCTCAAAAATCCTGACTCAAATACCCCATATGAGACTTGTTTTGTTTCATACCTGCGTGGGGGAATCCCCTGCGCACAGAGAACACACAAACCCAGCAATCAGATCAGGCAGTATCACAGTAGCTGCCAAATATGACAATGAGCAAGCTTAATGCAGCCTCCACAAATTTTGCTCCTTTTCTTAAAAGCTTTTATTTCGTCTACCCTCTTTTGTTTTTAAATGAACCTTAATTTTAGTATAAATTGTAATTACCAACAGCAAGGATAATTGCAATTATCAACTCATTTCTGTGCCAGGTTTTGACAGTTAATACAAGGATAAAAGACAGGAAGGGAACAAGGCATGAAGAGAACCTCATTTTTCTTCAAAAGCCAAACAGCCCCCAAAGTTTGAGACTTCCTTTGCAATCAAAGCCCAGATTTTGACTTCATATAAGAGTGAACCTTGCCTTGTTTAAAGCTGCTGGCATGGTAGTCAAGTTTTTCGAAGACATATTAATTAGATATAATTATGCTAACTTCTTTGGTAATAAATTATGGAAATGATGGTGAGGCAGATCCTGGGCAAAATGAAAAATGGTGAAAAAGCACTCATCTGCCTCTGAGACAATGAGGCTTCAAGGTAATAGAAAGCAAAGTACAAATATACATCTAATCTGACACCACAGATTTTGTTTAAAATTTAAAACCTTCATAGTATTTCCTTCATGATACATATAATACAAAGATCCATTTTTAATAGATTTTCTCTAGAACAATGCAGCACAATTGCAGTAAAGTGCAAGCTTTTCTAAGCTATTAGTCTGTCCTCCTAGGAGTCTACTTTATCCATAACATATCCAGTTGTTCCAGCCATAAGCCAATTTAACAAACCCAGCATTTGGGTTTGTTTTGTGTCTTTAGAGTGGCATGTAAAGAAAAGAAAAGGGTGTGATGACAGAATGCAGGTCTATCACATAGAAAACTGCAGTGCTGCCAGAGAGTTGAAAACACACGGAGCAGATTTGAAGAACCATGGATCAGGCTTGGGTTGCAGATATGTGTGACTGATCTATCTTTTATCTTCTGCTCTATCTTTTAAATTAGTCTGTTAATGACTGTGGCATTGTGATTTGATGGAAAAAAACCAATGATACTACCCATCTCTATAATCTTCATTCAAAAGTGAGGCTTCTGCTACATTTGCTTCCTGTTAAATTTCTGACCTATGGTTTAGTAGCTTCACAAATTGAACCATATGTATAAAATTACAGGAAAGGGATGCAATTGATTTAGTGCAAGACGTTTAAATATCTATCTGAACTTAACAAACAAACAGAAGAAGATCAAAGACTCCATACACTTCTCCATAAGGCAGATGGTAATTTTTTAAATATAAGATTTTAAATACGTTATTTCTTAAGAGGTAGAAAATATCAAAATACTAGGAAAAAATTTCTAGCTTAAAATAATCAGTTTGCTTACTTTTTAAAAAGTCTTACTGTTGAAATTTTGAAGTGAATAAAAACAAATGAAGCTATGGAAGCACAGGATTTCGTGCTCTGTATAAGATTTCACTTACTGGAAAAAGAGAGAGCTTCTTCATCTAGTCAGTGCTCAAGCAGTATATACAAATGATCTCCTCTTTTTGCCCTGTTGGGGGCTATAAATTTGAAGTGAAATTTTTTTCCCAGTGGAAAATTTTGGCGATTCCTGACTTTCTAGCACTACATTTAACCGGGTACAGTTTATGTATAAGGCAGTAGAACCACCGACCCAAGCTCAGAACTACCTCTTCAATAAAGCTCAGAAGAAAGTTAATAGAAACAAAAGCTTACTTAAATCTTTCCTGCAGACAGCAAAAGATCACAGTCAGATTCCAGCACCAGCTGATAATCTGTTTTAGCAATTTATACCAGTCCAGAGACAGCTGAACTACTCATTGCACTGTGGAAGCCTACCTACAATTTAAGTTACTAAGGCTTGCACTCTTCCTCAGCACAGCTAGGAGATGCTGATGCTACTGTCTCCAATGCAATTCAGTAAGGCATAATTTAACTCAGAACTGACATTATTACACATTGAAAAAGTAGTGTAAAAGCTCCTCTCTTTTCCATCTGTTAACATTCAGTACTATTTATTAAATATTTTATAAAAGGAAGTTAGGATATTTATACATTCAAACAATCACTGCAATAGTTGAGTAAAGGAAACAAATGAATTATCAGATTCTAAATTAAGCATGATTCTGGAGATTTGCACATATGCACACACCACACACATTCTGTATGTGTGTGTGTATATATAGATATATAGTTATATTTTATATATGTGTCTTTTAAATCAGATCCAGGAATACAGCACAGAATGTCTTCACTTAGCTCCTCTTTCACCAGAGGACAGGATTGTCCAGTTTGGAAAAACCAGGTTCTTTCCTAAGGTCCATGTAGGTTCCATTGCTCACCCAGGAGTCATCGCTGGATTTCCTATCAAAGATTAAACAAATGTAAGCTTATATTTTCCATCTATATGCTGTGTAATGCAGTGTAGCACCATGCACAGATACCAAATCCAGCCCACAAACCAGGAGCAGTGCAGCTCATTGCAGCCTGCAAACAAGGCAGTACAGCTTGGTGTGTCTGCAGTGGGCCATGGAGAGGCATCTCAATCTCATGTTCACCAGAGAACATCACTATTAAAGAGCCAAATGCTTTAACTCCTATCTGCTCTAATACTTTTGCTATATAATAATTAAATTCTTTATTCCACCATTTAAATCTACAGGACAAATCTTGGCTTTCAAATCCTCATTGTAAGGATTCAAATCCTCATTCTTATTCACAATTCTCATTGTGAATATACAATCACAAAGTATTAGACTTTGCCGTTATCCAGCTTCCCTTTAGTAGGTGTGATTGGCATGTGATGAGTTAGCTCACCCGCTTGTCAGATGTACTAGTCTAAGCCATTCCCTTTTGCAACTATTTAAAACATTCCAGTGTTCCTCAGAAGTACAGTATAGATATATCCAGAAAAAATAGGATCCTAGATCTGCTAATAGGCCCATACAACTTTTATCTTGGCTCCAACTCTTTCACTGCAGGAGTACAGAGAAACTCAAGGGCAAAAGACCACATCCTCACCAGCATTCCTTTCTGTCTTTTGATGCTTCAAGTCACCTGTTTAACTGATTTACAATAGGAAGAGATAAAATGCCCTCAGAACAATAATTCTCTCCCCATAAAATAGGGGAAGCATGTTCAAAAATAGCCCTGGAAGTGAAAGGCTCCAACTCTGCACACTTCCACACCAGGCAATCCCACTGAATTCAGCAGAGGTAACTGAGCTAAATCCAGCTACTCCAGTTTGCTTCAAAGAATCAAAGGTGCTACATTCACTCAGGCAAATTCAAATGCAGACCAATTGCCATCAAGGCAAAAAAAAAAAAAATGCAGGGATGCACTAATAAAAAACTAATACATAACTGTGAGTTTTAACCAAGTCGGGAGTATTCTACATTACCAAAGTACAAACCCGAATTATATGGGGGAGCCCTGGACAACACTGGAGCCTCTCACATGGAAATTCAGAATCAGATCTATAATAAGCATTTCAATAAATGATAGTATATGCTAATTATTATGCTATCTAGTACCTGAAAAATCTAGGCTGATGCTCTAGATTGTTTTCTTCTAGCACCTTCCGTCGTTCTCGCTGTAGCTGCTCGATCCTCTGCTTTTGCATTTCAGCCCCTTCAATATTCCCTTCTTCCAGAAACCTGCAGCAGCAGTCATATAAACAATTGGTCTCCTGCCCCCAGAAGAATCCAATCTTTCCAGCAGGTATTTCACAGTGTTTGAAAGGTAAACAGCTACCTCTGCAGACAACTGCACTATGAAGAAAAGCACTTAAGGAAAACTAACTCTTGTAACAAGCTCAGAGTCACAGTTAAATTAGATTCTTCTACCTGGAAATCTGCAAAAGCTAAAATTTCACTGCAGAAAGGAGTTGCAAGGGTCTCAGTTTTCAGTTACTCAAATACTGTATGCTCAACATCCAGTACCTGAAGTACTGAGGTTTTAACATCCTTGGAAAGACAGTTATCTAGAAGCATCCAAGAGGCAATTTTAGGATACACTTCCATAATAACTAGACCATTTCTCAATAAGTGGTTACAATGTCTATTTCAGATGCACATTAATGTAAAAACAGAAACACACTGCAGTTATCCACAGAAAATAGTCTGAGTTCAGGGTAAAGTGAGTGTACAGAAGATTAAGAACTATTTTAGGAAAATATTTCAGAGTTAAAGCTTCTTACCTTTGGTCTGGCCTAAAACGTGTATCAGTGGATGGGAGTAATGACCTAGTTTGTGGGTCCAGTTCATTTAACTCCAGTGCAAATTGTGTAAATCCATACCACTGTTCATAATCTTTAGGCATTGGATCTACAGAAGAAAAAAGTACATTCAGAATTTCAATTAAATGCTATTATATTGAGAAAGAAAATTTCAAGCTCCCACCAGTCATTTGTTTATGCCTGATCCACAGTGTCAATTCTGGGGGAACAAGAGGTTTTTAATAATGTGACAAAAGAGAACATCCCCCTTGATAATTGCACTGCACCAAGACAGATTTCTGTTCTCTCAGCTGAATCACAGCACAACTGTGATGAAGGCCGTGCTATTATCATAATGTTTTTTCAAAACACAGTAGACAAAACCCCACAAGCTTGGGAGAAATTCAGCTATCATTGTCATTACAGAACTGAGCTTTGTGGGCTATCCTCCAGTGTTCAACACATGAAATAAACAACACTTCTCTGCACAAGCAGTAGGAGTTTGTTCCTTTTTTTCCCCTTCCTGCTAGAGTCCTCAATACTCACTTCATGCCCAAATATGAAAATGAGGGAGAATGGAGAAAATTCAGGAAGCCATGGGATTAAGTTCTCATATTATTTAAATTATATATTCTTCCGATGTAACTTTTAAATGCTTGACAAAAATCTAATATTCTACAGAAAAATAACAAGAAATTGGGGCATAATAAAGATATGAAAACAGCAAGCTTATACTGAAGATCCCAGTTTGTGTACGTGAGCAATTCTGATCACTAACTTGCTCTCCATATGCAGTTTGGAGATGAAGTTGTCCCACAGTACAAACTTTCATGCCACTTCCCAAAGAGTCGATGCACAACTTTCCCAGATTTATCCATGACACTGCCTTCAATCTCATGTGCATTTGGACTCCAATACTTTGCCTAGAACGAAAAGGAACAAGGGGAAAGAAGGTGCATAAGAGCTCAAGTGCAGCCCATTTTGCCATGCCAGCAGCACCAGGCTGTAGAGCAATGAGAACTGTTCATTTAGGTGTGCATTACAATGTCAAGTGCAAACAACAGCTGTTAGTACCATTAAAATACAAACCTATTAGTATGTTAGCTTCCTAAAATACTGATGTTGAGAATTGTATTTATTTTGTTTGCCTTTTTTAGGAGCAGTATGAGGTAAAGTGCAGCTGACCCTGATTTTTGCCCAAGGACAGTTGACCCTGAGTCCTGACTTGGTTATCTACATCTCTCCCAAATTTGCAGAAGAGGAAGAGAAGGAATTCATACATTAATCTCCACTTTACACACTTTATAATATCAAGGGTGTGAGATTTGCAGGCTCTCAGCTTTAAATAATTGAACTTTAAACATCCAGTGCAACTCTGAAAATACCTTCAAGTACTTTCAAGTAAGTATCTGGAAAAAAAAGTCACCCTAATGCTTCTTAGAAAGCACAAAGTATTCAGGAAAACAAATTTTAAAACCCCAAACTTGGTGGGGAGCATGCCATGCTGCATGGGTACACTGAAGTACTGTATCCCTTGTATTTGTATGGTCTGTTTTATGTCCAGCAGAGCCTTTCTCTATCAATCAGATACACAAAATGCAGGTTAAGGTAAGTCTCTTAGGATGATTTATAAAAGTGTTTCTCAGGTTAGAAATTTTGGCATTGCTTTACATTTTCATTGATTTTCATTTAATACAAAGTCATCTACTGCCAAAAACTGAATTTTATTTCAGTTATAAGGACAATTCCTGAAGAAGTCATATACTGTACTTGTACTGAAGCAAAAGCTTTGAGCAACACCCCAGCCTCTTACTTAAACTCCTCTGAGTACCTGCAAAGGGCTAGAAAAGAGCATCAGGAGAAAAACCCTGCATAAGCACTGGTCCTACAGCTGCTGAATGGCTGCACAGCATGTGCCAGTGAGCCAGTAGGAGGCATGTGGTAACCACTGTCAGTAGCCACCTTGTGCCTCTGTCTCTCATCAAACCCAGAGCAGGTATTCCATGATATTCCTTTCCCCAAAATTCCTCCATTTCCAGTGGAATCACTGAAGAAAGCTGTTGCTTCTCTTTTTTGTCTAGTGAGTGGCAGTTCCTTCAAAGTCACAGTTTTTAAGGAATCACAGGTAATTACAGCTTGTAAGCAGAAGTGCTGAGCTTCAGCAGGGAGCATCCTCCCACTGCTGTGCCTGTTAGAAAAGGCAGAGCCAGCACTGCTGTGGTTACCTTTATGAAAGTCAGCTTGCAGTGGCACGTGTCATCACTTAGATTTTTTATGATGATCTCTCCATAGTGTTCAATCCATCTTTGCCCACTCAAGATATTATGGATGCAGGATGTCACCTTGTTCCATGCAAAATGGTCTTTAAAACTGTAAGGAAAAATACACACAAGAAAATTGTCATGCCATATTCAAGTGAGCTCAAGCTTGAGGAAAAACATTTGGAGACAACTTGATTAGAGAAACCAAATAAACTTTTTTTTTTACTAGACTGCTTCATCTTGTTCCAAACCTTCTCAAAAACAAACCCTATGGCAACAATCCCACCTCCCAGAAAATCCTTTTCACTTCTGCTAGATACTTTGGTCTTGAATTCAGTTTTCTCTCTATCTACTTGTCCTTCTAACCAGTTTTAAGTTTCCAGAAGTAATCATTCTGGTATCTACTACAGTCTGAGATGCCCATTCCAAGCTTGTAACACAGTGACAAGGACATGGGCCACCAGAACATGTACTTTGCTGAAAATAAGCTTGGCACAAGCTCTCAAGGCTGAGCCTAACATGTGTGCTTTAGGCAAGAGCCAAAGTTCTCACCAGGCACTTCAAGATGCAGTTGCACACTGGGAAACAGTAGATAGGGAGATACAAAAAAATACCAATAGGGAGTGCAACATTTCACCTTTTATGAAGGAAGTAGATGCTCTTATGAAACAGCTTTATAAAGCACCAAGGAAAGGAAAGTCTCATGAAGACATACATTCTACAATTTGTTCTGGGTATGGATGGCCAACTCACCACAGCTAAGGTAAAATATAAACTTACACAGCACCAGTTTCCCCACAGCAAGTGCCTCACACACTTCCTTGTGAAGTTACTGGAATCTTTCCCTTCCTCCCCTTAATCACTTGCTTTCACTTGCTGCTCTCTAAGGGCACACACAAGGACAGTTTGTACAGACTTGAAGATATGCAGCCAATTTATCCCACAGTAACTTGTTTTTCTGCCCTTATCTATGCATGTCACATGTTATCATAAATGCTAAAAACATCTATTTGTTTCAAAATGAACCTTAATACTAATGCTTAATTTTCCCCATAGCCTGGGCACCTTTTTTGTACCCAATTCTGTATCAAATAAACAGGGATACAAACCAACACATGGAGATCACACATGAGTCAGATTGCTTCTCAGTTCATCAGCTCATCATAGGCCCTAATATATTAATTATTTTGGCTCTGAGCACTCATTCACATCCTTTCATTTCAAAGCTTAGGGCAGGTGCTATGAACATAACATGGTTTATACATCACCTTTTGGATACTATCTTACTAGACTACAACTTTATCCACTTGAAAAAAAAAGAAGACATGCTTGATTTGATGAGTGTTAGGTACTTGAATTCCTTGTTGTTTTTGTTTTTTTTTTTTTCAGATGGCAGGATGGCAGATTAATTAATTTTGTACTTTCTCACTGGAAAACAGATTTAATTGGAACAATACTCAACCTTTAGACCTCTGGTTCTGTAAACATGATGGATATAGGCCAAATTTTAAGGGATTTTAATTGCTCATCAATAATGGGCACTCTGACAAGCCAGCATTGAAACACTGCAGATTTTTATTTAAAAAAAACAAAAGGAAACAAACCAACTGTACTCAACACTTCACTACAGTGGCTGCCTCCTTGGATAACGAACACCAGATATGTAAGTGGTTCTACTTATCACTTACAGTCATTATTTCTGCAGTGATGATGGTTGTTTGCCTTGCCTACAGCCCAGAACACCCCATGGTGTCAGGGTCCCTACAAATAGAGTTTAAAAAGACAGGAACACCACCATCTCTTCCCAGAAACCCATACTCAATCAAAAGAATTCATAGCTTCCTTTACCCTACAGTTTTTCCCTGTGAGTTTAAAATGCATTAAGGCTGAAATTCAACTGAAGTATGAAAATACTTCATTTTTTTTCTTTTTTCTTTTTCCAAGGTACACAAAAGTAAAGGGGTTTTTTTTCATTGTTTGTTTTTCATAACTTTTGAAAGAGTCAGTGCTTCTGATTTATGCTTCTGGTTTTGGTTTGGTGGGGTCTTTCTTCCTCCCCTTTTCTCTTTAAATGAATTCAAAGCCCCCAGTCCTTCCAAAGGGCAGAGCAGAGCTGGCTGTCCTCTGGATGAACGTGGCTGCAGTGTGTGCAAGCACCAGTGCCTGTGCAGGACAACAGAGCCCAGCTGCGGCACTTACGCGGGAAGAGTTACGTGTGTTGTGCCAACTGGAACAATCTCCATGGACTTCCCCCAGAATTTGTTTTTCCATCTGACATCTGGAACAAGAATCAAAAAAAAAAAGACAGGTTTAGTCACAGGTAGGTGAATCATTCTGTTTCTGGGCTCCACTTTATTTTCAAGAAATTCAAAATAAAAAGCGCAACAGAAGTGTTCAAAGAATGTTGTGGGACCTTCAAATATGTGCTGGTGGGTTTGGTGTTGTTGCTGTTTGCTTTTTTTGATTTTCATCTTAATATTGGTTATTTAAATAGCAAAGCAACAGATGTTTAACAGTCCTCTCAAAAATTTTTGCAAAATAAAGGAATTTGAATAAACCATAGGCAGCATATACTTGTCTGCAATTCAGTTGCTATTCAATGAATGCAGACATTTTCAAAGACAAAAGCAGAATTTCAAATAGAAAAATATAACAAGAAAATTCACAGTCAAGAGGCTAAAGAAGGTTTCAAATGGCATAAAATGGCAGAGGGTTTTAGTCTAACTCCCTCTGTAATTTTAACTGGTCTTTTGAAATCTTGTTTGAATCACAGAAAGAGGTGTCCAAGTCTCATGCCTTTTCTTCAAAAATATAAAAAAGATAAGAAAACTCGATGCAAGTTTAGCCAAATTTATAGAGCTAAAGCACCTGGAAGAAAAAGAAACAGAGAAGCATGGCAAAATGTGTGTACAGGTAAATTGGGCTAGATAATCAGGCAGTAACTTTCATAGTAACTTCGGAGCTCAGGTGAATAGTACCCTTCCTATTTTAGACTCTAGGAACTCCATTCCCTGCCCAACCTAAAAAAGATGGGAAACTTCAACTCTAGTCTCAAAAAGATGCTAGTTCTAACAGAAGGAAAACAAAATACCTTTTCCAGTGTAATTCTGGGGGAAACTCTTACACTGGTTGTGAGATGGATGCTCAAACCACAGCTAAGAAATGACTCAGGTATCCCCTGAGCATGTATGTGCAAGTGAGGAATGAGCCACACTGGGCTGCCTATCATTGCCATGACTAGATTGGGATATAGGGCAGAATCCTGCACACAAAGCAGTCACTTTTCTTATCATGTGAGAAAAGGATCTTTTGGGTTTTTTGGCTTTGAAGTCTGGTGCTGGGTCAGCATCTCCAGCGACAGCGATTCTCTTGTGATTCCTACACTGCACAAGTGTTCCAAAGCTACTTCCAGCACGGTGATGTTGAGGCAAATTCTGTCCTGGCTGTCTCTCTTCAGCAGTGGGATGGAAGAAAAAGGGCAAAGGTATACCCTACCAAGTTTAACAGCTAAAATGCATCACCAGATTGTGCCAAATTCAATGCTCTCATAAATGGCAAAGCTGTCCCACAGGGATCAGCATGTGGGAAACATCTTGGGAGCCAGGGTACAACTTGATCACACAAGAATTTTAGGACAGAAGAGAAAAAGCAAAGTGTTATTTCAAAGCTGTGCTCACACTAATTCATGCACAGATGCTGAAACAGCTGAAACTTCCTTCATTTCCACTGCTCATGTGTTGACACTCCTCTGCAAAAGCAGAGCCAACTTCATAAGTCATGGAAAGCTATTTCCAAACTATTGGTGCCTGTGAGAGCCCAGTCTTCAGTTCACAAGATGTGATCAGGAGATTTCTTGGTGATGGAACACATGAACTAAGGTTAGTGCCTGGTGGGATGACAGCACTACCCTGGCAATGTTGCTGTCTCCTTTTCAGCTGAGAAGGTGACACAGTAAGTGAAAAGGTCTTTGCACACAGAAAGAACTGAACTCACTGACAAGCTGCCTTTATGATTAAATTGGTGTTAATCTTTCCATGTGAGTTAATATAGCCTCATTACAAGAGGTCATAGCATTTAACAATTGCCTTTACAATGGAAAAAAAATCACTGTCTAGCCCTCCCATAAGCTCAGCCAGCCATATTTAAAAACAAAGCAAACAAAAATCCCCAATCCTGCTGCACCCTGATTGAATGTCCTATGCCCATCAAGACCAAATCTCAATCTCTAACATTAATCAGATTCTCAGCTGTCATTAGAAGAACTTCATTCTCTAAATGGAAGTGTTAAAATATTTGAATGATAAGAGTTGTCAAAATCTGTTAAAGAAATCAGTCTCATCTATCTTTATCAAGACAGGCTGCTATCTGATCTTATTTAAACAGTGTTCAAGTTACTGAATAAATTTTTGGTCATCTTAGCTTTTGGGCTATGAACAAAAGGATTCTTGTGTCCCTGTATTTGTTTTTCAAAGCAAAGAATTACACAGAACAATAAAGCCCAGACTAATGGTTTCCAATATCTGTTCAGTATGGCTCCATCTGTGATAACTATAATCAAGTCAGCAGAGCCAATCAGGAAAAAAAAATGATTACAATATGGCCACATGTGATTTGACAAACCCCTGGGTGAAGGATTTTAAGTGAGTTAAAAGGCATGGTTATGTTTTGTGTGCACTCCAAAATTACCTAAAGAGAAGGTAAATGTATTTACCCTTGCTGTTATGCTCATTTCTGAAAATTGCTTTCAGAACAGGTTTACAAGAATTGCCAAGGTTCAGGATTTAACTTGTAGTATTTTCATGCTGTCTTCAGGCTTGTTTGTTTTATAAATAGCTTGACATACAATTCTTTTTTATTAAAAAAAACATCCCTCCCTAACACCCGAAACAAACCTGATTTTAAAGAAGAACAGATATTTGTACATGAAAGTAATAATCAATTAATGTTACATGAAAAAAATTCCAAACAAAGCACAATCTCTTGAGAATTTTTACAATAGCAGAAGATCCAAGTAAGAAGCATGCAAGTAAGGATAGGCTAAGATTTCATAAAACCATTATAATACAAATTTAAGCAAGGAATTTCAAATTTTCCTAATTTCTTGATACTTTGTGTTAAACATACAATTAAAACATTATGAACATTGTAAAAGTAAATGGCAGACTGAAGAGTTACCTTGCCAAAAAGCAAAATTCACAGATTCAGCATGGCATGCAGAAATAGGTGGATGGTGACTGACCTAATAGCAAGACATGAAAAGAGAGAGGGAAAAAAGATTAACATATGAACATGTGAAGAGTCCTTTTGGTTTGGCTTCTTTTGTTTAGTTTTCTCCTTCATTCCCATATTGCATTTACAATTTGAACATTAGTTTTCACTTTGCAGTTGTGTCCTGAAGGGGGAGGCAGTGAGATTAATAAAGATTCTCAGACCCAAGAAACCTTGAAAGAAATGGCAAACAATTATTTTAAAAGGCCTGAGATTTTGTTCCAGTGAAAATCTAGAAATATACTTTGTACATTGTCTCTAAGGTAATGATTAAATTTACCCTTAGGACCCATTAACAGATTAACAAAAACCACACTTTGAGTGCACAGACAAAAATTTTCAAAAAACCAAAAACACAACAAAGGGCCAAAAGCTTCTGTACAGTGAATAACCACAAAACCCTGAGTATGAGGGAGCAGATGGTGATCAGCATCTCCAAGGGGTCAGGGGTGAAGAAATGAAGCCAGGAAATTCCATCCAGCAATGCCCACCACTGCAGCAGTGACACCCCAGGTGTTTCTAGGTGAAACTCTAACCACATGCACTGCATTTCATCAGCTTTGGGCAACAGCACGTGCTGAAATTAGGGCAACCACCAAACTAGCAAAGCAGGGACTGTGAGAAAATAAACAATTCAGACTATTAAAATGCAACAGTAAATCAAAAAGCACAAAGTGAAAGCAGCCACTCCTCCTCAACCTGAATTCTCCCTTCTGGGTGAACACAACTAACAACTGACCAGGACCAGCTCTTAAGATGTGCAATGCCTGCTGTTCCTTGGGCAACTTTATTTTCAAGTCAGATTGCTATTTTTCACTATGAAAAATCAACTCAAAAAAGTTAAGTCAACTTTTACTTTTTTTATTACTCATTTCACAAATCTCTTACTAAGCATTTTTTTCCCACAGGCATTCAGTTATTTATTGAACATCCTCTATTTGGTTTAAAAAAAAAAAAAGGAGTACTTATTACTTTCAGCTATGGCCTAATTCAGCAATTCTCTCTCTCTCTTACATACTGTACCCAGATTAACCCCAGATGTCACTGTAATACATGGGTTAAACTTAGCTCTCAGTTAAACTGTTATAATTCCAGAGTAAGGTCACAGTGCTTACAGGAGTTATTCTAAACTCCCTCTAGTGACAAAACAGAATCTTTGTTACTTTTTTATCTTCTGTCAGTCTATGCCATTAATTACATTCTGCCTGCACTAACAAGGTATCTGGAGCAAGCACCAAAATGCTAGTGCAAGCAATAAGCCACTGTTCCTGATGTAAAGAGAAATATGTAATGCTTGCAAGCTGCATTAATTTCTTTCTTCCCATACTGTGCTCTCTTCCTAATTTTCCTCTACCCCATATTCTTACAGTAAATTTACCACTCTAAATTCACCTCACTTATTTCTCGTATTAGAACAGTTTTACATAGCACAAGCACGCTCAAGCAGTAAAATTCTTCTTAATAAAAACTAGCCTTTGTACTGGTTTACCCAATATTCAAGTGTAAATATCTTCCTTTAATTCAGTGTAACATTAAACTCAGTGGTAACTTTTATTCACCACTTTGCTACTCCAATTTGATGCCGTGATGGCACTTGCAGTGCTCCATACACATCATTTTAGTACTGAAGTAGCACAGTGATGAACCAGATACATGAACTTTAAATTTGATTCTTGCTTTGACTGTATTATTTTCTGTTGGTTTTTTTTCCCCTCGTTTTTACTCTTGCCTGTGACATTTCCTGAGACTAAGGAAAGATCACATAACATTCTTTTCTGTCGATTCTAAAACAATGTGCAAAATCCTGTACCTTCACAGCCAGTCAAAAGCACTTTTCATTTCCTAAAAGAAGCCTCTGAGAAGTCTTTCTCTGATCAAATTTCTAGGTTGCACACCTTTGCCCACTTGCACTTTTTGTATTTTTTTTTTATGTCTAGACAGAACGAGACAGCTTTCAGTCATTCTTACTTTGCTACCAGGCACCAGGTATTTGAGTTTTATCTCTTTTTAACATATGCTTCAAGTTTAGCAATTTTGGTAGCTTGGCTGGTTTAAATTTAGTATTTTTCACTCATACTTAATAATTATTCTACTACTGGGTAATTATCTTCATAAACACTCAGACCATGATGTGCTGTATAAATCCTTCACCTACTCAGCTGTGGTAGCAAATTTCTCAAGGCTTAGCCTACTAAGTATTTGGACAGGAAGCAGGAAGAGTCATGGTGCCATTGGAAATACTTGTGGTTGATTGACTTGCACGAGGGATGCATTTTTTTTTAAAGAAGGCATTAAACAACTGAAGTACTTTTAATGATCACACACAAAAGAAAATGAAAAGAATGTAAACTTTTGTTGCAGTTCTGATCAGATTTCAGCATGTGGAATTGCACTCTACTTAACCAAGATATCTTGTTACTGGAGCAGGCAGCCTGCCAGCCTGTGCTTCTCCAGTGTCAGCTGCTGGTTGTGATGTTCCACATCAAATTTAGCAGACTTTCCTCAAAAAACAATTCCCTTTGTTTATAATTCAGCAAAGTCCCTTGGATTTTGCTGGGCTCAGGTAATTTAGAGTAATCTTGTATTTTGCCAGTAATTCTGGAGAATTCCAGCCACACATTTAGAATTCAGCAGTGTATCAAGTAGCAATTCTAAGGGTTGCAGCATACAATACCTGTTCTGCAAAGAACTGGAAACCCTTATCTTCACGGATACATTCATAGGTTTCTCCAAGCACAGGATTAAATGGCTTACTTCCAGCTCGGTAGTAACTGGATGCATAGGCAGAGACTGCAAAGGCAGCTATGTACACCTGGGAAGTACATTTTTGGGACTTAGATTAATTAATTTACAACAGACACAAAACAAATAAAAGCAAGATTTATCCTGATTCTGTATTTTTCCCTTCATTTGCAGGCTACAAACATGCATGCCTCCTGCAAGCTAAGCCCTAGTTCACACATTAGAGGATTATTCAATTTTCAGAGTCATTCAATAGGTCAGGGATAGAATTGCTAGGGTCAGATACTGCAAATTTCATCAACTGAAAAGTGTTTGAAACAGTTTAGCATTCTGCAACACAGTTCAATGAAGTAACCCTAAAGTCACTGTTAAATTTCATATAATAACTGGTTTTTATAGTTACATCTGTGACTCCATTAATGTACCAACCATCCTTTTCATAAACATGGCACAGGAAGTATTGGATGATTTTTCACCAACTTTGCTATTTCTAATGCTGTTTGACTTAAATTGCTTTTTATCTACTGGGTGCTATTACCTAATCATGAAACTGTTGATCATGACTGACACACAGGTAGCCCTTCCAAATTTCTGCTGTCAACTCAAGCATAACATGAGAAATTAGAATTCACGGTTGTTTGATTCAAGTCTTTTTTATAACACTTTTTTTCCTCTTTTCATTCCCTTTTCCTCATCTTGTGAAAGTGTAGATACTCTCTTTTCACAGTTTCAGAAAACAAATCCACTGAGAACAGGCTCTTTTGTGAACTATTGCAATTACTATGCAACAGCTAGCATTAAATTTTGCTTCAGGAATTTCTCAAAGGCAAAGAATACACCAGTCTGAGGTAATTTCCAGATACTTGGGCGTGGGGAGGAGGGAAAAGGCTTCTTTTCCCTCCCTTTTGAACAACTACTGCTCATTTCCTTTTCCTTTTAGCATATGTTCTCAAGAGAACACAAAATGCTATGGACTGAAACCCCCAGTGAATGACCACATCCTGGGAATAGGCCCTAAATTGTAACCCTTGAAAGTATCAGAATGAGGAAAGAGACTTTTCAAGTAGTATTTCAACATGATTACCTACTCTCATTAATAACCTCATTTTGAGATAAGATACATTCAGTTGAAAAGGCTTAATTCAGATTGTGGGAAAATCTCTATCTCTCATTTAAGAGAATTTAGGGAGCTTCTAATCCTTTATTTATGGGCTTGCATATTAAGTGGCTCTTGTACACCTGGAAGCAGAGCAACAAATGCATTTCTCTCTTGTTCTTTTGCCAAATGCAGAATTCAGGGTTCTGCACTGGAAGAGGATGACATCATTATTGTACCCAACATACAGCATACAGTCTGGTTTTGAGATCCTGAACATTTTGGATAAACACAAAAACTTCAGAAAACCAGTTAATAAAAACCATGGAGCTCATTTAGTTCATATAAAGATGTCACAGTCATGTAGGGCTGGAAGATCCAGCATCTCTATGAAGAAATGTGTTACCACATCAGACACCCTTGAAAAAGATCTATTGTAGCTTTCATCTTTGAGAGGGAACCAAGTTCAATCCCATCCTCCCTTTTTGCTGTAATTTTTAATATTAGAGAGCAAGAGCTGCAAAACAGAACTAAGCTCCTTTTTTGTTTAAACTTGCAGTACAGCAAGGTACTTGAGGAGAGAGAGACTTTCTGGAAAGGCAACAGAAATGGAACAGCATAGTCAAAAATAGTGGCTGTGTGAGCATGTACAGACATTTGGAGAGTTTGCCTCTCAGCTGAGAGAAACAAAACAACGGACTAGAACATCTTCACTTCTTCAGCACTGCTTTTATGTTAATTCTCATTCTGTGAGTGCTCCTGAGAGTTTGCAATCAGGAGTTTACCATGCGCTCGAAGGGGTTTGGCGTGTGCGCCGCTGTGTCCAGGAGCTCGCTGTACTCCAGCTCCTCGCAGAGGCGCTGCAGCGTGTTCAGGGGCTCGTTCAGCTCTACAGGCATGGCCACCTTGGAGAGATCCTTCCCTATGTTATTCCTCAGGATATTCCACAGGCTGATGTTACTGGTGTTAGGGCATGGAGCTGGTAAACACGTTCTCCGTTTAGAATTGCATCCGATTCCGCTTTCAGAAATACAATCTGAAAAGGGAGGAAGTGGCAGAACAATTAAATTCACATTTTCTTAGTTTCATCCCCCTCTGCAAACATACATTAAAATGCAACCATCTTTCCTTCTGTCAAAACTTCCTTCCACCCACGAATCATTTAAGTATTTCACTTGTGGTTTGAAGATAGCCTGTTATAAAAATGACAAAATTAAGAATCCCATTTTATGTGCATTAGCGGAAGTAAAATGCCAAGTACAAGAGATGCATAAAAATGACCTTCTTTTCCTTTAAAGTCTGCAAAAAAAGGCTCAGACTTTCCACTGCATTTGAAAGAGTAAATATTATAACCATTTTATTTGTAACAGAGATGGATTCCTATCTGTTTAGGGGATATAAAACCTCCTTCCTTGACAGAGCTTCAATTAAGTTGACACTTCTCAGAAGGCAAGATGTAACTTACAGATGCAAGGATAATAACTACTCCTACTGATCTCTTCCTACTTCTTTGCATACTCCTACCAGGGAAATTTACTGTACCATGAATTTACATTCAGGCTTCTCCACATTGCTCCCCATCGCATTTAAACTTAGTGATGTTACTTTGAGATATACCCCCATATATTGATGGAGAACTGATGTGTTGTAAGGATGCAAAAGCTGAAGCAACTGTAGAGCTATGGGTTTGCTCAAGATTTAAAAAAAAAAGACTCAAGTCAAGAGTCCTTGACATGAATATCTGAATTCTGTGTTCCTGTATCAAAGCAGTCAGAACAGGATAAATAGCTCTAAGTGTGCCATGATAGGATTTGTAGCAAAATCCAAATAGAGCTACAAGCTTCCACAACAGGCACTAGTCTGAAGTGATTATATTGCTTAGCTGTACATCACTTTTGTTTCAGAGTGTGTTTGCCACTACAAGAATGTATTTTATCTTTCCACATCCTCAGGAGCACCTAGGAAGCTCCTGCCTTAGGATCAGTTACTATTTGGAGATACCCAGGCATAGCCTCAGTCTGTCAAGCCCTGTCCTTTTCTGGCTTTCCTCACACAGCTCTGTCTTGAAGGAATTAAACCCACCCTGGGCTGCACATCTCCTTCTGAGCTACACATGCCTGGAGAATCCCTGCCCTTAAATGCCCTTAACCAGTACTTCCTCTTCTCTGCCACTGACATAAGCAGGGTATCAGCAGTGCTTACAGCAGGGACAGCTGACCACAAGGACAAACTTCTCCATGCCTGCCATGCCTCCCAGCCCATGCCTCACGTGGAACATTTAAAGGGTAATCAGTAGCATCAGAGTTTTGAGGAAGGAGTTTCCATCTTTCTTACCACTGGCAAACTCCTAATACCTCATATGACTGAGTTACTCTAACAAGGTCAGGTGAACCATTTGCAGGCCCCTGCCTCTATCTTTCTTTTTGCTTAAAAAATGGCATGGGCACTATGGGTTCAAAAACCTACCTGAAACAATTATACTGTTGAGAGTTAAGGAGCTCACTTCTATACTTCCCTATTGGAAGAATTTATTTCATATCAGAAGAGGCCAAAAAGAAGGATGTTCCCTTAGATACCTCAGGAATGAAGTAAATGCTAAAAACTTATCCTTGTTTAAAAGAGCTCCCAGAAATGGGATTTGGCTATGTCTTTTGACAGCTTCTGATTAAAAACAGAATGCAAATTGGCTCATTTACGTATTCTAGACCAGTCCATTAATTGAGGTAAGCTGCTGAAAAAACAGTGTGGAGCAAGAACTTCAGTACTCAGATACCAAATTTTCTAAGCAGTGAAGTTTGCCTCGTCTCCATTACAGAAAGGCCCAGGCAGTTCTGGTTTGTAAGAGCTGTGACAGACAGGATGAATGCCAAAGGAGGCTTAGACATCTGACCTCCAGTGGGAGTCAATGACTTCTGAGGCCAAACTGCACCATTATCAACATCTGATCTGACCTTCTACATTACAGTGGCCAGAGGATTTTGTCATAATCCCACAATTTATGGTGCAGCTAAAGCCCCGTAGGAAAACGACATCCAGTTTTCTATTAATGGCAGTGGCAGGCTGCCCAAAGCACAGAAATAGCAGGTACCAGAAGCATGCAGAGGTGCTTCTTATACTGAAGAGCTTCCATGACAGCCTTTGTTACAAAAAGATGAACTGCCACATTAATACAGCTTTCTAAGGTCCAGATCATGAGCTAAATTCATTTGTATTCTTTCCTATTTTAAAGGAAAAAATTGAAATTTCTTCATTTTGAACAGTTACAGAATACATATCAAACTACCCAAGTTAATAGGAATCTGCTGGTTCTTGGAGATGATCAGGAAACAGCTGCTAGTGAGAAATCACTGTTCAGCATTTTTGAAAATAAAAATATATTGTTAGACTGGGAAGAACATTGTGGTTAGCTGAAATGAGTTGAAGGCACAAAGCCAAGTAGGTTGTAATGACCAATTCTTCTCCATTTTCTGAGTCGCTTTCCATTAGGAGGACAAATTAGCATAGGTACTAACAAGACTATCATGAGTAATACAAGCAAGAGAGAAATTCTTATGGTCATGCACCAGAGCTGCCAGCAACTATTCTCATGTTCCTTTAATCTCTGGGTTCTGCTAAAACAACAGGACTTCTGAATGCAGTTGCTAAATTGCAGACTGAAAAAACAGTGTGACAAGGAAAAATAATTTTCTTGAAAAAATGAAAGCAGTTGGTCCTTACTACTTTGAAAAATCCTGTGGCCATGAGAAACTGAGAGTGGGAGTCACTCAAAGAAGCCAAGGAAAGAGGTGTTTCCCTGCTGATAGAGAACCACCATCCTGCTTAATCTACAGTGCCCAGATAAGCAGATTAGCTAGAATCTGCTGTTCCAAACCAATCTCAGTCTATATGAGAAAAAACACAGACTTTTTACATCTAAAAACTGTAATATCAAATTATCTAGTAAGAGAAGAAAAAAATATCCAAAACAAGCAGTAACAAAATTCTCAAAATATGGCATAAAAAACTCACTGAACTTACCTAAAGTTTGTCTTTCATTCTCCATGTCATTGCTTAGGTTATCTTCTGAGGCATTATCACTGATATCACTTACATATGAGTCATCATCTGATACCTGAGTGTGGGGTGGGGAAAAAAGCAAGATACATCACTCATTAAAGTAATCCCAAGTGCATGTGGACATTATTACTTTCAGCTGCAATTACTGTTTTAATATAATTGAACTGTCCAAGCTGTATTTCAATGCTACAGCAAAGTACTATGAAGTGCTAAGATGTTCTCAGAGTGGAGTCCTTGCTCCACTCTGTTTAGAGTTTGGGAGAGATTGCTATAATTGAAATTTTAACTTGAGTGGAGACATGCTTCCTCTCTTTGGCTTCACTGCCAAGAAGGCTTTCCTCATATCAAAACTCAAGGTTTTTATGGAAATCAAGAGAGGAAACAAAGATCTAATAAATTTCAATATGCCTGACATCAGCCTCAAGGCACCTACAGGTACCACAAGGGCAGGTATGAACAAGTATTTTTGTGGTTCAAAACACTTTTTTTGTGGTGCAAAAATACAAGCTCCCTGGGCACCTGTATAATGACTCAAGGCAGACTACAATGTCTGCAGTATCTGCATACAAGCTCCTTAATTGCCATCTCCCTCACAGTGTATGTAAGACTTCTTCATAATACTTGCTACCCTTTACAGTGAAAGGACAATGACAACAAATAAATACAAATGGCATATTAATTTCTAAATGTTTTGAAAATTTAAATTTTCTGGCAGTCTTCTGATGTACAGTTAGTGCTCAGAAAGATTGCCAGTCAATAAGCAGATAAGAAAATACATCTGAATGATGTCAATCTCCTTGCTCAGACCTCATTTTCTGAAGAACTAGCAGACAGCAGGACTTCCTGTGCATCAAAGAATTCTGTGAGAGAGTCAGCGATGGACAGTCTGCTTTCATTGGAGACCTGGTGAACCAGACCTCTGCCTTCCTCTCTTGAATTTTCCTGTTTAAAAGAAAAAAAAGTTTTGAGCAGGGAAGTAGCACAAACAACATTCATGCATGCAATTCCACAGTCTCCTAACTTGAGGGGCTGTAAAACACTGGGAGAAGATTGCACATGCTCCTCTTCACTTTATGTGAAAGATAGCATGTGTTTTAAAGTGGGATTTAAAACCAAAGTAAAACAAACCAAAGAGAAGGAAAAAGAAGGAAAATAAAGCAATGTATATTGAGTAAATCACCTAAGGTGCTGTATATAAAAATGCTTTGCTATTTGAATGATTTAACCAGATATATCCAAGTGTATCATCAAAAAGCCCACAAAAGAACAAAACTCCCATCGCTTTATATTACACCCTAGATTCACATTCCTTCCTGATATTAGCAAATTAATTAATCTTTTCCTGCTCAAGCTTTTCTTAATGCAAAGCCTGCCATAGAATAGTCTACAAAACTCAGAAGGGTAAAGTTGCTTTTTTTATAATAGTATGTTTTCCTAGCTCTTTTTATTCTCTAATTTTCTATGCTGTACTTTGGAAACCATTCCTTCTTATCCACACCTGAGATATCTCCATGTTACCCAAAACCAACATATTATTAAAGCCACGTAACCAGAATTGCTTTTGCTGCTGGAGGCACATTTGACTGGCACAGAGATCCTGACAGCCCCTCCCATGGGAGCACTGCAGATCACTGGTGCAAGCAGAGCTCCAATAGGTGGCCTGGCAAAGGTGGGGTGACCAGTGAGACCTCTCATTCTGTGGAGAAGCTTGTATGCTACTGTTTTCCCTGATAACTCCACCAACGCAAAGGGAATGAGCTGTGCTGGCCCAAATGAGTGTATTAGCTGCTCTCAAGATTTTCTGCATGAGGTGCTTTACTAGCTTATAACCATGACTTCCACATCATAATTTTGCATAATTTTGCAGGAATTGTAGTATTTTATTTTCAGAACAACATAATGAACATCCTGACAAGCCCAGAATCGAGCTGACAAACCTTCTTTCAAAGCTTTTCTGTTGGTAGGCTGTGCTGTGGTATGGAATGTTATTTGGTACACACTGATAATGGTGACATGGAAACAAAACAAACTGCTATAAAAAATACTTGAAAAATCCCTCCTTTTACAGCAGGGATAAAAGAGAACCTCAACATTGTTCCTCCTAGAGGAAGGCAGTTATACTAGCATACAAGTAAAAAAAAAAAACCACCTTACACACAAAAGCATTGCTACTGGGATTATTTCCAATACTATTTTGAATCTGAGAAGGAAAGCAAGCAGGAAAGACTCATAAAAGAGCATCAGCTTTATAAGTCTAACACATAAGCTTCAGTTTTTCTTGTTCCATATTCCCACTTTGGCATGATGAACTACAGTTAAATTACCCAATAGACAAACAAAACTTTTCCCTTATGCAAAGGCTTGAGATGCTATTTTATACTGCTTCAATTTTCACAGGTGGATCACAGCACCCAATGTATCATTTAGTGACAAGTTTTGTGCAGTGGCCCTGTCTTCCTCAAAGCAGCACTTCTGTATCACAGTCCTCACACAGTCTTAAAATGAAGCTTCTCCAGTATAAGTGATTTCATCCTCAAGTTCCAGCCCAAGCCATGCCAGAGGGAATTTGTGACTGCAACCTCCAAAGGACCTTCTGAAAGCTATTTTTGTCATGTGTGTCTCTTTGTGTGTGTATAGCACATAGCACAAGATTCAAAAATAACCCATTGTCATTGCAAGGACTTCCACTGAAAAAGAAAATAACTCCCAAAATGAAGTAACAATGTATTAATGCTTTTCTGAATAGCAGTTTAAGGGCTGTTCAAATTCTCGTGGGTTTTAAAGCAAAAGGCATTAGAATGATCAACTACCTAAGCAAAAAACCCAAAACTGAACAGCTAAATATGACCAAAACACAGCTCCACTACACCAGAACTGAACCAGAAGCGAACAGATGGAATCTGTTCTGGAATGACTAAACTGTCTTTAAAAATAAAAGGAAATAATTAGTTATGTAAAAGCCCCAGCATTACACGCACTCAAGTTCTAATGAAAGATTTATACTACAAGCAGAGGTTTCTGTATGAGTTAACATTTAGGAAAATCCATCAGAAATAACTCAGTTCTGGCTTCCCTCACTAACACCATTAACACCCACATCTTATGACCTATAATTACACCATTTTCACACGCATTCTGAAGCGAGCCAGAAAGCTGTCTGAACATCAGTGGAATCTCAAACCAGCTAACTGGATGTAGAAGAGTCCCTGGCTTCACACAAAGACAACTAAATGGCTGAAAGGGCTCTTTTATGTCCCATTAACTTTGATCCTTTAATGGAAATGTCTGAAAATCATTCTAAACCTTACACGATCCACACTGGTAGCCAACATTCTGGACTAACAGCACTTGGATGGGTGACAGAAGATCTACATAACTTAACAAAGGATTAAAAGGGCAAGAGAAACAGTGGCACGAGGGTGACAGGTGGCAGCTCTGTACATGCTGAATGGGAAGCAGGCGAGGGAGAACACCAGGAACCAGCAGCAGAAAGCAATGGAAGATGTGCTTAGGAAACCTGCTCACAGGGCAAGTCTTTGGAACCAAACACCACACGATGCATCACCAGAGATGACTCACAGCCAGGAAAGCAGACTGGCTCTGCTAACACACCACACCACGGGGCAGACACCGAGAACAGACAAGAGGCAGCTATGCAGCACTGTCTAGGTGTAGGGGCTGGAGGAACAGGACATCATTGAAAGAGGAAATCCATACCCACCTTCACCAAATCTGGGCTTGATTTTGCATTAGGTGCTGAATCAATGATCTTAGATTCGGCATGTATTCTGCGTAACCGGTCTTTAAGATCTGTGTTTTGTGCTATTGCCTGGAACATTTAACAAAAATATTGGGGATATAAAGTTCTCTCAACTAACTCAAATGGGGCTTTATTGTATAGAAAGGGGCAAAGACTATTTAAAGTGTAATATAAAACACCACCACATCCTTTTTTTACTGGTTCAGCAAATCCTTTATTATAAATGCTTCAAACCTTACTCCTTATCTGTCAAATTAAAACTGTTTTTTCTAGTGTGAGGAAACAGAGACATCAGTGGAGGAAAAAAGTCAAAGATGGCAGGGATATTTTCTTTTCAAGCTCCCTTCCTTCACCCCCATCTCCAACATAGCCTCTCTCAATGTTATTTCTTGCCACATCCAAAATAGTTTGATTTTCCCATATTGGCAGTTTCCTTTGCCTTTCAATGACAGAGAAACAAGACATAAATTCACACAGGTAACAGGTACAGCTCGTGTCCTATCAGATTATAATGGCAATGGTCAGAATAAAAAGCCTCTACTGCAAACTCATGTTTGTTACGTGTTATTTACTTATTCTGGGTACATCTGATAGACAGATGTCAATTAGAGTAGACTTGTAGGAAGAGACCCTAACTCTGCAATGAAAAGGTCTCTAAAATAAAAGACTGTATTATTAATTTTGGGACAGTATTGAAGACTTATATCCCATTTTAGTGATCTGAATCAATAGCAGGATGTGGAGAACCCTGCTGTTTACACATCCACTTTATCCCACAAATGCTTCTGCTCCTGGCAGTAATTTGTGTTGGAAATTATCTTGGGTGCAGGAAGGCCAGAAAGCTCAATGTGATGATGGAGGGGAGAAAACTTATTTTTGGCTTTAGCTATATGTGGTCTGAATTTGCCATAAAGGTTTATATATCCCTACTGTGTCAAATGCCCAGCACTGTGTTAAATCCTCATCAGGCAAGTGCAAAATAGCTCTCCTGTAATGACAACTTTCCATTTCCATTATTTGCTACAAAATGTTTTCTTCTTTCTGCTGGCTTCTTCCTCCGCCCCAAACCAGAAATATTGTATCTTTTCCCATTCTGTATTTCCTTTTCTTAGAATGTGTGTAGGTCAAGGCTACCATCTTAATGAGGGGAAGCAGAGGCAGATGTGCTAGTTTTGTGGTGGTTTATTCACTTTAAAGCTGCTCATTTTTCTTCCACTGCCAGGCTGATGGAGGCAAAACAGACTTTACAGATCTGCAGATTAAAAAGAGCCCTCATAGGTGATTACCCTGCTGAAACAGCCAAGGTTCACAGATGACTTCTGGATGGGCTACAAGACTGATCAAACATCAGATAAAACTTAACAGAATTGTTTTTTAGACATGTACAGGATGAAGATGGACAACCACATTTCACTGCCCAGAAAACAAAATAATTCATGCTAAGCTGAGTGTTTACTAAGTTCAGCAATCGTAAAAGTGGTTTTCTGATACAAAATGGTAAACAAGTAACACTGAAAAAATAAAAGTCACCTATTCAAATATCATAAGTGGAAAATCTGAAAGCCAAAAACAAAAGAAGTGCAAGTGAATGAGTTGTTACAGAACTTCAACTTTCTCTAAACACTGTGGAGACATCACAGCCTCTGTGATGTCCAGGCAAAGAGGCATGTCATACTCTTAAAAACTGTGATCACATGCAGCTTTTCTAAAGCAAAGGGAAGTTTTCATACTGAAAGAATTCTAGAGAGAATCTACATCACACTGATCAGTGCCAGAGAGTCTTCCCTGCCCCTGATGTGGTGTTTGTAATAAACTCTGAAATTTTAAGACCCTGGTAATGATTGCCCTTATTGCCCTGGAATCAGATCAGTCTTGTTGTCATTTTAAGCATGATCAAGCTGAAAAGTTCTGATCTCTACCAATTACATAAAGCACACCAACCAGATCCCCACATTTTTAAAGAGCACAATCTTTTGTCATTTAGAACTCTGCCCTAATAGCTCCATTGCTGCTTTTAGAGGAGTGAGAGATAATTGAGGCTGGAAGTCAATGTAACAAGTTGTACTTGAATTTGCTTTGCAGTGTCTTGGTGCAGCATGGTGAAGCTCTAGTGCATTAGAAGGGACAGCTGAGTGCATGCTGCCACCATCACCTTTGTTTTATGCCGAGTCATATACAGAATATTTGAGTGCTGTTTAGGTAAAGAAAAGGAAAAGGAAACCTGCAACCCATCAGGAGTGAGTAGTAGCATGTTCAGAAAGAAAGCAGATTCATAGTCACAGAGCAGCCCTCTGATTCTCCATCTCAAATTATATAATTAGACTACATACCTAAATCAAGGCATCTATCAAACTCCAATGATTTGACAATACCTTTAACATTTGGCAAAGTCTCTGAAAAATGTGATCTAGAATAACTTACTGTGATTAAATTCTGCAAATTTTAGCACACAGCTGACACTAAAGAAACAGAAATTAACTACTCTAAAATTTAAAAGTAGTATCTGATGACAGTGAAGCTTTGTGAGATTCAACATGTCACTTACAGATGTTAAGGCATTCTTCAAGCCCACTATTTGTGCAGATGGAGATGAGGATGCATCGTACTCCAGCATCTGCTTCAGCTTTTCTCTCTCTGTAGATATGGTGCTGAAAGCTGACCTCAAGGTGAAGTAAACTGGAAGCATTTCATAAAAAGGGACAGTTAAAAACAGTAGCAGCCAATTGTATACACACCAATTACATAAAACTCCAATAAAGCATCATTTATGGTGACAGAAGCAAGAATTTAGGTCGAGAGATCCAGAGTGGGTTACTAAAACCAAGTAATATTAATCAAGGTTATAGGGCAGATTTTTTGTAGGAGACATGTTTATGGTAAAGGCTACTGTGTTGACTGTATTAGCCACAGCCAAAATTACTCTGATTCTTTGTGACAGATGGCAACAAAGCTAACTAACCACATCTGCTCTTCACTTGCTTTTGTTTCCCAATTAGCTTGAATCTTCAGATGGTCATGAGTCTATTCCATATTCCTCTATAAATTCCAGTGGGGGGGGAGAAGAAGGCACAAAAGGAAAAAAAAAATCAAATAGGAAAAAAATAATCAAAAAAAGGCAGCTAAAACACATATTGTGCCACAGCTATAGGGTTAGTAGTTTCCCCACAAGCAAGTCAACTGTGGTATTATGTTTTGTTATCTCTTTCTGTGATAGAGAAATTTCAGCTTGTTAGATGATTTAGTGACTCAAAGGGTCAGATCCTGAATGATGTGCATGCTGTGCTGCTACTTCTGTTCCTTCCCAAGGCACTATCACCAGCCCAATACATTTAAAGCAGACAACAGATCATGCAATTTTAACATCAATACAGGGGGGTTTATAGGGGAAATGCACTTTTAGAATTTTTTTCACCACTACGACATTGCATCTTCTCTTTAACCACAGGGAATAAAAATTTATTTGAGCAGTACTTGTTGGCGTAGGTTTTCAACACTCATCTGACTGGAGCATTAGAGGACTTCTGAGGACCTAATCAAGCCCTGTAATACAGCCATGAGACTTGCCAATGCAAAAATGAATCCATTTACAGGGAAATGAAGATGATAGAAAATCTGAGCATGGATGCATGAGAAGGGCAAACAAGAAATTCCTAACACTTCTCTCTCCTAAGCATCCACTCTGAGTTAACCTGAATCTTCATCATTTCACTGAGTAGTTATGTGACCCAATTTGGTCTTCTGAAAAATTATTCTTAAGGTATATTCCAATACTGCAAATCATTACCAAAGCTAATTCTTATGCTATCCAAATAAAATCTTTAACAGTATCACAGGGTGGGGAGGGATCCACTGTGATCCATTCTGTTAGGCTTTCTTTTATATATAGATAACATGACTAGAATCTTCAGTGACCTTCAATGGCATTTCAAATTTTGTATACTAACTTTACTTTTCAAGAATTTCTGCCTACTAAATGACTGATGTAACATTGTATTTAATTTGTATCAAAAAAGTGACACAAGAGGTTTCTCCGCTACTTTTTCTTGGAACAGGGGTGCTATGAAGTAACTTCAGAGAAAAATTCTTTATCCTCTTAGTAAAATGATTCTGCAGTCATTACGACAAAGTTGATTGTCCCTTCAAATGAGTGGATCAATCTAACCAAAATTTCTATCATTTCTGCCTTCTGTCTGGCAATTCCAGTAAGATAATCTTGAGTAGGTGATTTCTTTGCTCTGCTTAACAGCAGCTTTTCCCAGTGCATTCCACCCTCACTTCTTCTCTTCTTCAGGAAAACATACGTCAGTTTTGACTATAATTGGCTTTATGAAGTTTACTACTTGCATACATTCCTTACATAACAGAATCAAGATGCATCAGCACCAAAGAAGAGCAGCAAGCAAAGAATGCTTATTGATACCATCAACCATTATCTGTGCCAAAGGGGACGAAGCCAATCCTCCCAAAGCCTTTCAGCTATAAATGCTTAAGTGCCTCCCTCACCAAGACCACTTAAACAATAAAAATGTTTCTGGTGCGAGGGTGATGGAACAAAGCATTGCTAAATGAAAAATGATTTTGAGGGAAGAAATATTTCTAGTCAAGCTCCCCCTCTGGCTGCTTTGCATGATTTACTCTCCTGTATTCACTAAAAATAGGTTACTACCATAGCAACCCTTGCATCACCAACAAATGTTGACTCTGAACCACAGTGAAGCACACAGAATATAGAAACATAAATGTGCCCATATGCACAAATATGCGTGCAAGCACAAGAGAGTAACGTCTGCTGTATTTCTAGCAGCTGATTTTAGGTAATTTACCTTTTGGCAACAAATAAAACAATTTAGGCTTTTAGCACATAAAATAAGGAGTAGTTTTCTATTAAATAAAAACTGTAAAAAGTGGGGATTAAGCCACCTTTTTTCAAACTACTCAAGATCTCAACACTTGTAATTCCTCAAGGAAATTAAAGGAAGGGTGTTTTCTAAACAATAAACAGGAAGCATTCTCAGAAGTCATTATCTAAACTGGGATGATATAAAACCATTTATAAAAGACAATTTCATTTACCTTTATGTGCAACATGAAATAAGTCCTCTTGCATTTTAGTAAATTCTGATGATGTTTCAGAGCCATCAGAGTAATTTTTCTCCTCTACAAAATCTATTGTAGATAAGTTTGGATTGGAAGCATGCAGTCTCATAGGGGCAGAAAATACTGAAGGCACCTGTAAGTAGGATTAGTAATTTGTGATGTTTTTATAAACAAAAAAAAATAAATCTTGTTTTATTGTACCCAGTTGGATTCCATGTTGGAGACACCAAAAATGAAAAAAAATTACTGTCAATTATCAATTGAAACTTTGAATGGATGACACCTGGCAAATGAAACCAGAGATATAACTTCACCCAAGGTGCCATAATGGGAGATTGCCAAACTCAAAAAAACAAGCCCATTGAGAGCTGTTACATGTGCTAGGTTATTTCCCCCCCTTATAAGTATCTAATCACGTGGCCTCTGGATGCAAATGTGCACAAAGCTATCTAGGGAATTTGCAAAAATCTGTACTCATTAAAAAAAACCAAAAAACCCCTACAAATTAGAGAAGACTGACAATGGGTAAAAAACACAACCAGTGTCTGAAGGTAACAGGACATATTTATTGCAGGTATCAATGACATCACATTTGTGTTTTATCTGAGATATTACCACTTAAAATGAGCTAACACAGGACTCTATTAAAAAGGACTCGTATTTCCTTGAAGTGGTCATGCCAAGAAGTGATCAATAACTAAGGTTTGGAGGAAGGTGGGCTCTGAAAGGACTGAAGGTACCTGTAACATTCCTTTAGCCTCTTTCCCAACAACTCTGGATCGCCACCTCCTGTGTGTTCTCTTTTCCTTCTTTGGGCTTTCAAAAGGTCCAACCTTTTAACAACACACAGGACAAAAGCAATAGAGACTGCCATAAATCAAATAACGCTAAGAAACACCTCAATTCTTTAGGATTTGGGGTTATTTTTTGGAATTGAAAGGGAAAATAGTTTTTGGTTTTGTTTTTAAACAACAAACCTGCATAGCATTTATAGCAGGCGCTGAATATGTCCTGTGAAGAACATCCATGCTCTGTAACAGCTGGTTCATTTCCAGTAAATATGTGTGACAGTTGGAGAGGTCTGTTTGGAACAAGAGAATGTTTTCAGTTGCCCTAAAGTAACAGACACACTGACAGTTTTCTTTCTTTGGAGGTTAATCCTATTTTGATTGCAGCTAGCTTAAGTTATTCATTGACTAAAAGCATTAGACTGCTGGATAAAATGATTGTATCCTATAGTCAAGTTTAAATTCGAAATATTGAAATGCATCTATGTGGTGTGTATAATGCTTATGATATCTTCTCCTAGCTGGATGCAGAAAAATGAGAATAATGTGATAATTTCTGCAGTTTGAGATTTGTCAGAGCTCCTCATGGTGAGGGTAACAATGCCACAGGCATCAACACTGAATTGTACATTCAGACCTAGAGGTGAGTCTCCTCTGCATTAGAGACAAAGCTCATTGGTAGGTAGAAATTTAAAAAACAAATATCACATAGACATTGCCAACATGAGAAAGATCTTCCTGCTCTTAGTAAAGAATGAAAGCAGAAGGTGACTTTGAAGTACAAAGACTAAGTGCTTTTTAAGTTACTATGTTTTGGATGTTCAAATCTTACTACTGAACATGATGTTCCTATATAAAAGAAAATGTACTGAAATGCTCTTGGCTTCTTGAAGAGCTGCCCACAATTGATACCCCCACTTCCAAAATTACCAGTTCTTTTGAAAAAAAAAAGTGAGTAACCACTTAATCGACAACCACATCTTTCCTGCCTCCAGTTTCAGAGAAAATTCTAACAGCAATGACTACTTAGTGTATAATACTCTCATTGTTAAGGGAAAACTAGGGAAAATATTAGGCTACTTTCAATTTTCTTAAAATATAATTACCTCTTGAGCATTTTTCCATGTCTTCAGAAGACTGTAGCCAAGATGAAATCCTTGACTCATTACTTGAAAAAGAAAATGACAAATTACCTCCAGTTGACGTTGAATTCTGTTTGGTCAAGCTGCCTGCCTGTTCCAAAGAAGAACGAGTGAAGTATTAACACACAACATTTTAATGTTTTATGCACAAATTCTGACAACCAGCACTTGAGGACCATGATCATGGACAAGGACTGAAGGCATCAATTACATGGAGGGGGAAGAAGTGTATGATCTGGACTACGTATATAGTCATTGAGCACAATGGCATGATAACTAATGTAACTGCTGTCCACAAACAGCAGAAAAACTCAAGGAACCATGAAAATTTGCTGAAAACTAAATTTTGAGGAAGAGCAAAGTTATGCATAAGTTAAGTCAACTCAACACAGAATTAAGTTGTGCCAAGGGAAATATAGGTTGGTTATTAGGAAAAGGTTTTTTACTGAAAGAGTGATCAAGTACTGGAATGGTCTGCCCAGGGAGTGGGGGGAGTCACCATGTGTTTAGAAAAAGACTGGATGTGGCATTGGTTTAGTTGAGGTGTTGGGACATGGGTTGGACCCAATGATCTTGAAGGTCTCTTCCAACCTATTGATTGTGTAAAATAATTAAAGTACTATATCTGAAGAGGACCAAATTCAGACATTCTGTTCCTCCTCCACGCTTCCCAAAGAAGCCCCAAAAGTAGCTAAGATGTAACAAACACATTTGTTAATGCTATTTTTCACTGTAAAAACAAGATATCATTTAAAATTTTGACGCTAGATGTCATTTAAAATTTTACACAAGTTTGAAAGGCTTCAGCATGGATTTAGCTCAACAGTCCTTAATACAGGGATGGCCATAAACCTTATCTTGGTAAAAACTATCCTTTGACAACATCTCAGTAAACATTTCCACATTAGTTGAATTACAACAGTACTCATCATCAGATGCTCCAAAAGGTGATGGAAATTCTGCATAAGAGCTAACTGAGGAGCATAATTATATAGCTTCCAATGGCAAGAAATTTTTACCCAGTACTAGTACATAGTACTATTACTATGCTGTTTTCTTCTCTAACCTAACTACAAATAATAGCCATTCAAATACCTAATTATTTGTACATCTTACTAAACCTTTCATTTGCAAAAAAACCCAGGTAGGAAGATGCACAAACAAATCACATGCTTTGTCAACATCTTGTTAATAATCAGTTTTAAACTGTTTCATCCTAGTGCCTTCACACAGCCATTTTACTTATGGTTATGAGTAAAGCCAACTAAATTGTTTGGCTCTTCTCTGAAGCATACAATTTACAAACTTTGTTACAACCCCCTGCTCACCTGATATCAGAACTCCAGTAGTACTAATTTTATATCTATTAATAAGAAACTTCATCTACATCTCACTCAGCTGCACGTTTCTTAGTTGGCCTTTTTAAGTTTACAGCATAACCACCAATCTGAGTTTCAAAATAAAATAAAATGCACCATCCATGTAATGTCATTTGGTATTTTGTCAGTATGCAATAGCAGTAAGCATCAGTAAGCACACTTGCTTTTAAATTAATCAATGCAGCTTAGCTGGCTTACTCCTACATAAAGCTGTCCCAGCTTTAGTCATATATTTAGACATGTACATATACACACACATATATATATATCCAAATAATAATCTCAGCATCTTTAAAAGCACAAGTAAACTGAATTTAATGATGGGCAATTATATTGGCATTTTGTGAACAAATTTCACGTTTATCTCTTCATTAATTGGCCTCACCTAACCAGTTTTTCCAGAACTCAAATACATAAGTGAGGTGAGCATGAGGAAAAAAGGAAGTAGGGACTACCAAGAAGCAGACAAGAGAGAGCTTGTGTAGCTCCAGTTTTCATAGTTTTGCTTTGGATCAGCACAGTTAAGCTTTAGAATCCAGGAATTCCACATAAACATGTGTAGATAACTACACCTGTCTCTCAACAACAATAAAAAAAAATGTGGAAACCAATCAGGTGCTGCTAAAAGCAAATAAAATGCAACTCAAATTTCACTTGATATATCTTTCTCAAAATAACCTAAGTGCTGGAGTGATATCAACTAACACCAAGCTAAGGCTGGTGTAAATTGGCAGACTTCCATTTAGCTTGAGCACAGCTAAGGTGATTAACTGCAGCTTAAGAACTATCCCCTTCTATTTTTCACATGAAAATAAGTAGGGCTTCTTTGCAGTGCAAATCTGGATTAATAGTCTGAATTAAAGCCTTTCATGCCAAAGAAGAAATGGTTAGTTTCCTGACAGTAAGCAATAGATTTTAGATATGCTGATCACAGAGGTTTCTTTGGTGTGGGTTTCTGGGTTTGCTTTTTTTTTTTTTTTTTGAGGGCACCAGCATAAATATACCACAGACTTTGCAATGTTCCACTTCTGCCCTTGATATTCTCCCCTGCTTCTATCCCTGCTGTCTTTCAGGAGAAAATAACTGAATGTCCACGGGAGACTTGCCCTTCCCTGGCAGGCAGTGCCTCAGGAGAGCAGGCTGTCAGGAGAGCAGGCTGTCAGAGCCCTGGAGCTGCTGCTGGCACACGAGGTGCTGCAGACAATTCTCTGCAGAGCGGCCTGGTTACCGCAGGGTGAGCTATTGTTCCTTCAGCTGCCCACTCACACTGACCCCCTCCTGCTCCACCACGAGCAAAAAGCTGCTCAGACACACAGCTGTGTTTGCTACAACTCATTCTCACTCACAGGATAAGGTGAGGAACTGAGGGTATTGGTGAACAAGCCCGTTCAGATCATAAAGTAATTCCACCAGGGAAAAGCAAGCCTTGGGCAGAAGGAGAACAAGAAGGGCACCACTGCTTAGGAGTCATTCTGGAGCTGACAGAAACAGTTACTACATCTCAGTTGTAGTAACACAGAACAATTTTGTGGTGGTTTTTTTTTGATTCTCAAAAGCAACCAGTGATTCTACACTGGAGCAGAAGAGCTGCTTTGGGTGAAGGTCAGCCAGCCAACGTACAGAGAGCTTAAGGCACAGAGGCTGTGTTCAGGCACAGAACACACAGCATCCTCCATGAAACTGCAAAGAGGTAATTTATGGGGTTGGACTGAGCATTTGTCAGGCCATTTGTGAAACTAATTCACAGACTTTACCAAAAGAGAAGTACACTGCTGACTGTACCTATCCAGACCCCATATCCACCCACAGCACAGCCTTTGGATTGGTCTGAGTGAAGCTTCTGCCTCAGTTAAAATATAAATAGTGGTCTTCCAGTATAATTTCTTTTAGATATAATATATTAAAATATATAATTTACTATATAAATTCACATTATATAAATATATAAATATAAATATTAATGTATATGATTATATAAAGTATTATATATTATATAATATAAATATATAAATAGTATAACATATGTATAATATATATTCCTTGTATATATAATTTCTTGTATAATAGTTCTTGTATAATTCCTACATACTCCTTAGTTAAGTAGTCAGCTGCATTCATGTAAAAGGGGAGAGGGTTTATAAGCTAAAGACACACAGCAAAATGCTGAAGGGAAAAAAAATACCTAGCTGGGTGCTCTTCTGTGACTAATAATCACCAGGACATATCAGACAAATACTGATATATGTCCCAAAAATTATGAGGATTCTAACTCAATATACAGTTTTGAAATTCACTGTGAAAGTACAATTTACTGGATTAAAATAGTGAAAAACTACTAAAAATTTAACAACATCATAAAGGAAACTGCTTGAGTGTAAACCAATAAATAATAAATTTTCCTCTTGACATTTTACAACGTAACTTAAGTGCCACCAACAACTTCCATGACGCTCTTTATTTAATGAACACAAATTAGACTAACTTACTTCCTTATGGAAGCTCATTATTTATAAATAAAAACTATTACCTTTCTACCTGGTGCAGAGTCACAGAAACCTGGGACAGAGTCCGTGGTAGTAGACACGGGGAAGAAAATGTTGTTGGCGTCGTGAGGAAACATGGAGATCTCGTTCTGGCGGTACATCCTGTGGTGGCGAAGCTTTGCTACCCACTCATCAAACAGCTCCTGAGACTTCACCTGCACAAAATTTCAGGGTGGATGACATTCACATTCGAAATAACTAACAAAGAAATGATGGAATTTTGTGCTCATCAGACAGCTAGCCTAGCTGACCTTTACTGGCAAAGTATCAGGAAAGTTTTTTTTAAGGATGCTCCTACCAAAATGCACACTGTATGAGCTTAGGCATGACAGAAAATCAATCACAAGATAAAGTCAGGGAAAAAAGAAACTACAGTTAGTAATTATGCCTTCCGATGCAGAACACAGTACTAGAGCAACTTACAGATTAAAAAAACCCTTAAAATTTGAATAAAGCCCCTCATGTTTACCATTTCTTAACTGCCATAGTTAAAGCTAGGTCAGTGTTTAATTAATTACAAACAGAAATTTGATTTTGTTCATGGCTTTCAAAACAATTTGTTCCACAAGTATAAATCCTCGTACTTGACCACGGAAAACACATCTTATAGATAAGACAAGGATGAAGATACTGAAAATAAAAAAATTTGTGCAAGAAAGGAAAAAAGCACTGCTAAACACGAGGCATCTTCAAAGTTTCTGTTCAGAACAGGGTTACTGATTCTGGGCTCTAAAACAGTGCAATAAGACCTCTCCTGTTATTAAGTGCAAACTAATCTGATGAGACTAAAAAGTTATTAGTGCAATTGACAAACCTCTTGCTATAAAAAAAAGTGCTCCAAGCTACAGAGCTAATGGCAGTAGTCTGGGAGCAAGGTCATTACAGTCTTGAAGACCTACCTTAAGGTGGTATATCTGCTCCTCTGTATCCAAATCTATACATTTTGTTGATTTCTTTACAGACATGACAGAAAGTCCAACATCAATACAGCCATGAAGTTTTCCTCTCTCTATCTGCAAAAAAGTAAAAAGTAAAACCAAAATCACTCCAGATGAAAGCAAAAGGATAAATATTACCTTCTGAAATCAGCATTTCTTCCCCTCTCAATCTACTGTTTAGAACTACTGAAAACTCTGTTTGTCGTTGCCAACAGTAGGGAATTTTTGTTATTTTGGATACTTGCTACTTTATAATGGCCTTAAAGGGTTTCAGATCACTTACATCAGCTCGGCATTTGGAATACTTCAAAATCCCTCTGTCCAAAAAGAAGTATCTCTGTAACAGAAATGCAGAGAATTAAAACCAAACAAAACACACACAAAAAGAAAAAGCCACAATCAGGAAAACAGCACAAACACATCCTCTCTGCTTCCATTTCTCTGGAGAACACTTTCTCTGCTTTTATGTAACCTTTTTGTCAGAAAACCACACCAAATAAGTCCCACTCAAGCTTTCAGATGCACATTCCTTTCCTACCTTGTGCCAGCCTTTCAGAGGCCATTTCCTCTTTTTCAGCAAGCAGCCCTCCTGCTTCTGTGGCTCTTGGGTACAATTCATTGCTCCCCGGAGTCCTTCTACAATTTCCCAGCTGTCCTGCTTAAACAGAAAATCCAAATGTAGATCTTATTTCTTCCAAATAACTGAATTTTTAAGAGAGATTCAAGAAGAAGAAGGCTATAAGAAAAAAAGACAAAACCCAATTGACGTTGAAATATTACCAAGGTTCCATCTCGACACTTTGTTATGCATCAGCAGAGATAAGATACTTTTTAATTTTGATAGAAACAATACCACTAAACAAAACACAATTTTTATGACATCATCCTTCATTGAATTTTATATGTATCTTTCCCTGCATACACACAGTGCATAACCATAGCATAGGCACAATTTAGCAAAAAACCTTTTGCCATCAGAGATAGAAAATGCCCTCTGTTAAAAGGATAAGTTTTGTAGGTTATGAAGCAAAAAATATGACACTAAAACTGAAGATCTTTTCTCCATGCCAGTAACTCAAGGTTTTGCATTTGCTAATTGCTGTAAAATGCAGCCTCCCTAAAGTGAAAATAATAAAATAGATCAAACTAAATCAAACTAAAAACAATATAAAAAGCCAAGGAAGTACTATGAGGAATATGACATAAATGGAAACTACAAGAAAAACAGAAGTCACCCTTCATCAGATAAAACTAATTAAAAGCGAATCGCTCTTTTTGCCACCAGGAACTCTTAAATGAAAGACCCTACAGCAACAAACCAGAAGAGTCTAAATCTCACAGTATTTTTATAGCTTTTATTTATGGAACAACTACAAATGACAATGTAACATGAGTTTCAAGGTTTCTGATGAGAGATCTCATGAATTATTTATTGCCAGGACTTGGCAGATGTAGCATTATAAATAACTGACAGGAAATGGTGCGTGTTAGTACCATCCCCTTATATTTCAAAAAGATAAAGAATACTTTAATACATAGAGTATGATAACAGAAAAGGACAAGTATGAAGCACATTAGGGAGAAGAGAATATGAAGCACATTAGGGAGAAGAGAACTATTCTAGATAGGTAAGTACTCATGGTGCTCCCTGTAAGATACATAGTGAATTATTCCCAAAAATACCTTGGCTGGCTTAAAAAAAAACAAACTTAAAAAGAAAAATGAAAAAAAAAACAAACCAAAAAAAATCAGCAAATGTGCTAGCTGTCCTCATTTACACATTTTCAGAATCCTTAAAATTAATCTCTATAAACTCGGAAAAAATTACATCAGGTAATATGCTCATTACTTATGTAATAAGGCATTACAAGCAAGTCAATTTTGAAAAAGCATCTAATAATTCCACCACACTATTGGTGGCACTCTGTTATTTCTGTTGTTTTCCTTGTGCCTCATTTAATAGACCAAACTGGTAAGCTGCTCTGCTTTCCTGCTTGGAGTTTAGCCTGCCAGCACTCACCACACAATGAGCCACAAGCAGTGGGAATGTGGGGCTGGGCAGCTCCTGCCAGCCAACACCCCCCAGACCATCCAGTGATGTGGTACTACCTCAACACAAATCAGAAGTGCAGTTGTCCTGACCAAAGTTTTTATGAGGGAACACATTTTGTCATAAAATTCTAATTAAGAACTAACAGCTACAGCTGTGAGGATAAGAAAAATGTTGTGTTAATGGTTTTATTTCTTTCTTCTTGAAAGTATCCAGAAGAACTTAAAGCTGCTTTGCCCAAATACCAAGCAAGCTATTTCTCTTGTCATGCTAAAATATATTAAACTGCAGTACCCAAGCATGTAATTTTTCCACTGAGAATGAATCTGGTAGTAGTGAACAGTGTATCTTTTTCAATATTCCAGTGTTGTACCTAACCAAAGAACTTTCTCCAGTTTTGGGATCAAGTTTGATTAAGCATAAACAGAATACATCATTGATTGAAGGAGACAAGCAGAAATTTCATCTCAGTCAAGGAAGATTTACAGTATCATAGATCATCTTGGTTTGGAAGGGACCTTACAAGATCAGCTAGTTCCAATCCCTCTGCCATGGGCAGAGACGGTTTCCTCTAGATCAGATTGCTCAGAGCCCCATCCAACCTGGCACTGAACACTTCCAGGGCTGGGACATCACAGCTTCTCTGAGCAGCCTTCAGTGGTCTCAACCTTCACAGTAAAAAATCTCCTAACAGCTAATCTAAATCTCCCTTCTTTCAGTTTAAGACCATTCCCCCCTGTCCAATCACTATGTAAAAAATCCTTCTCAGTCTTTTTTATATGCTCCATGAAGTACTCAAAAAGGCTGCAATGAGTCACCACAGAGCCTCATCTTTCTGTAAGGATAAGCTTAGAAAGAAAGGGACTCCTGAAATGAGACAGAGTCATGATACTGGATGTGTGAGGTGAAAAGAATCAGCTGAGAAATAGCTCAGCCAATTACACTCATCTGGAATAAACACAGTGTTAATAGTTCTGATCAGAATACAATGTTCTTTAATTCTTTTTAGTACAGAATACAACGTTCCCTGCATCAAAACTCCGATTTTGCCCGGACGTCTCCTGTAGTCCAGACACAAGGTGTCTCACATCCCTGCAGGAAAGTAATCTTTATCACAGTTCTCCAGGTGAGCAATGTGTCCTAGAGTGTGCCTTCTCAAATAAAAAGTGTGAAAATGGGAAGAAAATCTGAAGTGGAAGCACTGCTTCCCCTCAAGCAGGCTTGACACCCTGCCAAATCTCAGGTAGAAGGCAAGTCTGCTACTCACCTCTCTACCCTGGGAACCTCACACTTCAATTGTCAGCTGTACATAAAGGTGGCTGAGTTGAATTAGAAATGGATCCTCTTAAAATCTCACAGAATTAACAGTTTGGGGACCTGCTGGATAGATGCAAGGTGGCATGATGCATTGACAGAATCTGGTCCTCTTCCATATACATCCTTCCAGATGAATCCAACCTTTCCCACCTGAACAAACTCTCATATTTTTCAAAAACACTGCTTCTGTGACTGGTTTTGGTTTTCCACCAGACCCTACAGATCTTAACCAGGTTTTTTGTTTTGTGAGAGATTTGACACCTCACTGAATGAGGAAAAAGCATCAGCTGGCTATTCCTGGGAGCAGCTGCAGAAGTGAAAGAAAACTGCTTACTCTCTAAAATGAAGGCAAATGAATCAGGCTGGTCGATTATCATCTCTACTCATCCCTCTGAAATAGCAGAGGAGCAAACTGGAGACAAAGGATTTCCTGAAAGCATTCAGATTATACTCCCTTTTGCTTATTCTTACACCACAATAGGGAACTGAAAGAGATAGCCCAAAACAGGGCACTAACTTGAAAAAAAAAATATGACACCCCCCCAAAAAACCCCCAAAACTCCCAGATGAATGGCATTAACAATTCTAGCATGTCTCCTGTCTAGATTGGCTGTGTTTTAAGATTATGATGCTACAAAAGATTTTTGCATCATTATCTGGGCCCAAATCTACACAAAATTATCAACACTGTATTTGCTGCCCTGGAAGAAATTTCACTTGAGGCTAAGGGAGGAACAAAATCTTTGCTTTTCTCAGGTCTAGAGGTGCTCATTTCAGATAGGCACTGAAAAGTTCCCCTGTACACATTCCTTGGTGCATACTCAGTCTATGGGTGAGGAAAAAACCCATAGACTTTGGTCTTCAGAGATAAGTCCATTATTAGGTAAATGTATTCATTTTCTTTGTTTAATATAATAAAAGCCTTCTCATTTTCTGCAACATTCTGCACCATACTGCTCCTTAAGGCAAATTATTTCAGGGGAAAGTATGAAGTAATGATTCTGAATGGCTCTCAGGCTGATGCTTGCAGTTGCAGCTCCCTGAAGGAAACAGATGACTGTGTCACACTCTCTTTCAGTGCAAAATGCAGTCAGTTGTACCAAATATTTTAAACCCCCAAAAATAGAAACCTACTTTGTGGAGGATAAGGGTTGGCATCAGCTGCAACTTAGGCATTTGTTACAGTTCATAAAATTGGCAGAAATGATTTAATTTTCTTTTATGGAACATGAGGTTTTTTAAAACAGTTCTCCTGTCACAAAGCTTTTTCCTGGTGGATATATTTTAAAAGTTAGTTAACATATTAGATTGAAAAATAACTAGCAAAACATACCTTCTTTTGATCATAGGTCAATTTAAATTTAAGGAAGGTCAACATCAGTTTTCTTTCCTCACAAAACTGAATTTGAGTTGTGTCTCTGTGGAAGAGATCCCTTTCCGTAACTGAAGGAGAGGGGAATAGAAAAGCAAAGAGGTGGGAAGTGGCAGTAGCCTCCAGCTTTCCACGAGGCTTCAAAGTGAAGGTGAATTTAGTGGAAGAGGATTAAGTGTTCACCTGTTCAGTTCACACAGCAGTGTACCAAATCAGGCTGGAAATGGGCACCAAATGTAGCAAAGGGAGGAGTGGATCCCTCAAAGTCCTGCAGCCTGCTTAAGTCAACTCCTTTCTAACACAGTGGCTCATTTTCTGCATGACAGGAATCCCACAAACAGTCCTCCAACATGGAACTAAACTTTAGCAGACACAGCAGCCTGGCACTACTGTGCCTCCACATCCCAGCCTCAGATCACCTATTTGGTGCTGGCATACACCAGCAATAAAGTCTGCATGCAGGAAATTCAGAGAGGCTCAGAATTCAGATCCTGCTATTTTTCTGGGCAAATTTTACCCTGCTCCAACTCTTGTTCCCCTCCCAATGGTCAGACCTTATTTCTACTTCATCAGATTCAAAGAAGTACTGCATCAGAGCAGCAGCACAGAGAAAAGCACCCCTCAGGAAGATCTGTCACTAACCCACAAGCCATGAGCACAAGGGATGCAAGTGTTTGAAGGAGGAATAAGAAGCCCTCCATGGAGCTGGAATATGAAGAAAAGAATATCAAAATCATTGCATGTCACTCCCTAACCTGCACAGCACCTGGCAACATCATTTAAACTTCCAGGACAGTTTTAATTAAAAAGTATCAGTAACAGTGTTACATCCCACTATTCTATCAGGATTTTGAAGCAAACACCAAAACAAATCCAAACAAATGAACAAAAGCTCCTGAAGGTTATTGTACATGTAGTCCTTTTTTGATTAGGGGATTCTTAACCATTTCATACAACTTTAGATGGTTGTTGCTGTCTTAATGGAACACCTAAAGCATTGTCATTTAAACTAATATACAGATGGAAAGGGCAAATAAATGGCATTATTATGGTTCCTTACATTGGCTGTACTACACACCAGTGAACTTAGTCATACTAATTTAAATCCTATTATTTACATAATAAATGATAACACTTGATAGACACAAACTGTTGAACAGACAATACCAAATCTTTTAAATTATACTTTTCAAAGATAATCTCATATGGAGGATATAAAAAATAGTATTGCAGGAAAACAAAAAAGACATCCTGAGAGCAAGGATTTTATTGTTCAGTATTTCAGAAATGCACAGCATTTCTCACAAGTGCAGCACTTCAAAAGTCATAAATGGTTCAGACATTTGTCTGCCTTGCCAACTGCATGAGCAGGGCCAGAAGTCCTAGAAGAGCAGCTGCTGTTTCAAAACACAGCTGAGGGCTCCAAAGCTTTTGGGGGATTGGGATGCTCAATTCCAATTAAAATATCTGCCTGAGGCAGCTTCCAAGAGCTCCACTAAGCCAGCACTTGTACAGATAAAAGTTTATGCTGAGCACTTCGCTCATGACTTTGCAAACATGGATTGAGCACATTTAAGTTTAATTCTCAGTGCAGCTGCAGGTCAGCATTTCTTGCCCACAAACAAAGCTGTCTTCAGCAGCCTCACCTGTCAGGTGCAAACACTCGTAGACAGGTCTTTTGAAATTGAGAGGTTTACAGAAAACAGAAGCAACTTCTTAGCAGGAAACAAGGCAACCTTCACATTTGGCACGCAGAAGCATCGTGTTACAGAAATGCTCATTTTGCTATCTGCAGCTCTACAGCAAAAACCAGCACAAATGGGCATTCAAAGAAGCCCTGGGTCAGGTTCATGAAAAATGAATTATCTTTCACACATCCATGCACACCTTTCCTTGGAAACTTGAAATAAACAGAGCAGTTACACAATTTTCTACCACAAAAATAGTGCCTAACAGAAAAGATTTGGTATTTCAGGATCAAACCACTGAGACCAAGATGCTACAGCAGCTCTATTTCACTATAAAGACACCATACATACAATAAGATAGAAATCAAAATTCACTGTAAGCATCCCAGTTTTACACATGCCTGCTATTCAGTAATGTGTGTTTAATGCATTTGACTCAAAACAAGATGCTGCTACCAACAAAAAAAAAAAAAAAAAAGATAAGAGAGAGAGGAAAGCCAAGAAGTGACAAGCAAGCAACAGGAAAACAAGGTTTGAGAGATTTGCAGATATCTAAGAAAAAAAGTAACAGCCAATCTTAGCAATGCTTTCAGCTTGGTGACAAAGTACCTGTCGACTTCCCTGCTTGGAGGAGCAGCTGCTGGTACTTCTTGAAGGAGACAACATCTTCTGGGACGCACCAAAGTTTTTTTCTTCACTCATGATCCAATACTGTTTGTGTCACATAAGCTCACTTAGAACACCATTAAAAGGTAATTTGGAAAATGTGTTGGAAGACTCCTCAATGAAACACCAAACTCATCCTTTATCCAAATGCAGTCCAGTGGCATGATCTGTAACCCATGAAAACTCCTAAAAGGGAAAAGAAAAAAAACACAACAGATTATCAGATGCTGTGTCTTGCTGCCACATTCTAGCATGAATTATAATAAAGCCTTTGGTTAACACAAGCTGAGCACATAACTGTATTTTATAAGAAATAAATTGAACAACCACTTTAAGATAAATTTGAAAGTCTCAAAAAGGAATAAATTTTGAATCCTAAAAACATTTTAATTATTGCTATTTATTCAGAGGACAAAGTACAGTATCAAGCATCTTTTTACAGATATAAATTAATTTTAAAAATTAATAAAAACCCACAAAGAAAGTCATAAATATCTATATGAAATGGCCCAAAATAGATCCAAAGTAAGAGGCAAACATCCAATAAAATGCCACCAAAAATGATGGTGTAATTAAATAAATGTCTCTTTTTCTCTGTTCCTTGATAATTTAAACAACCAAGCATGGATTCATGTTATAATGAAAAAACCCTCTCTGCATAAAAGAGTAATTCCTAAAAGTAGTGAGCATGAAAACTTAGCTGCCTAGAGCTGTGCATGGGCACTTTTACCTGGAATCAGAAAGCTCTATCTACTGTCACATCAGTTGTCTCAGCAAGTGACTGGAAGAATAATTAACAGTCTGTTTAATAACAGTGCTCCCCGCAGCACATGCAAATACAAGCCATGCCAGGAACTCCCAGTAACAGAGTTCCAGCATGGGTAAAAGCTGTCATGGTAACTGAATACTTTTTAAAAAAACCCAAAAACTCAAAACACAAACAAACAGAGGACATTACAAAAGAGTGATGCTTTCCAAAACTTGAGGTGGCAATATAAATTGTGTAACACCTCAAATTTTATTGCTTCACACAAAGAATTCACAATTAGGAAGAGTCCAAGAACAATCAGTGATAAAGGTAACGAAGTTTCCACAGAGAGATTTCATTGCTGAAACAGGGAGGCACTACTTCACAATTCCCTCACTTGCACTGTCACAACAGTCCTGAGCTGGGATCACTGATTATTGAAGTTTGCCATTCATTTTTTCCTTGAAAAGCCTTAAATTCTATTCTAAGAGAAGCAGTAATGTCAGATCCCAAGTAAAATATTTTGTGCATCTTAAGAATTCATTTTCCTTAAAAACAAAACAAAAATACATCAAAAGCCACAGATAAGAAAAACCATCCAGAACACAAGATTAAAACCAGGTGCTATATTCAAGATGAAGACAGCACTCTGCAGCAGAAAACCTCTCTCCCTGCAGCTGTAGTCTGAAGCATCCATCTTCTGAACGTAAACCTTTTCCAACCTACAGGGCCTTCTGGCAATATAGTTTGCTGTAACATTTCAATCAACATGCCCTCTTTTCACCTGAAACACAATCTCTCCTCATGGCATTTACTTTACCTAGTTAGAAATACTCTGTAACCTCCAGAACAAATCTGTTCTACAGCGCCAACCTCCACAAGTGAGGTGAGAAATCAGCTCTCCTGGGGTTCTTCCAGGAGTGAAGATGAGTCAGCTTGGTAAATATTCCAGGAACCATCAGACAGTGAGCACAATGAAGGCCAAAATAAACCCCAGAACAGCAATGAAAAGAAAGGTGTCTGTGATTTGGGCCCAACACAGGAACTGGAGACTGAAGTTATGACTGAGGTTAGGAGCAGTGCATTTTGGAGAAGGCATGGTCACTTTCCATCCGGAAGATAATTTTATGTGGCATTTCATTAAGAACAAATATTTTTAACAGGTTTAGATTTATTTCCATTTTCTTTTTAAAGCAGGTTAGAATAGAAGCATCTCAGGTTTTTCACTATGGTGTAAATATAAAGGATAACTTTCTTCCTTACTTGCAAGATGCATTCAGCAAAACAGTTTAATAGTAACATCTGTATTTACAAGAACAGAAACACTCTTCCTGCAAACATTGTTCAGACACCCCCTTAAAACCAGGCAGCAAGTGTTATGCTTCTGAGCAAACGCACTTTGCTCAGATAAATCCCTGTTCTCTTCACTGCTCTTGTTCAGAATGAGCCCCTCCAGCTTTCACTGGTGACTATCTGGCATTTTGGCAGTGATTAGCAGAGCTCGTGGCAAGAAACAGGCTCTGATTTGCAGCAAAAAGCACTGGAAACTTTTGCAGCAAAAAGCACTGGGACACACTAAATTTAAAATATACAATGTCCTTTGCTTGTTTGAACATACAGCACAATAGTTTTGAAGTCCTAGAAGTCTCAAATAACCCAATAAAAACCCTAGAGGTCTCTTGGACTTCAGCACAGAGAAAAGCCATGTAATCATAGGAATCTTTCTATCTTCATGTTTCTGATGTAGAGTCTAAATGAACTCAAGGTTTGGCTACACCAATGTTTTAGGACAGAGCAAAAGGGGGCTTCCTCTGCAAATATCCTGTAATAACAAGGTCTGCACTGCAGGGCAGTCTTGGAACATGGAAGCCAAATCCCTTTTGGATTAACTGTGCTCCAGGACTGCATCCAGTGCTCAAAGCACAACACCAGACTAGAGCTAGTGCTGAGGAGTCTTATGCAGGGGCTGATGTAAGGTCTTCTTCCTAAGTGATTGACTACAAGGATTCAGCTTCACTGCACTGCTCCACTTGCTGACATTGACGTCAGAGACACTAAGAAAGTTCTTAAGATCTCCTACAGCAATGTCATTTGTCCTTTTGGAATCAAAAAGAGTGTGATGGGCAGGTTTCCAGAATTCAAATGAGCTGAAGATGACTCACTACCCAACAAGAGGTGCTTGAAGAAGGAGCAGGTGACAGGTGAGGTAAATCCAGCAGAGCATACCTGAAGTATTTTGTCAGTCTACTTCTAAAGTGGGGGTTTTGCATTTTCCTTTATTCCTTCAAATGAGTTACTGCATGGGCTGGATGAAAGGCTTTTCTTACCAGCCCTGAAGAATTCAGGAGTGAAAAATATGTCCTCTCTCCAAAGTGCTTTATTCTATAGGTGTTTCCCAAGGTAATAATTTAACTTATTACCTTGAGACTTCCAGATTTGAGCATGAAAAAGTGTATGTGAATAACTATCACGGCCCCAACTCCTCTGCAAAAACTGCTATGTATTCCAGCAACAATTTTGTGCTCCTTTTTAAAAATTTTCTTCAAGTTTAGAAGAGAAAAAAGTAAACTGTGGCTGCCCTTGAACAATAACTCACTTATTCTTCTGGGAAAGTGAGAAAACACTGATCCTGCATCCCAACTTGACTGGCTTACAGCAGTGGTGACTGGGCCTCTCTAGGGTAAATGATATTTTGCAATACCTGTGGAAATTAAGGTCACCAGGTATAAAAGCAATTACAACATTAAAGCAAGCATAAAATGCAGTTGTCATGGTTTGACCAGGAAGGAGTGGGAATTCTGGGAAGCTGTGGTCAAACCAATGAAGGCTTTGGGTTTCATACTGACACCTGGTGTAGCCAGTGGGGTTTGGACACACCTCCGAGAATACACAGGGGTTAAAAGCAAGGCACTGCCCTTGGCACTTCCTCTTTTGGACATCGCGGCGAAGAGGTCAGATCTCTTCCCCCGCCCAGCCCGCTGCTGCTGGGCGGGGGAGGGGCCGCCATGCGGTAGGCCTGGGGCCTGGACAGAGGTGGGGGTTGAGGGGGCTTCGGGGGGCTTCAAGGATGGAAGGGTGGAGGAGCCCCAAGAGACATCGAGACATCGGGCAGCCAGCCTCCCCCCCCCCCCCCCAGGAGAGAGAGAGCCGGCGGCACCGAATGTGATGGCAGCCAGCCAGGAGGAGAAGGGGGGAGGGAGAGAGAGCCCGGCCGGCCGCAGCAGCAGCACGTGTGGGAGTATCATCTCGTCCCAGGACAGACAGAGACTGAAAACTTTTAACCCTTTCTTGCATGATTGGGGCCTTGCAAAAATGCTAATCCTCCTCGAAGCTGAATAAGAAGGGAGATAAGAGATGAGATAAGATAAGGACCTGGCCCGGAGAATGTGGAGATGATTGGATGGGGAGAGATGATTTGGAGTGGCCTTTTGGCTGGACTTTTCTCGTGGCTATGGACTCAGTTGTTCCTGTGACACAGACTGCATTTAGGGGGAGGCAGTGCCTCAAAACCAGGAGGGTTCATTCGTGAGGACCCCCCGGCCCCAGGGGGTTGGAAAAATATGGGGGGGACAGTTGTCCCAAAAGCAGAGACTGTGCCTTTTTGGAGTGAGACAAGGCATCCTTGAAAGACCACCCTAAAAGCAGCTCTGGCCATGTCTCGGTGGTGAGAGCACTGGGCATGGAAGGAACATGTCACAAGCGGCAAAGGGACTTTTTTTTCCGGGCGGTGCCGAAGTGACAAAGAAGCACACGAGGTTTCAGTGTGTTTCCAGGAGAAGCCTATGGAACGAGAAGGACTCCTTTCCTCTTCATGAACTGCAGTTTGAGTATACTAAAGTGTCGTGCCGGGCTGGGCAGTTGGTGTTTTTGAGAGAATGTATTGGATTGGGAAAGTCAGGGAGTGGGGAGGAGGAAAAGTGGTTTTTGTAAGGTTTTCAATTTTTTTTTCTTTTCCTTATAGTCTTTCCCTATTTTTCCTGTAGTTTTAGGTAATAAAGTGTTCTTTATGTTTAAGTTGGAGCCTGTTTTGCTTATTCCTGGTCACATCTCACAGCAGACACCAGGGTGAGGCATTTTCATGGGGGGCACTGGCTTTGTGCCAGGCTCAAACCATGACAGCAGTGTTATGCTAATGAAGAGAAGATTGCAACTAAAACTGATTTTTAAGGTCATCATGATACAATTGCTTCAGATTCATTAAAATTTGCTCCTTTCCATGTCACAGGGTGGCCTCAGAATGGTATTTGTTCCCACATTTCTCTGGAGCACACAGGGCCACTTTTGTCTATTCAACAAAGACAACTCAAAGGTGTGAGGCTGAGGCAAATCCAAATAAATTTAGGACAGTAATTTTCACAAGTGCTAAGTATTGTCCTAATTCTTTTCTATAAAGCCAACAGCTGCAGAAGTAGGCCAAGAGTGCCTCTGCAAATGACCTCACCAGGTGCATTTTGAAGAATTAAAAATACATGAGCATCAAATATTGGTTAGAGCTACTAACACCATAAGATGATAAACAGCACTTATCTCTACTTATCATCTGCTACTAAGAGCCTTATCATTCTATAACAATTAAAGAAAATGTAAACATATGATAATATGTAAAACAGGAATACGATTCTTTTTTTTTAATAAGTACCATCCCAGGTTGTCCTCAAACCTTTAAAATTGCACAAGTTCAAAGCAGCCTTGCAGTTCATGTCATCTCTCACAACTCTGAAAACAATAAGCTTACAGAAAAATCAAAGATTTTTCACATCTTACAAAAGAAGAGAAGGGAAATTCAGAAAAAAAAATGTAAAACTGCAGTAAAAAAACCATCAACATTATGCAATTATTTTTGCCATGGTTCTGGAGGAAAAGTAAAGCCTTAACAGCTGCTTCAAAGCTGATTCAGCAGTGAAGGAACACTAGAGACTTTGAGAAGCAAGACTGGAAGTGTACATCTCATTCTGTAGTCAATTAAGGTTTTTTGGATAGAAGAATAGTAACAACATAAAGCCTGATGAGAGTCAGGTGGATACAGCAAGCATGGAACTGAGCAATCCAAATCAGAGTTGCAAGCAATGCTGAGTGACTTTTCACAGAATTAACAGAGACTTTGTGCTGAAACCTTTGCTCTGCAGCTATTATTAAATTACATTCACTCACATCTGCCTGGATAAACAAAGCAATAGTCTTCTCCTGGTATTGCTTTCATGTCTCTCTCAGTTATAGTTCAGTTTGCCAACTTTAATCTATATCAGTGTTTTATCTGGCTCAAGATAGGAAAGAATTATTTATAGGCTACAGATACACCACATACAACCATGGGAGATGTCTTTCCAAGGCAGGTACTTGCTGTTCCTCAATTACCGTAAGATTCACACTACTGAAGGCCAAAGCACATGAATCCTGCTCTGTTACTGGCTATTCTCTTTACTAAAGAAAACTTGCAGAGACAAACACAAAGCAGTTTAAAACAACTCTTACTGATAGGTTATTAAACCTATCTTTGAAAGCAAAGGTTCAAACAGCTTAGGGAGACTAACAATAACAGGAAGCATTTCAGAACTGCCTTCCATCAGATAAGTGATCACCCAAATCACAATTTCTCTTGAGCAGATGTTTGCATCAGCCATGAGAAAATGCTACTTGGAAGCAGTCTGTGATGCAAAGAAACAGTTCCATCTAGCCTGTCTCCTTAAGGAGGCTTTTGTAGTAATTTAATCATGCTGTGTCACTGACCTAAAAGAGGAAAATTTAGTTCAAAGAAAACTCTCCTAATTGTCTAATCAAGAGAGACAGACAGAGAGGGAAAGGGGAAAAGCTAGACAAACAACAAACATACTGCATTTGACAAGAGATTGCTTATCATACATAATGTTCATCACTTGATGAAAGAAAATCCTGTATGTTCCAGTGAACAGAAAGAAAAAAAAACTCCAAAACCACAGAAATAGAAAACAAACCACAAAACAAAACCCCAAAAACAATCCAGTAGAACATCCCAAGACATCAAAGAACATGCTTCAATGTCAATCTAATTAGCCCTTCTGGCAGCAAAGCAAATATTTGCTGTTTCACTAATAAGTCAATCCTTGCATTATAGATATCCAAGATAATTCAATCCTTACATTATAAAAATCTTATTTAAATTTAGAAACAGGTCATTCAGCATCCTGAAATATAAGCACATATAAAAATACCACCTTTTCCTCACATCTGCCACAGAAACTGACTATAATATTGCACATGACATGATTCATTTTAAATGCATACTCTTGACACTGTTTCCATCTCCCCAGGAGATCTGTGATAGATTGCACTTGTACCAAAAACCCAAACTTACTGGGTATATAAACTAGATAGACATGTTAAAAGTCTTGATGACAAGTGACACAGGAAATACACACGGTAATAGCAGTATTTTTACATAATTAGTCAGCAGTCTTAATACCTTTTCCACCCAACGTTCAATCACGGCTGAGAATCAAAACTAACAGGTCTAACCTAGCCCACAGTCAGGTCCTAAATGATGAAAATTCTTTTTCTCTCCCCGTCCCTTTCAGGAGGAGGCCTGCCAAGGGCCTGCCTGAGCTCAGGCCTCAGCAGCGGGACCGAGGGAGCCGCAGGCGCCCCGTCCCGCTCCTGGCAGGGCTCAACACCTCCCCAGCCAGCCAAAAGCTGGGGGACACCAGAAACAACTTGTGACCCGCTGAAAGAGGCGTCCACAGCCTCCCTGCCGAGAGGGTGGAGCACAAAACAGCAGCTCCTGAGCTGGGATCAAACCCTGGGCTGGGATCAGGTGCGCTGCACGCCGCAGGGCTAACGGGGTGCAGTCCTCGCTCTGCTCAAACTACACACCGGCAGCGGGGCTGTTCGCACTCAACTGCTGCTCAGCTAGAGAAACCTCACAAAACATGATCGGGCAATAAAAAAGAGAGGGACAAGCTTCTTATCATCTTCAGTAAGGAAAAGAACAGGCCCATGGTATCACTTTACAGTCTGTACTAAAAGCCTTGGAAAGGCCCATCTCTTGGTAATAACATCCCTGAGTGGGAAACATTTGGAAGGAGCTTGGTAGTCTTTCATTTTTCTGCTCTTACTACTTAAAGCTTTGCTTTGTTCACTGAAACAAAGATATTTCACTGTGCCCTGAGGCTTATTCCTTTTCAAAACTGCAATCACTATTGCTAAAGTGTTAGTGAAATACACACTGTTTGTTGTCCTGGATTCAGTTTTGATATGCACAATGTCAGCTCTGCAAATATCTGTCAGTCTGCCAGGATGTAGTAGATCAAGATCTTAAGACAGAACTGTCTGCACATCAAGCAAAAGACACCACTTTTCTGTCAAATCATTGAAGGCATCAGTGTAACTTTGAATCAGACTGGCTCTTTGTGACCTCATGAACTGCATAATGCTGTGAGATCCATAAATCCATCAAGGCCAACATTAAACAATATATTTTATTAAACCATATATTTTATTAAACCAGGTGACATTTATTGATTTTAACTATGGAGAAAGAAACACAAACCCAGTCACCTCTGGTTTCAAGTGGAATGGCAAATAGAAATACTAAAGAGTTTAGTGGCCCAGGCATGATCCTCACCAAAGTCTGAAGGAAAATATCATGAGGGTGCAATGACCAGCAAACACACTATATATCCTTTATCTCATGCAGGAGAGCTAGACATGTTCATTAGAGAAGCAGGATCCTGTTTTGTCCTCTTTGATGTGCTCTTTTACCTTTCATACTTTGGCATCATCTACTTTCTAAATATAAAAAAACAAAAACAAAAAACAAACCAAACTAAACCATGAAAAACATCAAACAAAAAAATGAACAAAACAAAAATTTTAATCCCCCACTAAGAAACCTGTTTTTCTATGACACATGGGAATTGTCATTTGTCCTGTATATCACTAATTGCTAAAAGAAAAAAGATACAAAGGAACCAGCACTTCCTTTGAGAATGTTTCATATTTTTCCTTTGTAAGCAGGCCTATTATTTCAAAACTTAAATCTTATTAACTTTAATAACTGAGGTAACAAGATTCAGTTCTTCCTAGGATGCATGGAAATTTTTTACACATTTTATAAAGTGAAATGACAACGAGCAATAAAAATCTTGTATTTCTTCTTGATCAACTTAGCATAACTTTAGAGGCTTCTGTCTCTCAAGTCCACTCCAGGACGCCCTTTTCATGTACTTTACAGCATTAGTATTTATGTATGTAGCACTGCAGCTTTCTTTTAAATATTATGTAGATTTTTTTTTTTTTCCAGAAGGTCTTTCATATTAAGAGAGCTGGAAACCACAAAAGAGGTGTGTGGTGTTCTGAACAAGGGCAGGTAGTTGTCAGCAGATCAGTGTTAACTCTAACACCACCTTAGGTGAGAGGCCACTAATTTCTTAATGCTGTGTTTCTAAACACACAATGTGCAAACAAATATCAACACTTTAGAAATGCACCGAGGGAAATAATAACATATAAACTATCCTGAGAACAATTAGTACTACAAGTACTAAGAAATTTTATTATTAATGCCAAAAGGTAGGAGTTTGCTAATTCCGAGTTTTCAATTAAAAAAAAGGAACAAACCAAAAGCCCGGATGAAGGAAACAAGTACACATAGAACCACAGAATCAAATGGCTTAGGCTTGAAGGGATCCTAAAGATCACCCAGTTCCAACCTCCCTGCCATGGGCAGGGGCATCTTCCTCTAGACCAGGTTCATCCAGCCTGGCACTGAACACTGCCAGGATTGGAACACACACAGTTTCTCAGGGCAGCCCGTGCCAGTGCCTCACCACTCTAATAGAATTTCTTCTGAATATCTAATCTACATCTCTCAGAGAAATGTGTTCATTATAAATACAAATTAAAACTGTTAAGGCTTTAGCAGGAGCTCCTCCAGGACAGACAGGAGGATGCCTGCAGCTGTCCTTTTCCCTGGAAACATATGACCCACATACATGTATGCAGGTGACAGGAACCAGGAGTCACAGATGCCAGCACCACACTCTTGGAAGATTCTGCATCACATCTGCTCTTAAATCCATTCATATTTATGCTTGTAATGAACACCTTGACAATGGGAACCAGGAAGGTGGTTCCATGGATCAAGTTTTCTGCAACATTATCTTCGTGGCATAGGGAAAAGATGAACTGGAAGAGACCAAGAAGCAGAGAGATGCAAGATGTGGGAATACAGGTTATAAATCTGAATGACTCCATGCAATGCTTTGCCTAATTAATAATAAATGGGAAAGTATCAATCACAACAGCTGGGTCAGACAAAAAAAGATGCAGGCCAGAAGTGAGGGTCTCTGACTGCTTAACAGGGCAGCTCTTGAACAGCAAAGAACCAAACAGGGGATCCTCTCCCCACCTCAAATGATGCAATCCCACCATCATGTCCTCAAGTTCTGAAATGCAGGAGGGGAAGACAAATCCAACTAGGGTTACCACAAAGACTCAACTTGGATAGAGCTGGTAAGAGAACTTCTGCCCTCAAAAATGGAAAAAACTAACATGAAGTTGCAGAAATTGCAAATCTGTATTTGGGAAGATCAGAAGGTCCATCTTGGAGTGAGTGACTTCATGTCAGACCTTGCCCTGCCTCTGACTAGCTACAAGGATAAAAAAATCTAAAAGCAAGTTCAGAGATGTGGTGGTTTGACCAGGAAGGAGTGGGAATTCTGGGATGCTGTGGTCAAACCAATGGATGTTCTGAGTTTCATACTGACACCTGGTGTAGCCAGTGGGGTTTGGACACACCTCCGAGAATACACAGGGGTTAAAAAGCAGAGGTCTGCGTCCCTGGCAGGCTCTCTTGGGACGTCGCGGCGAAGAGGTCAGATCACCCTCCCCTGTCCAGTCGCTGCTGCTGGGCGGGGGAGGGGCAGCCACGTGGTAGGCCCTGGGCCTGGACAGAGATGGGAGGTGAGGAGGCTTCGAGGATGGAAGGGTGGAAGATCCCAGGGAGTCAGCCCTCGGGCAGCCATCGCCCCCCCCAGGAGGGAGAGAGAGAGAGAGCCAGCGACACCGAATGTGATAGCAGAAGGGGGGGGGGGAAGAGTGCCGGCCGGAGCGGCAGCGTGTGGGCAGCGTGTGTGGGAGTGCCGCAGACTGAAAGTTTTAACCCCTTTCTTTCATGATTGGGGCCTTGCAAAAATGCTAATCCTCCTCGAAGCTGAATAAGAAGGGAGATAAGAGATGAGATGAGACAAGGACCTGGCCCGAAGAACGTGGAGATGATTGAATGGGGAGAGATGATTTGGAGTGGCCTTTTGGCTGGACTTTTCTTGTGGCCATGGACTCAGTTGTTCCTGTGACACAGACTGCACTTACGGGGAAGCAGTGGCTCAGAACCAGGAGGGTTCATCGTGAGGACCCCCCGGCCCCAGGGGGTTGGAAAAATATGGGGGGGACAGATGTCCCAAAGCAGAGACTGTGCCTTTTTGGAGTGAGACAAGGCATCCTTGAAAGACAACCCTAAAAGCAGCTCTGGTCCATGCGTCAGTGGTGAGAGCACTGGGCATGGAAGGAAGATGTCACAAGCGGCAAAAGGACTTTTTTTTCCGGGCGGTGCCGAAGTGACAGGGAAGCACACGAGGTTTCAGTGTGTTTCCAGGGGAAGCCTATGGAACAAGAAGGACTCCTTTCCTCTTCATGAACTGAAGTTTGAGTATACTAAAGTGTGGTGCCAGGCTGGGCAGTTGGGTGTTTTGGGAGAATGTATCGGATTGGGAAAGTCAGGTAGTGGGGAGGAGGAAAGTGGTTTTTGTAAGGTTTTCAATTTTTTTCTTTTCCTTATGGTCTTTCCCTATTTTCCTGTAGTTTAGGTAATAAAGTGTTCTTTATGTTTAAGCTAAAGCCTGTTTTGCTTATTCCTGGTCACATCTCACAGCAGACACCAGGGTGAGGGCATTTTCATGGGGGGCACTGGCTCTGTGCCAGGCTCAAACCATGACAAGAGATTAGCCAGAAAAAAAGTAGTAATGTGACTATTACAGACAGCCCAGAACAAGGAAGACCCAAAGAGTTTAAATGCACTAAGTTTGTTTATACAAGTCCACTACAATATGACGTCCCAATGTAAAAATATGGCCTGCCTCCAGCAGTAGAGCTCAGAGTTAACACAAAGCTGCTGAGAACTTTTGTGGGTCTCAGTAGCAGCTCAGAGTGCCTCCATTGATGGGTTAGAGCTCAAAATCATATTAACTTTCAAATCTGCCAAAGTAATTAAAGAAATTCTTGCTCCCAAGCAATTTGTTATGGTCCTTTCCTGGAGATCAGTAGTTTCCCTGACAAAAAATAAACAAATACAAAAACTAAAAAAATCACAGGAGCCCTCCCTGCTCTACTTCAGTAACGCAAGATTTTTGTCACAGCAAGTAGTTCACACACGTTGCTTTGGGATGGTCATCACCAGCTGGAAAATGGAAGTAGTGTTATTTTCAATTGATCCAGACAGTTCTGCCTCCAGTTTTACATTTAGATTCTGGTTAGTGCAAGCTAGCAACTATCTATTTGAATTTAATTAAATACAAATTAAACACCCCATGATTAAAAAAAGCTTTAGCTATGCTCTGATTCTCAAGTATTTTTAGAGGTTTAAAAGATGGATGGTTTTAATTAGGATGCCTCAGCAACATGAGAGAATGAATAATTTACACAGAAATTTATTTGAGCTCAGTAAAAGAGTGGTACAAATAAACTATCCAGATTTTTTATTTCTAAGTAGTAACAATTCTAGTAAATAATTTTTTAGTTCAGCTCCAGTCACTGCAAGCAGGCCATAGAGATGGCAGACAACAACACTAAGAGTTTTGTAATGTGTACAGTCCAACATTTTTGTTGCTTAATAGCATTCTTGAGGTTGGTTGTACTTGAACAGCAACCAGCAAGCTGGATTTTAATTATAGGCTATAAAACCAGAAATAAACATAAGTTTTCACAAGAGATGTAGATTCCCCTTAAATAGCTAAATATTAAAAGAGTTCCACCAGTCACTCCCTTTTCTCTCTCTACTCTCCTTCCAATCCTCCATCAGTTTTGTGTTAGTTTTTAAGCTGCTGACATATGGCACTGGCTCTGCTAGACCATCAGGACTTGCAAAACAAAAACAAATCAAAGCTGTGGTTAATTATGGACAGCGCATAAAGTGAGTTCTGACAATACTTAACAAGTCTTATTTCATGTAACTCTCTTGATGAATTTCTGAAAAGGAAAGTAGAACAAAGCAATTTCTTAGAAGAAGACATTAAAAGGTTCGGGGGTTTTAATAAAAATGTCTAAAATGACTAAAACATCAACATATGAAGTTGCAGGAAACATAATACTGCAAGCTATTTTCCTAACAGATGGCACTCACGCCTACTTCACCCATGCTGACCTACATTTTTTTCTCTTAACTTTTACTAATATTAATCTTTCATTGAATATGTTTTTTTACCATTTTGCCACCAAGTAATACTTTTAGCATTAAAGCTTTGAGATACTTATTCAAGAACATATTTCTAATAATATAAAATATAGAATGCATAAAGGAGGAAAACACCTTTACAAAGCTCAGGACATAAAATTTGACTTCTGACATAAAATTGTCTTCTCAAAGGCTGTTCAGCATTGAAACTCTATTCAGAAAGTTTTCATCCAGCCTTGACTGGAAAACATGACATTTGGAGACATTAAAGCATTGTCATAACTCACACTGCCTTGTAGAAAAAAATACACTTGTGCAATACAGGCAGTTAAACCAGAACCATTGAACTGACTTTCATTCTTTTGTTGTACATGTTTAATTGTGAAAAGGTAAAAAAATTAAATGTATGTAGCAAAGGAGGAGCTGGAGGAGAAATGTGAAAATACTTAGAGTGAATGGTAATTTAAGTAAAAAGCCCTTAAGATTTCCATACAAAAATGCACCCAATTATTTCTCCTAACACGCTATACTATTTTTGAGATCACATAATAAAGTATGTCCAAAAACCCCAAAATCTGTAGTGTTGTTACACCAAAATAACAAGGATTTACACACACCATCCCATTAAAAATAAATCTGGGAATGGCCAATGGCAGCTGGAAGTATGACATTTGGAGAAGCTACATTATCAGCATGTGAAGTTTGACAGTCCTCTCTTCAGTACTCAAAAAATAAGAAAATCAACCCACTGTCTGTTCTAGCTGCCAACAAACAAGGTGGCCACGGGAGCTGGCAGTGCCCCAGCTCCTATTTCAGGCTCTTCTCTAACCTGTTGACTCACCTGACTGCTCACCAGCCCCATGAGATCCTTCATTATAATCCTCTTCCAGAGGAGGACACTCACACTAACAGTGGGAATAATAAAAGAGGTGTTGTTGAAATCTTCCCATATGGCTCCCAGGGTGAGAAAGCAAAAAATTGTTCTCTAGAGTGATTTTACAATACCAGTTAGGCAGATCACAGTGAGGGTGATGACTGCTCCAAGTCACTATTTAACTATGAAAAAACAGTGACAAAACAAGCAGGATCTCCTGCCACCCTCCAGCATCACAAGAGATGATTTTGGGAATAGATTGCTTACCAAGCTGAATGGGTATCACACTTTTAAGAGGTAACAAAAAATACAGTACAACACAAAGCATTTCCTGGGGACCTGATGCTGTATTCCAAGTGGTCATTTTGGCCAACTGAATTAAAATACTACTACTAGAGCCATGTGACAGATCATTTTTGAAGTGCATACATAAAAATGTAAATAATTTATATTTGTGTCAAGTACAAAAAAGTTACTGAATTACTCTAAGAAGAATGCTCTGATCCCTCTCCTTATATTTTTCTTCTTTTAGCACATTAGGTTTTTGTAAAAAGATTTTGAAAATGGGACAAATGGTAGCCACATACCAGGCTCTGAACAGCATCCAGTGAAAGCTGATTGCATCTTCATGCTTCCTAAAACAGCTACCCTAAGGTGAAGCTCATTTAGACCCAAACCTGCAGTAACAGCTTTCACACTTCACATTTTTCTTTCACATAAATGATAGCATTCCCAGAAATACAAATTTTGACCTATTACCAACTGCCAAGCTAGTCAAAATTTCAGTATTGTTCCCAAAATTGGAATGTAAATTTGCTTCTGCTCCCCATGGCATTCAGCAACTAATTTTGACAAGTCTGTTATTTGTTCTTACAGATTGTTCATACAAATCCAGCATACAGTGCTTTAAAATAATTAAAGCTTCCAATAAATGCTGCTGCCTTGTGCACAGGAATCTGACTTTATATTAATTTTGCCTGAGGACTTCACGAATAGCTCAGAGTTCACATTTCCTTTTAGCAGTCTGAAGAGCTCAATTTCTCTCTGTCTTCCTCCCTGCCCCATTGCCCATGCCAGGGATACTTTTCTGGAGCTAGGTGAGGACATGGAAAAAGCATTAGGCATTTGGAAGTTAAAACCAGCAGCTTAACCACCTTACACAGTAAATCTAAGGAGCTTAAACTCACCAACAAGTGCAGGAATTGTCAAGTTGGATGTCATGCATTAAGCATGAGAAAGTAAATACATGTGACAAATGCGTTACTTCCCCTGTGAACATAATGATTCTCAGTTTAACATATCTAAATTAAGTCACACATTAGTTATGTCTGAAGAGAGCAGAGTGACAATTAACATTTTGTACATAAGCAACCACTGTTTTTTAGATTCTGAACCACTTTCAGGGATGCTGCAGGCCTGATTTTTCTTCAGCTGGGCAAACAGAGAGACATTATTCCAGCAACATAAATGAGCCTTCATGTGCCCATGGACAGAAACAGGGTATTTCACAGGTAGCAAATTAAATAAATCAGGTGAAAGCAAACAATCCAAACTGAGTTGCCACAATTTATCCAAAACCACTCAGCAGTCTTCCATTTGATCTTCCTTTAAACATACTGAACTAGAAGTTCTTTGCAACTGCTAGCTTAAATAGGTAAGTAGCAACAATGCTACTTTTCACAATTTTAGAATACTCTGAAATTCAAACACATGCAGTCATATGGATGCTTTTGTGATAGCAATGAAATATTCTTTATAAAGGAAAATACATCTTCCTATCATGTTAACCCTTGTTCACTGCTGTCTAATGAGAGGAATTTTACTGGTTGTCATTTGTGGCAGTAGCAGCTTGATGCCACAAGGCCAAAAGGCAATTAAAGGTCACTGCCTATTAGATTACACCAGACTGATGGCAGCACATTTGGAAGCAAAGGCAGAGGCCCCTGAGCTCTGACTCACTGCAGAGACTCAGATCTGGACATTTCCCTCAGCACCTGCATGGCTGGGCCTTCTGAGCTGGCCCCTGTACCCAGGTCAATCAGCCTGCCATCTGCCTCAGGTGGGCATTCAGGGAGTCTGCAGCCTTCCTCTTTTCCAAATACACCTTCACCAGCTTTGTTCCATCCATCAGGCTAAGAACTTCTGCTGCATTTCCATGGCAAACCTCATAATTCTTGGTGATCCTAAAACTGTTTCATTTCCAATACCTATGCAAAGTATAGGTATAGTGATATATTGGTATATTGCATATTGATACTCATGTTTTCTATATATGCATCTGAAGTGATACTAGCACCTTGTTCAAGTGTTACTGATCCCTTTTTAATCAAGTCTTACTATGCACATTTATTTTCTCTATGACAGTGCCTTTGTGTTTTAAATGCACACATCATATCGAGTGCATTACAGTCAGATTTCTGGGCTATAAGTTAAATGAAATGTGATGCATGGTTATGTAAGTGAAAAAAACCCATGAATTTATCTTCCCACAAGTGACAATTGAATCACAGAATACTCTGAGTTGGAAGGGACCCACAAGGATCACTGAGTCCAAGTCTGCAGTGAATAGCCTGGAAGCACAGCTGGAGCATCCCACACAGAGCCAGCCACCCAGGCAAAGATGGCATTAGTGGTTCCTTGTTTCTTACAAGGTACTGTTAAAAGGGCCTCCAGCCTAAAGCCACAATCCCATTTCAGAAGTACTGCACAAGTTCTGTGACTCTGCATGCTGGAGCAGCAGTGCATGGAAAGGAGGAACTCCTGGAGGAGTGTCTCCCATGGGAGGGACCCCATCCTGGAGCAGGGCAAGAGAGTCAGGAGCCCTTCCCCTGAGGAGAAAAGAGCAGTAGAGACAATGTGTGATGATGTGATTCCAGCCCTCATTCCCCACTCCCTGCTCACTAGGAAAGGATTTGGAGGTTGAGCCCAGAAAGAAGGGAGAGGTAAAGGGAAGGTGTTTTAAGATTTGGGTTTATTTCTCATGACCCCATATTTGTCAGGCATTAAATTACATTCATTTCCCTCAGTTTTGCCCATGACAGCAATTGCTGAGTGATCTCTGTGTGTCCTTACCTTGACCCATGCGCCTTCCACTCCATTTTCTCTGTCCCATCCAGCTGAGGGGAGTGACAGGGCGGCTTAGGCGGTGCCAACCCACCACACAGCCCCTGCACCCTGGTCACCTGCACTTCACCAAGGATTTTGCAAAGATAGGATAGATTGAGACTTCACAACTTGCAGGGGAAGCTAGTTGCAGCAGGAGATGCTGAATCATGCCTTTAACAGCTGTCACTTAGCCAGCACCACCTCTTAATTAGTGCCTTCTTTTAGATTTCCTCAATAGCTGTATGGCACCAAAAAAACAAAAAGAGGAAAAAAAGGCAACCCAGCAAACAAAAAACCAACAATTCTAGCTCAAAACATAAACCACATGTAAAATGTTAAAGGTGAAGTATAAACTATAATTTGTGTAAGATAAAACAAACAGCCAATTACAGGCATAGAAAATGTTTATTTTATACTACCCTCATGACAAATCAAAACCCACTGAACTTTTAAGTTCTAGATTTTACAGCCTGTCTCACTCCATAGAGTGGAAAATCCAATTTCCTTCAGAGTCCCAAAGCTTGAACTAAACAATGAATGCTTTTCCTATTTCTCCTGAAACAAAGGTTTTCCCTCAAAAGCTGCTGGCCAGATGTTGAATGGTATTAAGGGTAAAGCTATAAACTAAGCTTTTCTTAGGGTACATTTTGCTTTGCTAACCACCTGTTACTATCATCTTGTCCAGTGGTGACAAAAAAAAAATAAAAGCAAGCAGGTAGTGGCATGTGACTCATCACAATGTGTTAGAAACAACATTAACAGTTGAAATCTTTAGAAGCAGAGTTGTTGCCCAATAAAAACTGGTATTAAAAGAAAAAATCACACACAAAGGGACAGGGCCATTCTCCAGTCCTCCTTGTCATCACCAACACCAAATTCCATTGGTGTCCCTCAGCCAGAAGCACACAGCTTTTCCACTGTCACCACAGTGAGTACTGCTGCCTCTGGACCATTCAAGCAGCTGAGAGTTTCTGCCTTTTAGCTAATGTAAGTGCCCCCAATAATTAAAATTATTTCTTTTTGGATCATTTGACAGCTTGTTAGAAGTTCCAAACAAATGCTGTGCAACAGAAAGACTAGTATCAACATTTTGATCAATCCTTTATTATTAGACTTCTATAGTAGAATAATAACTTGAATTTCTTTGATTTTTCTGAAAGCATAATTCCTGCTGTTTAAAATAAAATACAGCTTGAAGTATATTCAAGCACACCTGTGGACAGGCATCAAATTGTTCAGATATTTAAGCACTGCAAGTAAAAAACTCCAGGGGACAAACATACCATGGGCATGACTTAAGAGGGGGAAAAAAAATGAAATTTTTGCTACTTTTCAAGGTAAAGCGTCATATGAAATCTGGTCTTAGATCAAAAACTTCTCCTTTCTTTAATAACTTGCCATTCTTCAAAAATACAGCAGCAGAGCCAAAGTCTCCTCCAGATCTGAAGACAGAGCAGTCACCTGGACTTCTCTGAAGGTAAAAGCAGTGAAAGTCACAGTAAAACATGCTGCTGCACTGAAGGCTTCTTAAAGCATTTTCACCATTTTATTTTATCACCATCATTTTATCATCAATTTATTTCCATCCTTACTCTGATACTCACTATTGTGTCTCCAAGTTACCAGTGTGTTTTACTTCCTACCAGGTAACACCTTTCCTGGATTTCTCTCAGAATGTTAATGTTCTTGAAACATAAGCTGATGTGAGAATGTACTTCTATTCTGAAAAGTTCTTGCTATGCGCATGTCTCCACAACAGACATTTTGTGAGTGAGATGCATAAAGTCAGGTAAGTTAAAGAAACTCATTAAACAAATGCTGCAGATTTTACATTTGCATAAAAATATCTCTATTCATCACTATTGATACTTATACTTCACCAGGTTTGTCCATTTTCCATCCCTCTTATATGGTTTGATAAGAAGTGCAACAAAAAATCTACGACATTACATTCTTGGGAAAGTACACAAGGATAAAACTTAAACACATCGATGTAAGAGAAGCCCACTGATTGAAACTGAAAAAGCCACTCAGCTTTATACATGTAGCTCAAAAAATTATACTGTTAACATTTTACTCAGCCTTTAATCTTTATTTCTCCTTGAGAAGTGACTACTTCAAAAATCATAATATTTTTCTGCTTAGCAGGAAGTCTTTTCCAACCTAAGGTAACAATTTCATTTTCATTTTGTCTTCAAGTACCTGGCACTATGAGAACCTGCCTTATGAACTAAACAAGAATATGACCTTTTCCCTGAAGCAAATGTGAGTATAAGGCAAATAAACTGGGAATCAGTGAATAAACAGCAGTGACTAGAGGCCAAATCCATCCCTCATTTACGGTTACACATGGCAGCATTGGGGATTCAGTCTCACATCCTCATTACTACGCTAGAGGAGCCCACCGACAACAACAGCAACCTTCTCTTCCACCCTCCTGCATTTCTTTTGCACATAAGAGCCCTGAAGCTATACAGCTGTTGATCATAATTAATTTCAAAGGCCACCTTTGAAACATGACAATTCTGCCTTCTGATGTATCTGTGGCTTTATTTCTATTATTTCTTTAATATTATTTCTTTATTTTATTCTTCAGGTGGTGGACAAATAAATTACCAGAGTCTACATAAGCAAAGACAGGAAAAATCTAATCCATCTTTTTTAAAAAAAGATAAGTCTGGGAGAAGCACATGTTCAAGCATTTACTAAAAGACAGAGATAGTCTCTTAGAGTTACTCTTAAAAGAAGATGCAAGTTCTTTTGGCTTTTCCAAGCAAAAAATTCTGTACATCAGAGGATTGAGTTCATGAAAAGTGCATGCTTCTGCTCAGCGAGGGTGTGATGCAAACATTTTCACTGGTGTAGGAATATGGACTATCTGTATCACTTTCTGTAAGCAGAACGCAGAATCTCACTTCATAAAATCCTCACTGCAATGTCAGTAAGAAGGCAACTTGTTCCCACTGCTGAAATGGGAAGGGTGACCCAGCTGATTGTCTCGGGAACAACCAGACACACAGCAGTTGCTACTTTTCTCTGCATTTGAGCTTAAGGAATCGAAAGTTTCCATAACAGGAGACAAGACTCATGATCTCCTAAGTTACTTTTGGCTATGCTAATTAGCTACTCCAAGCACTTAAAGTTCATGGTCTCTGCCAAAGTAGGAAGCAGTAACTATTAAAAAGACCTGAATTTGCATGTGTGTGGCATAGTCTGCCCTTAATCCAGGGAGAATGGTCTGTCACCTTGGCACCACAGGGCTGAGGAGCTCACAACCTTGTCACACCACCTCGAGCCAAACATCAGCTTGACACGTTTGGCACAAGCAACAATTTGCCCTAAAAGATGCATTTAAAGGATAAATAATACCCTGCTGTCTTATGATGTATATTTCATTCACCTTTTTGTAATTTCACACTTATTTTCTACTGAAACAAGTCTTTAAAAATGACTTTATTCTGAGATTGTATAAAATCATCAGTCTGCTTGCTTCAAACAGTTCCTCTGTCTAAACAGGTGTTTTCTGTTTTATACCAAAGTATCTATGAATAAAACTAAAATATACAAATTATGCTTTCTATAAGGTAGGTAACCTGCTTATTCACCTCTCCCAGTCACAGATGCAATCCATTATACTCAGCTGTAACAGTTTGTTTTGGTCTTAAAAAATAACAAAACTGATCTGTTTCAATAGCCACTAGTGAGACAAGAAGTTAACAAACAGGCTTTTTCTTCCCTTCTTCACGTTTTTTTGGAGGAGGTTTACCTATGCTACTATTCACTGGACAAGTTAGTACAAATATTCATAGGTAATTCCAAAAGAAACACATCTGAGAGAAGTGGCTTAAATTTATAGTTCTGAGCTTGTACACAAAAACTAGGGTTGTACATATATTATTTTTGCATTTACAAGCATATGCATGCTAAGATTTGGCCTCTTTTTCCTTCAGAGGAAGTATTAAATGATGTATTTTAACAGAGAATTTTGTTCTGTATGAAGAGTTTTTCATATAACACTATTAGTAAAGAGCAGCAGACAGCATTGAGCTGCTGATATTCAGCTTAAAAAGTAAAATTAAATATCTTTCACAAGTGAGATAAAACCAAATAGTCGATGTACATAATATTTGTACCAAAGAACGCAGGCGGGAATTTTAGGTTGGCAAAACTAACAGAAAATACCAACAAAGACCAGAATACACAAGGTTTTCCATGAAGTTTCTTTAAAAAAAAAAAAATGTGGACTGGGGATCATTCTTTCACTATATTTTCCTATATTTGGGAGAGCAGTAAAGAATTCCTCTAAGGGCTTAGTGACATGGAAGTTGCTTCTGTAACAGCCATAGATTCAATTTTCAAGCTTGTAAAAATGAATTTAAATAGCCACTTAAAGGTGAATTCACTTTGAGCACCAGCTACTGTTTCTTTCCTTTTTCAAAAGACACAGAGCTATTTAGTGAAATCATTCCATGTGTCAATGTGAGATTTAATGTATCTCAAAAACAGGGTGTTACAAATTATTAATGCATTCCAAGAACATACACCAACAGGATTGCACTGCATCAGTATGGAAATGGAAGTATTACTGTTAAAGTAAATCCTAATTCTCATTTCAGTATTCTGCTGCCACTGTTAGAGGAGCAATGAAAAATTCCCTTTTTGTAATTGTTTAAATGCCGTCAGTTCTGTATCCTGTGAATCTACCACCCTTGATATCCAAGCTGCCTTTCAATGGGGAACACTGGAAAGATAAGGACAAGCAGATAAGGTCTTGGCCAGAGTTTTTCACAGGTTTCCTGTATGACTCCATGTGAATTCACAAGCCTATCTGTTCCACAGGAACCCCCTCTGTAAATAAAATTGCCACACGATGCACACTGGGGTGGGGCAGGTCTGTGTTCATTTCTGCCTCGTACAGAAATGTTTTGAAAGTCATTAGGCAATAAAAAAATCTTTGGCTTGCTACTTAAACATAAAACTTCCCAACTTTATCAGTGAGCTGTTTTATAATAGTGTTGATAAACTCCACTATCTTCACAGGTAAAAGGATCCTATGCAACTGGGCACCTCCCATTGGAGCAGCATGGCAGTACCTACCAACAGAAACAACCAAGTGAAAGTATTTTCTACTCCTTGCTCTCCTCCACTGACACCTTTACAGCTTCTAATTTAGAGAAGCTGAAAACATATGTGGTTTTTAATGTGCTTTACAGCAGTCACATCCAGCAAAGATTCAGTCCTTGTGCCTGCTCTGTACTTCAGTTCTCATGACTCATCTCCAGCTTTCCAGAGGAAACCAAGTTCCTCCTGAGCACCACAGAGCTAGTGATACCTTTTACATGCTCACAAGAGAAACAGAGATTCTGCCTAAAAATTCACCAAGTTTAAACAGTGATTAGGACAAACAAAGGTGCAAATGCAGTACGAAATTAGTGCAAACAGCAGTGCTCTATTCTGGTCTACAAGTATGACATCCACGTAAGTCTATCAAGACTGACTTTAAAAACATCAATTTATGCACAGGACTATAAGAACTGCAAAGTTCAGAGCACCCAGCCTTCCAAAACTGCAATAAAATATGTAAATTACATGCACATAAGGCCTAAAATATCCTAACCAGCTTATGTGCTCTAAAATACTAATCTAGTCCCTACAGGTTTAAAAGGACAAGAATAGATATATTCATAAACACATGCACAAATACAAACATTAAAAGTTGAAATGCAGCCCAAGCAGCTAGCCAGAAAGTTCAAATACATTATCAACATTTCTACACCAAGAGAGAAATCGTTAAGTATTCAGAATGCATTGTGACTACATTTACATACTATTAGAGAAGATAAAATGCCACAAGTGCCGTGGAATTATGACTCAGGACAGAGTTTTCTCCCAGTGCTAAATCTCACAATTAGTGAACACTCAGGCAAAAAATCCCACCAGCAGTACAAGAAGTTTTTCAATGTCACTGATAACATAATCTCAACCTTACCCAAGTCCTATATTTGGCTGCAGTCTAAAGAGAGCATTCAGAATGAGACACAAACCACACAGTCCAGTGCTGCAGTGGGTGAGAGTCCCCCTTCCTGACTCAGTGGGTGATCAGTGAAAACCCCAAAGCCTTGGACTGAAGGGAGCCCAAACACAGTACAACCCAACAATTGGTATTTTTTCCCCATTTCCCTCAAAGGTAACAGAACTTTGAGGTATTTTTGAACAATTACCCTTCTGCAGAATAAAAGGTTACATAAGCACAACTTCAGGCTTACCTATTCTATTTCTTTGTTACTTTCTTCTATTCTTCTAGACATCTAATTAAGCACCACGTCTTACCCCAAAAGGGGAAGAACTGCTGCCCCTTCTCAGCTACACTGCAGACCCCTCCCATTCTCCATTGACTGAGTGATTCTTCATACCAGGAAGCTTCTTAGACAGCTTCTGTGATCATGCTCTCTCTAGGCTAGAAGGCTCCACAGCAATTGAACCTCTTCTTTCCCAGAAGGAGGGCAACACAGCTGTGAGAGAAGGATGGCTGACTTACAGTGACTGGGTAGGATCACTGCCACCAGGAAGAATCCAAATCTCTTCTCTCACAGAAGTGAAAGGATGAGCTATTCCATTGGGCAAGATGTGGCAAGCTCACATGAGTCTTGTGTTGGATCTGAAAAACAAACCAAAAAAATCAGATGAGAAATAAAATGTCCTGCTGCATTGTCCTTTCATACCTGAGAAGCACAAGGGAAGTAACAAGCAGGATATATGAATAGCTGAAAAATTTTCTGCCTTGATTTTTGTGTATTCTCCCCTCCCAAAACATTTCCCTAAATTACAGCATCTACAGGTGACTTTTTTTCCCTTAAAAATATGCATTAAAAATTCAGGTTACCCACATTCTTGCATATAATTAAGCAAGTTGTGTTTAGTCTACTAATACAGTATGAGAGCAATGCATTTTGTAACAGAAACCCTCCTTTCTCCAAAGATGCAGAACTCTGCACAAGTGTGTAACGCTACTGAGGCTGTGGGGAACCCACCCAAACACCTTGTCAGCACTAAAATGAGAAAGAAGAATCTTGAACAGAAATAGATGCCGGGGTACTACTCTTTACAAACTTGTAACATTACTCAGCCATTGCTTTGAAGCAGCTAACACAGGGCTTTGATGTTTAGTCAAATGCACTTTTTTTGAGGACCATCCAATTTTACAGTTTTAGAAACATGCAAGACTTTTCTGTACAACATGAACACTACCAAAAAGACATTATGACAAAGTTTAACATGCTCCATTTCAGCTAAAAAGGAACAATGGTTTAGTCTGCCTTTATATTCATGGACTGCATGGTCCTTCATTCCAATTATTAGATTTGAATTTCTATTGCCCCGAGTCAGTTCCCATATCAGCTTGATGATAAATTTTCCAAAAGTCTGCAATCAATCAGCCCCAGACAAACCAGTGTCTGACTACCACATACTGTTTATAAAAACTAGCACACTGTTAAGCTTTCTCTGAGGCTCAGGCTTTCCTGATCTTTCTCCAAAATCGAGAAAAAGAGAATTCTTCAAATTACTTGTGATAACAGTTTTGAATTTCAGTTACTGTTACCATTTAACTTTTTCTTAGCTATTACTTCTACATACTGTCATAGACTACAGCTTTAATTCAGTAATGAAATTAAATTCTTCTGCATTTCTTGAATTGACATTACTGCCCTTATTTAATATTATTCTTACAGTCTTCACATATTTTCCAAGGAAAAAGGAAATTCTTTTCCCTATTTTCGACTCAGTGTTGAGCTATACTTTTGCCTTCTCCTATCATCTGTCTACATTTAATATCTCTTAATTTCACATTTTACACTCAATTTCTTGCTTCTTCTATATCGATTCCTAAAAATGCCACTGTTCCCATCTGGTTTGTAGCTTAAACATCTGTGATTTAATTTTAGGATAATTGAACACATGAACTTGTGTATTTTTAATCATCTAAGTATTAAGGGTGGAAGTTTTTTAAACTAGAGTAAGAAAGAACACTTGATGTGTCAACTTTGATATTTTTGATTAATTTAAGGTTCTTTCATTGTACTGCTTTTTAAGATTAGAGTCCTAAAATAGCTATTAATATAAGAGCCTATTGACATTTTTAGCCTGTAGGAACATGCAGTGGGCAGAGGCAGCTGAAATAACAACATATTTGAGCGATGAACCAGCTTTATGATTTTATTACTCAGACTTTCCCAAATCTATGGCTGGCATTTTTCCCAGTAACTCAAAAATTAAGCTGTTCTACATTCAAAACTTCCAAGTAATCATATATTAAAAACTTCTCATGGCTAAGGCAACAGAATAACCTTACAAAAAGCCTTCAAAAAAAAAAACCCCAACAAGCTAGTTCTGAAAAATTTGTGCCTTTAATTCTCTGTGCTATTTGCATGAACACTGTAAGAAAAACAGTGAAAAACAGTGAAAAAAATTATCTGATACCAGTTACAAAGAACTACGTTAGTTACTAGGAGTATATCACATATCGTATTGAAGTAAGAGGGACCCTAGAAGGACCCTAAAGGAAAATGACAGACATAAGGAGACAGCCTAAGCATCCTTCACTGGGCACCTTAGGCCATCAGCAGCTCAGGAAGCCAAGGCAACAACCACTTAGGCACCCCATAAAACCAAGTGATGCCTTTGCCATTCCACAGTCTTTCCCCATTTTTGCATAGACATCATGTTTTCCTCCTTCCAAAATGAAATTTCCCCAACAGTTTGCTGGTCCAAAAAAGGCCCCATGTTCCCCCTTGGTCCCCAAACCACTGCACTCAAGAGATCTCTTCTGATCAGTGAACGTAAAGGAGCACTCCTATGATTTTGTTTCTGAATATTTTGCAACACAGGTACAAAAATTCTAAAATGGGAAATCAAGATTAGCTTAACAGCACTGCTGGTTGATTTTTAACTTTTTCTGTGCCTATGTAACAAAAAGTAACCCATAGTTGTACAGACATACTCAAGAACATTAAACCAGAAAAACTCTAGAGCCTGATGCACTGGAATAGAAGAACAAACTGAGCAAAAAACAGATCTGGCAGTGGATAGCCATAGATCATGTGAGCATCACAGAGGGATGTTCATTTAATGCAGAATGGAGAAAATTAATTATTCGGTACCCGAGAGAAAAAAAAGAATGAACATGCAATAAGTGACCTTTTAACAAATCTACAGCAATTAATTAAGCTGGTTTGTACTGTATTAGTCCTAAGGAAGGACTAATATTTCTAACAGTTTCCAGAAGAGCCTACCAGGAGTGTAACAAAGACTCAGTCTGGCAATAGACTGCAATTTGGTGTAAGACTGCATCAAGCAGAACTGGGCTCTTGGGGAGGAACCAGCCAGTTCCCTCCCTTCTCAAAGTTAGCCATTTATGCCCTCAGCATGTTCTACTAAAGCCAGTAGCAACACCACTACAGAGAGAAATTAGAGTAGAAAATGAATTCCACTAATAACTGAAGAAGGAAAAAGCCAAATTTTTAGCCAGAGTGTTTGCAGAGTCATTTCACTGCACCAACATGCTGCAAACATAAAGATGATGAAAAGAGCAAACCAGGCATCTGGTGACTGGAGGGTAGAGCAGAACTCTCTCTTTCAAAAGCAACACGGGACTACAGGGTTTACACTGAAAATGGAAGTAGGAACAAAGTGGGAAGGGTAAGAAAGCAAATAACTTCTCCAGAACAACCTGCACCAGACACACCTTCTAAAATGTGTAATTTCATGAATGTAAGCAGAAGTTAACAGTAAAGCCAAGTCTGACTGAAACCAAACATTAAAATCTTACTGTTTGCCTGATGGATAAGCTAATCTCAAGTGTCATTATACAGTGCTAGCTTTAATTGCTCCCAGCTAAATATAGCTTTTGGAATTTAATAGCTCCCCCTCAGCTTTTCTGTCTTTCAAGGAGGGAAAAACCTTCTTGTTAGAAAAAGCAGCCAGGCATACAGAGTGGCATGCTAGCACAGAGAGGCAGGAAGCAAACCATTTGGATGATTACATTAGTCCCCAGCACTCATTCAGAACTCCTGCTTTTCCTGAGACCAAATGCTTCCCTGTTCCACCACTCTGCTTCCACTTACAGCAGGTGATGGAAGCATGCATACCTTTTCAAGCTAAGCCATTTTGCTGCTTTATTAGCAGACTGTAAATCTTGCTTGTCCTGTGCTTCCAGTCAAAGATGTATCTTTGCCAGCAAGCTATTGTGGTGCCCACACATTTCTTCCTGTGCCACCTCACTGGCACCACGGGGCAGCAAGAGGAGCAAGCCTACACACTCACCCACAGCCTGCCCCTTCCCTGCAGCCACTGGATTGGCACAGCTTGCATGAGAGGCTCCAAAATCTGCTGGAACAGCAGAGACTGCAGCACTCTGATAAAGGCATGAAACAAATTCTCTCCTCTGCCTTCTAATACCCAATAAAGATCTCAAAAAATGTAACAAAAAGTTCCATATAGCAAGCTTCATTTTCCTCTCTCTGCGCTGATAACGGGTTTCACTCAGAAAATTTGGCTGACAGCTTAGAAAAGTGTTCTATGAATTCAGCATTTCTGTTCACCTTCATTTTAGAGGTCATTACGTAATTAAAGTGCTCACAGTTTTTCTACAATCCATGGAGTTACATTAAAAGTAACAACTGCTGCAATGACAAGTCTTCCCACTTTCCCTCAGGCCAGAACTCCAAACTTTGTTCTCTCCCCCAAACTGTCATCTGACCATCTTACTATTTTCTCTCTGGTTTCATCCATCCCTTTCTCCTTTACTGAGTGGGGAAAAAAAGAATAATGCTACTTATTGAAAATAAAGTATTTACCAGACCATATGAATCACCAAATGCCACATTACCTGGCCCTTCACTTGAGCTGTAAAACTCCAGGACTGGCTGTGTTAGAGCTGTGCAAGCACTTTAGAGACACTGCCTGGAGGGCTGCCAAGAAGTACCTATGACACTGAACAAGACCAAAGGTAGAATGCCACTGATTTTCTGCCCTCTGACCTACCATTTGTGAGGTGCAGACCAGGCTGAATAGAACAGGTTAAAGGAACTATGTCTGTTTGCTGTTTAGGAGAGGTTTTAAAGCAAGTCTCCTGTCATGTTGCTGCTCTGCACTGGGAAATCTGTGCTCTGCTGCTAGCTGAGCTGCCCCAGAACAGAAAGGCTCCCTACTGTCAGCGCAGGCACAGACTTCATTTACCAACTTCTGGTAAAGCACAGAATCATGGCATTTATTCCCATTAAGATTCTTCCTCCTGAAGTAACAAATCAAAGTTTGGATAAATAGCATCAAAAATAGGGATGAGTACTTGAGGCACTTTGTATAATAGATCTGAACATGTTTTTATTTTAAAACTCTGCCCATCACAACAGACTATTTGGAACAAATGAAGGTTAAAAAAATCCCAAAGTGTACAAAACATCATGCCTGTACTGTGGATAAATATAGTCATAGAGCAGCTCTGTGTTAGCTGCCATGAATCAGAGCTCAGTGCCCCAGAACTCCATGGGGCCCGTCCGAGCTGAGCCATTCCGCTCCCAGGCAGGGCCAGGGCAGGCAGCCTGACAGCCAGGGCTGCACAGCTCCCGAGCACCAAACAGCCTCTCCCCACCTCTGAAACCACCCTGTGAGGTGCAGAGAGCAGGGACACACCACATGCTGCCTCTGAAGAAAAAAGCGACAAACCCACGCAAGCGAAGGGAGGGAGGAACAGAGGAGATCAGCCAAGGCAACTGCAGCATCAGAGCGGAAAGGAAGCACGCAGCGACGGTGCACAGACACACAGTGCCTCTAAATCTGGATCTGGGGATTAGCAGGAGGGAAAAGATACCACAAAAAGGTAATTTGTTTTCTCATCATCCGTAATACTGAAGAGATTGTGCTCTCCTCTCCAAAACTGGAACATGTACAGTGTAACTCCTTCCCCTCTTAAGAATCACGTGTATATAAAAAAAGCCACAAAAAAAAAAAAAAAGGCATTATCAGCTTCAGGTCAGGACAATTGTGGCCTAAATATTCACAAAATTGTCATGAAAGCATTAATTCAAAAGCAATTATGTTAAAACAAGAAGATCCATCAGAGTAAATACATGACATCCACCAGAATAAATAAATACCATCCTGCAGAAGCTTCTACCTAATCACAATAAGTTTATTCAGAGATATTTTCCTGAACAAAAAAGGGAAAAAAAAAATCAAACAGATGTGACCAGTCCAGATGCTGACAAATTCCAGAATCTATTTATTTACCAGATGTTTTCCTCTGCATCTGATGACCTGCAAATTTGCCTTAGCTGTAGCAATAGCAATAAACCTGGGCAACAGCCACTACTGTACTTGTGACTGAAAGAAAATGACGTATAATAATTTTCAGTTAATTATTTACACTCACTTAAATGCAACATGAGGCACTTTTTATGTTTATAAAATATAAAAAAGCCACATTTAAGTGAACATTTTCACATATATTGGCTTTCCCCTCCTCTCTTGCTCTTTGTGTATTTCCCTGCTGATTCAAAGCTATATTCTATCTGGGTGTAGAAAGTTGCTTAAGGAGGGGGGACAGACTCTAGAGATTATTTATATGGCAGGACTTCAAACAATTGATCCAGCTATATCTCAAGTGACTTGATAAAAAGGCATTAAAATAATGAGCAGAGAGAAAGATGGGTGAAACATGACAGCATTTCAGAGTCACTCAGCAGGCCTCTCCTGCTCAAGGACTCTCAGTTATGACACAAGGACACTGACCACGAAGGTGACACACCCAGGGAGGGAATTACAGATGAAAGTGAGAAGTGAGAGTCGTTGGGCACCCACACAACCTCACATCCAACCTCAAGGCACAAGTAAAGGAAAATGAGAATGTGACCAAGAAGGACACTTATCTCTGATGGTTTGATAAAGGGCTGAAAGTCCTAGCACAGATTAGAACAGGGTTCAGGCAGACACGCAGTCTGCCCGGGTAAACAGGCATGACGAGATCAAACATTCTAAAGCATTTGTGTACTTACAAAAAAAGAGGCCTCCTCTACAAAACGAATGCACCTGAATTAAATACAAGATTAAATATCATAAGGACAACAGCATCTTAGTGGCTAAAACATATTGAAATGCACATGCTATTCAAAAAAAGCCCACAGAGGCAGGGGGTGTTCAAATATACACCACTTAATATTGTGATAGATTAAAAAAAAACCAAAAACACCCCAAACACACCATTGCAAGAGAACTTACAGAATACAACTGAGTAAAAAAAAAAATAAAACAAAAAACACCAAACCAAAACCAAGCACACTTAAAAAGGACAGCCTTGTTCAGAGTCTGCAGTAGATTCAAAGAAACCAGCACTGCTACAGACTTTATTTTATTAGAATGAAAAATATCCCAGTGAGTTGGGCATTAGAGGAGATTAACTTATGACTCACATGAAGTTTAAAGTAGTCATGTAGATTGAGGAGTTCAGACTCTCTAAACTGAAAATGCTGAGTTGCTGCTTCATTAAATGTGCATAAACAAATCTGGAAATGCCTCATGGGATGCAGCATGCAGTACATAACTTGGAAGATGAAATAGCCCCAACTAGATAAGCACTTCACCACAGCTCCCAAAAGACAGAGAACAAGTTGATTAAAGAAGTTGCACCTCAGATGTAAAGTACAGGAATGAAGTTACAGCTTAAAAAATTCTGATTTAAAAATTAGAAACTAATTCTTCAATACCTCATAGAAATTATGTAAAGTAGTAACCTGGAAGTGAAAATATCTTAGTAAAGAAATAAATATAGGATGTCTACTATGAAACAGACCTGGAAACTACAAAAACCAGCATGAAATTAAAAGTAACATCTTCTTGAGCATGTGTGAAGAAAAACAGATGAAACCACTGCAGATTTCTGGAAAAAAAAAAAAAGGCAGATTATGCATAGAGTTGCAAATAAAACTTTGATTTTATTCTCAAGCTTTTGTGTCTACTTTACATTGAGCCAATGAAATCATTTAAAACCTACAATCTGTATTTCTAAAGCAGAGAAAAAAACCCAGTTGGAGATATTTTCTGATGGCAGGACAACAAACGGAATACCTGTCTTTAGAATTGAAACAGAGGGGAGAAAAGTAAAAAGACATCAGCCCTACTACAATCAGTACCATGCAGTCAATAGTAACAGAGTAACTTTTTGTAAAAAGTTAAAAACAAACAGGAGAAATCTTAGATCACATCTGGACTCGACAACAGCTGAATTAAAAAAAGTTAGTAAGGATCTTATTTGGTAGAAGAATTGCAAAGTGACTGACTGGCCACAGACAATAAAAAATTATCAGGCTGGACATGGATCACCAGAAGAAGTTGCCAAGAATTGTCTGGGAGCTAGTTTTATTTAATAAGGGACTTGAGGTGTCTACCAAAAGTTGCTGCTGACAAAAGGCACAGAGGCACATCTGATGCACTGAACAACTAGGACACCAGGCGAGAGGAGCCACATGAACACAAGCAGTGACAGGGAATGCAGTTTATCAGCCCTGGAGGCAAGGTCAGTGTGAAAAATGTGTATTTTATGATTGGCTTTTCGCAAATATTAAAATGAATATTAAATGTGTTGTGTTAGAAAGTAATGCTGTATTAATTCTCTTAAGTAGTGTGGTAAATATAGTTTTAGGTTATAACAAAATGTTAAAATAGAAACTATGCTATGTAGGATACATTTTTTTTCCTAAAGCAAGGACTCACACTGAGATAGCAGCCACAGGACACCTAAATCTTTCAGAGAAAGAGAATTTATTGCTCTCTTATCAGGAAAAACAAACTTTTTCCAGCCTCACACAGCCAGGACGACACCGTCAGGATTAAGAGAAAGAAGTTGACGCTGACCAGACAGAATCCTGTGTTTGAATTGAATTTATGCATCATGTGTGAGATGCATGAATATGCAACAGGCTGTTGTTTTTAAGGGTTAATCCTCTGTTAACGGGTGTCCTTTTTCAGGCTTAGGCTACCCAAAAAAAGGTACCCAGACTTCCGTAACTCTTTGTTTCTGTTGTCTCATATTGTCCCAGTTCAAATTGTCCAAATTATTATTACTCTAATCGTATTACTATTTTTATAACCATTTTATTACTATTAAACTTTTAAAATTTTAAAAACAAGCGTTTTTCACAGTCAGGGTCCAAGGAGTAAGCCAAGGACAAGTCCTGCTGAGACTCTGGGAAGTGACCAAGGAGAGGAAGGCACTCACATGCATGGAATACGTGTCTGATCAACACTACCAAATTAATGAAGGTATGAAAAGAGAAAAGAGCTACCCATTACATAAATTAAGGCATTTCCTTCAGAGCTGTGTAGGGAAACATCAAAAAAAGGCACTGCCAGTATCTAATCTGGTCAGAAGATTTAAAAATAGCACCTAAGACACAGGTGAGATATATGTAAGTTTATGCAAGGAAGATTGACAGCATAATATTGTTCCGAAATGAGTACCATAAGCATACCTAATCAGCCATATCACAAGATTCCCTGCATCTCTTCAAATCTAAATGCAAGTCTCCTTCACTGACTGGGAGAAAGAGAGTCACCCCTACAAAAACAGAGAGAAAACCACTTTACAAAGGGTGGAAATGCTCTTATAAATACCGAAAGAAAATACCAGTTTTATCCAACTGGGCATACAAGCTGGTGTGGGGGCCTGAATATATGTTGTATTGTAAGACCTGTGTGGGTCTGAGTTGCTCCAAACGAGCTGCAGCTGCAGGGTCCTTAGTTGGGCAGCAGCTGTAGCTCGTGAAGGTAACTGAAATAAATAGGGGTGGGTCGAGAGCCCAAGAGGAGCCCCTGAGAAGACAGGAAGGACTGTGCTGCAGAGAATGGAGAAGAGCCCCAGCAGAGAGGCAAGAACAACACTGCAGCGAAGGTTACAACAAGCTGGTTGTGAGTACTTTTAGCCAGAATCCTGGAATAAAATTTTAGTCCAAACACATAAGCTTTGAAATAATTTGTCAATGAGACAAGCTTTGACTACTTTAAGATGATGCTTGGGAACTTTGCAAAAGGGAATATACAAATGCATTGACTGCAACAAATACTAAATATGAGAATCCAGGAACTCTCTTCCAGTTGTATTATGTGCCACTACAGCCAGCTTCAGCAATGAAGTCTTTATATATCACTTGCCAATGTTATTATCGCTGATTTAATCTGGGCTGAAAACTGACCTTGCCTTAATACTCTTAGGTTTCCATTAATAAAAAGAATTTACTTCATCTTTACTCACTTACATGTATTTCTTCTGTGCAAAGTTTTTGTGTGTCTTTATGGGTATTTTTTAAGGAATATAATTTTTTTAAGTGGTAGATAACAGAAATGGTATGTTTTAGAATCTATGTTTAGGTTTTATAATCTGTGTTTAGGCTACCAGTAATAGGTGGCTTCAATGACATCAATTCTGACAATGAAAGTTATGCATATTTTCTTCTTGATTTGATGCCAATGCTTTGCATGTCCTTGCCTTTCCAAAGACAGCCACACTCCCCAGACACAGAGAAACAAGCACTTCAGAATCTCAATGCAAGGAGGAAGTGGGAGATTATAGAACAATTCCCTTCTTCAAAGTCAATCCCAGCACAGATCTAACCCATCTATGCCTTGCAATTTTTCTGCACTCCCACATTTCACAAAGCATTTTTGCATGCAAATGTGTCAGTGGCATTCAAAGACTGGGCAAAACAGCTTCATAAGATGACTTGGCTGTGTTTACTCAAAACACCCTCATGATTTTCAAGGGCCAAAAAACCCCACAAGGAAATAAAAAAGAAGTTGGTAAACCAGAATCAAAAGAGAAGAATTTAAGTTTTGGACATTAATATTTAAGAAAAAATAGAGAATCCTGTTTCCCTGCCCTTCATCCCTAGTTCCATTACTGAGTACCACTGTTCCTCTCAGTTTTAAGTGCATTATGCTGGGCTAATATAAGGCATGATTTTATCAATAAATTAATGTACAACAAATGCACAGCCTGTACCATCTCTCTTCTTAAGTAAGCCATCACAAGGCAGATCAAGAAGCAATGCACTTGCAGAGTGTTGAGTAATGATATTAAGAAAGAAAATCCCTCAAGAATTCTGGTTCTGCAAGATGTGAGTGCTGGGAGACAGGCCGTGGTGAGAAAGGCATTGCATCTTTCTAATGGTCAAGAGACAAACTTTTTTCTTTTTAGCTTAGAACACAAAATTCGTTTAACAGCAAGCAAAGATGATTCTTTTGTAGAAGGGCTCTGGAGACTGAACTGCTATTTAAATTTGAGCAAACAACTCTCATCCTGCACTGAACAGAAGGGTGTGTTTATGCTAACCATGCATTCTAGTCATATTAAAGTAAATAATGCAAACTCACTTGACAAGGAGTGTTAGGTAGTTCCATGTGACCTTTCATGGCTGGAATGCCAGGACTGAAATGGCATCCACACTTAAGAAAACACCAATATTTTCAAATGCTGAGCTGTGCCCCAAAAGCAAGATTTCCCAAGCCTCCTCAAATAGAAAGCTGTTATCTCCCAAAGTGAGAACAGTCACTTGGTGTCACTGAGGTACAGCCACTGTTCTAGCACCAAATTACTATGAGATTAAGAAATCCACTTTAAAAACAGAGGTGGCTGATACTACAACCAGAAATAAATGGGAAGTTGCATTTTCCCTACTCATCTTATCAATGTAATCAACTAGGGCTAAAAGCAGATTATTAAACTTTTCTGGTGGAAACAATTACTTGCATGCATTTAAAAACACTCAAAGGTGTCCCATTACTTGAAACCTGATCTTTTAAAATGTAATATTATCTGTAAGGGATCTTCAGTACACCAACAATTGCACACACGTGACACGGCACAAGAAAGTGATATTGTGCACTTAGGCGTTCTGGCAATAAAGGAAAAAAAATATTATAAACCACACTTATAAAATATGCCACTTTGTCAAAGCCTTTTTCTTCTTTCAAAAACAAGCAAACAAACAGCAAGTGTCATCTGTGAAAGTGTTATCCTGGCAATAGCTCTGCTGTTGATTTTCAAGTGCAAGCATTGATCCTGCTGAACTTCAAGTAGTAAAGTACAATATAATATTACACACAGGAAAATAAGCTGTAAAATTGTGTCCATGTGTGGAGAGAAGGCTATGATTCAGCCATCCTGTGGAACATTCTAATCTCTTATCTCTGAATCTGAAGTTCTGTATTTATTTAGTGAGTGAAAAAACATGATTTCAGCAAAGCATTTGTATTCTTGTTCTAAGAAATATGATGTTAGAAAAGCTTGTTTCAACAAAACAATCTGGCTATCAGCTAAAAGGCAAGAACTTACTTTATCCACAGCAGCACTTCCCTCCCCCAGCAAGTTCTCCTTTCTCAACAATTTGACACTCTCTAAGCACTGGGAGATATTTAATAAGTGAACCTTAGTTTTATAAGGTTTACAAAGATATAATTATGAGTGCTTCTGGTTTAATGTCTTACAGTTGAAATTGGTGGATTTGAAAGAGAGCAAGAAATCTGCAAGTGAACTCACTGATATACCTTGTTTTCTTTTTCTTTTTAAACAACAGGAAAGAATGAATCTGTTTTATACTTCCTGAATTTCAGCAGCTGTGGCAGTAGTGTAAGAACTATGAATTGTTAACTTCCTACTTAGGTCACTCAGTAAAACAATATCAGTGCCATTCAGTTAAGGAAGACAAGAATCAATCATAATACTTTGACTCGATATTTTTGGCACAGAAATTTTTCCTGGAATCTAAACCCAGCTGGCTGCTTTCTCAGCCTAGAAGTGGTACAGATATAACAGCTGTAGGCAAATGAGGGTCCATGATACATCTTTGTTGTCCATCATTCTATTCACTAAATAGTACTTGTTGACACTAGTAAGAGCACATCTACTGAATTCACGTATTAAAAAGAAGCGTCTTTCTTGCCAAGACATGACAAAATCCTGCAGACCAACACCTAAACTCTTTTCCTTCCATTGTTTGACCTGAACCAGAAAGCAAACAAGAAATATTAACTCTTCTTTCCTAACAGGGTTGTTAGAGTTCCATAACAAGGCAAGATCTAGCAGAGATTCTCCTCTCTTCATATACAAATGCTGTTACTTGACTTCAGTATCAAGCCAATTAGAAAACCCCAGTAGCTCTAGCTCTTTTTAAAACTCAAATTGTCTCAGACAGACATCACCAATCCTCCACAGCAAGCCTACTCCAACAATGGAAGCACCCTGCTGTACAAGAGATGACCTGTACCCCAACCACAAGGCTGCTTATTGACTTTAAGGCACAGCCAAACTGGAAAAAAAGATCAAGACCCTGGCTGGCTTTTAAAAATTAATTTGTTTGTCTAAGATTTTGAAAAGCAGAATTGAACCACACTGAGCTTCAAAATACCCTAGTAAAATTATCACAGAATGGTTCAAGGTGGAAGAGATGCCCTCAGTTAGAGGGCATCTGGTCCAATCCCCCTCAAGCAGAATCACCTGAAATGGGTTATCCAGGATCACATCCAGAAAGCTTTTGAGCATCTCCAAGGAGGGAGACTCCATCTTCTCTGGGCAACCTGTGCCAGTGCTCATTCACCCTCCCAGTGAAGGGAAAACTTCCTGATGTTCATATGGAACCTCCCCAGTTTCAATGCCCACTGTCTCTGGTCCTCTCACATATCTCAAGAAGTGACAAAGCTGTTATCAAGATGTTATCTTTTAAGGAAACTGAACACGGCTCTTCTGAATGATTCAGCTAATACTATTTAACAGCAACAGCAAGTAAGATGGAGTTTTGACAAGCTCCCAGGGTAGACCACAGAGTCCTGTTAATTACTCTCATTAGCAAAATAAAGAAGTTAGGGAGAAGCCTTCTTTTTAGGCATAGTCTTAACACCTTTTCTTTTTTATTATTTTTTATTCCAATATTGCTTATTTAATAAGCAAATACCTTCAATCTTTCAGCAAAGATGTCAGCTCCAAAGAACCTGATGCATTCTAGGGGGCCTGCCTTCTTCGGAGGTGATGAATCATTGCTAGAAAGATGGACCTGCTAGCTAAATGGCTGCACAGACACAGATACATGCAATTAGGGGGGAAAACCCCACACAGCTACCAAACTGGGAAAGGCATCTCTCAGCAAGTGCCAGCCTGCCTTCCTCAGGCAAGCAGCAAGGCATCAGGGAGTTGAACCTGAGAGAGCCACCTCAAACTCCTAACCACAGTCATCTGCAACCAGCAGAGACTCAGCAGCCACTTCCTTTGGGGCTCACTTCATCTGCCCCCAAACACACAGAGCATAATCACTTGCCTGTCTTCAGGACTGCTGTTGCTACTGATGATTTACACGTTGTTATTTTAAATCAGTCAAGCACTACCACAGAAGATTAACAGACACTTGCTGTTTCCTTTTTTGAGGTATACGAGACTGCCAGTGACTGAATCACGTTCATAGTGAAACTTCCTCCCTTCCTCCCATCACAAATTGCACCTGAATTCAGATTTTATGCTGTCAAAGCTTTGTAGGGCATCTCAGCACTCATATTTGTCACAAGCAAGAAATATTGAAAAATGATAGAATCATTCACCCTCCTTCAGAATACAGTATTTTGTCAGACTATTAAACAAACTTCTTTTCTGGCAGCACAGTTACAGTTAAAGTAGTATCAGCTGCCAGTATGAGCAGGATGCATTCCACATCATATTCAGGGCAGCTGCCAGGGTTATGCCTCACAGCCTGAGGTAGCAGCAGAACCTTTTTGACAGACACACTTAGCAAGACTGGTCTCAAAGTCGTACGTTGTCACTGCAGACAGGACGGAAAAAGTCCTGTTAAAATAAGAATTGTATATTTCACTTCAGCAACTATGAGCATGAAGTAACTCTATCCCTCCTCAAGGCTATTTTACTAGGCACACTGACAAAGCAATTATCTTGGAGAAGAGGGAGAGGTTGCAACAAAATGTTTTTAACATGTGTGACTGGCAAGATGGAAGAAAGTAGTACCGGAGACCTACATCCTGCCCTGCTCACATGAAAACTTGAAGGGCAGGACTTGACCTTCTGTAACAAGCAGAATTAACAGTGACACAGATGGGCTTGTGCACTGAGAAGGATAAAGTCTCCAGCACACATGGTTCTTTCCCTGATTGCCAGGCTGTTCAGAAATTGTCTCTCCAGGGGTTTCAGCTACTCTCTGGGCAGAGTGTACATGGGAGGCAAATGGAGTATATCCACACAGCTGCTCCTTGCAGAACCACGAACACCAGGAGCTTCATTCATTTTCACCAACAGCTCTATGAAAGTGGAACAGACTAAAATTAGAGCAGTAAAAAAGTGTAGTTTATGACTAGGAAAAGCCTCCAGAATGGCAAGAGCAGCACCAGATAAGAGAGAAGAGACCTAAAAGTGACCTAAGTGACTGGCACAAGAGATAGGAGATTACAGTGTGATAACAGACTCTGCAGTATCATCATTAGCAATAATAAAATAATTGGCTACAACTAAGATGGGAGAAAAATATGACTACATTCAGTAAGGGAACTATTTCAGATTTTTACCCTGAAAACATTCATCAGAGGATACACAGAATGGCCAGAAAGCCCAATACTTTTTTTTCCTCTAATGATAATAAAAAGTCACTACTGAAATTCAATAGATACCACTACAGTAAACACAGAAACACAAATAAGGATAAGTTTCTCACCTTTACTTCTTTGTATTGTTACTGTCTTTGTTCTAGTACAGCAATTACATGCAACTGCTGCATGACAGCTGTAGCAACACATACTACCATGGTTCTGCTGTGATTTTTTTCAGGATTAAGTTCAACTAGCATAGAGGCAGAATATGAAGATTCTGAGTTGAAGATTCAATTAAAAAGTTGCTAATATGTAAGGATGAATCAAAAGAAAAATGTCATTAATTCTCAACCTATGCATTACATCGGAAAGCAGAGGGAAGGGAGATTTGTTTGCACACTCCTGTTAATATAATTGCCAAAGAAAATGTTCAGAAGGAAATAATTAAGTGTTGACATGGCAGCAGCTGTGTTTGCCAAACTAAATATGATTCAGGTATCAAACCCCCACAACTTAAAGACTAGAAAGGAAATGTTCAGTTCAGGTACTTGTAGTTTAACAACTGGACTTGAATGACAAATCTAAAACCACAGATATATACACACAACTCATGGCTGCACAAGGAATGCAGAGCTTGCCTAGTATGCTTTTTAATGACTTCAAAGGACAAGTTCTCACATTCAGTCTAAGCAGTTACAATATTGACAAAAACAGAGACACATAAGACATCCTATCTGCAGCCTTTCTGCTGTGACTTACCAGATGCTATTAGACAGCCACTATCTTTTTGTCAGGATGTCTGTCTCACAGCCAGATGTACAATTATTTAGTTTAGAGATATCTCTAAGAGCTAGATGCACATAGCAGCTCTCAGTGTACTCCCTAAGCTTAGGGCTTATATGTCAGTGAAAGTCAGTTCTCTCTATTTGTTCCTCCTGTTGCACATGACAGGGATTCCTGTCAAGTCTTGCTTATCAGTACGTATTTTCCACAATTCAAGGGGCATGTCTAGAATGGCCTGCATTCAAAGACTGAGAATCATTAGCAAATAGCAAACAGACATTGCAAAACCTGCTCAGCACCTGCCAGATTGAAAGCAGCTCAACTCTGTTTCTTGAGTTTCATGGTTAACATCATGGAGTGCCCAGACACTGCAATAGGATTAGGCCCTGCTGCGCTCAGTGCCTCGCACCAGCACGTGACTCGTACCCTAAGGAGCTTGCACTGACTCAGGCACACCAGACAGGCAGGACAGCGGAGGCTGAGCTGCAACGGCCAAGTACATTTCCCACTTTCAGCTAGCATTCCAAGAGTCCTCACTGCTTCTAGCAGCAAGGCAGGTACCAGACTTGCCATGGAATTTGTATTTTAGAAAAAAAAACAAAACAAAACCGAACTCCCCAAAGAAACAAACAAACAAACCCAGGAGCTACAGCACCTCTGATCATTTAAAAATTATCTCAGTCACAACAGCTGAACACAGAAAATCAGAAAGAATTTGTTCAAGTTTGCCGTTTTCTTCCCCAGCTGAGGCAGTCCTCAACTTTATTTTTAAATGTTTCAAGTGACTTGCAACAACGTGCACTAGCTCCATGCTGACAGAGTTCCAAAACCCCAACGCTGTTCATTCATGTCATAACTTCATATATAATAGAATCTATTTCTGAACATACACCCTATGTGAAAGCCACAAGCATCTTCAAGAACTCTGCACGAGTAACAAGCTAAAACAGATTTAAGGAAGGAGTTAGAGATATCCTGCCTCCCAGGGTCAGACCCAGAGCTGTGCTTTTCTTAGCTGTCATGCCTGCAGCTTCACCTAGGCTATCATAGTCATTACCATCAACACCCACATCACTCAACCTTGAAGGCAGACAGAAAACCTCCCTCTAAGGTAATTAGAAATTAACATGGAAGAGATACGTGTTATGTTAGTAGAATAAAGACAAGCGCCCACCT